>NC_044031.1:208166483-208776905 GCF_901765095.1 Microcaecilia unicolor
AGGTGGTCGTACGTCGTTTTCAAGGTTTTTGGTAATGCGTTCCACAGTTGTGTGCTTATGTAGGAGAAGCTGGATGTGTAGCTTGATTTGTATTTAAGGCCTTGACTGTGTCGACGGTAAGGAGGGCGAAGTTTAACCAACTCCGGTCAGCCGGGTATTCACCAGTGGTGGGGTCCAACTCGTTAAGGAAGGTTTCGATGTTAGTGTTGTTCTGAGGTTTTGCGTTGTGGAGGTTTACAATTTTATCATTGAAATACTTAGCGCATTTCTCTGCAGATGGGATGTCTGTGTTTGTTGCAGTGACTAAGTTGATGTCTAGGAGTTTGTTTAATTGGTATAATTTCTTTGTATCCTTGTAGTCTGACCCTATTTTAGTTTTATAGTATGATCTTTTGGTCTGTTTTATTGCGTATTTGTAATTTCTTTGCATTTGTTTCCATGTGTTGAGTAATTGTTCATCTCTTTTTTTTTCCATGCTCGTTCGAGTTTCCTGGTGTTTTTAGTTTTTTTAGTTCATTGTTAAATCATGGTATCGAGTTGTGCTTGCGTGAGGTTCTTGTTCGTAAGGGTGCTATTTCATCTAGTATGCTTTTACATTTTTTATCCCATTCTATGAGGTAATATATTGAGTCTGTTTCTGTTGTCCATTCATTGTTGTATATCAGTTGCCAGAATGTTTTCGTGTCTACTTGACCTCTTGTGCTGTAAGATGTGTGTTCTTGTATTTGTTGTAAGCCTTTGTTCCGCCAGTGTAGGGACAAGTTTAGTTTGTAGTGGTCGGCCCAGGGTGTCTCTGTCCATTTGGTATCTGTTATTATTAAATTCTGGTCTGTTGAAAGTTTATGTGAGATGAGATCAAGTGTGTGCCCTTTGATGTGGGTTGCTTGCATTTGTGGCCATTTGAGGTCCCATAAGTGGAGGAATTCCTTACATTCTTGTGCGTTGATAGAGTTTGGGTCTTCTAGGTGATGGTTAATGTCTCCTAGTATTAGTATGTTGGGGTTGGTTACACATGTGTTCGAAATGAAATCCATGAAAGTTAGTCTGGACTTCGTTCCAGTTGCCTGGAGGTCTGTAAAACAGGACACAATTCAAATGATCACGTAGGGTTTTGTTGTGGATTCTAATTGAGGCAATTTCGAGTTGGGGTGTTATAGACTCGGCGGTGGTTTCGGTGGTGAAATGGGACCAATAGATTAGTGCTATGCCTCTTCCTCTTTTTTCTTTCCTGGTCCAGTGCGTGATTTTGTATCGTGGAGGGCACAGGTCTAGGATTATGGGGTCTTTTTGGTCATGGATCCAGGTTTCGGTGATGAACAGTAGGTCAAGGTTTTCAGACATGATCCAGTCTGTTAGTATTGCTGTTTTGTTCACAGCGAATCTGGCGTTGATGTAGCTGACTTGGATTGCTTGGAATGGGTCATCTGTGTTTGGTATTGTGTGGACTTTTATTAGTTGCCATTCCTTTGTTAAGGTGAGCTTGTTTGGACTTTCTTTCCCTTCTGTTGTGATTGTCCACATGTTAGTGTTCTTCCTTTGTTTAAGTTGTTGTCAGTTTGTTGAGATGTGGCGTATCTGATCAATCTTTGGTGATTGTGTAATATGGGCAGCACAATTACTATTTGCCCTTGAATTACACTTCCTGTTAATTTTAGTATGTTTGTTGAAATTAGTGCTCAGTATATTATTCATTTGTATAATCTGGCTTGTTACTTTTTCTTTGGTTGTTTTACCTGATGTAGAGTAATGACTTATTTATGGACTGTCGTTCAGACAGCGTTGAAAATCAAGGACCGATTGTAATGGAATAGAATTTTAAAAGATTGTTTTTCAACCCTGTCTGGATCAACCAGTGCGCTCGGGGTCTGTATTGTTGATTAGAAGTGATTCTGTTTCATTTATTGTTTAAGTGCTATCTTAAAGGATTGCTTTTCTACCCTGCTTTTTGTCCGATAATACCCTCTGAAATCTTGTTTTTCTGACCGAAAGTAACTTTCCTTGTGAATACAAAAATAAGTTGGAATGTGGAAGATAAGGCATGTCTCTAACCAATTCAGTTTGTGCAGGAGGGAAACAGGATATGCTCGAAGCTCAGGAGATGAACCACCTGGCCAGTGGTTTGTGACTGCATCCTCATGTACATTCTGTAACTTTCCCTTGGGGCATTCCTATAACTTTCCATAGTTTTGGACATGAGATCAGCGCCTAATAAAAAGGGAGGGCTTGTCACAGCACAGTGGGGTTCATCTGTGAGCAACGTACGGGCTGCGCAGAAATCTGTTCCTGGTCCAAAAAGCTCCTGGCTCTTTCGATAACAAGAGCTTGGATGATGAGAGATCAGTGATGTTCCTGGTCCAAAAAGCTCCTAGCTCTTTCGCTGTGTCGGGCCCCCCAGCTGATGAATACGAGCCTGGATGATGGAGATCAGTGATGTGTGTACGTATGTAATTATTGTTTCTTCCCTGGTCAAAGAACTCTTTGCAGTGCTTAGATGTAGAGGCCAGTGATGTAATAATTGTCTTAATGATTGTGTTTGCTTCTTTTCCTGGCCTGAGAGATGTAGAGATCAGTGATGTAACCATTGTTTTCACATAGCTAATTACTTTATATTTGCTAACCAGTATATATATATGTATATTAACCAATTGTAGAACCTAGCTTCCTCTAATAAAGGTTTCATTTACTCATTACGAATCCAAAAGAATCCACGGTAATTATTGGGTAGTCTGCATTAGTGAGGCAGGCTGTAAATCCATAGCAGATCATTTTGGCGACAAGGATGGGATTCGTACATAGAATGATACCTTTTGTAAGAGGAATGCATGGGAGAGTTGAATTCCAAAGCTGGGATGAGGTATTATATGTTATTATAGCCACTGAGTGGTCCTAATGGGGGAGGAACAGGACTCCGGTTTAAAGGAATCATTGCCTTGCTGCAGGCAAAATGCTGAAAACAGGAAAAGAGAGGGAATTACTATGTAAAAATTAGCCACTTTTTGTGGCTTAATTGTTGTTAAAACAGGTCTAGCTCAAAATGTCTCAGTTTAAGCCTTGGACATTTTCATTTTGTTCCATTATGGCCGAAAAATATTCAGGTCTTAGAAACGTCCAGATGGTGTGAAAGTTGAGAAGTGGAATGGAATATTTGATGGAGTGTGAGGTTGTATGGTTGGGGGGACTAATTAATAAAATACAATGCAGGTTGTACCAAAGACCTTTGGGCTGACATAGCTGTAGAATATAGATATGGATTGGTGATTTCGGATTGTACGTTGAGCGGTGTTGTTTGCATTTTGTAACTACAACTTGTTATTGTGTGAATAAAAAATATATATAAAAAAAAAAAAAGAAACGTCCAGATCCTGCCCTTAACATGAGATCTGGATGCACTGCAGACAAACTGCATGGAAAAACATCTAGAAAATGGGTTTCAAAAATACTAATTTAGATGTTTTGGTGAGAAAAACTGCTTTATGCCACTTTTTAGATGTTTTCTCTTTTGAAAACGAGTCCCCATATCTCCCACCAAAATAACAAAATAATTGCCTGTATATCTTCTATAAAATCATGCGCAACAAAAGAAGCCAGATCATCAATTATAATTAAAAACTCCTAAATTATTATTTAATTATTTCTAACATTTGTATTCCACACTATCTTGTTAATTCTAGGTGGAGCACGTCAGGACATACATAATTACAACAAAATATCATTAAAACACATCTACAACATTATAAAAAACTCGCATTCCAGTCTATCAACAACTCAACTTAAAACACAAACTACAATAATACACAGAACTAAAATACATTCAGGGCATAAGCTTCTCTGAATAGCAAAGTCTTAACCATAGATTTAAAATTCTTCAAACCTCACACAGTTTGAATTTAAGAAGAATGTGAATTCTACACTTGCGGACCTTGTACATAGAAAATTGAATTTCTGTATTCCTCTAAGGGTCCTGTTTACTAAGCTGCGCTGTAGGCGTGCTAACCTTTTAGCATGCACTAAAAATTAGCGCACGCTAACGCTATAGGCACCCATATATTCCTATGGGTGTCTCTAGCGTTAGTGCGTGCTAAAAAGTTAGCGCAGCTTAGTATACAGGGCCGTAAATAAACTGAGCCAAATGAGAGCACATCCAGGAGATTCAACAGTGATGATCTCAGGTAACGCAAATGGTTGATGAAGATGTAAATATGAAGAAATAACAAGGGAAATCCTAGTATATACAACTTTAAAAACTAAGGTGTTTGTTTACTACGCCACACTAGCGACTTCCACACAGTAATGCTGACACAGCTCAGTCAAAGTGAATGGGCTGTGTTGGCACTAGCTCACAGCCAGCAATGGTAGTGGCTTAGTAAACCCCAGTGTAAGATAAGTATTTTAAAGCAAAAACGAAATTCTATTGGTAACCAAAGAAGGTCCATCAATGATGGTGTGATCACACTTTAATTATTCGTACAACAGCATTCTGTGTCGACTGCAGGGAATTTAAGAATCTTTTAGGAATTCCCATCAAAGGACTATTACAATAGTCAGAATGAGGTGTAATTGTACTTTGAACTACCATTTAAAAATTCTCTGAAGTTAACAGATCTTTTAAATGTCTAACCATTCTCAATTTAGCAAAACTGAGCTTCCATATATGTTCTTGAATCATAAGTGATTGATCCAATATAACTCCTAGTGATTTCACTTTCTGAATAAATTGAATCTTCACATCTTCAACAAAATTCTGGAAATAATAGAATGGAAAATCTACTAAAATGCATAACATGAGTTTTATCCATATTCAATTTTAATCGATTGAATCATAGTCACTGCTTTATCATTTGAAGAGACAAGATTAAAAAATCTTTTGTCTTAGAAATCCTTAGAAGTCATACAGGGAGCCTCATTTTAAACAAGACATAGAAGGTGGATTTGAGACAACCAGGTCAGGACATCTCAATTTTCACTATTATTTTAGAAGAGAATCTGGTGACATAGAGGCTGTTCTCAAATACAGGAGAAATGGACATTGATGCACTGAGTGTGGCTGGCATAAATATTTACTTTAGTAAAAAAAAAACAAATGTGGAAAATGTACACAGGTTGAAACCCAACAAATAATGTGTTTGTGCTAGTGCATTCATGTTTATCATAGCCATTTTAGAAATATAAATGTGTATTTTGCCAACATTGTCACAGAGATTGGTATCTCTTTCCAGATTAGTTTCTTTGGGAGGCGGGGTGGGGGGGTGCATAAACTACTGTGGGATTAAGGAGACAACCTTCTCAACTGGAACAGTTTGCCACAACTCCCAACATCAATCTTTTAGGGCATACACATGTACCCCCTAATTCTGCAAAAGTCACCCAAAATTGAACGTGCAAATTTGGGGGGTCTGCCCAATTTGTGCGCACAATTTAATTAAATAACAAGCTAATGAGCATTAATAATTGACTTTTTAACAAGCAACTATTGGCACTAATTAAATTTAATTGAACTTTATGTATGTAAATTTAAGCATAGGATCCATGCCTAAATTTCATGCACGATTTGAAAAAGGGGGTATAGAAATGGGAGGGTCATTCTATAACATGCATTGTTATAGAATAACAGGGATATGCACCTACATTTGCACCACACCTAAAGTTAGACGCCATTCCTAAGAGTAAGCATGACGTATAGAATAGTGTTTTTTTATGCTCCAATTGTTTTCTATTTTCACTATTTTCTGAGGTCTTTTCCCCCCATTTTTTGTCCAGTGGTATTCATCACATTCTAAGTAGTACTCGCTTTTTGGCACCATATACAGAATCTAGCCCTTAGTCCCCTTCTGAAATGAGGAATAAATGTCCATAAACCTGTCACACCCATGTCCTACCCATAATATGCCCAGACCATTTGCATGTACTTGGGTTTCAGACATGCATATTCTGGGTTTGTAAAATGGAGACTTGAGAATTTATGCAAGACAAATGTTTAAGTGCCAGTTTATACACGTCTCAAGCGCTAATAGCCCTTCTAAAATGACCACCATAATGTTATAAAATTTTCCACCATGGAAACCAGGGCAAAAGCAGAAGAATCTGGAGACCTATAAACAATGTACATGGTAATATCATTTCACCAAACACATAAGAAGGCCTATTTTAAATAGATCCTGGAAAGGAGAATTGGGATGTCCAGGTCAAGATGTGTTCAATCCCCCCTCCCTTTATTTGTTTTTTTATAGGGGTCTGCTGAATATAGATCCTGCTATAAAGTACCTAATCAACCTACAGGGGTATTTGCTGGCATGTTCAGCAGGAAAACAATTTTAGAAAAAAAGACTGAAAAACAAGAGAGCCCCATTTAGGTCTTTGTGTTACTGAAGCTAGGAACATCACATGTTCCTGGCTACAGCAACCCAGATAGCAGGCCATAAGTCAAGTGTGTGCCATCTGCTTAAGGGGTCAGTGGTGGAATCAAATTCCCCCACATATCCACCATATACCTCTTCCATCCCATTACCAGACCCACTACTCTGTAATGCAATCATAGCCTACCCTCTACCACCCCCACCACCTCCTTTACCTAAGCATAGCCTACTCCCCAACACCCCTGACTTTTACCGGGGCTTTTCCTGGTGATCTAGCAGAGACCAATTGCGATCACCAGTTATAGTAGAAATGTAACTGCTTTTGGTGTAGTAAAAAATGGGATATCATTAATAAATAAAAGTGTAACTGAACACATATTTTAACATTTGTGCAATAATCCAGCTATACTATTTACGCACAGTTCTTGAAATATTAAGGCATGGGTTTTGCCTCATAATTTACAAGGCGTCTATGAGTCAGATGAACTTAGCTTTTTATCCATACATAGGGATGGCAGCAGGTGGGTGAGCCTTTGTAAATAAAGCCCTATCCATACTATACAAGTTGATGTTTTGTAAGGTGATTTTTATCTAAACATTTTATTAAGCTGAAACTATCTGCAATAATAATATTCTCAGTGATTTCACCTCAGATAAACTCTGCAAATAAAAATAGATTATTTTGGACTTGGCATTTACAGTATTGTTGAACATTTTTCTCCTGTAATTCATCTGTTACATTTCTTGCGGGGTACCAATTCCCTAATGCTACTTAAAGAGATTATCTTAATAAAACTTCAAGAAACCAGAAGATTAAAAGAGGTTATGTGAGGTAAAAGAATATATTTTGATTGAATTTTATTGCTTCTGAAAAGAACTAGACTGATTTACTGTAATCTCAAGTTTTCTATTTCTCTGTAGAACACATACATATATAAAGTACTGTAGAAGGTTTTCAGGCTTTCTGCTTAAATGCATGGAATAATACAGGGGTCCTTTTACTAAGGTGCGCTGAAAATGGCTTGTGGTAGTGTAGGTGCGCTGAAAATGGCTTGTGGTAGTGTAGGCACAGGTTTTGGGTGTGCGCTGATCCATTTTTTAGTGCGCCTTTAAAAAAGGCCATTTTTGCTGAAAATAGACGTGCAGCAAAATCAAAATTGCCGTGTGTCCATTTTGGGACTGAGACCTTACCGCCAGCCATTGACCTAATGGTAAAGAATCTGGGCGGTAATGACCTATGTGTGTCAAATGTCACTTGGCACGCGTCCATTACACGCGCCCAAAAATACAAATATTTTTCAGATGTGCGCCAAAAATGAAATTACCGTAAGAGCCATTTTGGCGCATGTTGGGCGCACGTAGACACTTACGCAGCTTAGTAAAAGGGCCCCACAAATTGTAACAAGCTGTATAAGTAAATAAAATGATATCAACTCCTCCTAATTTTGTATTAGTTAATTAGTGCAGGGGTTCTTAACCCAGTTCTCGGGACACACCTAGCCAGTAGTAGTAGTAGTGTTAAAGAGTTCACTGGAGTACACATTATAAAAACAGTGCACATATTAAGAATATAAGTAGTTACAGTGACTTCAGACCTGGGACAGATATCTTTCCTGCTGTTGGATGATCCATTTCCAAGACAAGACCATTATGTATGACCTAAAAAGAAAAATATATATATTTATATATAAGTATCTCTCTCTCTCTTTAGAAATAGTATTTCCAAAACTGCTAATGCCAACAGTTTAAATCATTCTATTTTTCTGGCTCTTGTTTCTATCATACCTTCGTAACTAAGATAGCCCTGTGATTATAACAAATCATCACATCATAGAAATAATTTAGAAGTAGATAATGAAACAACTCACAAGGTAGTAAGGCATGCAAGCAGCTTTTCTCCAGTATCTGCATACCTGCTTCTTAGATTATTACCTATAAAAAGAGAACCCATACAAAACTGTACCTAGTCTTTGTGTGGATCCTTCTTTTTTCTTTTAGAAAAAAACTACATGTGTACTTTTCTTCCCTACTGAGCCCTTTCCTGGAAAAGTCTCCAACCCTGTAGGTAAAAGCATGCACATTAAGGATCAAGCCACCCAGAAAGTGATCAATAAAAACAGTATTGCACCAGCAGAAAGGGTTCTGATCACTGCCCTCTCTATGGGGTCCTTTTACTAAAGCACACTAACAGATTTACTCTGCACTAAATGATAAGACGCCTATAAGAATATAATTGGCATTTTATCATTTATCGAGCGCTAATCAATAGCACACATTAGTAAAAGGACCACTCTGTTTGCAGTTGATTACTTTTCGATGCAGAATATAGAAACTGGTAATGACAGCTATATGTAGAAGGATGGGTAGCCCGAAGGAAAAGTTATAATAGTCCATTGCCATGGACAGAAGTGGGCAGTTCTTGAATCTAGAGGAAAAGTCCATAAAGTGCTATTATGGTAGACACAGTGAAAGCCACTACTTATCCCTAGGATTGGTAGATTGGTAGCATGGAACCTTGCTACTTTTTGGGATTCTACCAGGTACTTGTGACTTGGAATGGTGACTGTTGGAAGCAAGATACTGGGCTACATGGACCATTGGTCTGACCCAGTATAGCTATTCTTATGTTCATATGAATCTACAGTATAAGTGGAAAAGATTATATTATTATTAGGGTGATCTGGTTTTGTCACTGAATTATGTGGGAAGACTGTGCATGTGAAACCATCTGGCATAAAAAAAAAAAGGAAACTGAATTTCACTGAGGAATGAAGGATTGATGCAATGGTTTTCACTTCCAATCCTCAAGGACCTGGAACAGGTCAAGCTTTTAGGATAAAAGAATATGCATGAAATAGATTTGCATTTACCTCATTGTTTGTAAATCTCCCTTATACAAACTCATTAGGCATATCCAGAAAACATGACCTACCGGTATATCTGACTTCTGTGGTAAGTACATTAATGGAAACGCTTTTACAACAGAGAATAGTAAAGTTTTTGGAATCCAGTGGATTAAAGGACCCAATGCAGCATGGCTTCACTAGAGGCAGGTCTTGTCAGACAAATCTGATTAATTTCTTTGACTGGGTGACCAAAGAGTTGGATCAAGGGAGAGCGCTAGTGTGGTGTATTTAGACTTCAGCAAAGCCTTTGACATATTTCCACATAGACAACTAATAAATAGTGTCCTCAGTATAGGCCCTAAGGTGACTGGTTTAGGGACTGGTTGAGTGGAAGACAACAGAGGGTAGTGGTAAATAGAGCTCATTCGGAGGAAAAAGATGTTGCTAGTGGTGTACTGCAAGGTGTGGTTCTTTGGTTGGTGCTTTGTAACATTTTTGTAAGCGATATTGCTGAAAGGCTGTCTGGTAAGGTTTTCCTCTTTGTGGATGATACCAAAACCTTTAATAGGGTAGACACCACTGATGGTGTGGATAACATGAGGAAGGACTTAGCAAAGCTAGAGGAATGGTATGGAATTTGGTAGCTAAGATTTAACATTAAAAAATGCAGGGTTATACATTTGAACTGCAACAATCTGAGGGAACGGTACAGTTTAGGGGGGAAGAACTTTTGTGCACGAAAGAAGAGCGGGACTTGGGTGTTATCGTATGTAATGATCTTAAGGTGGCCAAACAGGTATAAAAGGTATGGCAGAAAATAGAAAGATGCTTAGGTGCATAGGGAGAGGCATGGCCAATAGGAAAAAGGAGGTGATGGGACCTCATTTAGAATGTTCTGGAGACTTCACCTTCAAAATAACTATAAATCATTTAGAATACAGCAGCAAGATTAATTTACAAACTAAATAGATACACTAGTGCCATGCCTTATCTAGCTAAACTGCACTGGTTACCCATAGCTGAAAGAATTAAGTTCAAAGATGCATGTGTAGTCTTTAAGATACTACAAGGCGCTACCTCTGAATTACTGATCAATATCTCATCTGTCTGCATCGTTCACTCAAACAGACTGAAGGAACAATTGATCCTAGGCCCATTGTTATACAAGGGAATCTGATTTCAGAAGATCTTTAACTCACTCTTCCTGGTATCAGGAATATCATTATGGAACTCATTCCCTCTGGCTACGAGACTAGAGACAAACCACCTCAGTTTCCGGAAGTAGCTAAAAACTTACCTCTTCCCAAGACCTGCTACATAACAATCACAACTCCTTAGTCCCCCAGCAGACTATAAAACTACTACATGAAAAACTACTCCCTCACACCCGATATTGTTATAGTGTTGTTAGATAACATTGAATGTAACCAACAAGATTGTATTCACCCAACATTCCCCTAATAATACCAACCACATACAACCAACGAGACTGTATACATCTACTTATAACATTGCATCAACTTTTGTCCCACAGATGATGTAACCCACACTGAACCCTAAACAGGGGATATTAGCGGTATACAAGACCTGATCTGAATTGAAAACAGATATAAATAGGATGGAATCAGTCCAGAGAGTGGCTACTAAAATGGTCAGTTGTCTTCATCATAAAGTGTATGGGATCAGACTTAAAGATCTCAATATGTATACTTTGGAAGGAAGATGAGAGAGGGGAGATATTATAGAGACATTTAAATACCTATGGGGCATAAATGCACAGGAAGAGAGTCTCTTTCAATTGAAAGGAAGCTCTGGAATGAGGGAGCATAGGATGAAGGTGAAAGAGGATAGATTCTGAAGTAACCTGAGGAAATACTTCTTCAAGAAAAGGGTGAATTCATGGAACGGCTTCCCAGTGGAAGTGGTGGAGATGAAAACAGTATCTGAATTCAAGACAGCTTGGAATAAATACATAGAATCTCTAAGGGAGTGATAGGGAGAGTAGATGGCATGAATGGGCAGACTGGATAGGCTATATGCAGGCTCATTTTCGAAAGAGATGGACATCCATCTTTTGACATAAATCGGAACATGGACGTCCATCTCCCAGGGACGTCCAAATCGGTATAATCGAAACCCGATTTTGGACATCTCCAACTGCAGTCCATCAGAAGGACGTCCAAATCTCAAGGGGGCATGCCAGGGGTGTGTTCAAGGCGGGACTTGGGCATTCCTGAGACATGGACGTCTTTCAGCGATAATGGAACAAAACAAAGATGTCTCAGACTAAAACTTAGATGTTCTGAGCTCGACCTGTTTTTATAATGCATAGCTGCAGTGGGAATTGAACCCACTTCACCAGGCTCAAAGTCTGCTGCACTAACCACTAGTCCACACAAGAGGTGCCCCAAATGACCAGATGACCACTGGAGGGACTTGGGGATCAACTCCCCTTACTCAACCAAATCACACAACATTTTTCCAAACAACACTTTCAAAAGGAAAAGAAATACTTTTTTTGTAGAAAATGCCTTTCCTGTTCAGATTTTAGACGTTTTACAAAAAACGTCCAAATTGAGACTTAGATGTCATATCCAAAAATGCCCTTTCTATATTGGACTTGCCCAAAGTCTCAAGGAGCAGCAGTGGGAATTGAACCCATGTTGCCAGGATCAAAGCCTGCTACTCCTCCTCTGTTTTGGAAGTCTTGCATTTGGACGTTTTTTGTTCAAAAATGGACCAAAAACAAGGACGTCCAAATCACAGGACGTTCTTGGTATTTTCAAAACGAAAGATGGACGTCCATCTTTTTTTGAAAATGACCTTCTCCCCGCCTCCGAATTTGGACGTCTTTGTAAAACGTACAAATTCTGACTTAGACGTTTCTTTCGAAAATGCTCCTCATGGTCTTTATCTGTCTATACTTCTCTATGTCCACTGTAATAAAGTGTAATGGGGGCAATGTCCCAAATGGATTAGTTTTGCACACACCTTGTCAATAATGAACCTCAGTCATAAGCCATGGTATGTGGAGTATGATCTCAGTCTCTCTCAGTCTCCCAAATTTACTGCTAACGCTTCCTGTAGAACTTGCATTGTGTCAGTAGCTTTGTGCATAGCTTAGTGGTGCTTCTGAACACAATTCTGTGTGCAGGCCTGAGCATCATATGTTCAAATGAGTTTTGTACAAGGGCTAATTGCACACAAAGACTTGTGTAGACATCAGCACATAGCTCATCTATATGCCAGGTTAATGAAGTATTATCTATTAAACCCAAATGCAAAGAAACATCCAAAGGCTGAGCACAGGGTTTTGTTTTGTTTTTAATGCCAGGACTTTTAATTCCAGGTCTGAAGAGGAGTAAAGTGGTTAGGTCATTCACCTGTGGCCAGCAATATTGAAGATTTCATATAATCTTCTTCTCTTTACTGAAAGCATGAAGGAACCACAACTTTTTTCTGGCTTTGTTAAACGGGATGGGTCAAAAAAAAATACCAGCAGGGAATGAAGAGCTGAGGGGGAATTGTGCTGGTACAAACAGCAAAGTAACCACTGGCACTAAAACTCAATAGAATGCTATTTCTGTGCAGAATAATAGTGCTGTTTATGTGTGAAATAGCATTCCAGCACATGTGCATGATACATGCACATTAAAACCCTGTGCACAGCTACACTTTTCCCCACTACAAACACCATTTATGCATGGAACACATTCCACATAAATCAGTTTGCTATGGGTCCTCTTTTCAAATGCGCAGAGGCATTAATGATAACAATCAACTGAAATAAGCCCAATGCAGCAACAGAGTATAAGTACACAATGAAATTGGCATAAGATGACGAATTATAGATAAGTTAGAACTGGGATGAGAGGGGGTGATAAAGACTCCCTTTCTAAATTATAAGGAACAGAGGTGAATATATCTTGTAAATATCATAGCGCCCCATGGGCTAAATCTAGACATCAATTGGATGTCACTAATATGAAACTAGGCAGCTGATTGGTTGAGTCTATCAGGTGACAATTTACAGGTTGGCGCATAGGCGCCCCGTATAAGAGGCTTGGGGAGGCTTAATCTTGACCTTCCCCTGGCTGCTGCCCTCACAAACGCAGGGCTTGCACAGCAGCCAGGGAGCTCTCCCACCGTCCTTCCTTCCTGCTCTCCCCGACCGGCAGCCTTCCTTGCCCCCCCCCCCCCCCCCGTGTATAACCGTTTTACTCTCCCTGGCAGCAACGTGAAGAAAAAGGCACTGTCTGCAGGATCGCCTTCGGCTTCAGCTTTTCTCTTCGCTTCGCTCTTCACACAGTGTCCCGCCAGGGTTGCCAGGTAGAAATTTTTTTTCCAGCCCAATCCGGGCCAGAAACCAGCCCAAAACCCGCCCAAACACAAACCCCGCTCCTGACACCCCCACCCCCGCGTCACCGGCCCCGCCCCCGCCGTCACCGGCCCCGCCTCCCACGTCATCGGGCCCGCCTCCCCGTCATCAGCCCCGCCTCCCCGTCATCAGCCCCGCCTCCCCGTCATCGGCCCCGCCTCCCACGTCATCGGTCCCGCCTCCCACGTCATCGGCCCCGCCCAAAACGTCACTAACCCCGCCCAAAAACGTCACTAACCCCGCCCCCCGCGGCCGAAAAAAATCAAAAAGCCGCCCAAAAAGCCGCCCGGAAGCCTAAAAAACCGCCCAAAAAACCGCAACCCGCCGCGGGCAAAAATTTCCCGCGGCGGGTCGCGGAAAACCGCCCAATTGGGCGGTAAAACCGCCCACCTGGCAACACTGTGTCCCGCCCGCCTTCGCGATGATGCATTTCCTGTTTCCGCGAAGGCGGGACATTGTGTGAAGAGTGAAGCGAAGGGAAAAGCTGAAGCCGAAGGCGATCCTGCAGACAGTGCCTTTTTCTTCACGTTGCTGCCAGGGAGAGTAAAATGGTTAAGGCGAGGGCAGGGAGAATCGCTGGGAGGGGAGGGGAACAGATCATCGCTGGACAAGACATGGAGAGAAGGGGAAGGCAGGGGGAGAGAACAGATCGCTGGAGGGGAGGGGAGAGGCGAATTTCTGGCCATGGGTGGATGGATGGAGGGAGGGGAGGGGAGAGATCGCTAGAGAGAAGGGGAAGAGAACAGATCCCTGGAGAGGAGGTGAGGGCATGGGAGAAGAGACTTGCTGCACACAACAGAAGAAACTGGGACCAAAGCTAACAGAAAAACTAAATACTCAGACAGCAAAGGTAGAAAACTTTTTTATTCAGAATTTATTAATTGAAATAGGTCAGCTTTTGGAAATGTGCATCTGTGATATTTTGCATGCAAGTTTAAATTTTTCTAGTATTGCTGCATGCTGAGTCTGACTTCTTGAGGTAACTTTCCAGTTCAGTATTTTGCCTTCATTTCTGTTGTGTCATGTGTTTTTCATGTGTGATCAAGGTGCAGTATTCTGTTAGCGTGTAGTATTTGTAGTATTTGCAGCCCTTTTTATTTTTTTCACTAGGTTGTGTACTGGTGTTTTAGAGCCAGGTGTAATTATAGTGCTGCCTTTCCACGCATAAGGTTGTAGCTTGTCCTGTCCTTGTAATTGGTGCTGTTGTGGTTTGCTAAGGTTATGAGTGTGTTTTTGCATAGGTTTGTGCATAGTGTTTTGCAGTGGAGAGATTGTGTGTTGGCCTTACTGAGCTGGCACCAAAACATCTGAAAGGGTGTAGAGCCTAAATCATGACACACTACCTCTTGAAGGATCTACATATGGTTGTTAATAAAAGGAGCTCATTGTGAACACTATCCACCCTAAAAGGGTGTTTTGTGGCTCTACATTAGAATTGTGATATTATGATCCTTTGTTTCATATTGTTGATGGTCTGCTTTTTCCGTATGGGTGGTATATTGGTGTATTCTGTCCAGTATAATATTTATGGTACAGTAAGGTTCTGAGTGTGTTTTTGCACAAAGTTGTGCATAGTGTTTTGCAGTTGAGCGACTGGTTAGCTTATGCTTTGAGCAATCACTTTATTCTTTGACATATGATACATATCTAATATTATTAACATTTGTATAGCGCTACCAGACGCACGCAGCGCTGAACACCTGACACAAAGAGACAGTCCCTGCTCAATAGACCATACAATCTAATATCTAAATTTAATAAAAGGTATTAATTGTGACTATTTTATTTTTACTTATTTTTTTTTCTGTGTGTTGTCAGACAATTATGGGGCCCCTGGCCCCGCCCCTAACTCCACCCCCTTTAGCCTCCCCAAACAGTTGGGCCACCGACCACCTATGGGTTGGCGTCTTAGCGTTCAGCGTCATTTTGAAATGAATGAGCAAATGAGTTAAGCATTGCTTCTAGGTAAAAAACTTTAAACAGTCTTTATATATAGTTTTAATTTAAATGTGATTATAGGTTATTAATAAGAACCTCAGGGGGTCTTTTACTGAGGCGCGCTCACGTTTTTGGCATGTGCTACAATTGGGCACGTGCTAAATGTTAGAGATGTCCATAGGAATGCATTGGTGTCTCTAATGTTTAGCGCATACCCAATTTTAGCATGCACCAAAAACGTGAGCGCGCCTTAGTAAAAGACCCCCTTACTGCTTTAGGACCATGCCCTGATGCAGCACTAGCGAAACATGAGCCATGTTGGCTAAGGTCCTGGCAGAAGATGTTCATATAAAGGTAAGTTTTAATTAACATTAAAAATAAGAGCTTTTGTAAATAAGTAAACAGACTTTAGTAGACCAAGGAAGAATTGTGCAAATCAGAAGGTATGATCCTTGTGTGAAACGAGTTGCCGTAGATAAGGTTACCATATGGCTCCAGAAAATACATTGATCCAGTCCATGTTTTGCTTCCACTGAAAGCAACAGAAGTAAAACCCAGACTGGCTCAATCTGTCCTCCTTTTTCTGGAGCCATATGGTAACCCTAGCTGTAGAGGTCCTATAAAAATTAAAGTAGACTTGTATACTTACAGTGGTGGAAATAAGTATTTGATCCCTTGCTGATTTTGTAAGTTTGCCCACTGACAAAGACATGAGCAGCCCATAATTGAAGGGTAGGTTATTGGTAACAGTGAGAGATAGCACATCACAAATTAAATCCGGAAAATCACATTGTGGAAAGTATATGAATTTATTTGCATTCTGCAGAGGGAAATAAGTATTTGATCCCCCACCAACCAGTAAGAGATCTGGCCCCTACAGACCAGGTAGATGCTCCAAATCAACTCGTTACCTGCATGACAGACAGCTGTCGGCAATGGTCACCTGTATGAAAGACACCTGTCCACAGACTCAGTGAATCAGTCAGACTCTAACCTCTACAAAATGGCCAAGAGCAAGGAGCTGTCTAAGGATGTCAGGGACAAGATCATACACCTGCACAAGGCTGGAATGGCCTACAAAACCATCAGTAAGACGCTGGGCGAGAAGGAGACAACTGTTGGTGCCATAGTAAGAAAATGGAAGAAGTACAAAATGACTGTCAATCGACAAAGATCTGGGGCTCCACGCAAAATCTCACCTCGTGGGGTATCCTTGATCATGAGGAAGGTTAGAAATCAGCCTACAACTACAAGGGGGGAACTTGTCAATGATCTCAAGGCAGCTGGGACCACTGTCACCACGAAAACCATTGGTAACACATTACGACATAACGGATTGCAATCCTGCAGTGCCCGCAAGGTCCCCCTGCTCCGGAAGGCACATGTGACGGCCCGTCTGAAGTTTGCCAGTGAACACCTGGATGATGCTGAGAGTGATTGGGAGAAGGTGCTGTGGTCAGATGAGACAAAAATTGAGCTCTTTGGCATGAACTCAACTCGCCGTGTTTGGAGGAAGAGAAATGCTGCCTATGACCCAAAGAACACCGTCCCCACTGTCAAGCATGGAGGTGGAAATGTTATGTTTTGGGGGTGTTTCTCTGCTAAGGGCACAGGACTACTTCACCGCATCAATGGGAGAATGGATGGGGCCATGTACCGTACAATTCTGAGTGACAACCTCCTTCCCTCCGCCAGGGCCTTAAAAATGGGTCGTGGCTGGGTCTTCCAGCACGACAATGACCCAAAACATACAGCCAAGGCAACAAAGGAGTGGCTCAGGAAGAAGCACATTAGGGTCATGGAGTGGCCTAGCCAGTCACCAGACCTTAATCCCATTGAAAACTTATAGAGGGAGCTGAAGCTGCGAGTTGCCAAGTGACAGCCCAGAACTCTTAATGATTTAGAGATGATCTGCAAAGAGGAGTGGGCCAAAATTCCTCCTGACATGTGTGCAAACCTCATCATCAACTACAGAAGACGTCTGACCGCTGTGCTTGCCAACAAGGGTTTTGCCACCAAGTATTAGGTCTTGTTTGCCAGAGGGATTAAATACTTATTTCCCTCTGCAGAATGCAAATAAATTCATATACTTTCCACAATGTGATTTTCCGGATTTAATTTGTGATGTGCTATCTCTCACTGTTACCAATAACCTACCCTTCAATTATGGGCTGCTCATGTCTTTGTCAGTGGGCAAACTTACAAAATCAGCAAGGGATCAAATACTTATTTCCACCACTGTATATTATGCTGTAGCACTGGGCTTACATCAGTTGATTGTTGTCAGAACACATGTGTCCATGCAACTCTGATATAATGTTTTCTTTTGTACACATAATACAGCTGCTGCTAGCACAGACCCATGTACATATGTTTCTAGCATGCCTGCTCACGTTAGCACACATTTTAAGCCTGTAACTTCTTTGAATACTATTTGCTTACTGCATTCGGGGAAAACACTTTTTTCTTTATGCTTGTGTAAGGAAAGCATGCACTGAGCTTTAGCAGGCAGCTCTAATGCAAGTCTACCAGATCAGTCCCAGAGCTGGTAAAGCCAGCATTTAGAAGACAATAAAAAGATAGGCACATCCTGAAAATACTGAGATACTTCCTTTCCCCTGTACAAGACTTTCTTAACTTTTCTCTCCAAAGCACACAATTTGAAGTATTAAATCCACTGTTCCCATATAGTTGCCTTGTGTCTTGTCTAGACTGTAAGCTCCATAGAGCAGAGACTGTCCTTTAGTTGTGTCTGTACATGCTGCATACATCTCTCAGCATTATACGAATGATTAATAGTAGTCACAGTAGCAGCAATTTAGTATATAAAAGTTTGTAGTTATGCAACATTACACAGAAAACATCAAGAAACAACAGCAAATAATGACTGTGACTGATAGGTCTCCATGCAGAGGTTAAATGATAAATCAAAAATGTTCTCTGATTTTTCTGGATGCTAGTATATTGGTAAAATACAATGCCCCTAGGACCCCACATAAATTACCGTGTCTGGTCCCTGTAAGTTTATTCTTTCAGCTCCACAGAAAACACTACCAGCAAAGTGAACTTTAGCTTGCATAATGAATCCAAAGGGTAGTGTTGTCATGTATTTCAGCAATGTTTTCATCAATAATTTTATCATTTCCCCTCAAATTTTCATGAAAATAGCATTAAGGCCATCAAACCAAGTGTTGTGCAACTTAGAGAATGTGACTTTGAAATAGCTGTGTCAAAAGTTTTCTTTTTTTAAGCTTCAGTAATGTACAGGGTATAACCGAGATATTTACAAACAGAAGAGCCAAGAAAAGAAGCAGGCACTACAGTTTAACTACGAGCTTCCTGGGTTATCACCATGGTTCAGAACAAGGTATCGTTCAAAGATATCAACAAAACAGGGAAGATAGGGTATCCTGATAGCGAGGTTGCAAAAGAGACCATAGTAGATCAAGTGTCCTTAAATAAAAATCACACAAAATATTCCAAATTAACACTGTCAACTACTGAGCAAGATATAAACAGGAGCAACAAACATAGTTTGAAATGTCTATATGTGAATGCCAGAAGCCTAAGAAATAAAATGGGAGAGTTAGAATTCATTTCACTAAATGAAAAATTAGATGTAATAGACATCTTTGAGACCTGGTGGAAGGAGAATAACTAGTGGAACACTGTCATACCAGCGTACAAATTATATTTTATTTATTTACTAGCCGTTAAGCCCGTAACAACGGGCTAGTTTTTTGTTTTCCTTTGCCCCCCCCCCCCCCCCCGGGTCCACCAACCCTGCTCTCTCCCCTGCCCTCCCCCCAGCGTGTTTCCCTCAGTTCCGCCCATCTCAGAAACGAACAAATCCAAGCCCTTTGGTCATGGGAGGAGCCAGCATTTGTAATGCACTGGTCCCCTGACATGCCTGGATACCTACCGGGCACCCTAGGGGGCACTGCAGTGGACTTCATAAATTGCTCCCAGGTACATATCTCTCTTACCTTGTGTGCAGAGCCCCCCAAAATCCCCCCACAACTGTACACCACTACCATAGCCCTTACGGGTGAAGGTGGGCACCTAGATGTGGGTACAGTGGGTTTGTGGTGGGTTTTGGAGAGCTCGCTGTTTCCTCCACAAATGTAACAGGTAGGGGGGTATGGGCCTGGGTGCACTACAGTACCCACTAAAACTGTTCCAGGGACCTGCATTTGCTGTCATAGACCTGAGTATGACATCTGAGGCTGGCATAGAGGCTGACATGACATATTTTAAAGATGTTTTTTGAGGGTGGGAGGGAGTTAGTGACCACTGGGGGAGTAACGGGAGGTCATCCCTGATTCTCTCCGGTGGTCATGTGGTCATTTCGGGCACCTTCTTGTGCCTTATTCGTAAGAAAAACACGTCCGGGTGAAAACGTCCAAGTGTTCGTCAGGGACGTCCTTGCTTTTTTTGATTATGGGTCAAAGATGTACAAGTGTTAGGCACACCCAAATCCCGCCTTCGCTACGCCTCTGACACGCCCCCTTGAACTTTGGACATCCTTGCGACAGACTGCAGTTGGAGTCATCCAAAATCAGGTTTCGATTATACCGATTTGGACGTCCCTGAGAGAAGGACGTCCATCTTCCGATTTATGTCAAAAGATGGACGTCTTTCTCTTTCGAAAATGAGCCCAATAGTCACCTATTAGGGTAGAGTTTACTTTTGAAGTTTATAAAAATGATCTTCTTTCCCCCAAATTTTGTTTGTATATGTGAAGAAACATTTCAGGCAAAACATCAGTTAAACTGGTGAACATTTACAGGTAGCTGAACAAAACTGATGATCTGAAGGCATCAAATAATAAGAATTCCACAACCCACATAAGGTATTCTTGAATATGTGCAGTTGTGAGCCAAATTAGGCTATCAGTATTTTGTAAACTGCAATGGAACAACAAATTGAACATGTAACTCCATCATATATCGCCCCCCCTTTGAATGAGATATGACAGTAGTCCCCAAACTCAAGTCTATCTACTTGGTTCTACTGTGACTTAATTAACGGGTGGGAAGCTTCCATCACTGCGCATGACTGAGCACAAAAATGTCTAAAATAGGGCGACTTTCGAACCAAAAAGATAGATGTTTTTCTGTTTCAAAAATGACTGTTTGGCACTGGATTTTATCAGATTTGGGCGTCATACCAAAAAGCCCCTCTATATGTCTTTATAAAAAAGGCACCTATTTCTCCTCTCAATTTAGCTCACCTGTTATAAAATAACTCACATGGCAAGTACATATTCAAATATGAAAAGAAGAACAGATATAAAATCAATTTCTACATGTACTGCAGTGTTTTATGCATTTATAAAACTAGCATTTATAAAATTGTGCACCCAATATGCATGTAAATTTACATGCATATAGTCAGTCCGTGTGTAAACTGCTACTGTACTGAATGTAACAAGCTTTGAGCTACTACTGAAACATGTGATCTATATCAACTTTACCTAAACTGAGTAAAGGTATTTCCAGGTAAGCAGGGGTTAGGGAGCTATTTATACTTACGCCCATACCTTTAAAAATACATGCATATGCATGTAAATTAACCCAGCAAATGTATATATACAAAACACTCAAAGTAAATAAATGTTTATAAATGCCTAGAGTAAGTGTTTTTTAAAGCCAATGAATGTGAATTCTTTTCTTGTGGAAATTCACTGTCGCTCACAAAGGTGAAAGTATGTGCTTACTATTTACACATGCATTACTCTTAAACGTTCAGTTGTGATACTCCCTCATTTAGGGGCCCTTTAAAAAAGCCACAGTATAGCTACCGCGGCATTGGCATGCGCCAATCAGGCATTATCAACGGGCTACCACAGGAGCCTGGTGGTAGTGCCTGCCCCCTCTGCATATCATTTCCGGCACACCAGTTTTTTTTTTTTAATTTTCTACACCAGGACCTTACCCAGCAGAGCGCTGACAGGTTACCTCCAAGTTAGCATGGGAGCCCTTACTACTACTACTACTTATCACTTACCTCCTCCAAAGAGGTGGCTATAAGGGCTCTTCCGGGAAATGATCGCATGGCAAGTGGTTAACTTGCCACTTGGCCATTTCCTTTAAAACAAAATGTCTTTTACTTGCTGTGGTAAAAGGGTGCTTCAGTGTGTGGCAAACCCACACACCGACACCACCGCAGGCTTCCTTTTATTGCAGCATGGTAAACAGGGCCCTTAGAAACATAAGATTAAGGCTTTATACTAATTAAAGCGCTAATGTTTTAGCAGCTTCCAGAGCCTTGTACTCAGGAAATCTTTATGCTGGTTCATTAGGGGCCTCTTTTAGAAATGCCAATTCTCGGTGCAGCAAATGAGAGGAAGCCCATTCAATTCCCATGGGTTTCCTCTCATTTGACGCATGGGAATCACTAGCACGGCTTTATAAAAGAAGCCCTAGATGCACTAATTGCATTCGGAAAAGATTCCCTTGTACACATTTCATTAAGGATGATTTTAAATAGCAATCATTTGAAACAGACTTGGTATACTGTTTTGAAAAGAAACTGAGTTTGAAAACTAAGAAGGGAGGGATCCCAGTGTAGGAATCTGTGTGCAGATGACAGAAAGGAATGTCTCTCTGGGGAATGTAGCAAAATGAAGTTGATTGCATAAGCACGCTCTTGAATGAACTTATACTCTATGCCCTTTAACTAGCATACTTTATACAAACTTTAAGATTTTCACAGCCTACTTCAGAAAAGCAAGCCTATTTAACTTACTTTTGTCAAGGAGTCTCACATAAACATATTTAGTATCTGTTAAAATTTGAAGCTTGCATTTTCAAAATTTCAAGTATTCAATCAATGGCGTAGCCACCATTGAACAGGTAGCCGCTCATTGGTAGGTCCACCTGCTACTGGAAGGACAGTAGTTGCAGGTATATGAAAGTTTGAGGGGCAGTGGTAAGCGATGGCAGTGTCCTGGGATGTCAGCATGGCAAATGCACACAGTGTAGCCATGCTGCCTTCGATCCCATTGTTCAGTTCCTGATGTGACTGGGCAGCACAGGAGGCCTAAGTGTCTCTTCTCCTCCTACCATAGGACCAAATCTCTGTGAGATCATACAGATGTTATCATGAAACTTGTCCTCCCAACAACAGAAGATGATATGCTTAAGTTCTTCTTCTACTGTCAGCCACATCAGGAATTGAAGAATGGGATCGAAAGCAGCATGGCTACACTGCTGGAGGGAAGTATAGTGTCTGCCACACTGACCTCCGGTGGCTCAGTGCAATCATTTTTACAACACAGTTATCAAACAGAAAATGTTTAAATTATTTAATGCAAAGCCCATATGTGACTTTATATGGGGGTATGCTTTAACTTATTTTAAGAATTAAATATGTAGTATTATGCATGGTAATGATCAAGGAGATAGTAACTTAAGTAAGGTCCCACATCCAGGCTTGGTTAGTCCTGATAGGAAGAGAACAGGCTCCCAGGACAAGCCTGGAGCCCTGGGGAAGAAAGAAATCCTGTGCAGGATCAAAGCTGGAGGAGGGACTGGCCAGAAGCCACCTAGAAACTCATCTGGGGAGAGGGACTATAGAAAGATAGGTTTTCCCTTTCTAAGAGGTCATCAAGGGTGGAGTTCCAGCTCAGCTCCTGTGGGAAGGAGAAGCCTACTCCCATGCAGGAAAGAGATGCTGATAGTCAGCTAATGGAGCCAGAATACATGGATTATATTAACCAAGAAGCAAACAAGACAAACCAAGGTATGAAAACAGCAATGCAATTATTAGAAGTGCTGAAGTTTATCCTAGTGGTGAGAATCAGATAATGGGAAGAGCAGTAAGAACCACCGCTTGCTGCCAGGGGAGGTGCTGTTTAAGGCTCCAACTGGAGTATACTCTTCATGAACTGAAAGAGTGAAAGGATGGTTGGGGTCCCCCATGAATACTTAGAAAAGCAGCAATTCAATAAGAAGGATTAAAGAAGTAGTGGAACTGTGAAGAATGTGAACAGAGAGAAACAGCATCCAAAAGGGGGAAAGGCTGTACAGCTAAAGGACTTCATGGCTTGCTAAGAGTTTTGAGAGCAAGAGAGCTACTTTGATGAAGAAGACTGTTTAAAAGCCAGTGGACTTTTGCTGTGTTTGGTATAGGGTGGATATAAACTGTGGACCAGAGCTTGCCTGGAAGTGTAACAACCTCTCCAGTTCATACTTAGAGAATAAACCTATTTGGGCTACACAGCTGAATTGTGAATCTAGGAAGTTTTGACAGTGCATTAAACTCTAGTCTAGGATAACCAAAGTAGTAGAGTTTCAACACCTACCCAAGTACAGCAGATGTCTGTGCCTGTTACAGTGTACATAATTGTTTTAAAGGATTGATTTTTATGTTTTACTTCTGTTTTTAGATGCAGCCTGGTCTGAATTAAACCCCGTATTCGATGCTGGCACCTACCTGTGACTGACTCTGGGAAAAAGTGACTAAAACAGTGGATCAAAAATGTTGAGAATGGCCAACTTTTCATGTCACAAGTCCATAAGCACTCTGAAAAAGTTACATGATAGAACTTCTGTAACTTTGGAAGGGCATTTGGGCTGTTGTATTGCAAATTTTTTGTTCTAATAGAATTCATTAAAACCTAAATTTTGTTTCTGGTGACTTTAGTCACCTTTTCCCAGAAATGGTCACATATGGGTATGGGCATTAATATCTGGCCTCTGGCGGTGCAATGGCCATACCTGGAATGCACCGATAGGTACGATATTCAGTCTGCTACCCAGTTAGCTAACTGGGTGGCAGGCTGAATATCAGGTTTCTTTTTCTGCTGATAAACTTTCTGAACCTCCACCCCCAAGAGCATTGAGCAGTCCCCCTCCAGGACCCCACATAAGCTCCTTCAACAACCCCTTGTAGTTCCTCCACCACCGGGCTATCTTAGGGTTTCTGGTAGTCAAGAGAGGAGAAGGCCCCAGCTCTTACGGTAGCCTTACAATACTACCACAGGTGGGCAACTTCTATATAAGAACAAGACTACCATTAGAGGTTGCAGCCACCATTTTGTGCTCAAAGCCCTTGGGCAGGAGTGACTTGACATATACTGTACTGTGCACGTCAGCAGACTGACTCTGTGTATTCGGAGTTGTTCAGTTTGCATATTTTTGGTGCATTACTTTTATTGGGACTCCTGAGGCAGGCCTCTGCGGTCAAAACACGATTTGGGTTCAGTCCAGTTTTTATTGTGAAATAATCCTCTAATGTGAACTGTTTGAGTCCGTTGGAGGTTCTTCATCATCTTCGTTGTCTCATTCGCTGTGTTTGCTTGAGTACACCATATAAGCATCAGTTTTAGTCTGAACTAACGAAGGAGAAGTTGTTGCAGTCACTGATATAGGGGTTGCAAGCTTTGTCAGTTTCTTTTTAAGCATTTTTACAAGAGGAAATCAGAGCTAGATGCACACGCCCAAGCTCTAGGGTGTCATCTTGCCCCTCCCCCATCCCCAGGCCACTTCATAAAGGGGCCGACCAAAGTGCTGATTTACCCCCCCAAACAACAACCTCCCCAATTCCTCTCCAATCACAACCCCCTCCTGAAGGACTTTCCAATCAATATCTCTTCCTCCTGAAATATTCCCCTAGAGTACATTTCAATCAAAGGCATCAATAGTCTGACTTCAGAGGGACTTATTAGTGCACCAATGGCCTACCTAATATAATGGGTGCAACAGATTGTAGATTTGTAGCACTTATGCTCCGTAACAAAGACGGGGGGGGGGGGGGGGGTAAAAATTGTATTTACACAAGAATCTCACATTTCCAGAATTATTTACATGATTAAAAATTATTTTGGAACCACAGGTTCACAGATGGCAAATGTTTGTAAAACAATGTTCTACACCTCACAGTGATTAAGGCCTCAAGACTATAACTACTGCAAATGCCATCCTACAAGTTTACATGATTGTACAGTCTGCAAACTTTGCTTTCATGGAACCAACAGTACTCAAGCTAGGTAATTGCAATGGAAAGGCTGGGGAATTCCATTTTATGTGGTGAAAAGCTGTAGCCATTGAATAGTATGCCCCTAATTTAAGGCATACAGCTTGAACTTGGAGCAACAGTAAGAAGGCAGTCTCATACCACCAAAACTATGATGGTCTTATCCAGCCCTGCCACCTCTGATGCATGATCCCCTGTGTTCCGTTGAGTTTCAGTACTTTCTTCTATCTTGGTTTTCCTCCTAAGTCATCCATCACACTTTATTTCCTCCCATGACTTTCAGAATCATTTTTATGCTAATGACTGCCAGACCCATAACGTCTTTCTATCAGATATTAAACCAAGAATCCAGTCCTAAATCTGAGCCTGGCTGTTGGACACCATTGTCTAGATGTTCGACTTCACCTTACACTTAATATCTTTCCAACTACATCTGCTTCCTCCCTTCTTCCTTTTTATCACTGTGGATAACACTGTCATCCTCCTGGTTCCCTTAACCTATAACTTGGGGTCATCCTCAACTCCTCTTTCACTATACATCCAAATACTGATTAATCCTGGCATGTTTTCTCTATATCATCATCAAAATCCATATATTCTTTTTTTAAACACTCTATCACAATTCTTATTCACTTTCTTGTTACCACCCTCTTAGACTACTGCAACTTGCTCCTTGCCTGCCTCCCACTGTGTCAACTCTCTCTATTACAATCTATTCAAAATCCAGCTCTATGATTTCTCTTCCTTCAGGGTCACTAGAGCCATGTAAGCTCTTTTTCAAGTCACTACATTGGCTCCCTATTTACCTTTATATATAGTACAAGTTTCTCTTAGTCACCTACAAGTATTTTTTACTCTGTCTCCTGATCACCTTTTCATTGTTATTTATCCCTGAATATTTCCTTCACACACTACATTCATCAGGCAAGTTACGCTTGTTTTGTCCCCACTGCCATATCTACTACATTTCATTTGCATAACCCTTAGCTGATTTTCTATTTTTGTTACATTTGTACCCCGCGCTTTCCCACTCATGGCAGGCTCAATGCAGCTTACATGGGGCAATGGAGGGTTAAGTGACTTGCCCAGAGTCACAAGGAGCTGCCTGTGCCTGAAGTGGGAATCGAACTCAGTTCCTCAGGACCAAAATCCACCACCCTAACCACTAGGCCACTCCTCCACTTTGTGAGATACTTTCCGATTTGTCATGTAACCCTTACACTTATGAAAACAGGGAATGCATGTCTGCGCTCTAGTTTAACCCAGACAACTTTCCTCTCCTTGCCCTCCCCATACCCTTTTGCTGTCTGTATGTACTGAGCTTCCAGACATGTTCTGAAATAGGATTTATATGTCTGGGCCTCTCCAGATGTTAAAATTCAGCCATTTATAACTGGGGATGCTTCTAAAACAACCACCATATTTTGGGGGAGAAAATATGACTTCCCCAGAACAATCCATAGAATGAAGTGGCAGAGGGAGAGTATGAGGGTAACAACTTAAGATTATCTGTATAGTGGCGCTACTCAGGTGCTATACTGATAAGTTATATGTTTAGTTTAGGCCTGCCTTACCATGGTATATATATATATATATATATTCAATGTCAATGTATATAATAATTTACATGCTGCAGCTGGCATGTCACTTACTACAGTGACCACATTCCGTGAAAATGACCCCCTCAATGTCCTCCTGGATCAGGCTATTGAGGAAGATATGTTGTGCACATTTATAGGGGATTCTATATATGGCACCTAAAAAATCTGCGGGGAACACATTTCCTCCTAAGCATATTTTGAAAGTGATGCATAGATTTAGGTGCGGTATATAGAATATGCTTAACTGATATCCCAGCACCTAAAACTATGCGCGTCCATTTACACCAACGAAAACATTGCATAAATATTCTATAACTACCTGCATAAATTTTGGAACACCCACAAAATGACCATTTCCCCAACTATATCCATGTCCCTTTTTGCCTGCACATGTTAGAAGTTAGGTGCAGTGCATTACAGAATACGCTTAGCGAGTTGTGCATATAAATTGTATTTATTGCCAATTAGTACTCATTATTGCTTGTTAAGTGCTGTTATCAATGCTAATTAGCTTGTTAAGCCAATTAAGTTACGCATGTTGTTATAGAATCTGCCTGGATTTTGGCATAGATCTCTAGGCGCACTATATAGAATCCAGGGGTTAGGGGTCAATATTCAAAAAGCTTAATTGGGTAGGAAAGGCTCCTGCCCAGTTAAACCCTGCTGAGCTAGCCGGATGCCAATATTTAGTGGCACTTAACCAGGTAGTGCTGTTAAATATCACTGT
The DNA here is from genome assembly GCF_901765095.1 of Microcaecilia unicolor. NCBI lineage: Eukaryota > Metazoa > Chordata > Amphibia > Gymnophiona > Siphonopidae > Microcaecilia > Microcaecilia unicolor. The sequence goes on from NC_044031.1 coordinate 208,194,308, forward strand.
TAACCAACTATCCCTTAACTGGTTAGGCTAGGGGCAGGCCGGGGGCACAGTTAAGGTGGATATTCAGTCTACTAAATGGCTAACTAAGCACTTGAAGTTTAGACAGCAAAACAGCTGTCTTAACTTTATAGGCCAAGTTAACAGGGCACAGTGCAAATACCCATATATTCAATGCAGGCAGCTGTGTGTGCCCTGGAATTGAATATCTGGAGTTACGTCAGCCAATGGCTGGAAGCTGCTTATTTTTAATAATGCCTATACTACAACATTTTAGAATTAATTTTAGTGCATAGTAGGGCTGCACATTAATCGTGATTAACATCACAAGTAACGCATTAATCAGTAATTGTGATTAAAAAATTAATCATGATTAATGACTGAACACCCTCCCTCTGTCCCTCCTCAACCTACATGCCCGGTCCGGCATTCTCTTCCTTCCCTCCCAAACCGCCGGTGGCTCTCCTATCCCCTTCCATCCCCTCCCCTCCAGGTTTACCTTGTTATTTAAGTCTTCACCCTGCAGCGGCAGCGTATTGAAATGTTGCCTCGGCCTGCATCAGGCCTTTCCTTCTGACCCATCCCATTCCCTTCTGATGCAACTTCCTATTTTCGGAAGGTAGCGGGTCAGAAGGAAAGGCCCGGTAAGGCCGAGACAGCAATTCAATACGCTGCCGCTGCAGGGTGAAATCTTAAATAACAAAATAAACTGGGAGAAGAGGGGAGAGCTGCCGGTGGTTCAGCAGAGATGGCAGGCGGGCAGGTGAGCGAGGGAAGTTGGGGGGAATTGAAGAAAAAAACTGGAGGGAGGGAGAACGCAGGTGGGAGAGGAGGCACATTTGAGAGAGAGAGAGAATGGGTGAAGGCACAGGATGCACATAGAGAGAGACAGAAAAAGAGAGAATGGGTGAAGGCACAACGGGCACATGGGGAGGGAGAGAAAGAGAGCGAGAGAGAATGGGTGAAGGCACATGGAGGGAACATGAGAGACAGAATAGGTGAAGGACCCCTCTAAAGCTACGGTACCTGTTCAGTGGGCGGTGGGGTAGCTGAAGCCCTGCCAGCCAAAGAAAAATGCTGCCTATATTCCTCCCTTCCTCCTCGTACTGCCTCAGTAGTGAAAATGTCAACAGGGTGCCTCCAGCCACCAACGCTTGCACTCCCCAAGCATGCTCATTTTGTACATGACCTGAGCATGCTCGGGAAGTACCAGCATTAGTTGCTGGAGGCACCCCGCTGACTTCCTCACTCCTGAGGCAGCACAAGGAGGAAGGGGGACGCTTTGGCAGCGGATTTCTTTGACTGGCTTCGGCATCCCCACCAGCAAAGGTATGACATCTAAAGTGGGGTGGAGGGAGGGAGAGGAGAACAGCTGGCTATGCCCAAATTTTAATCCTGGAATTTTTAATCGAAATGCAGCCCTAGTGCATAGACATCTTATTGAAATTCTCTGGTATGGTTTACAAATGACATTTAAGTGTGACAGAATAAAAAGAACAGACATGTTTTCATTCCTGAGGTGTCCTCTAAGGATTTCAAGGCAGGGACATCGCTCTGTTGTGCAATATATGTCTCTTAACAAGTTTTTGGCTCATATTTTCAAATAGTTGCAACTCTCTGGAAGACTGCCTAGACTGTGAGACTCATGTTGTTGTCACTCATATGCCTTCAGGACAAGAGAGGAGGTGGCTGCACACAAAGAATTATATTTACTGGGCATTTGCTATAGATGACAAAGGCGGCAAATAACTGAGCACATACATTTCCTCATGTGGGTACTGATGAATTATTAAATTTATAATTTATTAAAATGGACTTGGGGAAAAGCCACTGCTTATTTCTGGGATAAGCAGCATAAAATGTTTTGTACTTTTTTGGGATCTTGCCAGGTATTTGTGACCTGGATTGGCCACTGTTGGAAACAGGATGCTGGGCTTGATGGACCTTTGATCTGTCCCAGTATGGTAATACTTATGTACTTAAAAGCATGTACATGCTTCTGCTTTGAAAACTACCTCAGGGAATATGTGTATTTATGTTTGCACTTGCTCTTGACCATGCTCAAAATTTGATGGGTTAATTTGTGTGCAAACACACATATTTTCTAAAGTCTGCACGTTAATATACCCTCCACCTCACCCCTAGGAACACATCCACTCAGTCCAGGTAAACTTGAACTCATATGAGCTGAATGTCATGTATGTTTACACACAGGAAGTCTTTTACTAACGATTACACAAGCTATCTGCCTATGGGTTCTGTAGCAAATAACATGAGTTTATAAAAGCCCATTTATGCAAATAAAGAACCGCTTTACCCAGAAAAATTAATTTGAAAATTACGATCAAAATGGGAGAAAAGCTTTAGTAAAGGGAATTCACAGTAAATGAATCAGTAACATGGGAGCTTTAGCGAGGAGAATATATCCCAGAAAAATGCTGGTGTCTTGTCCAGGTAGTAACTTATTTTGAAACAGTTGTTAAATATATCTGTTACAATATGTTAATGTATATGTCTGCTTGTAAGAACTTGCTAGCTGCTTTACACCTAAAGAAAATAATTTTATAGCAAGCCACTTAGGTTAAGTGAACAAAAAAAGCATCTATTTGCAGCACATTGTGTAAAGACACAGAGATTCCAATGTCTTTATAAAAATCTAGCAGAAATTGCACTTAGATTGAGGATGCAGACGTTACACCTGTTTGGCAGTAGGTATAAGTGTATGCATGTAAAAGAGTCACAATCATGCATATTTTATAAAATACTAGCCGTTAAGCCTGTTAAAACGGGCGAGATTTCCAGCTACCCTCCCCCCTCCGTGCCGGGCCCTGCAGCGCTTTCACACGGAGGTGAGAGGCGCTGTCAGGTCAGTGCAGGGGGCCCGATACGGAGGGGGCAGGAGGCGGCAGCGTCCAAAAGTCCGACTCCGTTTCCCACTCTGTTCCGCCCTCTGACATCATCACGTCTTGATGCGAGGGCGGGACATAGAGGGAAGTCTCTACTGCGCATTTGCAGGTGAGTCGGTCACTTGCCATTTATATGTTTGATGTGTGCAAATTATGACTCCATCTATGCTCTGCCAAGACTCCACCCTTGAGCACACCTACTGCATAAGAACTCACTGGCTTGCACCACATATACTTTTAGGTGTAACCTAATTTTATTTTATTTTTTTACTTTATTATTTTAGCTGATCTGCTGTTAGTAATCCGTAACCTGTCGTTAAAGTGTTCCGTAGTATTTGAAGATTGGAGAGTAGCCAATATGATGCCTATTTTTAAAAATGGTTCTAGGGTGACCTGGGAAATTACAGATCGGTAAGCCTGACGTCAGTGCCAGGTAAAATAGTGGAAACTATTATAAAGAATAAAATTACAGAACACATAAATAAACATGGTTGAATGGGATAGAGTAAGCATGGTTCAGCTGAGGGAAGTCTTGCCTCACCAATTTGCTTCATTTCTTTTAAGGTGTCAATAAACATGTGGTAAAGATGAGCTCATTGATGTAGCGTATCTAGATTTTCAGAAAGCTTTTGACACAGTTCATCATGAGAGACTCCTGAGATAATTAAAGAGTCATAGGATAGCAGGCAATGTTCTGTTGTGGATTAGGAATTGGTTATTGGACAGAAAACAGAGGGTAGGGTTAAATGGTCATATCTCTCAATGAAGGAAGGTGAATAGCAGAGTGCTACAGGGATCTGTACTGGGACCGGTGCTATTTAACATATTTATAATTGATCTGGAAATCCTAACAAGTGAGGTGATCAAATTTTCAGATGATACAAAACTATTCAAGGTTGTTAAAACATGTGTGGACTGTGAAATATTGCAGGAAGACCTTAGGAAATTGGAAGACTGGGCATCCAAATGGCAGATGAAATTTAATGTGGACAAATGCAAAGGTGATGCACATTGGAAAGAATAATCCGAATCATAGTTACCTAATGCTAGGGTCCACTTTGGTAGTCAGTGCTCAAGAAAATAATCTGGGTGTCATTGTAGATAATACGCTGAAATTTTCTGCTCAGTGTGGGGCGGTGGCGGCCAAAAAAGCAAACAGGATGCTAGGAATTATTAGGAAAGGGATGGTGAATAAGACCAAAAATACTATAATGCCTTTGTATTGCTCCATGGTGCATCTGTACCTTGAGTATTGCATTCAGTTCTGGTTGTCATATCTCAAAAAAGATATAGCGTCTTTAGAAAAGGTTCAAAGAAGAGCAACCAAAATGATAAAGAGGATGGAACTCCTCTTGTATGAGGAAAGGCTAAAGAGGTTAGGGCTCTTCAGCTTGGAAAAGAGGCGGATGAGGGGAGATATGATTGAGGTCTACAAAATCCTGAGTAGTGTAGAACGAGTAGAAGTAAATCGATTCTTTACTCATTCCAAAAGTAGAAAGACTAGGGGACACTTGAGGAAGTTATATGGAAATACTTTTAAAACAAATAGGAGGAAATATTTTTTCACTCAACGAATAGTTAAGCTCTGGAACTCTTTGCCGGAGGATGTGGTAACAGCAGTTAGCGTATCTGAGTTTTTAAAAACTTTGGACAAATTCCTGTAGGAAATGTCAATAGTCTGCTATTGAGACAGACATGGGAAGCAACTGCTTGCCCTGGGATTTGTAGTATGGAATGTTGCCATGATGTGGGTTTCTTCCAGGTATCTCCTCAGACCCTTGCTGAATTCTTTCATGACAAGGTTCAAAAGACAAACCTTGCATTCTCTACCTCGCCACCTCTCCTTTCACTAGTCCGTTCCCCTCTCTCTCCTTCTCCTCATTCCCTTTCCTCCTTTCCTGAAGTTACTATTGAGGAAACTACACTTCTCCTTTCTTCCTCAAAATGTACCACCTGTTCCTCTGATCCCATTCCCACCCACCTTCTTAATGCCATCTCTCCTGCTCTTATTCCTTTTATCTGTCACATTCTCAACCTCTCACTTTCCACTGCGACTGTCCCTGCTGCCTTAAACATGCTCACACCTCTCCTTAAGAAGCCTTCACTCGACCCTACTTGCCCCTCTAATTACCGACCCATCTCCCGCCTTCCTTTTCTCTCCAAATTACTTGAGCGTGCTGTTCACCGCCGCTGCCTTGATTTTCTCTCCTCACATGCTATTCTTGACCCACTGCAATCTGGTTTTCACCCTCTCCACTCAACCGAAACTGCGCTTACTAAAGTCTCCAATGACCTATTACTGGCATTTCCTTAGAATTATTACCATAGTGGAATTTTTCTTTTGCAAGTGATGTGCTTGTATAAAATGTATAATAATAAAGAGATTTAAACATGACCTATTACTGGCTAAATCCAAAGGTCAATATTCCGTCCTCATTCTTCTTGATCTTTCCGCTGCTTTTGACACTGTCAATCACAGCACACTTCTCGATACCCTGTCCTCACTTGGATTCCAGGGCTCTGTCCTTTCCTGGTTCTCTCAGGGGCATAGCCAGACACTCAATTTTGGGTGGGCCTGGGCCCAAGATGGGTGGGCAGAACTCCACCCTTTCCCACAAGTGATTTGGTCTCTCCCTCTCTGGCCTGCATGCCATATGGTCTCTCAAACATCTCCCCTCCCCCGCATACCTTTTAAATAGCAAATTTTCACTGGCAGCTAGCAGAAACTAATACATACTGCTCATATTGACCCCACAGCTTTCTCTCTGATTTAAATTCCTGTTTCTGCATAGGCAGGAATACTTCAGAGGGAAGGCTGTGGGGTCAGTGCGAACAGTATGTATCAGTCGCTGCTCGCTACTGGTGAAGATCTTCTATTTACAAGGTATGCAGGAAGTTGTTGGGAGTTTTTGGCTGGTGGGGCTTGGTGATCCCTGCCAGCCACATCATATGTGTGCTGCTACTAGGTGGGCCTGAGCCCAAGGTGGGTGGGCCTGGGCCCACCCAGGCCCACCCTTGGCTACGCCACTGGGTTCTCTTCCTACCTCTCCCTCCACACCTTTAGTGTTCACTCTGGTGGATCCTCTTCTACTTCTATCCCTCTTCCTGTTGGAGTACCTCAGGGTTCTGTTCTTGGTCCCCTCTTCTTTTCTATCTACACTTCTACCCTTGGTTCATTAATCTCATCCCATGGCTTTTCCTACCATCTCTATGCTGATGACTCCCAAATCTACCTTTCTACACCTGATATCTCACCTTGCATCCAAACCAAAGTTTCAGCGTACTTGTCTGACATTGCTGTCTGGATGTCTCAACGCCACCTGAAATTAAATATGACCAAAACCGAGCTTCTCATTCCCCTCCCCCCCCCAAACCCACCTTCCTGCTCCCCCTGTTTTCTATTTCTGTTGATGGCTTTCTCATTCTCCCTGTCTCTTCAGCTCGAAAACTTGGGGTTATCTTTGACTCTTCTCTCTCCTTCTCTGCTCATATCCAGCAGATTGCCAAGACCTGTCGTTTCTTTCTTTACAACATCCGTAAAATCCGCCCCTTTCTTTCGGAGCACTCTACCAAAACCCTCATCCACACCCTTGTCACCTCTCGTCTGGACTACTGCAATCTGCTTCTTGCTAGCCTCCCATTTAGTCACCTCTCCCCTCTTCAATTGGTTCAAAACTCTGCTGCCAGTCTCATCTTCCGCCAGGGTCGCTTTACCCATAGTACCCCTCTCCTTAAGTCGCTTCACTGGCTCCCTATCCGTTTTCGCATCCTGTTCAAACTTCTTCTACTAACCTATAAATGTACTCACTCTGCTGCTCCCAAGTATCTCTCCACACTCGTCCTTCCCTACACCCCTTCCCGTGCACTCCGTTCCCTGGATAAATCCTTCTTATCTGTTCCCTTCTCCGCTACTGCCAACTCCAGACTTCGCTCCTTCTGTCTTGCTGCGCCCTATGCCTGGAATAAACTTCCTGAGCCCCTACGTCTTGCCCCATCCTTGACCATCTTTAAATCTAGATTGAAAGCCCACCTCTTTAACATTGCTTTTGACTCGTAACCACTTGTATCCACTCGCCTCCACCTACCCTCCTCTCCTCTTTCCTCTACACATTAATTGATTTGTTTGCTTTATTTTTTGTCTACTAGATTTTAAGCTCTTTGAGCACGGACTGTCTTTCTTCTATGTTTGTGCAGCACTGCGTATGCTTTGTAGCGCTATAGAAATGCTAAATAATAGTAGTAGTAGTAGGTTCTTGTGACCTGGCTTGGCCACTGTTCTGAAAACAGGATACTGGGCTAGATGGACCATTGGTCTGACCCAGTATACATTTCTTTGGAAAAATAAACAACCTAAAGTAGCCTTACAGAAACTTAAGAATCCCAAAATGAGTGGTGGTGTTTTATTTCCTGATTTTGCTACCTGCCATAAAGCTTTTATACTTCAACAAGCTTGCTTGTGGTTTTATGCTGATAGCTTTTATAAGCCTCTCTGGCTTGATCTTGAATAACTTTAGGAGAAAAAGGAGACAAAAAAAGTTATTCAAGACATCTTATTGAAATCCTCTGGTGTCTCCTCTTTCTCCTAAATCTTTACTGACTGCCTCAACTTTCCCTGTTAACATTTTAAATCCAATTACTATTTCTACTATGAAGTGTTTAGTGGAATTTGACCATTCATTGGACCATCCTGCTAGCACTACTACATCTGCCTCTTTATGGTACAATCCCCATATTAGAATTAAAAAAACACCTTTTTCTGGAAGGAATGGATTGACGAAGGTATTCAGAACTTACGGGATATCCTTCAGGACAATCGTTCTTTATTACTCATTTCTTTACTGCAGGACCATTATTCTCTGACACTACTCTGCTTACCAATGGTCACACTGCTTCAATGATTTACAAGATATTATTATCCTCTGTTGCACAGAATATTTCCACTCTTCGTGGATGTTGGTCATGTGCTTTCTAAGAAGAAATGGAATACTTTTTGGAGATTTACTATAAGACCTTTGGAATCAGTGTCTTTTGTGGTCTTTTACAAAGCAGTGGTTAGCCCAATGCGGGCTTACTGCTCGTTAAAACAGAAGTACCACCGGCTACCACAGCAGCCCAGTGGTAGTTCCCACCTCTAGCATGCACCATTTTTATTTTTGTAGCACCGGTGTGTACCTGGCGGTAATCAGGCAGTGCCGCATGCTGCCTGGTTACTGCCAGGTTAGCGCGGGAGCCCCTGCTCCCCCTCAAAAAAAATGGCTGCTTGGCAAGAGCTTTACTTGCCAAATGGCCATTTCTTTAAAAAAAAAAAAGACCTGCTTTTTATCCACTGCAATATAAGTGGGTCTCGGCGCACGTCAAAAACACGCGCCAATTCCAGTGCAGGCCCCCTTTTGCCACAGCTTCGTAAAGGATCCCTACATTTTTTATATCGTAGGACAACATAGACACCAAACAAACTTTTTACTGCAGGTTTACCTACAACAAACAAGTGCTGGCATTGCAATGTTACAACTGCTACCCTTATGCACACGATTTATGAATGTTATTTAGTCCGCTCATTCTAGAAAGATATTTGGAGTATAATTCAAACCATATTTCATTTGAATGGTGACATTTCATCCTCTATAGTCATTTTAAAATCACATTCTCCCAATGTTTGCTTACCTGATCAATATAACAGACTCTTTGATAGTCTCATTACCATAGCTCAAAAACTTGTTCTTGCAAATTGGAAATCTGCTGGATTACTAAATGTACACTTTTGGTAGAACTCTGTACTACAACATCAAAAATTTGAACTTGTTATTGCTGAAAAATAAGGCACAGTTCTCAGTAAAAGGAAACTATGGCCACCTATTGACACTTATATACATGCTATGACTTCACCTCCTTAAGCCATTGATCTTTATCTGCTTATCCATTGCTGCTTCTAATTGTTATTATGATTTATCTGGATTACAATGCAGTATGTCTGTTGTGTAGTTTCTTGTCCTACCCCCTTTGAGCGTATTTTGATATGTTACTGTTGCAATTCTCTTGCCTTGTATTTCTATTGAAAATCTCCAATAAAAGTTCAGGGGGAAAAAAAGATGGAAAACAGAGAGGAGGGTTAAATGGCCAATACTCTCAATGGAGGGAGGTGAGTTGTGGAGTGCCTCAAGAATCTGTATTGGGACTGGTGATTTTTAACATATTTATATATGATCTAGAAATGGAAACAATGAGTGAGGTGAATAAATTTGCAGATGACACAAAACTATTCAAAGTTGTTAATTTGCAGGCACTGTCTGAAATTGCAGGATGACCTTGGGAGACTGGAAGACTGGGCATCCAAATTGCAGATGAAATTTAATGTGGACAAGAACAATGTGATACACATTGGGGAAAATACCCAAATTATTGCTACATGATACTAGATTCCATATTAGGAGTCATTGCCAAGGAAAAGGAATTAGGTGTCATCACAGACAGTATTTGGAAATCTTCTGCTTAGTGTGCGGTGGTGGCCAAAAAAGCAAACCAAATATTTGGAATGATTAGGAAAGGAATAGATAATAAAACAGAGACTATCATAATGCCTCTGTATCACTCCATAGTGAGCCTTTATCTTGAGTACTGTATGGAATACTGGTTGCTACATCCTAAAAAAAAATATAGTGGAACTGGAAAAGGTACAAAGAAGGGTGACCAAAATGATTAAGAGGATAGAACATAATCAGCGAGAATCAGGGAGTTTAAAGCACACAGTAGGTTATCAATAGAAATCAAACAAAATAAAACATGGAAAAGAAAATAAGATGATACCTTTTTTATTGGACATAACTTAATACATTTCTTGATTAGCTTTCGAAGGTTGCCCTTCTTCGTCAGATCAGAAATAAGCAAATGTGCTAGCTGACAGTATATATAAGTGAAAACATTCAAGCATTACTATGACAGTCTGACAGGGTGGGAGGATGGGGGTGGGTAGGAGGTATGCATGGGGACATCAAAGCATATCATTGATATTCTAACAGGATGGGTGTGGATAGGTGAGGGGTGGGGTGATCAACAGAGACATACAGCTTTATGGTTTATAATGGGCTAAGAACCCCAGATCCTTGTTAAGTCCTTTCTGTTGGGTGTTAAAATATTCAATCATTCTGACTTCAAAGGCCTTACGTTCTTGTATGGTTTTAGTGTTACCTTTCAGGATTCTCACTGTGAAGTCACTGGTACAGTGTCCTGGTCCTGTAAAATGTTGACCAACAGGTGTGGGAACCCTACTGGCACCAGCATTGTTCATGTGATGTCTAAGTAAATTGAATCTTGTCTTAAGCATCTGGCCTGTTTCTCCAATATAGCATCCTTCGTTACATTTTTTACACTGAATGATATATACCACATTGGAAGATGAGGAAGTGAAAGATCCCTTTATGTTGAATATCTTTCCTTTGTGGATGACTTTGGGGTCCTGTGAAATATTTTGGCATAGTTTGCAACTGGATAAATTACAGGGAAGTGTGCCCTTCTGTTCCTTTCAGTCTGTGATGGAAGTTTACTTCTGATTAGCTTGTGTTTTAAGTTGGGTGGCTGTCGGAAGGCCAGTACTGGTGGGGATGGGAATATCTCTTTCAGTAATTCATCCTCCTGGAGTATAGGTTGTAGATCTCTTATGATTTTCCTCAGTTTTTCCAGCTCTGGATTGTATGTCACTACAAGGGGGATTCTGTCTGTGGATGTTTTCTCCTTGTACTGTAGCAGATTCTCCCTGGGTGTTTTGAGGGAGGAGACAATATTCTTGGAGATTATTTTGGGGTTGTAGCCTTTCTGTTTGAAGGATGCAGTCAGGCTTTTAAGGTGTCTATCTCTGTCCCCTGGGTCAGAGCAGATACGGTGGTATCTTGTGGCTTGGCTGTAAATGATGGATCTTTTTGTATGTGAAGGATGGAAGCTGGAGTTGTGGAGGTAGCTGCATCTGTCTGTGGGTTTCTTGTATATAGATGTTGGTATACAGCCATCACTGATTGGGACCGTGGTGTCCAAAAAATTGACTTTTTCTGGGGAGTAGTCAATTTTGAATCTGATTGTAGGATGGTATGTATTGAAGGCAGAATAAAATTGTTTCAGTTACTTCACCCTCCGTCCAAATCATAAAAATGTCATCGATGTACCGGTAGTATTTTAAAGGTTTGGTCTGGTGTGTATTCAGAAATGTCTCTTCCAGCTCAGCCATAAAAAGGTTGGCATATTGGGGTGCTGTCCTGGTGCCCATCGCAGTGCCCATTATTTGTAGATATATATCATTGTTAAAGCAGAAGTAGTTGTGAGTTAAAATGAATTTGATTAATTTTGTAATAGTTTCTGGTGAGTATTGATGGTCCAGTGTGGATTTTTTTAGGAGTCTTCCACATGCAGCTATGCCATCCGCATGTGGAATGTTGCTGTACAGTGATTCTACATCCATCATGACCAGAAGGGTGTTAGGTGGTAGTTGCTTGATATTTTTCAATTTATTCAGAAAGTCTGTGGTGTCTTGTATGAAGCTGTTAGTTTTGTGTAAGAGATGTTTCAGAATGTTTTCACTTATATACACTGTCAGCTAGCACATTTGCTTATTTCCGATCTGACGAAGAAGGGCAGCCTTCGAAAGCTAATCAAGAAATGTATTAAGTTATGTCCAATAAAAAAGGTATCATCTTATTTTCTTTTCCATGTTTTATTTTGTTTGATTTCTATTGATAACCTTAAGAGTGAACTAACACGGCTACTACACTCCTCTACTTAAGCACACAGTAGAAAATAGCAGAAATAAAGTAAAATTTAAAAAACACCAAGGGCCTCCAAGAGAGGGATATCCTGGAAGCCATTTGTGCTCTTTTGCATTTTTTTGTTTTGTTTTGGTTTTTTGCTGCTAAAGGGATAGAACCATTCATTTAAGGAAAGGCTAACGAGGTTAGGGATGTTCAGCTTAGAGAAGAGATGACTGAGGGGAGATATGATAGGGGTCTATAAAATCCTGAATGGAGTGGAAAGGGGTAAATGAATATAGATTGTTTACTCTTTCAAAAAGTGCAAAGACTAAGGACACTCCAAGAATTTATGTGGAGGCATATTTTCAAAGCACTTAGACTTACAAAGTTACATGGAGGGATATTTTTGATGTGACGTATAAGTATGCACAAAACGTCCATAATCCAAACAGGAAAGAAGGTCATTTTCGAAAAAGAAAAATGACTATCCTGCTTATAATCGAACGAGAAAAACGCCCAAGAGCCGACCTAAATCGGGAGATGGACGTTAATCTCACAAAAACGAGTAAATCCATATAATCGAAAGCAATGTTTCAGTGCGTCCGTGTCGCTCGTACGTGGACGTAAAAACGCCCAAATAAGAGGCGTGTCGGGGGCGTGTTAGGGGCGGTGATACGACGTGGACGGGTACAACGTATAACGAATAGCGAAAGGGCTCTGGTTGGGCGGGAAGATGGGCGTAATATGATGGACCCGAAATAAAAGCGACCAGAGCAAGGAGGAAATCGTCTTTAGACCCATTAGCGATTGTGTGTAGTTGGAGAGTGGCGATATTGTTGGTGGAAGAGCTGAAGTGGTGGTTGCAGAGAGAAAGCCGAGCGTGTTCAGTACCTGTGACGGTCGTCTGTGTGCCCTGCCTCTTTTTGTGTCTTACCCTTTCACCGTTCCTTACTCCTACTCCTTTGCTCTATCGCCCCTTCCCCTCCCTCTCCCCCTATCCCTCCCCATTCACTCTTCCCACGTGTATACTGTATTCCCTGACCTCCGTTTGTCTCTGTGTGCCTGTACTGTTTGGCGAGTGAGTGGCCAGAGGGGCGTAGTGCCTGGAAGTGACAGATCTGTGTGTGTTGCTGTTTGACTACTAGTCCTAATACTTGCACTGGTGGTGGGGATATGGATGCACTTAATGCACTTGTGGCATTCATGCTACACGAAGAGGCCACCCACCGCAGGAGGTATTCACGGCCCCGAGTGTTTAGGCCCCGCACCACCTTCCTACAACTCACTGACCAGCAGTGTCTAACAAGGTTCAGGTTTGATAGGGCCACCATTCGTCAGCTGTGTGAGCAGCTGAAACCCCTCCTTCAGCCCCAGACACGTAGGAATAACCCCATCCCTGCCCACCTCAAAATCACTTCCGCTCTCTCTGTCCTGGCCACTGGCAGTTTTCAATCCGTATTAGCTGCTAACACAGGCCTCACCCAGGCTTCTATTTCACACTGTCTCACCCAGTTCCTGGATGCCTTCATAACTCACACCTCACACTACATCACTTTCCCCACCACCCCCCAGGCTCTGCACAACAACATGGCCACCTTCTATGCTGTTGCTAGATTCCCCTCGGTCATCGGTGTGATAGACTGCACACACGTAGCCCTCAGACCCCCCCGGGCACACGAAGCCACCTACAGAAATAGGAAGGCATTTCATTCTATGAACATGCAAGTTGTATGTGATGCCCAGGGGGAGATATTAGACGTGTGTGCCAGGTACCCCGGCTCCAGCCACGATGCCTACATCCTACAGCACTCGGGCATCTTCCGCAGGTTCGAGCGAGGGGAGTTCATTGGTGGATGGCTACTAGGTAAGTGCAACATGCATGTACCACCCATACTAGACCTCCTCCACTGGGCAACCCTCCGCCCTGGCTTCCTCCACCACAACCCACTATCCAAATCCCCCCGCCCCCCCTGTACCTGCTCCAAGCGATACACACTCATCTATCTCATTCTGCTTTTCTGCAAAGGTGACCGAGGCTACCCGCAGAGGACATGGCTCATGACCCCCCTGATCCACCCACAACCAGGGCCAGAAGAAACCTACAACAGGAAACATCGCAGCACCCGGGGGATCATTGAGCGCACCTTTGGTTTATTGAAAAACCGCTTCCGCTGTCTGGACCGGTCTGGAGGAGAGCTGCTCTACAGTCCAGAAAAGGTGGCCAAGATCTTTGTGGCGTGCTGTATGTTACACAATTTGGCCCAGCGCAGAGGACAGCCTCTCCCAGAGGAGCCACAGCCACCACCAGAAGAGGCCCCAGATGAGCTGGAAGAGGAGCCCCCTCCACCCCCAGCCCACAGAGCAGAGCTCAATGCCTACCAGCTTGGCGTAAGAGCAAGACAAAGACTCATTGAAACAAGTTTTATGTGAATGTAAGTGAGCATTTATTTTTTACATACAGTGCATATGTGTTTGGTGAACCCCACCACCACCACCCCCCCCTCCCACACCCACCCCCCTCCCACCAACCCTCACCCTACAGCATGTCCCATCATTTTCCCCTTCCCTTCCCCCGTCCCCTCCTACCCCTCCCACGCCCTTCCTTTGCAGCTGGTGCTGCACGGGAAGTCTCTTCCCCCTCTTCGGAGCTGCTGCTCCCAGTGTCCTCCTCTCTATCCCCACGGCAGCCTGCGGCTTCGGCTGCACCGTGGAAATCGGGCCACCTTCTTGGTTGTAGTGGTCTGGCCACAGGACCCAGAATGGGAGCAGCAGGAGTGGGTGCGGAGGCTGAGGAGCGCAATGCCCACCTCTTAGCTGGTGGTTGCTGGTGGTCAGTGGAGGAGGAGGTTGATGGCAGGGGCTGCTCCAGCAGCACGGGGGCTGGAGTAGGCGCGGTGCCCTGAGGGTGCAGGTGTTGGATGCTCTGCTCCAGCCGTCTCAGTTGCTGGAGCACCTCCTGGTGGCCTTCACGTTGCGCCTGGAGGAGTTCTTGGTGTGCTCGCTGCTGTGCCTCCAGTGCTTGGCGCTGCAGCTCCAGTTTCTGCTGGCGGTACTCCTCCAAGCGCACGTTGTGGCGGAGTAGTTCCGTGGCCAGCCGCAGGAGTTGCCTCCTTTGGGCGGATGGCCTCTGGCGGGGAGCTGGGCCCTCCTCCTCCTCACCAAAGTCCTCCGGTGCTGGAGGTGCGGCCTCTGCTGGTGCAGGTGGTGGTGGTGGTGGTGGCAGAGGCTGGACAGCCGGTGCAGGTGGTGGTGGTGGTGCTGGCAGAGGCTGGACAGCCGGTGCAGGTGGTGGTGGTGGTGCTGGCAGAGGCTGGACAGCCGGTGCAGGTGGTGGTGGTGGTGCTGGCAGAGGCTGGGGTGCAGGTGGTGGTGGTGGTGCTGGCAGAGGCTGGACAGCTGGTGGTGGTAGAGGCTGGACAGCTGGTGCAGGAGGTGGTGGACGCGGAGGATGCACAGCTGGTGCAGGTGGTGGAGGCTGGACTGCAGGCTGTGGAGGTTGAGGCTGGACGGATGGTGTAGGGCGTTGGCCTTGCAGGCCACTAGGGCCAGCCTCCTCTGAGTCTTCACCTGTATAGCACAAGAGAGGAATAGTGTTGGTGCAAATAACCCACTTTTGTCTTTCAGCATTCATATACATTGGTATGTCCCCCAACCTGATGACCCAGCAAAGAGATGGTGAGGAGAAATGGAATTGACACGGGTACAAAAGAGAGAGGCCCGCAGGCAGCTGGGTAGAGGTGGTGGATGAGCAGCCACGAGAAGGACACCACTCACAACGTTGTGCACAAGCTGTTAGTTGTATAATTGTTAAATTGAACAACATTGCAGCATGTGTTGTGTTACTACTGACTTGCTAAACTGCATAGAACTGCTTTATGACCCCCATTACAGGCTCCTTCAGTTGAATGCATGTGTCCCTCACTCAGTAGAGCACAGAGGTCACAGGAGGAACTAGGCACAGTTTGGTAAAATGGGAAAATAGGAGGGAGTAGTAGGGAAGGACGGCCCCCAGAGTTCTGCCACAGCAGTAACCTACACACACCCATAGGAGCCAACTGGAAAGTAGTATTGGGGGTGCTAAGCCCAGTGACCAACACTCCTCCCTGCACAGCTACATGATCTTTCCTCAATATTGGGGGTGCTCACACACACACACAGCACCCACCCTGTCTGCTTGCTCCTATAACACACATGACCACTACCACTACTCAAATAGAGCTTACAATTAATTCTATAAATATGGGCACACAGGACAAGTAAGAGGAAACCCAATCACAATGGTAGGGATAGGGAGTAAGGGTAGAGAGCTAGTGAGTAGGGGTTACCAGGTCACAACAGCATCATAAAGGTGGCCTGTTAATATACAGAAAGACAGCCAGAGATACTCCCACCCCCACCTCCACCTACCTCCCTCCTCCTGCCCCCCACTCCTCACCTCCCTCCCCCTGACCCCAACTTCTATAACACAAGTGTACTGCAGCACAACAGATACCCCAACTGCATAATGAAACACCTACCCGAGTCCTCAGCCTGGCCCGAGGTGTCCATGGAGCCAATCCCGTGGATGCCCTCCTGGGGTAGGAGGGAGTACACCATCAGCTCCATTGGTGTAAGGTTGGCAGTGTCATTGCCTGGGGGATTGGCCCCTGCCTTCCTGCGAACATCCCTCCTCAGCTTCCGCCACTTCCTCTTGCAGTCCTCCACGTCTCTCCCAGCATGGAAGACAGCATTCAGGCTGTCCCGTACTGCCTCCCATTCCCGCTGCTTTACTGTTGCTGCCAGCCTCTGCCCTGTGGGAGCAAACAGACTCCGGTGCCGCTGTACAATTTCTTGTACCAGGAGCTCCACCTCTGCCTCGAGAAAATTACCCTTCCGGGTCGGCGGCATGCGTGGTGGCATTGTACCAATGGTGTTTTCGAAAATACGGAGTGGGCGTTTATATAGGCGCCAAGAACGCCCATTGAGACGGGGGAATAGGCGTTTCTGATTTGGGCGCTACTTTTTCAATTATACACATAATTCCTAAGCGTGCCCAGCTGAGATAGCGATTAGGAACACATGGTTTCGATTATGAGTAGATAAGTATGGGCGTCTCCACCTGCCTTCCCTTTCTTCATTGCCATTTTACCTGCCATTTCCTGCACTGAGACCTTGCCCGATGTTCGTAATAATCAGTTACAGGGTTTTACCCTCACTTAGCATGCTTGGGTACACCTGTGTATTTAGGGGGGGGGGGGGGGAATTATTGTTGGCCCTCAGCCACCACGCCTTCCGTTTCCTGTCTTCCACATCGCCTGATGCTCCCTTCCTTTCTCCCATTCTCTCTGCCTGGTTGTAGCAGGCAGTGTGTGGGGGCCACGAATTTGCTACACTCACCCCAAATCAAGCACCCCTCGGTAAGGGTCATTTCAATCAGGGAGATGTGCAGCTAATGTTCCAGAAGATAAAAGGCGCACTACACAGTCTTGAAACAGACGTTCATGGTAAGCTCTCATTTGTCTGCCACCTCTTCTCTTTGTGCTCATAGTCAAGGAGTGTGCATTCACTGTATGTATGTAGTCTGGAGTCAGATGTTAGGTAGCTCTGTTTTCACCAGGTTCCTGTGCACTGTACTGTGGGGTTGGCAGGTCCTCAGTGGTGTGGGCCAGCTGTTGGAGGTGCTGTATTGGTTCCCGGTAGGTTCCATCTTCCTTGTTTATGTGGTGTACCCCAGTCCCCATTTATGAAGTGGCCACCCATTCTCAAGGTCCATAGGCGGGGGAGGGGAGAATGATTAATGCAATCGATGTGTATAGCACATTATGGACCACCTTCCTAAATTGCTCCATAGGTAGTAGTAGGGTAGGGAACATGCACATTACATTGTTTTTAATCGGTAGCCTGGACAAAATGATAGAGGTGGCTACAGGTAGTGCCACTGAGGCCTATGACGTGGTGGTGAGGGAAAGGGGTGTGTGTACAGGTACCAACCCAAAGTAACTGGTGGTGGCTAAAGCCTGATGGCTGCTGTGGCCTAGTGGTTAGAGCACCAGCCTTATAATCATAAGGTTGCTGGTTCAAATCCCACCTAAGGCAAGTCAGTTCAGCGACAAAGTTTGACACAAACCCAGAATACTTGAATGTAACACACCTTGATCAACTACTGGAGAAAGTGTGATCACACCTGCAAATAATGAGCACCATTTTTATTTGTGGCCTTCCCTAACACAAGTATTACATTGCAACTGTGATGAAGTAACCATCCATCTATTGGGTTTCCCATTGTTTCCCTTTGCTCCTCAGCATTATATACCATAGCTGATGTATTCAATGTGAAAATATGAGCCAGCTGTTTGTATTGTAGGTCCTTCTTGCCCCCCCCCCCCACCCCACCAATGTGGCTTGTGGGTAAGGATATGTGTCCATCAGACAGCAAACACTTTGTATGTGGTACCTGGAGTTATGTGGAAGTGTGTACCTGGCAGATCACACGTGGTACACTATTAATCTCTTATTGATGGCACTCTGTATTGTGGGTCAGTATGGTGGAGGGGAGGGAGGGAGGAAGGGAGAGAGAGATGCTGGCTGGCCATTTTTATTAATGAACACAAATATCCATCCAGCCTCCCTGGCCCAACCCCCCTGCACATATGGGCCATGCAGGTTGGAATGAACAGGTGGCGTTCTGTCTGGCCAACATTCTCAGACATACATCACCTTCTCATTCACACAGCACATTTAATGCTGTGCATATTGCTGCCTCCTTCCTCTCAACTCAACAGCACCATTTGGTGATATGTAATGCACAAGGGAGACAAACACACACACACACCCTGATAGTTATATTATAACAAAAATTTATTTGGCCCCATCCCCACCCCCACCCCTACAAAATAACCCCAACAATGCCATCCTCCCCCCCACACCTCCCCACACACCCCAACAATTCCCTCCCCCACCCCCCACAGAACCCCCAACATTTCCCTCCCCCCACACACACAACCCCAACAATTCCCTCCCTCCCTCCCCCCACACACACAACACCAACAGGCCCCCCTATTTAAATTAAGGGCGGCCACGCCCTCTTAGTAAGGCCCTCTGTAGCAGGGCAATGAGCAGCCCCAGCAGTACCCTTAGTGGGCCCTGGAGCTGCTCATTGCCCTGCCGCAGGGCTGTCACCTCCTGCAGCAGCTGGTGCTGGCCAACTAGAAGTTGCTGCTGGCCAACTATAATTTGCTGCTGGCCATCTACCAGCTGCTGCAGGAGGCGCACCACAGTGGCAGGCCCAAAGGCTGGAGGTGGGCCAGGGGACACGGAAGAAGATGGCCCAGGGGATGGAGGTAGGCCAGGGGACACAGAAGCTGGCCCAGGGGATGGAGGTGGGCCAGGGGACACAGAAGCTGGCCCAGGGGATGGAGGTGGGCCAGGGGACACAGAAGCTGGCCCAGGGGATGGAGGTGGGCCAGGCGATGGTGCTGCAGGTGGGGAGGGGTCCTCATGCAGGTCTATAATGAGGACTCCCTCCTCCGAGTCCTCCTCCTCCTCTTCTTGCTGGTGGCCCGCCTCCTGGCCTGGCTCCTGCTCCTCCTCTTCCTCCATGTGCCCCTCCTCCTGCTCTTCCTCCTCCTCCTCCTCCTCCTCCTCCTGGGGGTGGTGGCCCTCCTCATCCTGGCGCTCACTTTCCTGCTGGTGGAGCCCTGTGTATGTAAAAGGAGTGTGATTGAGATCAGTGCATACACCATGGCTTGCATAGTGCAGTAGCTGGGTGGCATGGGGCAGGGTGTGGTAAGGCGTAGCCTATGCCCATGGGGAATGAGCTGCATCAGATGACATGAAACAGAACCCTGGACCCTCCTCTGACACACACCACGCAGGACATGTGGCCATACCAAATTCATTGCTGACCAGCATGTTTGCATTGTGAAATGCAACGAGGGGTTGATGGGCAGTTGTTGTAGGAGTTATTGGGGGGGGGGGGGCAGTGGGAAGGGTGTTGAGCACAATTCTTTTATGTGATTTAGGCCATAACATGCAGTAAAAGTAGGGCCTCAGGCAGCTGTACCAGGACACAGTAATCAGCCACCACAATAAGGGGAATAGTAAAGTGTGGCATATCATCTCATTCATCTCGGGAGGATGGTCGGACGTTGCAAGCATGCTCATGGGAGAACCCCTGCAACCTGCATCCTTGATCTGGGACAGATATGGTATTACTTACTAGGTGGCTATTAGGCACATGGGAAGTGATATTGTACAACACATTTGCTTTATTCATGAAATGTATGTAGTAATGTGTACAGGTGTCCTGTTTTTGAATACTTACGGCGAGCCCTGAGGTGCCTTCGCACCGCCCGGATGAGCTCAGGCCTCTCCCGCCTCACCCGCCGGAACCGCCTCCTTAAGGACTCGAGGTCCCGGTGGACTCCAAAGCGTCTGTAAGATATAAGTTTGTAGAGCAGGGGTCAGGGGTGTTGGTCCTTTTTGTCCTCTGCACACATTCATTTGCTATTCACATACCAGAGAGAGAGGGTCTACAGTGTTGGGGGGGGGGGGGCACCTCCATTGGTAGTGAATCATAGGAGCCACCTTTTTAACATTTTGGGGGGTGGAACCCCCAGTGGAGATGACCCCTCCCTCCATACATATTTGATATTGGGGGTGGGGTGGTGAAGCACCCACAGCAGCCACCGAGTTGGTTCCTATGCAGATGATGGCAGAGAGGTGGGCATGAGGCCAGACAGTACCGTTTGTATACATTCTAATGTATGCTTGTTAAACTACATATGTGTTATCATGGTGGTCGTTTAAATAACATACAAATTATTAGTGATTGTGCATGTTCCTATATTACTCATGATCCTTGCATGGACACTCCAGTTACTGCTGGTAACATTGATGACGGAGCTGTTATATGTGTAGGTACAGGAGGGGAGGGGGGTTGGGCCATAACCTTACCTTTCCAATCGTTCCCGGATGCGGGACCAGGCTCGCATGGCCTGCAGCCTGGGGGGCAGGTGGTGGTGCTGGATGAAAAGGCGATGGCGGTGCCTTAGGCAGAGCCGGACAAGCAGCAGGCTCTCCTCTTCTCCAAAATTTGGCTCCCTGCGTTGTGCCATTTTTCCACGTGTTGGAAAAGAGGTGCCTTATATAGACGACCTTGCGTGAGGGACGTCGTTTCATGCACAGCTCCATATATGGATGACCATTCCATATATGGCCGCTATCAGCACGTGGACGCCCTCGTAAGCATAGACGTCTTTGACGTGCACATGCCTGCAGGAGTGTGAAACGTGCCTTATATAGATGACGCACCCCACCCGACCCTTTTCACATATACACAATATGCATTTACTGCATGTTTAGTAGGTGTACAGTGCATGCAGATCCGGACATTCAGATGGGCACATATGATGGAAGATTTGGTGGAGCAGTAGGTGTACAGTGCATGCAGATCCGGATATTCAGATGGGCACATATGATGGAAGTATGGGCGGAGCAGCATGATATGTCTGTAGTTGACACATATATGCGTTCCTCATATATTTCCGTACCCAGATGGCATGAACAACATGTATTGTACTTACGATACACCTATGTACATTATTTTTCACACCACGTGATTTGGTCGTTTGCACCTGCAATAGTCGACCGTGTTAGGGCGCCCAATTTAGTCACGCTTATGCGCTCGTCATTTGATTGTTTTCTTACAGGGATAATCGATTGTCGAAAAACGCCCACACTATTTTTCCATTATACAGGTCTATTTTTGGACGTTATCGTAAGAACGCCCTAATTCGTACTTGGACGATCTTTCCATTTTGCCCCTCTATATATTTTTTTTTCAAAAATACCATTTCAAACAAGGTTTTGTGCCTTGTACATTTTTGGGGGGGACTATTTTCAAAAATAAAACCCCGTCCAAATGAAAAACGTAGAAAATCAAGCCATTGGGATGTAGGAGGAACCAACATTTTTACTAAACTGGTCCCCAAACATCTCAGGAGAACAATGACGCATCCTAGGGGGAACTGCAGTGGACTTCAAACAAATGCTCCCAGTTATACATCTCACCATTGCTCTCTTATCTTGTCTGCTCAGCCCCCACCCATAAAACCCACCCAAAGCCTACTACATCCAACAGTACACCAATATAATACTCCTTATGGTAAAAGGGGGCACCTATATGTTGGTACAGTAGGTTTCTGGTGAGTTTTGAAGGGCTCACGGTTTCCACCAGAAGTGTAACAGATAGGAGACGGTATGGGCCTGGGTCTACCTGCCTAAAGTACACTGCACCCACCACCAGACTACTTCAGGGACCTTCATGCTGCTATAGTGGAACTGAGTATAACATCAAAGGCTGGCAAGTAATGTTTTTAATCACTTTTTGAGGGGTGGGGGGTCAGTGATCACTGGGGTAGTAAGGGGAGGTCATCATTGATTCCCTCCAGTGGTCATTTAGGGCACCATTTCATGCCTTGTTTGTTACAAAAAACAGGTCTAGCCAAGGCTGTGCCTAGGGTTTCTGGCGCCCCCCTGCAGACCATCAGTTTGCGCTCCCCTGCAGACCATCAGTTGGCGCGCGCACCCCCCCCCCCCCCCACACACACTTTAAATTTACCTCTCTCCGGCTCCGACGTCTGCACAGCGTCAGTGAAAGCGCTGCTTGTCTGACGTCTCTCCACCAGCCTTCCCTTCACTCGTTCGTTCCCTCTGTGTCCCACCTTCTTCTGACGTCATTTCCTTGAGTGCTGGACACAGAGGGAACGAACAAGCGAAGGGAAGGCTGGTGGAGAAACGTCAGGCAGCGCTTTCACTGACGCTGCACAGATGTTGGAGGCGGAGCAAGGTAAATTTAAAGCGCAGGGGAATCGGGGATGGAGCGGAGGAGTATTTTTTTTTTAATACAACTTGACGGCGCGGCACCCTTGAAGGCAGGCGCCCCCCTGCAGCGCTTACCGCGCTTACTGTGTTGGCACGGCCCTGGGTCTAGCTCAAAAGAACTAAGACTAGAACTTAGTCCTGCAAGGTTTTGTTTTGTTCTATTATGGCTGAAAAACCATCAACATTTCACCCTTAACACGTCCCCTTGAGATTTGAACACACTGCAGACAAACAGCATAGAAAAACACCTGAAAATAGGTTTTGAAGATACCAATTTAGATGTTTTTTGTGAGAAAAAACATCCAACTGCTGCTTTACGCCACTTTTTTAGATGATTTTCTCTTTCGAAAATGAGCCCCATGGAGGGGCATAATCGAACGAAAACGTCTATCTCCATGGGCGTTTATCTCCAAGAACGGGTCCGTGAAGGGGCGGACCGAACCGTATTTTCGCAAAAAATAGACGTCCATGTTTTATTCGACAATTTGTGAGCTGGGCGTTTTTGTTTTTCAGCGATAATGGAAAATGAAAGCGCCCAGCTCAAAAACGAATAAATGCAAGGCATTTGTTCGTGGGAGGGGCCAGGATTCGTAGTGCACTGGTCCCCCTCACATGCCAGGACACCAACCGGGCACCCTAGGGGGCACTTTTACAAAAACAAAAAAAAGGTAAAAGAGCTCCCAGGTGCATAGCACCCTTCCCTTGTGTGTTGAGCCCCCCCAAATCCCCCTCAAAACCCATTGCCCACAAGTCTACACCATTATTATAGCCCTAAGGGGTGAAGGGCGGCACCTACATGTGGGTACAGTGGGTTTGGGGGGGTTGGACGACTAATAAGCATTAAGCAGCACAATTGTAACAGGTAGGGGGGGGATGGGCCTGGGTCCACCTGCCTGAAGTCCACTGCACCCCCTAACAACTGCTCCAGGGACCTGCATACTGCTGCCAGGGAGGTGGGTATGACATTTGAGGGTGAAAATAAAAAGTTGTGAAACATTTTTTTGTGGTAGGAGGGGGTTAGTGACCACTGGGGGAGTCAGGGGAGGTCATCCCCGATTCCCTCCGATGGTCATCTGGTCATTTAGAGCACTTTTTTGGGACCTGTTCGTGTGAAAAAAGGGTCCAACAAAAGTGTCCTAAATGTTCGCTAAAAACGCCTTTATTTTTTCGATTATCGCCCTAACGCGTACATCTCTCCTCGGTCGATAAGCACGCCCCAGTTCCACCTTCGCCACACCTCTGACACGCCCCCATCAACTTTGTCCGCATCCGCGATGGAGTGCAGTTGAAAACGTCCAAAATTGGCTTTCGATTGTACCGATTTATTCGTTTTTGTGAGATAAACGTCTATCTCCCGATTTGGGTCGAAATCTAGGCGTTTTTCTCTTTCGATTATAAGGTGGATAGTAACCTATGGAACTTTGTAAGTCTAAGTGCTTTGAAAATTAACCCCATAGTAACACATTTAAAATAAATAGGAGAAAGTATTTTGTCATTCAATGTATAGTTAAGTTCTAGAACTCATTGCTAGAGCAAGTGCTAAAAGCAGTTAATATCGCTGGGTTTAAAAGGACAAATTCCTGGCGGAAAAGTCCATAAACCATTATTAAGGCAGACCTAAGGTTTAGTCTGCTTTTTGGGACTCTGCCAGGGATTTGTGACCTAAACTGGTCACTGTTGGAAAAAGGATACTAGGCTAAATGGATCTTTGGTCTGACCCAATACAGGAACTCTTATGAGTAGGAAGTAGCTGACACTTTGATGACTATCCAGCTCATTTTCGAAAGAGAAGGGCGCCCATCTTCTGACACAAATCGGGAGATGGGCGTCCTTCTCTCAGGGCTGGCCAAACCGGCATAATCGAAAACCGATGTAGGCCGCCTTCAACTGCTTTCCGTTGTGGGGACGCCCAAAGTTCAAGGGGGCGTGTCGCCAGTGTACCGAAGGCGGGACGGGGCGTGGTTAAGAGATGGCTGTCCTCGGCCGATAATGGAAAAAAGAAGGGCGTCCCTGATGAGCATTTGGCCGACTTTACTTGGTCCCTTTTGTTTCACGACCAAGCCTCGAAAAGGTGCCCAAACTGACCAGATGACCACCAAAGGGAATCGGGGTTGACCTCCCCTTACTCCCCCAGTGGTCACCAACCCCCTCCCACTCAAAAAAAACAATTTAAAAAACATTTTTTGCCAGCCTCTATGCCAGCCTCAAATGTCATACCCAGCTCCATGACAGCAGTATGCAGGTCCCTGGAGCAGTTTTTAGTGGGTGCAGTGCACTTCAGACAGGCAGACCCAGGCCCATCCCCCCCTAACTGTTACACTTGTGGTGGTAAATTTGAATGTGCTGTTCACCACCATTGTCTTGATTATCTTTCATCTCAAGATATCCTTGATCCATTTCAATCTGGCTTTTGCCCTCTACATTTAACTGAAACAGCCCTTGCTAATGTCTCCAATGACCTGTTATTGGCCAGATCAAAAGGATTTCTTTCTCTACAACATCACCAAAATCCCTCTCTTCCTTTCTGAGCAAACTACCAAAACCCTTATCCTAACTCTCATCACCTCATGCTTAGACTACTGCAACTTGCTTCTCACAGGTCTCCCACTAAGCCATCTATCTTCCCTTCAATCTGTTCAAAATTCTGCTGCACAATTTATATTCCACCAATGTCGCTATGCTCATATTAGCCCTCTCCTCAAGTCACTTCATTAGCTCCCTATCCATTTCTGTATACAATTCAAACTCCTCTTATTGACTTACAAGGGTTTTCACTCTGTAGCTCCTCAGTACCTCGCCACCCTTATCTCTCTCTACACTGCTCCCCGGGAACTCCGTTCATCGGGTAAATCTTTCTTATCTGTACCCTTCTCCTCCACTGCTAACTACAGACTCCGTTCCTTTTATCTAGCTGAACCATACGCCTAGAACTGACTTCCTGAATCAGTATGTCAAGCTCCAGCTCTTGCCATCTTCAAATCTAAGCTAAAAGCCCACCTTTTTGAGGCTGCTTTTAACTCCTAACCCCTATTCATTTATTTAGTAGTCATGTCTATTTTATAATTCCAACCTTAAGTAATTCTCTTATCCCTTATTTGTCCTGTTTGTCTGTCTTGATTAGATTATAAGCTCTGTTGAGCAAGGGCTGTCTCTTACATGTACAGTGTACAGCACTGTATACATCTATAAGTGCTATAGAAAAGATAAGTAGTAGTAGTAGTAAAAAAAGGGACACATGGTCATATTTGCAACTGCCAGAGATCAGCTTTACAGCTGTGTTCTGTACTACTTAAAGATGGCACAAATCCTTCTGTTGCAGCCCATTAAATAGGGCAATACAGTACTCAATGTCAGAAAGAACAAGTGCATGTGTCAAAATGCGAAGAACACTAGGCTCTAAGGGCAAAGTGATATTATCTGATGTATTCTATAAAAACATTTGGACATCACAGTAGAAATATGAGTTGAAAAGGTAAGGTCTATATCAATTGTGACCCCTAAAACATTAAGGGAATCAGAGGTCGGTATAGAACAGCTAAGTAGACATATATTATTCATCAGCAGGGAACCAGGATCTTAAGAAAATGCCTTTGTCCATGTCTTAGAGAGGTTCACCTTCATTCTGTTAGATTCAATCCAATATAAAATTTGCTCCAATTTTTATATCATGACAGACTGAAGAGACACATCAGTGGGGTCAAAGGGCGCTAAAATTTGAATATCAGTATAAAGAAAAAGTGTAAACCCCAAACTAGAAATAAGTGATGCCAAAGGAACTATATAAATATGTTAAAAGGCAGTGGAGCCAATAGTTATCCCTGTGGGAATAGGAGTTGGAAAGAGTATCACACCAGAAGATATGAAATGAACGGTCTTTCAGATAAGATTGACACCAAATCCACACATTCCCAGTAATGCCAAGGAGTCGCAGTCTCTCCAAAGAATAGTATGATCGACAACATCTAATGCTGATGAAAGATCAATGGATAGCAGAAGTACTGCTTGATTTTGAGATAATGCTGTCTGCACCATGATGATTAATGCAATCATTGTCACCTCTGTACTACAGAAAGCCTGAAAGCCAGACTGATTAGGGTGAAGGGCTGAAATAGCCAGAATGATTAGGGTGAAGGGCTGAAATAGTGTCAACGTCATCTGTCAAGCGCAGGAGGACGAGGAATTCAGCCACTGTAGAAAGAAAAGAAAGGTTCGCTATTGGTTGGTAGTTGGCAACATCCCTATCTGGAAGCTTATCATCCTTCTGTCTAGGTCAGATAGTAACCATCTTCCAGGCCATGAGGTAACTGTCCTAAAGAGAAACACCAATGGTATAATACATTTTTAATAAACATAAACATATATTCATGCAAATGTAGATGTCGCGAATGGTTCTCCTTCTCTAGTCCAAAGGCCAGTCTCATTTTAAGAGAAACCCTGAAAGGCTCTTCTAAATTCCCTACATATGATCCTCTTATGTAATCCCTCAATAGATTAGCTGACATCAATTCACTGCTTATATACCTTGTTCACTTTCATTCTACTCACAAACATAAAATGGAACTGAAATTAATGGCTTTGAAATTCTGTTACATAAAAAAATACAGATCTGATTTTTAATTCAGCAAATTTTGGCTGTATACAATTCTGGACAAACACATTTTCTTCCAAGTCTTAGGAGAATTCATACAGCAGAAATTCAGTACATGTAAATTATCAGCTTTGAAATCTTTATGCATTTGCTTGAGTTCACAAGAGATTTAACAACTTCCAACCATCTTTCAACTGCCATATAACTGCCACAGTTTGTTTACACCTCGTTCCTCTGTGTTTCTCTTTAGCTGGTCTAATGTTTTGAGGTCCTTACTTCCTCCTCTGACCAGGAAGCTTTCTCACCCATATACTGTACAAAAAAAGTTTCACACTGCCACCTGTTTCTTTTATAAAGTGCATCCAGATGGAATACATCTGGCTTGGCTTCCTGTATAAAGCTGGCAAACACTTCTGCAGATTCTTTGAAACATTCCTCTATTTTCCTCCTTTGCATATGTAGAGATATCTAAGGTTCTGCCTGTACAGCAGTATTGGAACACTCTACCAAAACAGAAGTAGTTCTGTCCTTTCTCTAACCCCTGAACCTTCCAGAACAGGGGCTGTGCTTTCTTTGCCTGACTGACAGGGTGCAATGATCCAGCCCTTGGCGGGGAAGTTGGTTTCCTGTAAGTACCCAGCTCAGGGGAGGGTTCTTGTCTTTGGCTTCTAGTTCCTGGTTTTGTAAGAGGATACAGTTAGGAGACTATGCTTGGCTCTTACCAAAGTTCAGCTACTTATAAGAGAGGGTCCATGGCCACTCAGACCAGAATACCTGGAGGAAAGG
Source organism: Microcaecilia unicolor (assembly GCF_901765095.1). Lineage (NCBI taxonomy): Eukaryota > Metazoa > Chordata > Amphibia > Gymnophiona > Siphonopidae > Microcaecilia > Microcaecilia unicolor. The sequence goes on from NC_044031.1 coordinate 208,222,180, forward strand.
ACAAGGGAGAAGCAAGCACTAGAGCCTGCAAAGATGCTTCACTTGCTACAGGATAAAGTTGGAATGGGGAACCAGTTTTACAGCTCAAGTTCCTACAATGAGACAGAAGAGGAAGAGAAAACGCAATCAAGCCTTAACCATCTTATTTCTATCTGACACAGAATCCACTGACCTGGATGGTTTTATTGAGTGTGAGAAGCATATGAAGTGAGTGGATTAAAATGCTAGCCAGCCTCCTAATTTTACTAGTCCCAGCCTTGACCTTCAACCACTCCATAAAAATATATTTGTGCAACTTCCTTTGATGCTCATACCTAAACCAGAGTTACCCTCAGAATGATTTGAGAGTTGTATATATGACAGTCAGTTCCTATATCAACCATACTACTTTATATCATCCTGAAAGGGAAGCACTAAATCCCCATAACACAAAGGAATTAATTACACACTAGGACTATTTCAATACAATTTTGTTGACTTTTGAAAATACACTATACAGTGATAGAACAAATAAACAATACAAAGAGAGAAAAATTGCCTGTATGCCAATGTGTTATCATTTAAAACACGTAATGAAAAAAGAGACAAATATTGTTACAACATAATTGGACTTTTACATATCCTACAATTTACAAAGATTGTAAGTATTGTTCCAGAGGATCCCAGACTTTCTTTTTAGATAATATTGTATGCTGCTTTTCTGCTAAAGTAAACTCCAATTTTTGATATTGTAAAACAGAGTTCCACCAAAAATGTAGATTAAGTAGAAGTGCTGATTTCCAGTTGAGTAATATGTGCTTTTGAGCTATAGTAAGTAAAATATCTAGCAATTTTTCTTGCGAGATTGAAAGGTTCAGCTGTTGTGAGCATGATTTAAAGATTATTATTGAGGATGATAAAACTTGATCCAGTGATAAGATCTTTTGTATGATGGACCATATGTCTTGCCAGAACTTAAATATGTGCTCACATTCATATAGCATGTGTAGTAGGGTGCCAGTTTTTTGAGAACAATGCCAACATTTATCTGATGGTCGGAGGCCAGCAGTAGCAAGCTTACGAGGAGTCCAATTAGTTCTAAGATACAAAAAGTACATTGACTGAAGCACTGATGCAGAGGATAACGGTTTCAAAACTTTTAACCAGAAATAAAACCACTGTTCTTCAGTAAGAACTTGTCTTGTTTCCAATTGCCAGTTGTTTTGAAGGGCCGTATTGAATTTGAATGATGATTTGATTAGCATTTTGTAAATCTTGGATGCAGTGTGGCCTTCTATAAGTAGAGATTGTGTCGTAGAAAAAAAGAGTAGGTGACTGTGATGACAGCTAAGATAAATTTGGTGATGCATTTATACAATGAGTTACTTGTAACCATTTAAAATATGCAGCAGATGACGAGTATTTTTGTACTAGTTCTGAGAAAGACCGAATAGTCTTATTTTCATTAATTATATCTGAAAGAGTCCAGATTCCTTTGTCAATCCATTCCTTCCAATAGAAAGGGAGTTTGTTTATTAGTATACGAGGACAGATGATGAGAGAGGAAGAGGAAGCAATTTATCAATTTTTAACAGTGACTTGACAGTAGTAGTGATTACAGCATCTACTTTCTGAGAAGGAAAGGAGGTAGAAGTGAGTAACATTGGAAGTATAAAAGGATACACCATGACTTCTTCAAGTACTAGCCAAACGTTTGACAAATCCAGTTGCAACTTTGCTGGGAGATAAAGGATTTGTGATAAATGAGAAAATTAGGAAATAGCACACCTCTGATATCTTTAGTGCTCTTAAGTTTCCTGATGGCTATTTTTGATGGTTTATTTCTCCATAGAAAGACACTTAACATCTTATCTATTTGGGAGTAAAAGGAGAGTGGAAAACTTATGGGGCACATACTGAGAATGTTATTCATTTTAGGAGATATCATCATTTTAATAGTTTCGAGGCGACCCCACCAGGATAAAGAAAGAGGGTGCCAGGAGTGTAACAATAACTTAAGAAAGTTAAGAATTACTTTAGCATTATATTTAATGGTGTCTTTCAGAGAAGTGTAAAGATCAATTCCAAGGTATCTGATTTTTGGTTTTGCCCAAATTAAATCAAATGATAAAGCGATATCAGGAAGGGCATAAGAATTAAGAGGGAGAAGCTCAGTCTTTTGTTGACTGATTTTGTAACCAGAGAAGTGGGAAAAACTATTAATAGTTTTGAGAAGCTTGGGTATTGAACTATATAGATCAGAGAGGTATAAGAGAACATCATCAGCATATGCTGATCATTTGATTTATATATTCCTATAAACAATACCTTTTATGAGTGTATGTGCTCTGATTGCGATTAGGAGAGGTTCAAGTGCTATGTTAAAAAGATAAGGAGAAAGGGGGCAACCTTGCCAAGTACCACGTTTAAGGGTAATTCTATCTGATAATGTGTTGTTTGTAATAACTGTAGCTATAGGGCTAGCATATAGTGTTTTTATTTATTGAGAAATTCAGGGGGACATCCAAACCATTTTAGAGCTGTGAAAAGATAATCCCATTCGACTCTGTCGAAGGCTTTCTCTGTGTCTAGAGAGAGGGCCACTAATGGTCTAGAACAAGAAGTCGCCAACTCATAGATATGGAGAAATAGACGTGTATTATCACTAATGAACCTACCAGGCATAAATCCAACTTGATTGGGATGAATGATTTTTGAGATAATTTTTTTTATTCTATTTGCTAAAATTTTGGCATAAAGTTTGCAATCCAAATTCAATAGGGAAATGGGTCGATAATTGGAAACTAACATGGGATCGTTATTTGGCTTAGGTATTACAGTGATAATTGCTTCAGAGAATAAACTGTGTGATTTAGAGAATTGAAGAGGGATAATAAATTGAGAGAAAGATCTTTTTTGAATATCTTATAGAATTCTATAGGAATTCTATCCGGGCCTAGAGTTTTCCTAGTAGGAGTGTCTCTAATTGCCTTTTGAAGCTCTTGCTTTGTAATCTGTTCTTGGAGAAATTTAATATCGTTTTCAGACCATTTTGGTCTTTCAATTGAAGATAAGAATTGGTTTATCATTTTATGTGTGTTCGGGGATTCAGACTGGTATAAGTTGGAGTAAAAGTGATAAAATGCTTTAGATATATCTTCTAACGATGTGATTGTTCTTTGCTTGGAATTTTTAATAGCAGGAATTTGAATTTTGGATCTTTTCCTTTTAAGGTAATTTGCCAGTAATGTACTACTTTTGTTCTTTTCAGCATAATATTTACAGTGGAGTTCAAAAGTTTGTTGTCCCACTTTAAAACTAAGCAATATGTTTAATTTATATTTTAAATTGTATAAATTGTATTGAGTAGAAGGGTGTTCCCTGATTGTAAATAATTAGCTTCTGTGGCTTTAATTTGTGATTCGAGGTCAGAGATTTGAGCTTTCTCCTTTTTTGCTTTATATGAAGCCAAAGATATAAATTCACCTCTCAGGGAAGCTTTAAAAGCTTTTCAGACCATAGATGTACTAATTGAGGTGGGAGTATTGTTTAGAAAAGATTGCTCAATGAAGATTTTAATTTTTGAATATATTTCTTCATCATTAAGAAGACTGGGAGAAAGTCTCCACAATGGAGACTTTCTGGGAGACAGGGCTAACCAATTTAGTGTTCAGGAGACAGGAGCATGGTCAGAAACTACTATAGGTGAAATGAAGGAGGCATTTATTGTCTCAACTAGAGAATTGGAAATTAAGAAATAATCCAATCTAGAGAAGCTTTTATGTGAAGCGGAAAAAAAAAGAGAATTCCTTAGCAGTGGGATTACATAATCTCCAAGGGTCAACAAGGTGCAATTGGTGTATAAAAGAATGTAAGGTGGTAGATGATTTAGACGGTGATAATTTAACTTGTGAATGTCTATCAAGATAATCATCTAATGGAATATTGAAATCTGCTGTCATAATACTAGGGATAGGATCTAGTGACTGAATAGTTTGGAAAATATTAGCGAAAAATTCAGGGGAATCAGTGTTTGGAGCATAGACATTAACCAACAATACTGAAATATTATTAATTGAAACTTTAGCAATTATCCATCTACCATCAGGATCAGTATATTGGTCTAGAATGGTTGGCTTAATACATGCTAGGACTTATATCCGTGCTTTACTCAGCAAGTCAGGTCTGCTTGCCACTTTAAAAAAAATATTTGAGCAATATCTATCCATCTTTCCAAAACAGGAAGAAGTTTGTTGAGTTTGGTGGTTGCATCACATTCTACTGGCAATGGAATTTGGGATGGGAAATCCTCACTCCCACTATATGATTCCATCACCTGCTAACCATGTGTCTGCTTTTCTGCAATGGTATTGTGAACAATTACAACACATAGCAACAGGAAATCATAATGTACATAACACTAAAAAGCAATTCATTGAAGAATATTTCCATCATTGGTCTGTGATGTAAATATGTTTTTAGCTTACTGGAATATATTATGTTGTGTATTCATACCTTATCCCCTTTTTATGGTTTGCTGATGTTTATAATATCTGAAACAATAGCTTACTGGCTTTGTACACCACTTAATGTTTAATTCAAATAGTGGTCTATAAAATTCAGATAAATAAATAGACCTGCTGCCACACCAGTTTTTAGAATCAAATAATACTGTAGTCTTACAGATGATCAAAAGCAAACGCAGGCACTAGAGGCCAATAGCACTGTACTAGCACCCTTGTCTGCTGCCTCTCGATGATCAGAACTGAATGCAATGAGCATGCAAATGAATGCTGAACAGGGCATTAATTTGCATTGCTATTACCTATTCCTCTTCAAAGCTCAGCAGGCAGTGCACCAGCTCGGAGCTGGCGTTAGGGTTTGCCTGGGCATTGGGGATCAATGGGGGATACCCTATCTAGCATGCATTCGTATGCTCACAGGCACACCGCCCTGCACACAAAAGGGGCTGGAGGTCCAGTGGACCTCCAGACCTCCCTACCCTACCAACCCCCCGACACAGGGCTGGAGGTCCAGTGGAACTCCAGACACCCCCCCCCCCCCCCACACACACACACATACACACACACAAAAAGATAAAGTCCCTGGTGGTCCAGTGTGACACTAGAAGCCCTCCTTCCACCCGCGCTGGTGGCCTAGTGCCACCCAAACCCCTCGACCCCCCCATACATTTAAGCTGGAGACAAGAGTAGCACTCCCTTCTCCTGCAAGCGCTGACTTTGTGGGGGGTGGGGTCTGGAGGTCCACCAGACCTCCAGCCCCATGTCCAGGGGTTGGTAGGGGGGTCTGTTGGTTTGTTTGACAGGTCCAGGCTTTTTTTTTCACAACCCAGACCTATCAAAATAATTCTTCTGTGGAAGGACTGTGCCTTGGGCATATGCCCAAGCACAGTCATGCCGCAAAAATCCCCCCCTGATCAAAACTCATAGCAAAAACTCATAGCATGCATAAATTTCCATGCTATTAGTTTTGATCATTGGGGCTTTAATTCCCCATGCTGGGAATTTGATCATCGGCCCTTAGGCTCTTTCTTACTGGCTGACTCATGTGACAACTATAAGACGTAAATCAACAGGACCTAGCCACCAGAGGGAGCTCTTAGGGTGGAATACTGCTGTAATGACCTGAAGGGAGCCACTAGAGGGCACTCAGGAGTAGAAGGGGACTAGAGGCTGCCTTTCTTGTGTGATACTGCCAGTTCAACTCAATGCCGACAGCATCGAGTCCCCTGAGGAAGCCGCATGGTGAAATGGGTCCCCGTAGGGATGCTTTTTCTACTGCCTCGCACTGCCATATAAAAGCTAAGTTCGACTTTTTTCATCATTTGTCACATTTTGAAAATGTTTTTGCACTAATGAAAATAAATTGTAGGGGGGTTTTATGACCAATGCTAGAAGCCAGCACAGTGACTGAGACACTGATATTGAATATTATAACCGTGCAGGAGGTGTCACAAGCGTCTGAGGTCTTTTCCCCCAACTTTTCTATATATGATAGTCACAGAGAACACATTTCTCACTCAACTTCTTGGATTGTCTTCATAGTGTGTGCACCATATAAATATGCATAGTAACAAAGAAACTGTATCAAGCTCCATCTCTGGCCGTCTTTAAATCTAGGCTAAAAGCCCACCTGTTTTGATGCTGCTTTTAACTCCTAACCCTTACTCACTTGTTCAGTACCCATGTTTTATCATTCCCATCTTAGTAATTCCCTTATCTCTTATTTGTCTGTCCTGTTTGTCTGTCCTAATTAGATTGTAAGCTCTGTTGGAAGCAGGATTGGCCACTGTTGGAAGCAGGATACTGGACTAGATGGACCATTGGTCTGACCCAGAATGGCTTTTATGTTCTTTTGTAATAAATTCAAAGCGCTGTTAAAAGCTTTCTTCTTTTCAGCAGCTTATCAGTCTGACCATTGTTCCTCCATCCTCTTCTCTGGGTTGGGCTTGTGCTGCAATGAATAACCATTGAGAGATGTTTTTATGTCCCTCCTGTGATTTCCCCTCCCTTATACCACACTTAACCATTTCCTTCCTCTTGTGTCTGTACTATGTCATCTTTCAATGTGCATGTATTTGGGTGTATCAGTGATTTTCCTCACCCCCTCCCCTCCCCAATTATATTTTAAACTCTTTGGGCCCTGTTTACTAAGCCACGCTGTAGGCATGCTAGCGTTTTTAGTGTATGCTAAAAATTAGCATGTGCTAATGCTAGAAACACCCATAGGAAGATATGGGTGTCTCTAGTGTTAGCGAGCGCTAAAAATGCTAGCGCGCTTTAGTAAACAGGGCCCTTTGTTAACCACTTAGATTTTAATTATATAGGTGGTATATCAAATTTGAACTAGAACTTTCAGGAGCCTATTCTAAAATGTAGGCACTAGGGAAAGATGCTGCCATAGCATCCAGCTACAGACCGATATCTCTCCCGTATTTCTAAAACTGCTAGAAAGGCTGGTTTGTTGCATACAATTTTGCTATGAACAAGTATATATTCTATTCAGTTCCAAGGTTAAATCTCAACAAACTAGAGCTAAAGCAACTACAGTAGCCTTCTCAAAATCTGACTTATTGATTACAATCTTTTTTTTCATACTTTCACTGCATACTACTGTTTGGACCGGGCTTTAGTGCATAAACAGTGGCCAATCTGTCCTTGTCACCTGACAACTCTCATACTTGGCTGTGTGGGTTGCTCAAAGGATTAAGACAAACACATTGGTGAGCAGCCCTAAACTTGGGGGTCACCCACTTGTGTGCCTGACTTAAACCTGCTGTCAGGTTCTCAGGTTCAGAGCCCGCGTGGCCGGGCTCTGGAGCAAACGTGAGCCCTTGGGCTGCTGCCGAGGAGCGACAGCAGCAGGCAAAACCCACCAACCAACACTGGGTAAGCACACCGGCAGGGACTGCAGGCACTGCCCAGCGAACCGGAACACAAGGACTGGAATCCCCTGGACTGGAGGACACAGGACTGGAACACACACCGGACCGGAACACACTGGACTGGAGTACACTGGACTGGTCCACACAGCTTCACCTGCACTTAGCTACTAAGCCCCCCAGAAGTTGAGCTCCTGGGTTCGAGTAGCCGGCAGGACTTACTGGATACCGGATGACACAGGGACCAGGACTGGAAACAGAAGTGCTCCTAAACCTAAACTGATCTACGTGCTCCCAAGCCCTAAACCAGCAGGAGTGTTCCTAACAGTAAACTGACAAAAGGACTTCCTAAGCCCTATACTAAACAGGAGCTCCTAAGCCCTGCTCAAGAAAGGGACTTCCTAAGCCCTAAACTAACAGAGCAGGGAACTAAACACAAAGCTAACACAGGTGCTACTAAGCACCAAGCTACAAGCAGAGCTCTACACTAATAAGCTAAACACAAAACTACCAAGCTACCTAAGCACTGCTCTAGCAAGCTAGATACAACTAACAAGGTGCTTCCTACGCACTACTCTGGCAAGCAACCAGAAGAGCTCCTAGCACTAAAAGGGAAGACAGGGGAGCCACAAGGAAAAAGCAGTGAAGCTAACACATAAGCCAAAAGTGATTCTAAATCACCAAACACCAACAGCAAAGACTGCAATGCTCCCAACAGCACAAACACCAGAAGTACTTCTAACAGCAAACTCTGCAGTGTTCCTAACAACACCAAACCCTGAAGTACTTCTATCAGCACCAGAGCTTCCAAAGCCCTACACACAGCAATGCTTCCAAAACCAAGAGGGAAAAGCAGGAAAGCTAAACACACAAACACCAGTGCACACTGCACTAACACTAACCTGGACCTTAGCAAAATCAAGCAGGGAAACTAGACTCAAAGTCAGAAGTGCACACTGCACCACCCTACCTAAAGCAAACACAACCGTTGCAAAGGCTCTGAAGGAAACAACACCACTTCCTTATCAAGGCCCTCCCTGATGATGTCACACTCCCTAGACCTAGGCAAAAGCACACTGACCCAGAGAGGCCCAACCCACACCAATGCAACACTGTGAAGCACTTGAAGCCAGTACACCCAAAGAGAGGTAGAGCAACTCAGGCAACACACACACAGGTGCAGTATAGTGAAACAATTAGAGCCATGCTGCTGGAAGCTGCCAGCACAGAGAGACAGAGCCAGCTCAGAAAGGACAGAGAAAAGAAACAGAAGCCAGCTAAGAAGCTGACCCCCAGGAAAGAGGTAAGTTTGAGAGGGGTTCTGACCCCAATCATAACACCTGCTTGTCAACAGAAAAAGCAATGCTGCTCACCTGTAACAGATGTTTTCTGTAGACAGCAGGATTAATAAGCCACAGAATCCCTTTTGCCTCCCCAAGAGCTGTCTAACTGTGCTGAGCTTGGGAACTGATGAGCTGAGGAGACCACTGAGAACTAAAGTTCTGTTCTCTGGGAGACCAGTTCCATTGGATGATCTCACCCACTTGTGCACCTTATCGATCCTCCTGCTTTCTACAGAAAACATCTGTTATATGAGTTATTGGTTTAAATGTAGAGGTTATATCATATTTTCCAAAAACAATAAATTAGTATACATTTCTTCTGAGTCAAAAGGGTAAAATAATGAAGTTTTATTCCAATATAAAGGATTCATCTTATGTTTTTTTTTTTTTTATTTATGAACCTTTATTTTAACATATCAAAGACAACCACAACTTTGTAGCATTAATGAAATGGTTCAAATATTTACATCAGCAATATAATGTTGCTTATTTCTTGATTTCCTCTTTACTGGTAATCATGTGACTTATGGACAAGTGATAAGTGTCCCCTTATGGAAAAACAATTTTGCAATCTCCCTGCAGAATTGTGCATTAAAAATGATTAAGGGCCCTGTGTACTAAACATTTTCCCCACACACACAAAATGAGAGAAAATATTTAGTATATAGCTTTTAAATCTACACCACTCTCAGGGGAAATTAAGTTCAATACTTTAGCAGAACCTAAATTAATTTATATTCTTTTTTAAAGGTGAAATCATTTTTATTCTTAAGAGTTATGCAATATGTTGAAAGGCTTTCACTATAGTTTGTGTGGCTCCATCTAAGCAGGTGAGATGTAGATAGTAAGGGGTCCTTTTACTAAGGTGCACCAAAAAATGGCCTGCACTGGTGTAGACGCATGTATTGGGCACGCGCAGGTCCATTTTTCAGCGCACCTGCAAATAAGGACTTTTGGGGGGGGGGGGGGGGGGAATGGACGTGCAGCAAAATGAAAATTGGCCACCGTCCATTTTGGGCCCGAGACCTTACTGCCACCCATTGACCTAGTGGTAGGGTCTCATGCATTAACCAGGTGGTAATCATCAGCACGTGTACAATGCTGATTACTGCCCAGTTAGCGCTGCGCGCCGGAAAATATAAAGTATTTTCCGGCGCACGTAGTGGATGCACATCTAAAATGAAATTACCACACGGGCCACGTAGTGGACAGGCACTAGTTCAAAATTGACGCACGTAGGACATGCATATGTGCCTACACGGCTTAGTGAAAGATAGTTGTTTAGAGACAGTTCCAAATCAGATGAGCTCCATCAGGGGCATATATCATTTACCTCACTTTTTCTTCTGAGGGACTTTTTAATGCCAGTGAATCAGAAAATAAACTGCAGAGGAAAGAAAGATTGGGGACTCTTTCCTATGCTACTACTTTCACATCTTTTAGCTCTCCTGGCATAGTCTCAGACTTGAGTGCCACGGGTATTACTTTGAGACTTTGCACTTTTTTTTTTGTTGTTGTTGTAAATTGCCTCAAGTGTGGTCTGGTGTGGAGGCCCCTGGGTTCTTCAGTGTGTTTTATGTCCTGTAGACATCTCAATGCCAGTAGTATTTGCCGGCACACATAACAGGAGCAGCCATTTTACAAATATTCATGTGAACAAAATTAACATCATGGTGATTTTGCAACTTTCAAGTGGTATCACTTCCACATGTGTTTGCCCCATTTGTCAAACCTATATAAATGACACCAATTAATAAGGCTGAACTATTTAACACAGTTTCATTTCAGAGGTGGACATATAGTACATGGGATTAAGGAGAATGACTTTCTTAATTCCCTGTGCAAAGCCCTGGCTGAAATGAACACTTTTTAAACCCATAAATCCTGTTGAGCAATTGTAAAATACAGTGTGGAACATTTTTCTCATACATATCTATTACTTTTGTGAAATGTGCTATACACATGTAGATTTTAGCCCCTCCTAAGACCATGCCCTTTTGAAATCACTACATAGTGTATATAGCAGTTTTCTGAGATCAGATTTTACACAAGTATGCAATATACACATGCAAATACTGGTATCCACATGGAAACTGTGAATAATTCTTTAAAATAACCCTTTCTGTTTACAAGAGGGGGACACTTTCCAGAAATGGGAGGGTCCAAAGCATATGATGTAACTGTGAGGGAGCTATCGCCCATCCGAAAGGGTGGGTTAGGATTATAAAAGGGGACTCTTCATAAAGCAGGCTGGAACCACCCTGGTCACCGGAGGCAGTTTCAATCTGTCTGGGAACTGTTTTGGACCATTATGACTCAGCGAATGTGAGGCTGGGTCCTATATTGTTGACTGTTGTTTTTACTCATTTCGTGTTTCCTTCTAAGGAACACAACAGCATAACCTCTCTCCAGTAGCAGGCATGTTATGAATTTATACAAAACCCTACAAAAGTCACTCGGGACCTGTATGACACAAATCTACCATTCCATAACAGCACCAACAAGGACCTTCCTAGAAAAAGGCAGCATTGGAAATATTGCAGTGAGCCCAGAGCCTCAATACACATATTGGGAAAATTGAACAAACTGGATTATTACTACTACTTGTCCCAACAATCAACAATAACAGAATATCTGGCCTTGGTCACACCTGCAAACACAAATACAGGATACGTGACCCCAAACTAAGGGGCCTTTTCTCTAAAGCTTAGTGAAGGAGTGGCCTAGTGGTTAGAGCACTGGTCTTGCAATCCAGAGGTGGCCAGTTCAAATCCCACTGCTGCTCTTTGTGATCTTGGGCAAGTCACTTAACCCTCCATTGCCTCAGGTACAAACTTAGATTGTGAGCCTTCCTGAGACAGAGAAATATCCAGTGTAACTCACCTTGAGCTACTACTGAAAAAGGTGTGAGCAAAATCTAAATAAATAAATAACAAGTGCTAATGGAATTAGCAGCATTAAATGCTGTATGTCCTATTTTATACTTATGGGCCACATGGAACTTAGCGCACACTGATTCCCATTAGCATATACTAAGCTTTAGTAAAAGGGCCCCCAAGAGTAGAAATATGTAAACAATTAGCTTGAAAGCTGAAGATGCCAGACTCTACATGCAGCACAACGCCAGAGAAATAGAAAATGTTGCATTTCCTTGTACAGTGCAAAATATAAAGATAGCAAATGTCAGTTCCCAAAACTGACACATTACAATCAATAAATGAAAAATAAAATTATTTTTCTACCTTTCTGCCTGGTAATTTTATTTTTCTAAGCATAGTGGTCCCAGTCTCTGCTCATTTCCCCTCCCACGTTCCTCCATGCCCTGCATGTCCCATGATCTCCATTTCCACCATGTTTCCTTGATCTCCCTTTCCACCCCCTCCATACCCAGGCCAGAATGTTCCCCAACCTCTCCTCCCCCATTCCTCTGTGCTCAGCATGCCCCCTGAAACTCCCCTTCCACCATATCCAGCAAAATATTATTAGAAATAAGGGACTGTCTATGTGTGGTCCATCTGTAAAGAGTCTAAAGCTGTTCCAGTTGGATAGGCAGTGCCTTAAAAGATGGAGGACAAAATATTTTTTTAAACTTATTTGACAGCTTTTTAATTCATTTGAAAGCTTCCCATATTTTCATAAATATCATGAAATAAAAATTGAATATCACTAAACAGCTTCAAAAATTATTGTAGCTAGTAGAAACAGCAGATATAAACGCTGTATTTTGTGCTCATTTTTCTACACTGTTCTATACAATACAGATAGCCAAATTTCAGTGAGGATACCAGTTTCCTGAACGGTTCACTCCATCTTAACTGTTATTGTAATCTGCATATACCACTGCATTCCACAAAACATGCCGTCTCCTTTTCTCAATAACCTCCTTAGTCCCATGGGGTTCTGGCTCCCCCACCTCCTGTGATCTGTCTTCCCCCCCCCCCCCCCCCCCCCCCGCTTCAAACCGGAGGCTCCTTACCGATGCAGCGGTTCTGAGCTCTAAAAAAGATAAAGCTGCTGGTACAGAGCCACGTGCTGCAACACTGACAACGAGGCTCTGTTGGAACCTTCCCCACTGCAGCAGGAAGTGTGTAACAGAACGAGGTTCCAGCAGCTTTATCTTTTTCTTTTTAGAGCGTGCGGCGATGTCGGCCACTAGACCACCAGAGCGGCTGTACTGTACGGCAGCAGCGGGAAAGGGCAACCAGGAACAGCATCTGGGCCCCCTAAAGCCTATGTGCCCTCAGACACTGCCCGGTTGCCCGAATGGTCAGTCCACCTCTGGCAGGCGCTCCTTTGTGTGCATCGCTCAGAGTTACTACTACTACTTAACATTTCTAAAGGGCTACTAGGGTTACACAGCACTGTACAATTTTAACATTGAAGGACATTCCCTGCTCAAGGAGCTTACAATCTAAAAGACAGGTGTACAATCTAAAGACAAGTGTACAATCTAAAAGACAAGTGTAGAGTCGATCTGGTAGGGCATACTATATTTCTCGAAAGGTTAGGTGCCAAAAGCAGCATTGAAGAAGTGAGTTTTAAGCAGAGATTTGTAGATGGGTAGGGAGGGGGCTAATGAGCTGCTTGTGATACATTTACAATGTGTTATCGGTAGCTGCAATGGCGAATGGTAAAAGGGACTCAGAACCCCTTTGTGTATTAGACGCTAAATAACATTTGCTTTAGACCGGCTACAACCAGTCTACAGCAAACATTGCAAGCTTGGTAAGCTCTGTGCATCGGGCCCTCAGTTAATTAATTCATGAGCTAGACTCCATTAAATAACTCCTAGCAAGTAAAGAGCTTTTGAGTAACATATCACAACTTTACAGAGTTCTAGTAACTACTATAGAAAATTAATGGTGCTTTCTTTTTTTGTGATCCCCTTTAAAATTAAAATAGCACTGGTTATATGTACAAGATAAAAATATTAATAAAGAGAAAGCTTGTTGTAGAACATAATCACTTAAAACCACATTGGTTCTTTAGTTAAGATATACCGTATTTTTCGGACTATAAGACGCACTTTTTTCCCCCAAAATTTGGGAGGAAAATGGGGGGTGCGTCTTATAGTCCGAAGGTAGCGATTCCGGATCGCCCTCCCCCCCGAATCGCCCTCCCCTACTCACTTCAGCGATGTTCCCTGGTGGTCTAGCGACGTCGGGGCAGGAAAGAGCCCCCTCTTTCCTGCCCAGCGCGCTGCTCTCCGTCCTCCTCCGTTCTCCTGTACCCTGCCGAGACCGTCAGGCAGGGTACAGGAGAACGGAGGAGGACGGAGAGCAGCGCGCTGGGCAGGAAAGAGGGGGCTCTTTCCTGCCCCGATGTCGCTAGACCACCAGGGAACATCGCTGATGTGAGTAGGGGAGGGTGATCCTGACCTCGGACAAGACGCACCGGAGCACCTAGGTTTTAGAGGAGGGAAAAAGGAAAAATTTTTTTTTCCTATTTCCCTCCTCTAAAACCTAGGTGCGTCTTATGGTCCGGTGCGTCTTATAGTCCGAAAAATACGGTAACCAGGGCTTTTTTTGAGGGGGTACTTGGGGGTACTGAGTACCGGCACCTTTTCCATTGTCTGCTAAAATTGACCCATGGTCCCCAAGTTTAAATGAAAGAGCTCAGGCTCTACACACCAGTTCTGTCTTGTCATAGATTCTGTGACTGGTTGCAAGGGGCCTGACTATTGTGGGGTGGGTCCTTCAGTCATCACCCCACTCCTGAAGGGTGGCCTAGCATTTGAGTACCATCACCTTTTTTGCTGGAAAAAACACACTGGATATAACACTTTCAAGTTGGACTTTAATTCATGTAGAGCATGAGCCAATATAAAAATGAAAATTTCTTTGAGACAATAAAGGAGGTTTTTTACCCATGATAAGTGAATGGACCTCCTTTTTGTTGATGTTATCAACGGTAGAGTGTTCCCTTACAATTTGAGGTTTTTTCCTCCTGTTAATATTAATTTTTGAGGACATCAGGACTTTGCAAGGATATCATTTTTTGTTATTTGTATTATGAACTTTATGCAGATATCCATTAAAGCTCTTTTTGAGGTTTAGATTGATCTACACATATAAAAAGGTATCATTGAAAATACTATACCAGTATAGGAGAAAAAAATAACGTGATTTTTTTTCATTATATATAATTTCTGTAAGCTGTTACAGCTCCAGTATACCCAGTGCAAAATAAGACAACAGATGTAAGTTCTCAAATTGGACATATTCCAAACAGTAAAATGAAAATAAAATAATTTTTCTACCTTTGTTGTCAGATGACTTTGTTTTTCTGATCATGCTGGTCCCAGTCTCTGATTCTGCTGCTCTCTACCTGTTCCCTTAACTCCATTTCCAGGGCTTCCTTTCCATTTATTTCTTTATTTTCCTCCTTTCTTCTTCATTTCTTGCTCTACATCCATAAGTAAAAGCTGGGTCCGCCGCAGACTTGACTGGAATAGATATAGAGTGGATCCAGCTTTTGCCTATTTTCTCCATCCATGTGTAGTTTTTCTCCTCTTTTCCTTTTTCCTCATCTCCGTCAGTATGCACCTCATTCCTATTCTTCCCTCCCCTCCATCCATATGCATCTCCTTCCTCTCTCTTCCCTCTCATCCATCCATGCCCAGCATTTTTTCCTCTCCTCCTCCATCTATGTACAGCATTTCTCTTCTCTCCTCCTGTCCATCCCTGTTCATCTCACTTCCTCTCTCTTCCTTCCCCTGCATCTATGTCCAGCATTTTAACTCTCTCCCCTCCCCTCCATCCGTGTCCAGAATTTCTCGTCTCCCCTAAATCCATATGCATCTCCTCCTCTGTCTTTGCTCCCCTCCATCCATGCCCAGTATTTCTCCTCTCCCCTCCCCTCCATCCATGTTCATCTCTCTTCCTCTCTCTTTCCTACTCTCCATCCATATCCAGCATTTCAACTCTCCCCCCTCCATCCATGTGCATCTCCTTCCTCCATCTTCCCTCCCCTCCATCCGTGTCCAGAATTTCTCCTCTCTCCCCTAAATCCATGTGCATCTCCACCTCTGTCTTCCCTCCATCCATGTCCAGCATTTCTCCTCTCTCCCTTCCCCTCCATCCATGTGCATCTCCTTCCTCCATCTTCCCTCCCCTCCATCCGTGTCCAGAATTTCTCCTCTCTCCCCTAAATCCATGTGCATCTCCACCTCTGTCTTCCCTCCATCCATGTCCAGCATTTCTCCTCTCTCCCTTCCCCTCCATCCATGTGCATCTCCTTCCTATGTCTTTCCTCCCTCCAACATTTCTCCTCTCTTCCCTGCCCTCCACTCCATCCATGTCCAGCATTTCTCCTCTCTCCCCTCCCCTCCATCCATCTGCATCTCCTTCCTGTCTTCCCTCTCTTCCATCTATGTCCAGCATTTCTCCTGCCCTCCATCCATCCATGTCCAGCCACTCTTCTCCCTCCCCTGCCCTCTCCTCCATGTCCAGCGATTCTCCTCTGCCCTCCCCTCCCATCCATGTCCAGCAATTCTCCTTTGCCCCTATCCTTCCCTCCCATCCATGTCTAGCGATTCTCCTCTCTCCCCTGCCCTCCCCTCCCATCTATGTCCAGCAATTCTCCTTTGCCCCTATCCTTTCCTCCTATCCATGTCCAGCTCCATGTCCAGCGATTCTCCTTTGCCCTCTATCCTCCCATCCCATCTATGTCCAGTCACTCGCCCCAGCCTCCATCTGCCCCTGAGTTCCAGTTCCAACCCCTGCCCCACCCTCTGGTTCCCGACTTTCTGTTCCTGCCGCCCTGCGTTGAAATCTTTTATTTTATTTCAAGTCGACGGCGGCAGTGAAGGCAGCAGGCAGGCTCGCCTCCTCGCTTCCCTTCCCTCAGCATCCCGCCCTCACGAAAAGGAAATTACATCAGAGGAAGGGGGAACGCTGAGAGGGAAGAGAAGGCTGGAGGTGAGCCTGCCTGTTGCTTTCACTTCTGGTTCGCCACTGCAACTTCAGGTAAAAGATTTCAACGCAGGGCGGCACGAACGGAAAGTCGAAGAGCTGAGGGCAGGCAGATGAGCTGGCCCTCAGAAAAAAGGTGCATGTACGCCGTACCAGCACGTACCAGCACAAAAAAAGCACTGTATTAATCTTATGTTAATCTAATAAAAGGTATAACAACTCACAGAGAACTCAACCAAATTACTACAGAATGCTTACATAAAAAATTCATGCTAACAGAATACCTCAGTCACACACACACACACAGAACACAAATGCCAAATACATAATAGCTGACCAAAATGTGTTTAGAAAAGATATTGCATACTGACATTGTCTCCCTTCTCTTTTTGTCTTGTTTACTTGTTTTTCTTTTGTACTTTTGAAAAAACTCAATAAAATATACTATAAAAAATAGGTTAACCTAAAAACATAAGAAGCCACACCACAGAAATAGAAAGATATCCATTTCCTCCTATACAGTACAAAATATAAAGATCACACATGCCAGAGATGGTGTTAGGGGGGTGCAACTAGGACATCAGCCCCCTGGCCAGAGAGAACCCTAAGCCTATCCCTATCCCCTCCATCTATACCCAGCATCACTCTTCTGTGTTCCTATTCTCCCCTATGTCTAGCATTGCCCCTATATGTCCCTTCCCCTCCCTTCCTCCTCTGCAGGTCCAGCACCTCTCTCCCTTCCTTCCAGCCATGCCCCCCATGAGTCCAGTGCCTCTCTCTCCCTTCCCTTTAGCCAGCCCTCCCTCCCCACAATGGTCCAGCGCCTTTCTTCCTTCTCTCCAGCTCCCCCTTTGGGTCTAGCAGCCTCCTCCCTTTCCATGGGTCCACTCCAGCAACCCCCTCCCGCATTTCCAGTGCCCCCTCTCTGTGGGTCCCTATAACCAGTCCCTCCAAATCCCACTCTGATTACAATTTATAGCACATTACTACTCTACCTATGAAAAGTTATTCTGTTGTTATACTTCCTCTGTGTGTATATCCATATGCTGCACAAGCCAGCATGTTTGAAAATGTAAGTGGGATCAAATAAACATGGTACCAACAATAAAGAACGAGAACATGGAAGAAGCAGCTCACAGGTTTGGTTGCTTTGTTTTGAGGCTCCCTGGCCCCACAGCCAGTCAGGTATCTGAGCTCTCCCTCTCTTCCTTCGGGTCTGGCCGGCTATCTCTCCTGTTTCCAGCAGTGAGCCGCAGCGCGGGCAGCGCTGAAGACAGTTGCTTCCTGCTGCCCAGTCTGTCTCGCTGCTTCATCCCACTCACAGGAAGTTCAAAAGGCAGAATGAAGCAGCGACGGGACCATGGCAGCTGGAAGCAGCTGTCTTCATGCATTACATAGTAACATAGTAGATGATGGCAGAAAAAGACCTGCACGGTCCATCCAGTCTGCCCAACAAGATAACTCATATGTGCTACTTTTTGTGTATACCCTACTTTGATTTGTACCTGTGTTCTTCAGGGCACAGACCGTATAAGTCTGCCCAGCATTATCCCCGCCTCCCAACCACCAGCCCCGCCTCCCACCACCGGCTCTGGCACAGACCATATAAGTCTGCCCAGCACTATCCCTGCCTCCCAACCACCAGTCCCGCTTCCCACCACCGGCTCTGGCACAGACCGTATAAGTCTGCCCAGCACTATCCCCGCCTCCCAACCACCAGTCCCGCTTCCCACCACCGGCTCTGGCACAGACCATATAAGTCTGCCCAGCACTATCCCCGCCTCCCAACCACCAGTCCCGCTTCCCACCACCGGCTCTGGCACAGACCATATAAGTCTGCCCAGCACTATCCCTGCCTCCCAACCACCAGTCCTGCTTCCCACCACCGGCTCTGGCACAGACCATATAAGTCTGCCCAGCACTATCCCCGCCTCCCAACCACCAGCCCCGCCTCCCGATCTTGACTAAGCTCCTGAGGATCCATTCCTGCTGAACAGGATTCCTTTATGCTTATCCCACGCATGTTTGAATTCCGTTACCGTTTTCATTTCCACCACCTCCCGCGGGAGAGCATTCCAAGCATCCACTACTCTCTCCATGAAAAAATACTTCCTAACATTTTTCTTGAGTCTGCCCCCCTTCAATCTCATTTCATGTCCTCTCGTTCTACCACCTTCCCATCTCCGGAAAAGGTTCGTTTGCGGATTAATACCTTTCAAATATTTGAACGTCTGTATCATATCACCCCTTGGAACAAGCCATGGAGGAGGAGGAGGACATCGATGCCGAGAAGGGTCCTAAGCCCAAATTTTGGAAGCCGGTTGTTAAGTTTAACAACCGGCTCCCAAAGTTCTCAAAAAATTAACAAATGGCTTGTGCAAGCCGGCTCCAGGACATCACTGCATGGCTGCATACATTAGAGCTACTGCGAGAGGAAGGGAGGAAGGGCCGGAGAAAGGCAGGCACGCATGGAGATGACGGACCGGGAACGGTAACTGCAACTGTTTTTTTCTCGAGGACAAAGCATTTTACCGCTCCCACAGGGCAGTAAAAGGTTTTGCTCCCGCATTCCCGGTAAACAGCCAGATTTGTTTCTTTTACTGTGCATTTACCACGGATTACTGAGGTTTACCGCAGATCCCCGTCCCACTGTCATTCTCTAGTTTTAATCCATCAACACATAGAGTGAAAAGGGCAGCTACAGACTGTCACCAGCACAGATCTGGCATAAACACAGATCAAGAACATGAAAAGGCAGCAGCTCATGTCTTTTCAGTAGTCACGTATTTAAGGTAATTAGCCTTTGAAATATCTCATGTAGGTAAATCACAATAAGCAGAAAAGATTATCAAACTTTAAGTCCTCATACTGAAGAGAAAATCCTGAGGGCAAAAAGAAAAAAAGAAGAAACAGACAGCTAATGAATTTATATGTCTGTAAGGAGGTAGTTAAAACTGATTAGCAGTGTAGCCTACTGGCCAAAGGAGAGAACTGCTGAGGCTGAGGCCTATTATCAAAATCTCCTATACATGGGGGTTTCTCTTTAATAATAAGCAAGGAATGTGACCTCTGGCTCTGACTTGGAAGTTTTCTTCATTTCCATTTGGTATTCAGTGTTCTAGTGATGGTATTAGACTGGAGTTCCCTGCTTCTACAACTTACTAGTGAAAAAGAATGTAAGATAGGTTGTTTAGTTTCAATCCAGCAAAGGAATGGAAAAGGGGGCTCCGTGTTACCTGACTCTTAGAAAAGAATATTATTGTTTCAGGTATTTTATGTTTTAATTTCTATTGAATTTGTATTTTTCATATTCTTATGAAATTGAATACGTTGGTAAGGGTGGATTATAAACAATGAAATTACATTACGTGGAACTGGCTTTTACTGAAGCTAGGACATTTTCCATACATTCACTTTTTTTTGTTTGTTTGGAAGATGTCCTCCTGCTTTTTTGATCATTTGATTTTAATAGGTCAGATGTTCACTGGGGCATCACTTTGGAAGGACCATCTACAAATAGGGAGATCCTGGATTCTCTACAGGAAGAACTGTTCCAGCAGTTGGAACCTATGTGGGATTAGCCTCTGAGGATGATGCCAAAATCTGCAGTGGATAGTGCTTACAGATGGGGAGAGTGTTTCTGATGTTATAGTGGGTGTTCATCTGGTATCCAGTAATCACTGGATCGTGTGGTTCCATTTAAGTCAGGTATGGAAATGGGTTTAATCAAAAGTGAAAGTTCTAGATGTTAAAAAAAACTAACTTTCTTCAGATGGGAGATTTCCTCAAAGAGTTGTTAGCTGGATGGGAATATCTGGAAAAAGCAGGAAAGCAGTGGGCAAAAGTGAAACGAGTTATTTTGAGGGCAACAAACCTTTTTATAAGCAAAGTAAGTAAAAGTAAGATGAAAAGAAGGCCTCTTTGGTTCTCAAAAGTAGAAGCTGGAAAAATAAGGAAAAAGGTTAGTCTTCATAATCTACAAGAGATCACAGAAAGAGGAGGACAGGCAACAATACTTAGAAAAGCTAAGAGAAGCTGGTAAAGTGGTCAAGAAGGCAAAGATGCAAATGGAAAATCATTAGCATCATATCTGTTAGTTGAATGTTCTAATGTGTGTTTATTAGGTGTATCATTAGTATTATGCTAACGTGGAGGGGCATAATCGAAAGGGGCGCCCATGTTTTCCTGAGGACGTCCTCGCAGGACATCCTGGCGAAGGGGCGGGGAAACCCGTATTATCAAAACAAGATGGGCGTCCATCTTTCATTTCAATAATACGGTCGGGGACACCCAAATCGCGAAATTTAGGTCGATCTTAGAGATGGTCATCCTTAGAGATGGTCGTCCCCAATTTTCAGGGATAATGGAAACCGAGGACGCCCATCTCAGAAACGACCAAATCCGAGCCCTTTGGTCGTGGGAGGAGCCAGCATTCGTAGTGCACTGGTCCCTCTGACATGCCAAGACACCAACTGGGCACCCTAGAGGCACTGCAGTGGACTTCAGAAATTGCTCCCAGGTGCATAGCTCCCTTACCTTGGGTGCTGAGTCCCCCAAACCCATCACCCACAACTGTACAACACTACCATAGCCCTAAGGGGTGAAGGGAGGCACCTACATGTGAGTACAGTGGGTCTGTGGTGGGTTTTGAAGGGCTCACATTTACCACCACAAGTATAACAGGTAGGGGGGGATGGGCCTAGGTCCGCCTGCCTGACGTGCACTGCACCCACTAAAACTTTTCCAGGGACCTGCATACTGCTGTCATGGAGCTGGGTATGGTATTTGAGGCTGGCATAGAGGCTGGATAAATATTTTTAAAAATTGTTTTTGAGGGTGGGAGGGGTTAATGACCACTGGGGAGTAAGGGGAGGCTATCCCCAATTCCCTCTGGTGGTCATCTGGTCATTTAGGGCACATTTTTGTGGCTTGGTTGTAAGAAAAAAAGGACCAGGTAAAGTCATCCAAGTGTTCATCAGGGATGCCCTTCTTTTTTCCATTATCGGTCGAGGACGCCCATGTATTAGGCACGCCCCAGTCCCGCCTTCGCTACGCCTCCAACATGCCCCCGTGAACTTTTGTCGTCCCCGTGACGGAAAGCAGTTGAGGACGCCCAAAATCGGCTTTCAATTATGCTGATTTGGGCGACTTTGTGAGAAGGATGCCCATCTCCCAATTTGTCGGAAGATGGGCACCCTTCTCTTTCAAAAATAAGCCTGATGGCCACACAAACAAACAACAGAACAAACGTGCTAACTCTAGCACACCGACAGGCTGAAGAACTAAGGCAGAAGTGCTAACCCTTGCACACAGACAAACAGAAGAACTACAGCCAAAGTGCTAACCCTAGCACACTAACAGACAGCTAAGAACCAAGGCAGAAGTGCTAACCCTAGCACACAGACAGACAGATAAGAACCAAGGAAGAAGTGCCACACAGGCACACTAACTAGGAAACAAGTCAGAAGTGCTATACAAGCAAACCGACTAGGAAACAGGGAAGAAGTGCTACACAAGCACACCAACAAACCTGGAGACCTTTGGGTTTGCAAAGGCCCTGAATGAATGTCCTCACCATCCTTATGAGGGCCTTCACTGATGATGTCACGACTATAGGAAAGAGGCTTGAAACACACTGAACACCAGAGTGAGGCTTAGAACACACAGGAAGTGGTAGCACTACAGGAAAGAGGCTTGAAACACACTGAACACCAGAGTGAGGCTTGGAACACAAAAGAAGTAGTAGCAGAGGCAACAATGCAAAGAAAAGAACAGAACAGACTGGAGCCACCTCTAAAGCTAACCATCGGAAGACAAAGTGAGACTGAAAAGTGGAGTCACGACCACAGTCGTGACACCCATATTTTATAACAAAGCACATAGATTTTAGAATGACCATGAAACGCCCATTTCCACATCCCTAAGCATGCCATTTTTGTCTGCATGCATTTGAATTTAGGCAGTACATTACAGAATATGCTTAGCAATGTACACATGTAAATTCTAATTTTTGCCAATTAGTGCTCCTTATTGCTTGTCAAGAGTTGTTAACAGCTTGTTAAAACAATCTACACATCTAGTTATAGAATATGCCTAAATTTATGCACGGAACCGCATGTAAATCTAGTTGCACTATATAGAATCTGGGGGTAATACCGTTAATGCACGCTAAGCTTTAGTAAAAGGGCCCCTAAGACTTTTTGGTTTCTTTGTAATTATTTTTGAATATTTCTATGATTGTTCATGTACATAGAACATGTTTAGATCAGAGACATATACTCCTGCTTTAATTAATTTGAACTCTGTATTTTTAGAGAGCAGAATATGAAAAATGTGAAAAGATATAAAGTAGGATGATAAACGGTTAGATAAGTGTGTAGTTGTGTAGCATCAGCATGAGATCCAAGCTGTTCATTCCTAAGCTTGATCATCGTTGATATGAAAAAATTTGCAAAGGGTTCTGGAGAATGATATGCAGTAGATAATGTTCTAGTTTGGCTTATGGGTTTAGAAAATTTAGAAAAAATAGAAAACAAAAAAGCTTTCTAGCATGACTCTCAAAAGAACAGAGTTGCTGGCAAAAATAAGCTTTTTCCTGAAGTAAAATCTGCTTGCTACAGTATGCATCATATTCCTTACATAATGTAGGGCACAAGTGGACAATTCTAAGAGGAGTTGACTAGTTTTAGATGACCAGAATGCACATCAATGATGAATAGACATTTATGTGTACAAGTGACACATAGAAATGACCTTTTATAGAATACTATCAGAAAAGTATATGCCATGTTTTGATGCCATGTACTTTGCTGGCAATATTGGTGGAGTTTGGGCAGAGAAAATAAAAACCCTCAAAGTATTTATTAAATAATTTATGCATGTTCTGGCTGAAGTCAAGGGGTAAAAATTTAATAATTTATGCATGTTCTGTCTGAAGTCGAGGGGTAGAAATTTACATCAGCTATAGGGCTGGTGTGATTTCACTATAACTGCAAACGCAATTTCTGCCACTTGTTCTAGTATTCCATAAAGAAAAGCAGCTAGGCGCCTAGATTGACTAGGCTGCTAAAAACTGGACATAAATTGTAGTAGTCATGCGTAAATGTGCACCCCACACCTGGTCCACCCAGACTCCACCCATGTGTATGCTCACCTTCAAATTATTCACCATCATATTTAGGTGCCATTTTATACAATAGCATGTCACCAGAAGGCTGGCATTTACATGTATATGTGCACATATGCACTCATTTATGTTGATATTATATCAATTTTTGGCACCTAATTGTTGGCACCTTCTTTATAGAATTGCCCCAAAAGTGACATATATGCGCCATCTTCTTTTTGCATGCCTTGTCTGTATCATAAGGAGACACAAGCCATAATGATACTATGGGTGAACATGCTTTACTGACAGGTACAAAAGGCAGACTAGGTGGGCCCAATTGTTATTTTCAGTGTTTCTCTGTTTCATGTATTTTTTCAATGTTTCTCTATTTCATTTGTTTTTTCAAATCACATTTATTGATTTTGACACTATTCAGCCTCCCATGCAGATTCTGCTCAAGCTTCGAATCCTTTTTTTTAAATTGCTCAGCCTTCTTGGATTAGGGCCACCACAACCTCATTTGTGGCCTAAGATTAAGTGGATTGGCCTCATAATCTTTAACTGATACAAAATGAATATTTTTTAAAATCATTTTAACACTACACGAGGCATACAAGTTGATTTAAAGCTTTGCTAGAAAATCTGAAGTAGCAGCTAAAATCTGATTACTGCAGTTACTAATCCCAGAGGCATTTAGGGGGTCTTGAACATCTCTGCATTTAGGGCCAGCTGAGTTTTAGTGTGAGCTAAAAACGCTAGAGCACATTAGTAAAAGACCCCCTTAAACACAACAGCAAACATTTCTTTACATATGAAAATAGTTTATAATAGGCATTTTATGAAACAAAGTAAAGACACAAAATAAAAAGTATGTACCTCCAAGGCTTTTGAGAGCAAGCATCACCATTAAAGGTTTGATTCATACTATTTATGTTACCACATACTGACTGTACATCATAGTAATACTTGCCAAAAATAAGTTCATTTTCAACAAATACTACCAAGATAGAAAGCCAGTATTTAATCATATAAATACTATGGTCTATAAGAGGTGAGGGTGCTGGAGGAGCAGGGAGGGGGTTGTTATAACCAGTATTATTTTTGTCATGAGTAACTGAAAAGAATCCAAATGTAACCTCTTCAGTTTTTAAAGGAAATTAAATTATAATTTTTGATGGATTGCTAGTCTGAAAAAATATGGATGAAGGCATTAAGAGGTCAGAAATAAGACATGGCAATTTATCAAACTTGGGCTGCCGGTGATGACACATCGAGCCAGATGAGCTTTGCACATTTCACATGGATGCAAAATGAGAGAAACCACCCTTAGTACAGCTGACCCATTAAGATGAGGGGGGGGGGTTGCTAATTAATTCCAACATTTCCAAGTGAAAATGTGTGAAACACACTACAATTTTGTTACTTAAGTGTTTATTTACTAAATTATGTTGGTTGTTAACAGGGCAGCTACCTTGTTAAGAGCTGTTTGTGCACATTAACTGCCACTGTTAACAACGTGGAAAGAGGTGTGGAAAGAGCAAAAAATGGACGGGGAGTCTTACAGTTAATGGGAAGTACCTACCATACATTTAACTGTTAACAGTATGGCTGATAACCTAATACAGTTAATGCTACCTCTAGAGCAGGGCTACTCAGTTCTGGTTCTCGAGGTCCACAGGCAGGCCAGGTTTTCAGGAAATTCACAATGAATATGCATGAAAGAGATTTGAATGCACAGCCTCCTTGGTATGCAGATCTCTTTCATGCATGTTCATCAGACTAGTGAATCCTGTGGGGCATAGTTCAGTCAATGGGACTCCTCCGCTTTCATCCTGCTAGGAGTTGTTACAGTCTCTTGATGTACAAAGGAGAGAGGACAGTGGGAAGTTGACCATGAACTCAAGACAAGGACAGTGGTCTGAAACTTCTCAAATAGGTTTTATTGACCGGAGACTCAACACAGTACTGTATTCGGCCACAGGCCTGCTTCAGGAGTCTAAAACAATAAATATAAAACGGTGTAAAAAATGTAATAATGTTAAATGAGATGTACACAAATAAAAAAACTTATAATGTAAAAAAAAGGTGTATAACCAGTCAGCGCTGAGCCAGGATATTCAAGGCCGGGCCATTTCCGCAGACTGGCATTGAATATGCAGTTTATTTTTGGCCAGTTTGAACTTAAACCAGCCAAGTTTTCAGCGCTGGCCGGTTAAATTGGAACTGGCCAACATACTGATGTGGCCATACTAAATCGGTGCCTATATTCAGCGTCTGGCCAACTATGGTTGGCCAAACGCTGAATATCAGCAACGATTGGCTATGTCATGGGCTAGTCATTAGCAAAATATTCAGCCAAGATAGCTGGCTATCTCGCACTGAATATTAGCCCTTAGCTGGCTAAATTCCATTTAACAGGCCAGGTGCCATTCCTGGCTGGTTGAATGGTTTTGAATATTGAGGGGTATGTGTCAGAATGAATAACAAGTCCCACAGTGACTGGAAGGGAAAGGGGATAGGATTTGATATACTGCCTTTCTGTGGTTACAATAGATTTTACATATGATATACAGGTACCTGGAGTAATGGAGGGTTGTCACGTATGTGAATGTTTCCTTGTCTGTGCTCACCTCGCCCTCTGGTGGCCAGAACTGGTGGCTGCTATGGACTGTCACCCGTTCCAGACTTCAGCCAAGTCCGGTCTGGATCTTCCAAGCTGCCAGACTTGCCTTTCTTGTTTGTGCCTGAACAGCATCCGTAGCTGCCTTGTAATTCCTGCAGCTGAGCTTCAGCTGCAGATGGGCTTTATTAGCCACCTGGAAAGTTTCCTGTGTTTGCCTTTGCATCGCCTAAGGTCTCTGGGTTGTTAGTCTGCTCTGTGCACTTCTGCCTAGGCCTGTTCCTTGCCTGGATCTAGTTAGCCTGTGTATAGTTTAGTTCTAGTTAGTCTGTGTGTGGTTTAGCTTTGGTTTTATTACTTTTCCTAGTCTTGTTTCTGGTCTGTATTCCTTGTCTAGTGTTTCTTTCTTAGTGGCCAAACCTGGGCTGCCTCAAGGACCTTCCCCTGCAAGCACATAAATCCATAAATTAAATTAATTCCCCATACTTCAGCTCAAGACCGCCGTCTGGGAAGAAAAGTTCTAAAGAAGAATATAATCTTTTAAACTCACCCGGTCTTTTCGTTAGCGTCAGCTTAGCAAAATAAACTTAGTAGCCAAGATGACGCCAGCATTTTTTCAACCACATTAAATAACAGCTGATTGATGACTCATCAAGACCCGCCCCCTGGGTCCGACAATGAGATGAGATAAGTGAAAATTTTTTTTAAAATATAAAGAATGTTAAATGTTAAAGAACCGATGAAGATTTTGATGTTAATTATATCACTGCAGTTGAAGTTGCAGTGATTAACATCACTAAGGTTTTGGGATAATTAGTTTTGAATAAGATACAAGACATAGAGACACATGACTATGGAAGACTGTTGAATTAGTCCGATAAATAGTTTTATATGTAAAATATATTCACTGGATTTCAGAAATATAGATTATACGGTGACAGGAGGTCCAGTTCTAGAATTATAAATTTGCCTTGTTATCTTTCTTATGGCTGCATGGCAGCTTTCAGTCTTGCTCTGTTCTTTGTCTGTGTTTGTCAGCTACTGGAGCTTCAGCCATAGCCCTGCTCTCTGCCTGTGTTTCTCAGCTACTGGAGCTTCAGCCATTGTTCTGTTCTTTGCCTGTGTTTCTCAGCTACTGGAGCTTCAGCCATTGTTCTGGCTACTGGAGCTTCAGCCATTGTTCTGATCTCTGTCTGTGTTTCTTAGCTACTGGAGCTTCAGCCATAGCCCTGCTCTCTGCCTGTGTTTCTCAGCTACTGGAGCTTCAGCCATTGCCCGCTTCTCTTTCTGTGTTTGTCAGCTACTGGAGCTTCAGCCATAGCCCACCTGCTCTCTGTGTTTCTTAGCTACTGGAGCTGCAGCCATAGCCCTGCTCTCTGCCTGTGTTTCTCAGTTACCGGAGATTCAGCCATTGCCCTGTTCTCTGTCTGTGTTTGTCAGCTACTGGAGCTTCAGCCATAGCCCTGCTCTCTGTCTGTGTTTCTTAGCTACTAGAGCTTCAGCCATAGCCCTGCTCTCTGTCTGTGTTTCCTAGCTACTGGAGCTTCATCCAGTGCTCTGTTCTCTGCCTGTGTTTGTCAGTGGCCTCAGCCAGTGCTCTGCTCCCTGTCCGTGTTGATCAGCTATTAGCACTACAGCCTTGTTCTTGCCTCTGTCTTGATTCTTGCCCTGTCTGCGTTCTACCAAGTGTGGTATTTGTCTGAGAGTCCTAGTCTAGTACTCTGCCTAGCCTCCCTTGTGTATTCTAGAATCTGTGGGGTATCCTGCTGGTATCCAGTTCCTGCCCTGTCTGGTAAGTCCTGCTGGCTGCCTGCACCCAGGGGCTCAACTCCTGGGGAACGGCAGCCAAGCGCAGGTGAAGTCTAGCTGTTCCGGCTTGTTTGCCTCAGCTGTACTCCAGTCCGGGGTTCAGTCCTGCTCCGCCTTGTCTCCGGTTTGGGGGGTGGTTTTGCCTGCCGCTGCCGCTCCCCGGCAGTGGCCCAAGGGCTCACAAAACCAGTGTTTCCGTGAGAAGCCTAACAAGTGTTAAGTAACAATGGAGGGTTAAGTGACTTTCCCAGAGTCAGAAAGAACTGCAGTGGGAATGAAACCCAGTTCTCCTGATTCTCAGCCCACTGTGCTACCCATTAGGCTACTCCTCTACTCTATATAAGCCTATAACTTTGAAGATTAAATGCTGATCTTGGTTCCCACCTTTTACAATAAACTGTTGACAAATGGCAAGGACCATTTTGAGTTGGGAAGAAACTAGGGCTAGTAGATTATAAAGGCTTCCAGCCAGTTGATCATACATGGATTTTCACATTAATTTACTGAAGCCCTGGATAACATGCAAAGCATTGCTGCTCGCTAGTCAGGGGCTATAGGAGCAGATGGATGTCCAGACAAGAGAATAGCAATAGAAAGCAGAGATAAAAATAGATATAATCACTATCAATCCACTAGGTAAGGAAACAGTTTGAGATGCTTATCTAGCCCCAGGACATGTTCTCCCTTTATCAGGCAAGATGTCCTGGTGTAGCAAGAGACTGTTCAAAGAAAATCCACTGAGGTGGAAGAACGCTGAATTCCCACGAAAGGTACACAAAATTATAAGGTGATTTATATTTTTCCTTTTTCAACATTTCTATTTCCTTCCCATCCTATCTTTCATGGTATTTCAATGAGTCACTGTCTGAATCAACACAGTGACAACACAGTCTATCCATACTTGACACTCCATAATGTTTTTACTTATAAACGTTTAAACACTCAAGAGCACATATCAGCCCTTGCGTGACCTAAGCCTACAGGCACCTCCTCATTCTCTGGCAACAATTTGTGCAATTTACTTTTAGATGACTCAACCAGGTCTGGAGCAGAAAATATTTAGCAACCATTCGTCATCAGACATTTCCATGTTCCATAGGCATCACGCTCCATTTCAACTTTGTGGGTTTTCCCGCAGTATAATCAAGTCACTCAGGACACATCAGTTTTAATATACACTGATAATCTAACATATTGGTCTGCTCAACATTATCATGACGTCACTAATGCACTCTCGTCATCATCAGAGAAGGATGACGAAAATGATAAAGGGGATGGGATGACTTCCCTATGAGGAAAGGCTGAAGCGTCTAGGGCTCTTCAGCCTGGAGAACAGACGGCTGAGGGGAGATATGATAGAGGTCTATAAAATAATGAGTGGAGTGGAACGGGTAGACGTGAATCGTTTGTTTACTCTTTCCAAAAATACTAGGACTAGGGGGCACACAAAGAAACTACAAATATGCAATCTGTCCCTAAAATCGAGTGTAGTACCGGAAGACTGGAGGGTAGCCAATGTTACTCCGATTTTTAAGAAGGGTTCCAGAGGAGATCCGGGAAATTATAGACCGGTGAGTCTGACGTCGGTGCCGGGCAAGATGGTGGAGGCTATTATTAAGAATAAAATTGCAGAGCATATACAAAAACATGGACTGATGAGACAAAGTCAGCACGGATTTAGTGAAGGGAAGTCTTGCTCACCAATCTAATGCATTTTTTTGAGGGGGTAAGCAAACATGTGGACAATGGGGAGCCGGTTGATATTGTATATCTGGATTTTCAGAAGGCGTTTGACAAAGTGCCGCACGAAAGACTCCTGAAGAAATTGCAGAGTCATGGAATTGGAGGTAGGGTATTATTATGGATTAAGAACTGGTTGAAAGATAGGAAGCAGAGAGTAGGATTGCGTGGCCAGTATTCTCAGTGGAGGAGGGTAGTTAGTGGGGTCCCGCAGGGGTCTGTGCTGGGTCCGTTGCTTTTTAATGTATTTATAAATGACCTAGAGATGGGAATAACTAGTGAGGTAATTAAATTCGCCGATGACACAAAATTATTCAGGGTCGTCAAGTCGCAGGAGGAATGTGAACGATTACAGGAGGACCTTGCGAGACTGGGAGAATGGGCGTGCAAGTGGCAGATGAAGTTCAATGTTGACAAGTGCAAAGTGATGCATGTGGGTAAGAGGAACCCGAATTATAGCTACGTCTTGCAAGGTTCCGCGTTAGGAGTTACGGATCAAGAAAGGGATCTGGGTGTCGTCGTCGATGATACGCTGAAACCTTCTGCTCAGTGTGCTGCTGCGGCTAGGAAAGCGAATAGAATGTTGGGTGTTATTAGGAAGGGTATGGAGTCCAGGTGTGCGGATGTTATAATGCCGTTGTATCGCTCCATGGTGCGACCGCACCTGGAGTATTGTGTTCAGTACTGGTCTCCGTATCTCAAAAAAGATATAGTAGAATTGGAAAAGGTACAGCGAAGGGCGACGAAAATGATAGTGGGGATGGGACGACTTTCCTATGAAGAGAGGCTGAGAAGGCTAGGGCTTTTCAGCTTGGAGAAGAGACGGCTGAGGGGAGATATGATAGAAGTGTATAAAATAATGAGTGGAATGGATCGGGTGGATGTGAAGCGACTGTTCACGCTATCCAAAAATACTAGGACTAGAGGGCATGAGTTGAAGCTACAGTGTGGTAAATTTAAAACGAATCGGAGAAAATATTTCTTCACCCAACGTGTAATTAGACTCTGGAATTCGTTGCCGGAGAACGTGGTACGGGCGGTTAGCTTGACGGAGTTTAAAAAGGGGTTAGATAGATTCCTAAAGGACAAGTCCATAGACCGCTATTAAATGGACTTGGAAAAATTCCGCATTTTTTAGGTATAACTTGTCTGGAATGTTTTTACGTTTGGGGAGCGTGCCAGGTGCCCTTGACCTGGATTGGCCACTGTCGGTGACAGGATGCTGGGCTAGATGGACCTTTGGTCTTTCCCAGTATGGCACTACTTATGTACTTATGTAGCAAATTTAATACGAATCGGAGAAAATTTTCTTCACTCAACGTGTAATTAAACTCTGGAATTCGTTGCCAGAGAATGTGGTAAAAGGCGGTTAGCTTAGCAGGGTTTAAAAAGGGTCTGGGTGGCTTCCTAAAGGAAAAGTCCATAGACCATTATTAAATTGACTTGGGAAAATCCACAGCTTATTTCTGCGATAAGCATCATAAAATGTATTGAGCTTTTCTGGGATCTTGCCAGGTATCTGTGACCTGGATTGGCCACTGTTGGAAACAGGATACTGGGCTTGATGGACCTTTGGAGGGGCATAATCGAAAGGGGCGCCCAAGTTTTCTTGAGGACGTCCTCGCAGGACGTCCCAGCGAAGGGGCGGGAAACTCGTATTATCGAAACAAGATGGGCGCTCATCTTTCGTTTCGATAATACGGTCAGGGACGCCCGAAATTTAGGTCGACCTTAGAGATGCTCGTCCCCAATTTTCGGCAATAATGGAAACCGAGGACGCCCATCTCAGAAATGACCAAATCCAAGCCATTTGGTCATGGGAGGAGCCAGTATTCGTAGTGCACTGGTCCCCCTGACATGCCAAGACACCAATCGGGCACCCTAGGGGGCACTGCAGTGGACTTCAGAAATTGCTCCCAGGAGCATAGCTCCCTTACCTTGGGTGCTGAGCCCCCTAAACCCACCCCAAAACCCACTAGCCATAACTGTACAACACTACCATAGCCCTAAGGGGTGAAGGGGGCACCTACATGTGGGTACAGTGGGTTTGTGGTGGGTTTTGAAGGGCTCACATTTACCACCGCAAGTGTAACAGGTAAGGGGGGGGATGGGCCTGGGTCCACCTGCCTGAAGTGCACTGCACCCACTAAAACTGCTCCAGGGACCTGTATACTGCTGTCATGGAGCTGGGTATGACATTTGAGGCTGGCAAAAAATATTTTAAAAGTTTTTTTTAGGGTGGAAGGGGGGAGTAAGGGGAGGTCATCCCCGATTCCCTCCAGTGGTCAAATGGTCAGTTCGGGCACCTTTTTTAGGCTTGGTCGTAAGAAAAAATGGACCAAGTAAAGTCGGCCAAGTGCTCATTAGGGACGCCCTTCTTTTTTCCATTATCGGTCGAGAAAGCCCATGTGTTAGGCATGCCCCAGTCCCGCCTTCGCTATACTTTCGACATGCCCCCGTGAACTTTGGTCATCTCCGCGATGAAAAGCAGTTGAGGACGCCCAAAATCGGCTTTCGATTATGCTGATTTGGCTGACCCTGGGGAAAGGATGCCCATCTCCCTATTTGTGTCGAAAGATGGGCGCCCTTCTCTTTCGAAAATAAGCCTGTTGGTCTGCCCCAGTGTGGCAATACTTATGTACTTATATACTTATCAACAGCATTTTGATCTTTGCGCCTTTCTTACTCGTATATAATACCGTAACTGACACTTTGCTCTCACCCAGCGTTTTTCTACTCTTTAGCACTATGACAACAGTATGTGGTCTCATTAGCACTTTACTTACAGTCAAGGTAAGTCACCATGTTTCCCTTCACTCACTCAAGTTCTTTAAATCAAGCACCGATTCGATCTTTAATATGCAGCCAAGAACCGGCGTTTTTGCACTGATATTTATTGTTTACTCATAGCACAGTGTATTATTTTTCTTTTCTTTAAACACATAGGGCCCTGTTTACTATGACACGCTAGCGTTTTTAGCATGCGCTAATGCTAGAGACACCCATATATTCCTATGGGTGCCTCTAGCATTAGCGCTTGCTAATTTTTAGAGTGTGCTAAAAATGCTAGCGCGCCTAAAGTGCAGTGTATTAAACAGGGCCCATAATTATATATTTTTGTTAGACATTGGACATGTTGTTTGTCTGCACGTTATTTACAACCTAGACAAGATGTCCCTTCATGCACGTATTACATCAAGTTCTTTTTCCTCCATGCTATACACACTTGCTCCGTAGCTAGGCACATCCTGTAACTATTCTCTCCAACCTGACAGTTACCTATGTTCACACTTTAGCTATCTTAACCTTTACATTTTCAGATGAGGGCATGCTTCTCATCCTTTTCACATTATGCTCTGTCTGCCACTAGTTTACTCTTTCTCGCGCCACACTGCTTCCTTCAATCCCTGCGTTGCCACAGCTGCCATTCTACACTTTTTTTTATATATATTCATTTTTCTATTTATCCATCTCTATTTGAACTATGGGCTTCTTCCTATTCTTCACCTTTTTCGCATATAAGTGTTTTTCTGTTATTTTAACATTAAGCAACACAATTATATTCATTCAACCTTTGTAAATTGTTTTATTGAGCATATTTAATTCCTTGGAATAATATGTTTAAAATGATATATGTTTCTGTATACACCTTTTTTACATTATAAGTCTTTTTATTTGTGTACCATAAGCCTTTCCATCTCATTTAACATTATTACATTTTTTTACACCATTTTATGTATATTTATTGTTTTAGACTCCTGAAGCAGGCCTGTAGCCAAAATACAGTACTGTGTTGAGTCTCCGGTCAATAAAACCTATCTGCGAAGTTTCAGACCACTGTCCTTGTCTTGAGTTCAAGGTCAACTTCTCACTGTCCTCTCTCCTTTGTGCAGCAAGAGACTGTAACAACTCCTGACTGGATGAAAGCGGAGGAGTCCCACTGACTGATCTATGCTCCACAGGATTCACTATCCTACACCAACCAAGTCAAGGGAAGTGGGGTGAGACTATAACAACTCCTGGCTGGATGAAAGTGGAGGAGTCCCATTGACTGAACTATGCCCCACAGGATTCACTAGTCTCTGGTCAATAAAACCTATCTGAGAAGTTTCAGACCACTGTCCTCGTCTCTTGAGTTCATGGTCAACTTCACACTGTCCTCTCTCCTTTGTGCAACAAGAGACTGTAACACTCCTGACTGGATGAAGGCGGAGGAGTTCCACTGACTGAACTATGCTCCACAGGATTCACTATCCTACACCAACCAAGTCAAGGGAAGTGGGGTGAGGCATAGAAGTCCTGATCCGAAGGACAATCGAACTGTGCAGAGTCTCTATCCCCCACCTGTTTGAGTCAGAATGCCTTCTAATCCAGCTGGGAGATAAGGAACCACTGTGGCTGCTTGTGGTCTACAAAGTACCTTGCAACCGCACATCACCTGTGCAAGAACTGCTGAATCTGCTGACTGAAGTAACCCTGAGCTACCCTTGATTACTGGTTATGGGAGACTAACTAACACATTGAAACTACAGATACCACCACTGCTACCTTCCTTGGTAAGATGGCAGCTCTAGGAATCGCTCAGGTGCTCAAACCCATGAAAAGGGTCATATGCTAGGCCTATGGCATCAAGATAACACCCCTATCATGGACAGATCATTTTCCAATCACATTTTCTATTAAGGACTACCAAAAGGAAATGGGCACAACCAGTTTGGAAGGAATTCTGGGACATGAGAAACCTGACTGCTGATAAATTCCTAGAGGCCTTATCCTACCCCTATGTGGATAAAAAGATGATGACATTGTCAGAACAGGTTGATATCTGGAATGCACACTTAGCAATGGTAATGGAAAAATGGCCCCTATAAAGAAGGTTCTCTGCTCTACGCACAAGTGTTCCCCTTGGTTCTCCCCAGAACTACGTGTTTTTAAGCATCAAGGACGCCAACCTGAAACAAAATGGTGCAAATCTCACCTAGATAAAGGTAGGCTCAACTGTAAGAAACACATGGCCCTAACAACAGCCATAGAACCAATATTTCTTTCAACCTGAGCTGGCCAATGAGCTGTTAACCAGCCCCCTATCCTCCCCAGATAGTTTTTCCCTGGTGGCCCAATGGCCTTCTTCATCCCCCGCACTCTGGACACAGGAGAGAGAGGTCTGCTGACCACCCCTTCCCCCCCCAAGACGGCATGGGGAGGTTGGAGGTCCGGTGGATCTCCAGCCCCCCTTACCCCCCCCCCCCGACAGCAAAATGAACAGGATCTCCAGCCCCCATGCCCTTGTGTTGGGTTGGGGTCTCCATGTCACCACTGGGGGACCCACTAGGCCACCGGTGACTCAGCTATTCGGGGATCTAGGAGTCCATCTCCTGCATTTTACAGGTCGGACCTGTCAAACAAGTGCGGGAGGACTGTGCCCAAGTGCATGCTAAGGAACAATCCTCCCGCACTTTACCACTGTGATCAGAGGTAATAGCGTGCCTAAATTTGCATGCTATTAGCTCTGATCATAGGGCGTTATTGCCCTGTGCTGGAACAGTGCGGGGCTTCTGATCATTGGCACACAAGTGCACAGACTGTAGATGATGGCCACTGACCCAGTGACTCAGGAGAAGGGACAAGATGCAAGTAGGAGAGTGTCAGGGACCTCGCTGCCCCATCACTGAAATGATTTTGAAAATTGTATTGAATAAGATCAATAAATCTAGATGCTTAAATTAGAAACCAAATGCCAAACATATTATAAATAGCCAACTTGAAAGTAAACAATATAACACCCACTAACAAATAGGTTCAATTCTATGAAGAAAGGCACAAAATCTCTGAGTTTCCTTTTTAAAATGTGGGGATGATGCCTACTATGGTTACAAAAGCACCTGTGGACTTGCAACCTGCTTCAGTATCTTTGGCGTGGATAACCTGGCGATACAGTGACATACCTGATGTCAAATAGAAAGCAAGAAAGAAAGAAAGAGGATCAAGATATGCACTGGCACTTTAGGAATTCTTCTGATGCCAGCAGACCACCCATTTTCCTGTCTTACTTGTCTGTGTTTAGTGTGGTTTGGAGACAAGTGTGAATATTAATGTAAGCTAATATAGAACAGACAGAACACACTCATATCATTTAAATTCTAAGCATTCTTACAATGTTTTTTTTTTAACTAGGGAAAATAGTTTGTAATTGGCACAAAGTTCTTTTTGTTTTGTTTTGTTTTCCAACACAAGGTGCATTCCATTGCTTCAGGCACTACAGGGAAATGAAATTGAAACATCCTGGCTGAAGGAAATACAGATTTTTGTCTGCAGAGAATTTTCTCCTGAAAGTTTTGTAGCTTCAGCTAAGCTCCATTTTGAGAGAAGGTGGTTTGTGTACATTAACCCCAAAATTCTATAAAAGTCGCTGAAAACTGCATGTGCAAATTTGAGTGTGTGCCCAATTTGCATGTGCAATTTAATTGAATGAGCTCATTAGTGCCAGCAATTATTGGTGCTAATTGGATTGAATTCAAATGTATGCATATAAATTTTATGCGCTGGTCCAAAAAGGAGGCACGGCCGTGGGAGGGTCATGGGCAGATCAGGGATGTTACTATAATTTATGCGAGATGTTATGGAATAAAGGGGATCTACGCCTAATTTAGGCATGGGGATGTACAGCAAGGTTTCATCGGATGTAGTTGTGGTTCCCAGCACTAAGCACTATTCTATAAACAGTGACAAACTTTATGCACTGTTTATAGAATAGTGCTAAGCATTATTTTTTTTTTCAGTGCCAGTTGTTTTGGCTCCATTTATAGAATTTACTCTTTAGGGTCCCGTTTACTAAGCTGCATAAGGCACTAAAGTGTGCCTAATGCAGCTTAAAATGGCATGCCATGGGACGTGCTGGGACATCCTATGGTAACTACCAAATCAGCGTATGTTAACCACGTGCTAAAAAAATATTTTTACTTTATTTTTGGAGGTGGCATGTCTAGAGGGCAGACAGTGGCTTTGCTGTGTTATCCAATTAGCACAGCTACATTACTGCATGCTAACTGGTTAGCACAGGAATACCATGTGCGCCCTTACCACATCCAAAATGGGTGGCAGTAAGAGCACATACAGTAAAGTTTCAAAATTGCTGCATGCTAATGGCAAAATTAGTGCATGGCCATTTCTGAAATCACCAACGATATCATGCGAAGTCTGAACATCATGGACTCATGGCAAACTCATTTCAATTGAAACTAAACACTGAAAAAGCACATTGTCTTATCTTCTCAACCCAATACAATAATTATAAACTCACAACCCTAAAAACACCTATCATTCTCTTCCTATTTCTGATAGCCTCAAAATAGCCAAGTTAACTCCATTATAAAGAAGATGTTTCATTCTATGTGGAAACTTAAACGTCTAAGACCTTATTTCCCGAGGGAAATATTTCGTAGCTTGATTCAATCTATGGTTCTGAGCCATGCAGATTACTGCAATGAATTATATGTGAGACGTAAAGAACAGCTTATGAAGAAACTCCAGACAGCCCAGAACACAGCTGCCAGGTTGATATTCGGCAAAACACGATTTGATAGCGCCAAACCTCTCCGATTAAAACTGCATTGGCTCCCTATCAAGGAACGTATTACCTTCAAAATTTGCTCTTTGGTCCACAAGACTATCTATGGTGAAATCCCAGGATACATGGTTGACTTGATAGATCTTCCGATCAGAAACAGGACCAGAGCATCACGTACTTATTTGAACCTCCATTATCCAAGCTGCATAGGACTCAGATATAAATCAACTTATGCATCCAGTTTCTCTTATTTAGGCACACAAATGTGGAATGCATTACCAAAGACTGTGAAAACAAGCTATGACCATCTAAAGTTCAGGAGATCATTAAAGACCTACCTGTTCTGCAAGGCCTACCCAACCGACCCAACTTAAATGCCTCAACTCTGCAACACAACAAAACATTACATTGTATTGGACATTATATGTTCCTTACCATCTTTGACCCTTATTGTACTTGAATACCCTCCCCATACCTGACCCTTACTTCAAATCGTATTTGTCTACCCCCACTGGACTTGGCGATTGCCTTTACGGTAATATGTAAGTCACATTGAGCCTGCTAGTGGGTGGGAAAATGTGGGATACAAATGTTACAAATAAATAAATAAAATACAACAAAATAGAAAAAAGCCAGTTTTATGGCTGCTGTAAAAATGACCTTAGTGAGGGGGAAAAATCCACTATGGCCACTTTTTACTACAGTTAGTATAAGGATACCCTTAAAAAGTTCTTCATCTATGAAATTAGGGACCGATTGTCAAATATGGACAATTAAAAGGAATGTTTGAATGTGTCCAGATCAGGCAGACAAACCCACTTTCAAACTTGTTAAAAAAAAAAACAAAAACAGACAATGCAGTGTGACAGAACTGATGTTCATCAGACCTGAGGCCACTTGACATGTGCCAGCTAACTGCCTTAATTTTACCCTGCAGATTCTTCCTGCTCTTTTGAAAATACTGTTCATTTAGAACCAGGGTCATCATCATCAGGCTCCATTCACAACTGCTGAGGGAATTTGTTCTTATTTTTTAACTCCTGCCAAAACGGTTTAAGAAATCTTGTTATACCATCGCTCACATCTATTAAAGTGGTTTACAATAAAATTAAAAGAAAAAAACACCAATGCAATAGGAAAGACACAGTCATACAAAAATGCAACCCCTCATACCCCCCCTAAAATACAAATACAAATATACTTAAATTTCTATAAGCACTGAGGTGATAATCCTTCAGTGGCTAGACCATGCAGAGGGGCTCTCTTTACAACCCTGTAATCATGCACCCTGAATCTGGTCATGTGGAGGGTAATTTCTATATGGGGATGATTATTTTTAAGTGCCAAGAACGCTATTTTGTAATACCAGATGCCTAAATCCCATAGCATGCAACTCAAAAGAGACCGTGGCCATGGGAGGGGCATGGGTGTGTCAGGGACATTCCAAAAGGTTATACACATTGTTACAGACTAATGGGTCAATTGCAAAGTTAAAATACATATGTCTTTCAAAACTGATTACAAGCCCATGGGTAAAAAGTATGCATGTTATTTTTGCCAGTGAGGACATTGTAATGTGGGTAGTATTCAGCAAGTCAGTCGGTGGTAAAGGTAACTGGATAAAATTATCCTGATATTTTTAAATAGATACTGAGTAGGACATATCCAGATAAGTCAATCACTAAACATATCTAGACAAAGTTATCCAGATAACCTTTAGGACAGATGCATAGCCAGACCTTCTTTTGGGGGGGGGGGGGGGGGGCTGAGCCCAAAATGTGTGAAGGGACAAAAACGTTTGTCCTGCATCCTGCTCTCTGTCCCCCTCCATTCTCCATCCCTCTACTCTCCACCTCCACCCTGCTGTGCTCCTCCCTGTGATCCCCAAATACCTGAGGCTGCTCACAGGGATTCCTAAGCCCTGTCAGCCAAAGAGGTGCTCCGCCGGTGACACTGCAGTCAATGGCACTTTCTATGGGCTGCCATTGCTGCCACAGACCCCCCTCCCCACCTATGCTCAGTTTTCTCGCATGCAAGGAAACTACTACTACTACTTATCATTTCTAAAGCACTACTAGACGTACGCAGCGCTCTACACTTGAACATGAAGAGACAGTCCCTGCTCGACAGAGCTTACAATCTAATTAGGACAGACAAACAGGACAAACAAGAGATAAGGGAATATTAAAGTGAAGATGATAAAATAAAGGTTCTGAACAAGTGAATAAGGGTTAGGAGTTAAAAGGAGCATCAAAAAGGTGGGCTTTTAGCTTAGATTTGAAGATCTAAGAGAGTCGGGAGGACGCAGCACTTCCTGTACCGAATCACCGAATTCAGAGGGCTTATACCCCCCTCAGTGCAAGCAAATTAGTATTTGGGAGATCAGAACAGTCTATTAAATCGGTTAAGTCCATGTGTAAATCTATGTCAGATCCAGAGTCAGAGCCTGCTATAGGGTCAATGTCAGATCTAGTTAAAGGAAACATGGTAATGGAGGATACAGGTAGATTGGTAACTTGTTTAGCTATATTATCAGCAAGATTATTGCCATTGATTTCAAAGGAAAATTCTGTCTCCTGATGTGCTTTAATCCATTTAATGGCAGTCCGCAGCTTAGATTTGAAGACGGCCAGAGATGGATCTTGACATACTGGCTCAGTAAGTCTATTCCAGCATATGGTGAAGCGGATAAGAGAGATTTACCCAGTGAACGGAGTTCCCGGGGAGGAATGTAGGGAAAGATGAGAGTGGAGAGGTACTGAGGAGCTGCAGAGTGAATGCACTTATAGGTCAATAAGAGGAGTTTGAACTGTATGCGGAAACGGATAGGAAGCCAGTGAAGTGACTTGAGGAGAGGGCTAATATGAGCATAACGACACTGGCAGAAAATTAGTCGTGCAGCAGAAATTTGAACAGATTGAAGAGGAGAGAGATAGCTAAGTGGGAGACCTGTGAGAAGCAAGTTGCAATAGTCTAAGCGAGAGGTGATAAGAGTGTGGATGAGGGTTCTGGAAACCAAGAATGCATGGGAGGGAGGGGCAGAGCAGCAGTCACCCAAGAAAGTGCCATTGACTGCCAGACCACTGGTGGAAGGCCTCATCGGATGGCAGGACTTTGGAATCCCTGCCAGCCACAGTAGCAGACGATACTGCAAATGTGGGGGGCTTGAGCCAAAAGTGAAGGGGTCCAGGGTTCCAAGACCCCTAGGATCCCCTTCTTCCATGGCTACACCACTGGTTTGGGCAGAGGTGGATAGGATAGACATTTATGTACAAAGATTACAGAAGTCCATAATCTGCCTGCATTCTTTATCAATCTAGGTTCAAACATTTACACCACTTGTATGGCTCATATAAGTGCTTGCGCCCAAAATATAAGCACATATTTGATCCATTACACTAGTACTCATAGTAACACAGTAACATAGAAATGATGACAGATAAAGACTTGAACAGTCCATCCAGTCTGCCCAACGGACACACTCATTATGAAGTCATGATTAAACCAACAATGAATGTGATATAAAATACTTGATCACTGTCTCTCTTTGGCATTTCTGGGACATAGACCGTAGAAGTCCACTCAACCCTGTCCTTAGGTTCCAACTATTGAAGTTATCGTTGAAGCCCATTTCAGCCTATTCAAATCCGCCTTGTCATTTTCGGGACACAGACCATAACAGACACTGACCTCACGCTCCAAATTACTGCAGTTTTCGTTGAAGCCCTCTCCAGCACATCCTAAACCAGACTGCCGTATACGGGACCCAGACCATAGAAGCTTGTCCAGCACCGGACTTAGTTCTTCACAGCCAGAGTCGCCATCTAAGCACCACTCGACATGCAAACACACATGCAACCATTTAAGTTTTGTTTTTTAAATCATTCGTTTTCTAATTAGCTATCCTCTGTGCTCATCCTACGCCCTTTTGAATTCTGTCACCGTTTTTGATGCCTATTTTTCTTTATAGAATGTGCTCCAAATAGACGCATTCTTAGTGCTTAATAAAGGTGTCCCTTTATAGAACGACTCTCTATAGGAATATAGGCACTAATATTTATGTGCCTATTATGTGTACAAATGTTTAGAATACTAACATATACACATATGCACACATGTCAAAAATCTGTCTAAGCACCCTCTAGGTGCTTAAATATAAGTACATAATTACTGTGATAAACACAGTGACCGCCCGCCATAGGGCTCTCTCCACCTGAAAACCTGGGATATGCCCATTCTGGTCACTAGAGGGAGCCAAAGGGGATATACCAGTGTAGTGACCTGAAGGGACAACTAGGGGTGCTCGTGGTATAGGACCTGTCCTTCGCTGAAGAGGCCACCAGGGGGAACTCTCAGAGTAGAAGCTGGAAAGTTGGAGAGAGTTCTGGGTCTGGACCTTTCTGGAAGTAGGGGGGGGGGAGAGACCTATAGAGGTGGGGTGGATTATTGGCCACCCTATATAAAGCACCCTCTAAGCCAAGGAGAGAGGGGGGGGGGTGGAGACGGGACAAGAGGAGAGCCTGGAAAGCCTGCTGGAGAAGGAGTACTGGGAAGATGGAAGAGAGAGAGAGAAGGAGACTCTAAAAGCCTAGGAAAGTACTTACCAGACCAGGTTGTTGATGGACTTGTGAACCAAGCCATGTTGTTGAGGGACTTGTGACTTATGTAAAATGAACTAACAGCCGTGGGGTGGAGGATAGGACTGTAAGGTCAATGTGAGTGAAGGAAGTCCTATCCAGGGGTGGAGGCTGTTAGACACTGAGACCCAGGTTCCCCACAGTAGATGGGCTCAGTGAGAGAACTTGTGCTAGATGACTAACGGCCAGAAAGAAGTGAGTTCCACAAGACTGCAGTATAGTCTAATAAATTGAATTTGCATTTTGATGACTGTCTCGTTTGCATATATGTGAAAGCTGGAGAATCCTAGTTGAAGTTCCTGGAGAGTGCAAGGGGTCACGGCCTGTGGATCAGAGGGGCGACTGGGGCACACTGGACTGGACAGGGGAGGATTTCCAGCTGAAGGAAGGCATGCTCGAGCAGTCACACTGAGTAAGGCAGGAGCCCCAGATATAGAGGTGGGTGCTTGAAAGGGACTGGGAGAAAACCAGCCAGAGTCTTGCTCAGGAGCCCAGGGCCAGTGAGGCTGGGTAGAGAACAGGAAGGGCACATGTCTTTACAGACTGTCCTGAAGCCAAGTGCCTGAGAGCCCCAAGAGGGCTTAGTTCAAGCATACCCAGAGGAGGAGAAGATAAAGGGGACCCCCTTTTGTTTGGAACTGTTTGCTTCTGTGTGGTGCTTCCTGGAATTACCCAGAATTTACCACAAGTTGTTTTGAACTGCTTTGTTTGGAACTG
Organism: Microcaecilia unicolor; assembly: GCF_901765095.1. Classification (NCBI taxonomy): domain Eukaryota; kingdom Metazoa; phylum Chordata; class Amphibia; order Gymnophiona; family Siphonopidae; genus Microcaecilia; species Microcaecilia unicolor. The sequence continues at coordinate 208,265,015 of NC_044031.1, forward strand.
TCTGTGGCAGAGCAGTTTGTCTGGCCAATTGCAATACATAGCTTGGCTTGGGAGCCAAGGGAACTCCGAGGAGACTGGCAAGTGAGACCCCGGCCAGCAGAGGGCTGCATTTCTGAATCACCCAGCAGCCGGGAGCTTCACACTACATAATTATCCTCTATCAGGACAATTCTACATTGGGGGATGCGTAGGTGGCGCATACACATACAAGTGCACTAATCTATAAGGTAGCATATAAGTGCTATAGGACTAGATTCTATATACCATGCTTAAAAATTGGCGCTGAAACAAAATTTGCCTAGGCGTCTTCTATAAAGTATGCCTGAATTTAGGTGTACTTTATAGAATATGCCTGAATTTACATGTGGTTTATAAAATACATCAGCACCTGTCCACATGTCTTAATTTAGTCGCGGGCAGTTATGCCAAGTAGAACTTGGTATAAATGCCGATACCTAAATTAGGCACAGACCAGATGTATTCTACAACAATATGCATAGATTTTAGAAATACCCACAACCTGCCCATTCCATGCCCATGGCCAAGCCCCCTTTTCAACTACACGACTTAGAATTTACGTGCATCATGTTATAGAATATGCTTAGACAGTTGTGCGTGTAAAATCTAATTAATGCCAATTAGTTTCAATAATTGCTTAATTGGCAATTATTGGCACCGATTGACTTGTTAGCTAATTAAGCTGCATGTGCAAATCCAGAATACGACCAGAGTTGCGCATGCAACTTAAGTCGCACTATATAGAATCCAGGGGACAGTGCATAACTGTAAGGGGGCATATATATAGGTGGAGAAAGGGTGGGTCGTGGATGCGTCAGTAAGTGACGCTTGAAACTTACAGAATATTATCAGTTACTTGTTTTGCATAGTGCACTTAAGAGCATCAACTTAAGTCAGCCATGTGCTTAGTGAAATTGGTCACACCTAAAGTTTGGTGTGCCAAAGAGGCTTTACACTAATCCTATATAATAATTTGCACCTCCAACGTTCCATGTCTGGATGCCTGGGTTCGTAACATCTCCTGACGTCAGCCAACCTCCAGCGTTCCATTCCCCCTCACTGTCCCGCCCTCGCATCAAGACGTAATGACATCAGAGGGTGGAACAGTGAGAGGGAAGGGAACGCTGGAGGCGAGCTGACGTCAGGAGGGATGTTACGAATGGAACGGAAGCCATCGCCAGCCAGCCAGAGAACGTTCAGGTACAAATCGAGGGGAGGAAAGAATCGTGGGACATCGAGGGGAGGGAGGGAGGGAGGAAGGGCAGGGCAGAGGAGAATTGATGGACATGGGATGAGAGGACAGTAGAGGAAAGAATCGCTGGACATGGACGGGAGGGAAGAATTGCTGGACATGGAGGGGAGGGCAGGGGAAAGAGAAAAAAAAAGCTTACACGACAGCCTTCCTAGGGCCCGTTTCATTGTTGAGGAAACGGGCATGGTTCCACTAGTATTCATAAGCATAAGTACATAAGCACCGTCATACTGGGAAAAGACCAAGGGTCCATCAAGCCCAGCATCCTGTCTCCAACAGCAGCCAATCCAGGCTTCAAGAACTCAGCAACCCCCCCCCCCCCCCCAAAAAAAAAAAAGAATAATGTTCAATGAACTTTTCCCTCAGGAATCTGTCCAAACCCCCTTTAAATTCCATAAGGCCAGCTGCTGTCACTACATTCTCCAGCAACGAGTTCCAGAGTCTAACTACACGCATGCATGACATAGCTATAATTCGGGTTCCTCTTACCCACATGTATCACTTTGCACTTGTCAACATTGAACTTCATCTGCCACTTGCACACCCAATCCGCCAGTCTCGCGAGGTCCTCCTGTAATCTTTCACACTCCTCCTGCGACTTGACGACCATGAATAATTTTGTGTCATCTGCGAATTTAATTACCTCACTAGTTACTCCCATCGCTAGGTCATATATAAATATGTTAAAAAGCAGCAGTCCCAACATAGACCCCTGCAGGACCCCACTAACTACCCTTCTCCACTAAGAAAACTGACCATTCAACCCTACTCTTTGCTTCCTATCTTTCAACCAGTTCTTAATCCATAGTAATACCCTACCTCCGATCCCATGACTCTCCAGTTTCCTCAGGAGTCCTTCATGAGGCACTTTGTCAAACGCCTTTTGAAAATCCAGATACACAATATCCACCGGCTTAGTCGCGCCAAGATGCCATTATAGGATTTGCTCAGTATGCACCATTGTAGCACCTAAATCAAGGCACCAAGTTATGGAATTGCACCCCCAAATGTGTTAAGTTTAAGTAATTTCTCCAAACTGCCATTGAAACAACCCATGAAGATATTGCTTCTTCAGTAATGGATAGTCAGGGTAGATAAGGCAAAGTCTATCCAATAAACTTGACAATTCAAATATTGTACACAAATGAATAACTTCTAAGTTGAAAAAATAACTGCATGCTTCTTGTCGCCTCTGAGATTTTGTTTTTGGTTTCTGTACCACATTATCTTCCAGCAGTCCTTAATAAGAGTGTGATATCTTTTAGCTCCTCACTAATATTTTATGGTTTGCAAAACTTTGCTGCCATCCAGATGGGTAGAGGAGATAGAAGAATAAATCTGCCACAGTAGGTTTGCCCAAAGTCAAGAGGCTACATCTAAATCTACAGACTGGTCTATACGCTATTCAGATTTTCAAAGAAATCATCTCCAGATACCAAGTAGATGTTGTTGTTCATTGCTATTTATCACCTCCCTAAATTTATCTTTGGCCTCCAACTTAACTATCAAAACTCCTGTCACGGACAGAGAGGGGCATTTTTGATATGACATTTAAATCCAGCTTTGGTGGTGAATATAGCAAGATTTGAAAAAGCAAAACATTTATCTTTTTGTTTTGAAAATGACCATTTGCTAAATGTTGCTGTACTCAGTGCGTCTATCTTTTTGGACCATTTTTGAAAAAAAAAAAAAAAAAAATCCAAGTGGAGGAGGGTAGTTAGTGGGGTCCCGCAGGGGTCTGTGCTGGGTCCGTTGCTTTTTAATGTATTTATAAATGACCTAGAGATGGGAATAACTAGTGAGGTAATTAAATTCGCCGATGACACAAAATTATTCAGGGTCGTCAAGTCGCAGGAGGAATGTGAACGATTACAGGAGGACCTTGCGAGACTGGGAGAATGGGCGTGCAAGTGGCAGATGAAGTTCAATGTTGACAAGTGCAAAGTGATGCATGTGGGTAAGAGGAACCCGAATTATAGCTACGTCTTGCAAGGTTCCGCGTTAGGAGTTACGGATCAAGAAAGGGATCTGGGTGTCGTCGTCGATGATACGCTGAAACCTTCTGCTCAGTGTGCTGCTGCGGCTAGGAAAGCGAATAGAATGTTGGGTGTTATTAGGAAGGGTATGGAGTCCAGGTGTGCGGATGTTATAATGCCGTTGTATCGCTCCATGGTGCGACCGCAGCTGGAGTATTGTGTTCAGTACTGGTCTCCGTATCTCAAAAAAGATATAGTAGAATTGGAAAAGGTACAGCGAAGGGCGACGAAAATGATAGTGGGGATGGGACGACTTTCCTATGAAGAGAGGCTGAGAAGGCTAGGGCTTTTCAGCTTGGAGAAGAGACGGCTGAGGGGAGATATGATAGAAGTGTATAAAATAATGAGTGGAATGGATCGGGTGGATGTGAAGCGACTGTTCACGCTATCCAAAAATACTAGGACTAGAGGGCATGAGTTGAAGCTACAGTGTGGTAAATTTAAAACGAATCGGAGAAAATTTTTCTTCACCCAACGTGTAATTAGACTCTGGAATTCATTGCCGGAGAACGTGGTACGGGCGGTTAGCTTGACGGAGTTTAAAAAGGGGTTAGATAGATTCCTAAAGGACAAGTCCATAGACCGCTATTAAATGGACTGGAAAAATTCCTCATTTTTAGGTATAACTTGTCTGGAATGTTTTTACGTTTGGGGAGCGTGCCAGGTGCCCTTGACCTGGATTGGCCACTGTCGGTGACAGGATGCTGGGCTAGATGGACCTTTGGTCTTTCCCAGTATGGCACTACTTATGTACTTATGTACTTATGTACTAAAAATGCACAAAATCAAGCCATTAGGATATAGGAGGAACTAATAGTATTTTTAGTAGACTGGCTACATAGAAATCCAGTGGGGCGCCCTAGGGGGCACTGCAGTGGACTTCACATAAAAGGTCCCAGGCACATATCTCATCCTTACCTCATTACATTGTATGGGGAGCTCTCCAAAACCCACCAAACATTTACTGTACCCAACTATACACCACTACAATAGCTCTTATGTCTGCAGGTGTCACCTATATGTGGGTACAGTAGGGTTTGGGGGGGGGGCTGACATTTTCCATCATAAGTGTAACAGTTAGAGTGGATTATGGACCTGGGTCCTCCTTGCCATAGTACATAGACCACTAAGCTACTCCAAGGACCTGCTTGCTGCTCTAATAGGACTGGCTATAATACCTGAGGCTGTCATAGAGGCTGGTATGTACTGTTTTTCTCACATCTTTGGGGGGTGGGGAGGTGGGAGGGGGTCGGTGACCACTGGAGGAGTAGGGAAGGGGGTCAATTCTTTATTCCTCCAGTGGTCATCTGGTCATTCAGAGCACATTTTTGTGGCTTAGTTGTTATTAAAACAGGTCTAGTTCAAAACGTCTTAGTTTTAGTCCTGGATGTTTTTGTTTTGTTCTATTATGGCATAAAAATGTCCAAGTGTTAGGAACGCCCAAATCCCACCCTTAACACTGACACTCCCCTTGTGAACTGAATGTACTACAGACAAACAGCATAGAAGAACATTTAGAAAATGTGTTTTGAAAATAGCAATTTGAACCATGTGACTGCTTTATGCCACTTTTTAAATGTTTTTCTCTTTCAAAAATGACCCCAGAGCCTAGTAACAGGACAATTCTAAAACAGGGCACTTAGTAGGATCCTATTCTATAAAGGAACTAAGTGCCTACGTTCCTTTACAGTAGGGGTTCTCAACCCAGTCCTCGGGATCCTGAAAATTTGATTGGCTAGGTGTGTCCCAAGGACTGGGCTGAGAACCCCTGCTTTATAGAATACTAGCCTAACAGGTGAAATACACACCTAGAACTTAGGCACCAGCACTTACATTGGCCATAGAAGCCCAGATTCTATATAAGGTGCCTAAAAAATCCAAATAGTAAACATTTCCGCCTAAGCGTATTCTATAAGCGGCACCTTGATTTAGACGTGGTATATAGAATATGCTTAGTTGATATCCCAGTGCCTAAAACTATGCACCTCCATTTACACCAATGGAAACGTGGCATAAATCCCTGCACATAGAAGTGCGTGCACTGGGCCATATTCTATAACTACACAAATAAATTTTGGAATGCCCACAAAATGCCCATTTCCCTGCTCATAACTATGCCCCTTTTGAACTGCATGCCTTAGAATTTAGGCGCAGTTCATTACAGAATAAACTTTGTAAATTGTGCGTGTAATTCTAATTATTGCCAATTAGTGCTCACTGTTGCTTGTTAGGTGCTGTTATCAACACTGATTAGCTTATTAAGGCAATTAAGTTTTGTGCGCTGTTATGGAATTCGCTCAGATTTTAGCGTGGAAAGGCTCGCTATATAGAATCCGGCAGAGAGCACCTAAATATCAGATACACGAGTAACTTATAGAATACGTGTGTAAGTGGGAGTCCTGCCCATGTCTCTGCCCCCTTATAAATGTGTGCTATGTGAGTTATGTACATATTTACAGAATCCTGCTTAGGCAGAATTCATGCATATGTGCACACCTAGGCATATCAATGCCATTATTCTAAACATTTGTGTGCATAATAGACATGTAACTGTTAGCACCAATGTTACAGAATGGACCCCTAACTGTGCCCCATCTCCAGGATAAAACAGTTGCAGAGAAAGGGTGCAGTGCACCACTTTGAAGTCTATGTGCTCCATATAGCCTGTCCTCATATAACCCTACCTGGTGATGTTTCAAGTAAGCAATCGAACTGTACTTCCCATAATGTTCTCTTCCTAGCTAGCAAGTTCTTTATAAGGTAGTTCATCAATCTTAGCAGAAAGCAGTCTGATCACATAGACAAGTCTGAAGCGCTTGGCGGAACCACACGTCTTCCACAGTGCACACATGCTGTGCTGAAAGGTAGATTAGTCTACTCAACAGACAGAGGAACTCACTCATTTGCTTCTCAGTCTAAAAGTGCACCAGCTTTCACTGTACTTCTTAAAGTGTTTCTCATAGGGACAGCATTATAACTGACAGATCTCTTGCATGATTCCTTTTTTAGTTTATGTCTAACAGTTTTCTCATTAAAAATATTATTATAATAATAATACAAATAAATTCAACTAGACATCAGAATCCTAATGTGTGCTAGTACACTGATAAATGTACTGAAAAGATGTACATAAAGAAAGTTGATTGCTGTTTAAAGTGATATACTTCACTGCATGTGTGACTTTTCATATTTAGGTATCATGTCTTAAAGCCACTCAGGACATGCCCCCAGATTCTATATTGGCCACCCAAATACACACATAAACTAATTAGCTAGTTGGGTGCTAACAACCAATTATTTGTTAATTGGAGCTGCTTAACAGTTAATTGGAACTAATTTGGATTTATGCATTGTGATGGGCCACAGCCACCTTGGGTGTGCCAGTTAGCTAACTGCACTGCCCCTCTGCTGGTTACTGGCTGCAAAGCAGTCAACAAGTCACCTTTTTTTTTTTTTTTTTTCATTTAAAGAGAGTATTCTACTCCATCTACCTGAAAGATTCTTCATCAGACAAACTTTGAACAAAATCTGTTTATTCACTAAGGAAAGCAAAGGATTCAACTTCAGTTGGATAGCAACACAATTCGATTATATCCCATCTAGAATACGATCTTCTCTTCTTAACAGCAAAAAGAAAAACAAGTATTCATTTTCTCTACACAAAAGCCTCTCTTCAGCTTGTAGTCCCTTTAAGTCCATTCCCTAGAAGAATTGGTATATTTACACTTCCAGGTTCAAGTGCAAACTTCTTCCATATCTTCAGTATCAGCACAACAATTATTCCCAATATCAAATTGACAAGTGTTTCTTCCTTGTGCTTACGGAACTCTGTAGTCAGTAGCTCTTCACCTCTTCACACAGCTATTAAAGTTGCTTAAAACTTCAAGGCTTACAGACTCTGTTACTCTACCTGCTTAGGACTGTTATCCCTTTTATAACAGCAGCCAATTTTTCAGAGACTCTGCTCCTTTTCACTTAGACTCAAGGCAACAGTTTCACTCTCCTCCTCCTTCTCTCATGCATAGTTTGGAGCACTCAAACTTCCTCAATGACCATGGTGGCTGCTTCTGAACATTCATTGCCTTTTCCTAAGTTTACTGCAGGTAGTATTACACTATCCATTTTCTCACTCTTGGCTCATGATAGCTTTTACGGAAAAAGAATAAACATAGACCACTCACTCTCAGGCTTGCACATCCTGCCTTCAGCATCCGGGGGGGGGGGGGGGGGGGGGGGGGGGAGGGGAGAAGGGCTGGGCAAGCCCCAACTGGCTTCCTTGGGCTCCTGGAGCTAAGTCAGGATCCAACTGCTAGTGCTTCTCCTTTTGTGCCCTCTCTTCTCCTCCTCCTCCTCCTCTCTCTCAGGAAGACTCCTGTTATATCTTACCTAAGGTCAGGGGGACTGACTGATCAACCTCTCTTTCCAGCTGCTGGGCAGCAGTCTTAATAAAACTGACATCAGCACAGGTAACGTGCAGAGCTACCTTATCCTGCGCTAGTTTTCTTTTTCATCTGTCTGTCCTGAAAGAATGGAGCCTAGCTTTACTCCTTTGGCCAACTCAGGCTTTGACACCTCCCTCATGGAAAGTAGGGAAGACAACAACTTTTAAAACTGGGGGGGGGGGGGGGGGATATTTTTAACCTTTCATGTGGTTCTTTCAGCTTCTTAATTCAGCTACTTCAGCGGCTACCCTATCTCCATACTACAACACGCATCTGCCTATGCACTATTCTATAACTCTGCACATGCAAAGTATCTCACATGCAACCCCAAAAAGGGGTGTGGCCATGGGAGAAGCATAGGTGGGTCAGGGACATTCCAAATATTTAGGCACAGTGTTCTGGAATACTGGGATTACACATCCAGCTTGTGGACCAGGCTTCACGCATAAGTTGTCATGCCTAAAATTGTCACAGGTATCTGCTCTAAGCGCTATTCTGTAAAAGACACGCTGCCTGAAGTGCCCTTTATAGAATAGTACTTAGCGCGAATATTTCCCCGCACCTAAATTTGAGTGCCATTTACTGAATCTGTTTTAATAAATAATAATAATGCATAATTTATATTTTGCTAATACCTGAATATCTATTCAGTTGGAAGCTGGTTATAAAAAGATTAACTAGCCATTACTACAAAGTAACAATTTTACAGTTTAAATAAAAAAAAATTAACATAAAATACTCTATCACATCAGAAAACACAATTCAAAAGTCCAAACATTTCTTTAAAAGATAAGTTTTCAGAGCTTTTCTACAAAAAAACCAAAACTTTAGAAATATCCAGTGCCATTTTAGATAGAGCATGTATGAGTGAATATCGACAAGCAAGTGACAACATGCAGAAAATGGGACATATTTTACAAGAACAGGTCTACACATTTAATTCCTATCTAAAGCTGATATATCCTCGCTTCTGGGAAAGAAACACTTAAGTGAATTGAGAAACATGTAGGCTAAGATGCTATCCGCGTAGAGAGGGAGGAGCTATTTTAATACTTTAAACATCTAAGAAACAAAGTTGCCAAGTTGCCCATTTCAGGAGGCAGACATTTTGGCTGGTCCTGGATTTCTGCCAATTTTATCCTGGTGCATTATGGGACCTTCAGCATTGTTTTCAGCAGCTCTGAAGAAATGGACGAAGACAAAACTAGGGTTTACACATGTGTGTGCTGCTGCTTACACATGTAATAACCCATAGAATTGACATGTGTGGTTGCATGGACTAGAATGAGCAAAGAAGTTGATGGAGGAGTGGCCTAGTGGTTAGGGTGGTGGGCATTGGTCCTGGGGAACTGAGGAACTGAGTTTGATTCCCACTTCAGGCACAGGCAGCTCCTTGTGACTCTGGGCAAGTCACTTAACCCTCCATTGCCTCATGTAAGCTGCATTGAGCCTGCCATGAGTGGGAAAGTGTGGGGTACAAATGTAACAAAAAAATGTGGGATAGAGAGGAAAAAAAGAACCCTAAGCGGGTTGCCACCTCTGTACAGTTGAGGTGTCCTGTTTCAATTATCATGGACAGAAAGCTCAAAGAGGAGGTAATGAAACTTAAACAGGTTGCCACCCCTGTTTATATCTGGGTGTCCTGTTTTGTAAAAAAATTGAAACTTATCCCTGAGAAAGTATGACAGAGTTGGGATGTGAAGATATGATCTTCTGAGGACAGAGGAAAAAATAATTGCTATGGGGATGTTAAGTAAAACTCTTTTTCTTAAGAGAGGGAAGAGTGAGACTCCCCCCCCCCCCCCCAAAAAAAAATAAAAAAACTCAAGATTTTCAGGGTAGTCACTGGGGATGGGGAATTGTAATTGACAGCCCCATGGTACAATCATTGTGAGGTCCAGCCCATGGAGGCAGGGTCATATATAGTTAATAAAAGTCCTGAGTGTAAGGGCTTCTGGGTCTTTGGTAGCCCACCCCTGCCAGATGACCCACAGTACTGAGGGGTATCACAGAACAAATTAAAAGAATAATACTGGACTCTGTAAAATCCTATTGACCGGGGACACTGCACTACCCTCCGTGCAGTAGTTGCCCAGGGAAGAAAAGAGACTTTACGGAGAAGGGACAGAGCAGGACCCTCACCGTTCCTGCACCCTGATCAGAGAGATTATCGTAAAGGGGAATCAGTGCAGACTAGTATCTGGTCCCTAGACTTAAACCCAAGAATTGAGGGCTGATTTTGAGGATAATGTCAAGAACCCTGTGCCCATTGCAAGTAGGAGAAATGTGAGATAAAAGATTCTGTGTGTACCTGTGTGTGTGGACTGAAACTTAACAAGAGGAGAAAATCACTGCATATACCATACTTTGTTTTTTTATATTTGGTGGAACAATAATCATCGTTTGGGAAAGACAAACGTGAATATAGAAAAGCACCCTGATATCATTGGAGACTAGGTTTAAAGTTGCTTATACATCTGAAGGATCCCTGAAGTGTTTAGACCAAGTTGACTATTATGAAATGTTAGTAAAGCAAGTTAATGTTTCTGCAATTGAGACTGCTGGCTTTTCTTCAGGAGTGAGTGCCCAGAAAAAGAGTACCCTCGGCCTACTGGAGAATTCCAGCCCCGGTCCATTCCCAGCTCGTGAGAAGCCATGCAGTGGGAGCTGTATGTGTGGTATCAGAGGGAGGATCTGTTTGAGTGACTCCAGGTCCCCAGGTAGCGAGCACAGCGAGAACCGGGGTGGAGCTGAGTTGGAGGTGATCCCCGGAGTTACACATATGCAGCTTGCAAAATAGCAGCCAAGTGGCAGCACAAACACGTGTACAGCTGTCATTTTTCAAACCTGTACATGTAGCTCCCGATCAACCCTGGTATCAGATTTCCCCAAACAGGCAACCCCTACCCCCTTCAACATATCCCCCCCTGAACCAACCCCCCATCACTTCATATCCCCATCCCTCAACATACAGTGGGGGAAATAAGTATTTGATCCCTTGCTGATTTTGTAAGTTTGCCCACTGACAAAGACATGAGCAGCCCATAATTGAAGGGTAGGTTATTGGTAACAGTGAGAGATAGCACATCACAAATTAAATCCGGAAAATCACATTGTGGAAAGTATATGAATTTATTTGCATTCTGCAGAGGGAAATAAGTATTTGATCCCCCACCAACCAGTAAGAGATCTGGCCCCTACAGACCAGGTAGATGCTCCAAATCAACTCGTTACCTGCATGACAGACAGCTGTCGGCAATGGTCACCTGTATGAAAGACACCTGTCCACAGACTCAGTGAATCAGTCAGACTCTAACCTCTACAAAATGGCCAAGAGCAAGGAGCTGTCTAAGGATGTCAGGGACAAGATCATACACCTGCACAAGGCTGGAATGGGCTACAAAACCATCAGTAAGACGCTGGGCGAGAAGGAGACAACTGTTGGTGCCATAGTAAGAAAATGGAAGAAGTACAAAATGACTGTCAATCGACAAAGATCTGGGGCTCCACGCAAAATCTCACCTCGTGGGGTATCCTTGATCATGAGGAAGGTTAGAAATCAGCCTACAACTACAAGGGGGGAACTTGTCAATGATCTCAAGGCAGCTGGGACCACTGTCACCACGAAAACCATTGGTAACACATTACGACATAACGGATTGCAATCCTGCAGTGCCCGCAAGGTCGCCCTGCTCCGGAAGGCACATGTGACGGCCCGTCTGAAGTTTGCCAGTGAACACCTGGATGATGCCGAGAGTGATTGGGAGAAGGTGCTGTGGTCAGATGAGACAAAAATTGAGCTCTTTGGCATGAACTCAACTCGCCGTGTTTGGAGGAAGAGAAATGCTGCCTATGACCCAAAGAACACCGTCCCCACTGTCAAGCATGGAGGTGGAAATGTTATGTTTTGGGGGTGTTTCTCTGCTAAGGGCACAGGACTACTTCACCGCATCAATGGGAGAATGGATGGGGCCATGTACCGTACAATTCTGAGTGACAACCTCCTTCCCTCCGCCAGGGCCTTAAAAATGGGTCGTGGCTGGGTCTTCCAGCACGACAATGACCCAAAACATACAGCCAAGGCAACAAAGGAGTGGCTCAGGAAGAAGCACATTAGGGTCATGGAGTGGCCTAGCCAGTCACCAGACCTTAATCCCATTGAAAACTTATGGAGGGAGCTGAAGCTGCGAGTTGCCAAGCGACAGCCCAGAACTCTTAATGATTTAGAGATGATCTGCAAAGAGGAGTGGACCAAAATTCCTCCTGACATGTGTGCAAACCTCATCATCAACTACAGAAGACGTCTGACCGCTGTGCTTGCCAACAAGGGTTTTGCCACCAAGTATTAGGTCTTGTTTGCCAGAGGGATTAAATACTTATTTCCCTCTGCAGAATGCAAATAAATTCATATACTTTCCACAATGTGATTTTCCGGATTTAATTTGTGATGTGCTATCTCTCACTGTTACCAATAACCTACCCTTCAATTATGGGCTGCTCATGTCTTTGTCAGTGGGCAAACTTACAAAATCAGCAAGGGATCAAATACTTATTTCCCCCACTGTAACTCCATAAAACCTACCCCCCCAAACCACTCAACAATAACTCCATCAACCTCCCCCACCCTCTAAGCCTCCCTCAGTTCTTACCAGGGGTTTCACTGGTATCTTTTGGGGGGGCAGGAGTGATCCCTGGAGGTCAGGGCCAGTGTTGGGGTGGGGGGGGTGTCAGCACAGCAATTGCCATTAATCTCCATGCCCTCGGGGCCCCAAACCTCCCCAAAGCAACAGAAAGTGAAACCTACGACCTGGCTTTCAGGCTCCCTCCAAATTGCTCTGGGCAGGTTTGGGGCCTGCTGGCACCCCTCCTAATGCCAGTCCTTGCATCCACGGATCACTCCTGCCCTCCAATGAATGCTAAAGCATCATTCAAGGGTCCTTTTACTAAAATGCACTAAGCAGTTAGCCTATGAGATGGCACACCATAACTTTTAGTGTACAGCTGCAGTAACTGTTATTGCACAGGCAGGACAGGATGTGAAATGAAATGGGTTATGAGCACAGAAAGGGAATGGGCTACACATTGCAGTTAACACACTGTACTTTACTACATGCTATCACTGTTGTGGTTAGGACAGATGCACTCAGAGGCAATTCTATAACAGGGCAACTCCATACGTGGGTGCCCATTCGATAACGTAAACTAGATGCCTAGGTTTCATTATAGCATACAAGCATAACCCGATTATTGTGTACCTAATAATTAGATCCCCACAGCGACATCAGCCATATAGCTGGAATAAGAGAAGATGCCTAAATATGGCAGAGACGCATTCTGTAGGTTACACAATTAAGTGGGAGCTACACCTAAGTGCAGTGTGGGGACAAAACAAGTGGCACTACGGAAAGGCAGTATTCTATACTGTGAACCTGACTTGTCAAAGACTTAGCCCATGTCAATTTCCATGCCTTGTAATAGACCTCAAGCGCATCGCTGACACATCAAGGCTAACAACTTTGTTTACCGAGCTGGGGACCTTCATGGACAAGAGGAAAACAGCTACGGCATCTGAAGCCGGGTTTGTGGTCCCTCAAATACATAACAATGGAAAACACCAGATGTAGTCATCGGTCAGCATGACTCTGCAAATCCCCAGGAAAAGGTATAAGAAGGGCTCCAGACAACATCAGAAGGGGAGAGAAGATGGAGTGAAGAACAGAGAAAGAAGTATGACTTTTAACCTGCTGAGCCAGTCACCCACTAATCATCAAAGAAGTCCCCCCCCACCACCACCTCCTGCATGCTGACCTGCCTGGGAAGAGTTACCCTCTGTTGACCTGCCTGGACTTCCAGCCACTGCCTTCCCGAGAGGAGAAACACACTTGCCTCTGTCTACAACAGCTCCCTTACTACTCCTGGATCCGGTATTTGTGATTAGGTGAGAATGTTGTCATCTGTCAGGTTGAACTGCTTTCTCTATGTGCCTTGGGAGTCAGGTGTTCTATAATTTATAGAACTAGGTGCTAATGTGTGTTCTCCTTGCCCTGCCTTGACATAAATTCATTGTTCTACCATCATTTTGAGTAATTTGGCATAAGTACAGTGTCTCTGATTTGCATTGCTATTATTGCTGCCAGTATAGTTAATAAACAGCTTTTTTATTTTTATAATAACATCTGAGTCTTGGGTCCTTTCATGTCAGTATTTCTTTGGGCTAGGGTGAGGTTGAGTATCACTGTCTAGAGGGACGTATAATTTCACATATCATTCCAGAGTGTTATTTTTCCTTGTGTCTATGTCTCCTGTCTCTACGGGAGGCATGGTAATATGTGTTTTAGCCTCACACAGCCCTGATCCACCTGTGTATGCCCCCTTGCAAATGCATACTATGTATGTTGAGTTGGTATTTACAGCACAGCGCCTAGGCTCCCTGCTAACGCTTACATGGGTTTGTGCACATATATGCACTCTAAATGCTAGTATTCTAAACATTTACATGTGTAAAGCATGTGTCTGAGAACCTATAGAATTACATTTTTACAGTCTCCTAAATAGTGTGGTTGCCGTTATTCCATTTTAAAAGTAATAAAGACAAATAAATAAAACATAATGAAAACATTGGCACTTTTATTGGACTAATAATAAATTTGTGAGCAGCTTTCGAAGGCCAGAATCTTCTTTCTCAGGTCAGGACAATATGTGCAAAAGATGGGGTCCTTTTACAAAGCTGTCATAACAAATGGCCTCAGTGTGCCCTTCAGCAGGTCTTTTCTGCACAATAAGGTCATTTTTAACGTGGCCATAAAATGTTATTAATGGGTGTACGATAATGTTACCATTAGCATGTGGCCATTGAAAAGAATTACTAAGGGGCCTTTTAATAAGGTGCACTGAAAAATGGCCTGTGGTAGTGTAGGCGCAGGTTTTGGGTGCGCACAGAATCATTTTTCAGCGCACCTGTAAAAAATGCCTTTTTAAAATTTTTGCCGAAAATGGATGTGCGGCAAAATGAAAATTACCGAGTGTCCATTTTGGGTCTGAGACCTTACCGCCAGCCATTGACCTAATGGTAAAGACTCACGCAGTAACCGGGCGGAAATGACCTACAAGCGCCAAATGCCACTTGGCGCGCGTCCGTTATGCGCGTCCGAAAATAAAAAAATATTTTTCAGACGCGCGTATCAGACACATGCCATAAATTAAATTACTGCGAGAGCCACATTGTAGTCAGGCGGTAACTCCATTTTAGTGCGCATTGGGAGCGCTTAGACACTTAAGTGGCTTAGCAAAAGGGCCCCTAAGGGAGCACTTACCACCTCCTATTTTCTTGCAGTAACCCTGTGGTAACCAATTAACACATGCTAATGTGCATTTGCTAACTGGTTACCACTTCCATGCCCACTCTCTGCCCATTCATACCCCTCCCCCCAATTTTTTTTTTTAAATACCACAAGCTTAGCACATACACATGACAAAACTAACACAGCTTATTGAAAGGGCTCCTACATAAGTAAAACTTAAAAGCATTCCAATGACAGTTTCAGGGGAAAGGCAGGGTTTGGGGGGAGTGGGGTGAGAAAGAGAAACAGGAAAAGATCAATGGGTGATCAAAGACTAACAAAGCAGTATAATTTTATGGTTTATAATGTGATCATCCTCTGTCTCTATTTATCTCTAGCCTCTCTCCTTCTCTCCAAATCTGATCCCTATAACTCCTCTTCTTCCTCTGTCTTTACCCTTTCTGGCAATTTCCTCTCTCCTGCTATCTCCCTTTTTCCAATATGCTCTATTCCATTTCTCCATTAATCCTTCTGCCTCATTTGCTGCACCTTGAAACCCACGATTCATCCTGTAGGCTGGGCCATTAAAATATCATGAACACTTAAGTTAACACCTGGTTCAAATGGAAGTATTAAAATGTTGGCTTCAGAAAGCCTGTGCCACATAAAAAGTGTAGGAGAGCCATGTGTCCACTGAAGATTTGTGTCTTGCATTCTTTCATTTACATATACTAATGTCAGCACAAATATGCTAATGTATTCCAGGATCAATTTTGCATACAAGCTAGTGCTGTAAAGCATAACACATTATTCTAAGTGCATCCCAGGTCCAGAGGGAGCAGCGATTTTAAAAAGCTGCACATAGGTAAACAGAATGTTTTACTCTAACCCCAGATGAGCATGGGGATAACTTTTCAAAATTGCTGTTCCCTGTCTGCAGCATCCCCAATTCTGCAGCACCACTCCCCCAATCTGCAATCAGTCCCTCCAATAATGACTCCCCCAATACCCTCCCCTCATAAGGCATCAGAACCTGCTGAACCCCCAAAACCCTTACCAAGGCATCCTATCAGCCCCCCACCCCAGCAAGACCATCTCCGAGACAACTCTGCAAGACACACCATTCCCATCCCTTGATTTCTCTCCTGAGTCTTACCAGGGTCCAAAATATTTAGTGGGAGCAGGTTCCAAAAAGGCGACCATGACCTCTAGCTATAATCTTGTAGAAAATGTTAATGTGTAGATTTTCCTTTTTTTTTTTTTAGATCAACGAACTTTCCACTCACTCTCTCTGGCCCTACCACACCTCATAGCAATATATACATTGTAAGCATCAGCACATGCAAATAGCCCCGTTCTAAAATGCTTTTATATATGTATGCTAATCCACATGTATAACTGCTGCTACTCACACATGGGGATGCTTCTAAAATAAGGGCCTCAATACTTTAAAGAAGCACAAGTACTTCTTTTTTTTTTTCACACAATTAAAATGGGAAGTGCATATGCTACTACTATTCTTGAGACACAAGGGGCTCATTTTCAAAGCACTTAGGGCCCCTTTTACCAAGCTGCAGCAAAAGAGGGTCTGCACCGGTATCAGAATGTGTTTTTGATGCACGCTGAGGCCCCCTTTTACTGTAGTGGGTAAAAAGGTAGGTCTTTCTTTTTTTTTTTCAGGAAATGGCCATGCGGCCAGTGAAGCATTTGCCGCGTGGCCATTTTGTTGGGGGGGAACCCTTACCACCACCCACTGAGGTGGCGGTAAGGGCTCCAGAACTAACCCAGTGGTAACTGGGCAGCATGTGGCACTACCCAATTACCACCAGGTACACACCGACACTACAAAAATAAATATATTTTTGTAGCGCCGGATACAGTGGCGTTCCTAGGGTGGCTGACACTTGGGGCGGATCGCCAATGCGCCCCCCCGGGATGCATTTTTACCTGCTGGGGGGGTGCCACGTGTCTGTTGGATTCGCTCGTTCCCGACAGATGCGCGGCACACCCCCAGCGGCATGCACCCGGGGCGGACCGCACCCACCGCCCCCCCCCCCCTTGATACGCCACTGGCCGGATATGACAGCGCGCTGGGGGTAGGAACTACCGCCAGGCTGCTGCGGAAGCCTGGCAGTAGTTCCTTTTTATCTAGCAGTAAGCCCGCATTGGGCTTACTGACGCTTTATAAAAGGGGGCCCTTAGACTTACAAAGTTCCATAGATTACTATGGAACTTTGTAAGTCTAAGTGCTTTGAAAATACACCTCTTTGCTTGGCAATTTATTTATATTGTATTCTAAAAATAAATGAGAATGAAGAGAAAAATATCCCTTTTCGTGTTTCACTTTTGATCCTTTTAAAATAAAAGCTAGAAACAGTAATCACTGTTTTCTTCACCAAAACCATACACGTGAAGGGCAATTCTATAACTGGGTGAATGCAGTCACATACACCATGCACACATAAGTGCTGAGATAATTGGCACTTATAGGCATAAATGCACTAGGCGCTATTCTATAAAGGAATGTGTAAATGCTGTTTGCCGCAAATCCTGTAACCTAGACCAGCCACTCATATCTTGTTTAACTGTGAATAGAGCTTGCCTTGAGTTTAGTCACCCATCTGTTTCTCCCAATGACTTTGTACTACCTATCATGTCCTTGACTACGTTTCTCAACTACACTTGCCCCTCGGCTACATAGTAAGATATAAGTACATAAGTGTTGCCATATTGGAACAGATCGAAGGTCCATCAAGCCCAGTATCCTATTTCCAACAGTGGCCAATCCAAGTCACAAGTATCTGGCAAGATCCCAAAACAGTACAATACATTTTATGCTGCTTATCCTAGAAATAAGCAGTCAATTTTCCCAAATCCATTTTAATAATGGCTTATGGACTTTTCTTTTAGGAAGCTATCCACATCTTTTTTAACCCCCACTATGCTAACTGCTGCCCTTCTCTGTACGTTTTCTAATTCTACTATCAGGCTTATTTTCGAAAGAGAACACGCCCATCTGTCGACACAATTCGGAAGATGGACGTCCTTCTCACAGGGTCGCCCCAAACTGGTATAATCGAAAGCCGATTTTGGGCATCCCCAACTGCTTTCTGTCGCAGGGACGACCAAAGTTCACGGGGGCGTGTCGGAGGCGTAGCGAAGGCGGGACTGGGGCGTGCCTAACACATGGGCGTCTTCGACCCATATTGGAAAAAAAAGGGCGTCCCTGACGAGCACTTGGGCGACTTTACCTGGTCCAGTTTTTCTTACGACCAAGGCACAAAAAGGTGCCCGAACTGACCGGATAACCACCGGAGGGAATCGGGGATGACCTCCCCTTACTCCCCCAGTGGTCATTAAACCCCTCCCACCCTCAAAAAAGAACTTTAAAAATCTTTTGTGCCAGCCTCTGTCATACTCAGGTACATTGCAGCAGTATGCAGGTTCCTGGAGCAGTTTTAGTGGGTGCAGTGCACTTCACGCAGGCGGACCAAGGTCCATCCCCCCTACCTGTTACACTTGTGGTGGTAAATGTGAGCCCTCCAAAACCCACCAGAAATCCACTGTACCCACATCTAGGTGCCCCCTCCACCCATAAGGGCTATGGTAGTGGTGTACAGTTGGGGGTAGTGGGTTTTGGGGGGCTCAGCACACAAGGTAAGGGAGCTATGTACCTGGGAGCTTTTTCTGAGGTCCACTGTGGTGCCCCCTAGGGTGCCCAGTTGGTGTCATGGCATGTCAGGGGGACCAGGGCACTACAAATGCTGGCTCCTCCCACACCAAAGGGCTTGCATTTGGTCGTTTCTGAGATGGGCATCCTTAGTTTCCATTATTGCCGCAAATCAGAAACAGCCAAGTCTAATGACGACCATCTCTAGGGATGACCTAAATGTCAAGATTTGGGCGCCCCCGATCTTATTATCGAAACGAAAGATGGCTGCCCATCTTGTTTCGATAATCCGGTTTCCCCCCCCCCCCCTGCGATGGGACATCCTGCAAGGACGTCCTCAGGAAAACATGGGCGCCCCTTTCGATTATGCCCCTCCAAATCTTTTTTGAGATGCGGTGACCAGAATTACACATAGTATTCAAGGTGCGGTCGCACCATGGAATGATACAAAGGCATTATAACATCCTCATTTTTATTTTCCATTCCTTTCCTAATAATACCTAACATTCTATTTGCATTTTTTGCCACTGCAACACACTGAGCAGAGGGTTTCAAAGTATCATCAACGGTGACTCCTAAATCTTTTTCCTGGTCAGTGAATCCTAACATGGAACCTTGCATCATGTAGATATAGTTTGGGTTCCTCTTTCCCACATGAATCACTTTGCACTTGCTCACATTAAATATCATCTGCCATTTGGATGCCCAGTCTCCCAGTCTCATAAGGCCATCTTGCAATTTTTCATAATCCTCTTGCAAATTAACTACTTTGAATAACTTTGTGTCAGCAAATTTAATTAATTCACTAGTTATTCCCATATCTAGATAATTTATAAATATGTTGAAAAGCAGCGGTCCCAACACAGACCCCTGCGGAACCCCACTATCTACCCTTCTCCATTGAGAATACTGACCATTTAAACCTAGTCTCTGTTTTCTATCCTTTAATCAGTTTTTAATCCACAATAGAACACTACCTCCTATCCCATGACTTTCCAAATTCTTCTCATTTTATCATAGTCTCCTTTTTGAAAGTTAAATGGAAATGTATTGGATTTCCTGTGTGTACTTACTCCAGAGCTTATAACAAATCTGATCATGTTATGATCACTGTTACCAAGAGGCCCCAGCGCCATTACCTCCTGCACCAGATCATTCGCTCCACTAAGGAATAGGTCTAGAATGGTTCCTACTCTTGCTGGCTCCTGAACCAGCTGCTCCATGAAGCAATCCTTGATTCCATCAAGGAATTTCACCTCTCTAGCATGCACTGACGTTATATTTATCCAGTCAATATTGGGGTAATTGAAATCACCATTATTATTGTGTTCCCCAGTTTGTTAGACTCCCTAATTTCTACATCTGTTTCTTCATTCTGGCCAGGTGGACGGTAGTACACTCCTATCACTATCCTTTTCCCCTTTACACATGGAATTTCAATCAATAGGGATCCCAAGATGTGTTTCGTGTCCTGTAGAAATTTTAGCCTATTTGATTTAAGGCCCTCCTTAATATACAATGCTACCCCTCCACCAATTTTTTTCAATTAGTACAATATATTTTAACTCTCCCATTTTATTTCTTAGGCTTCTGGCATTCGCATATAGACATTTCAAACTATGTTTGTTGTTCCTATTTACTACTTGCTCAGCAGCTGGCAGTGATAATGTGCAATCTTAAAAATTTGTCTGCTTTTTATTTAAAGACACCTGGTCTACTATGCTTTCTATTGCAACCTTGCTATTGGGATGCCCTATCTTCCCTGTTTTGGTGATATATTTGAAAGATACCTTATTCCGAACCATGCGCTTTTGAGTGACTGTCGGCCTTCCCCCAGTTTCTAGTTTAAAAGCTGCTCTATCTCCTTTTTAAATGCTGATGCCAGCAGTCTGGTCCCACCCTGGTTAAGGTGGAGCCCATCCTTTCGGAATAGGCTCCCCCCTCCCCAGAATGCTGCCCAGTTCTGAACAAATCTAAAACCCTACTCCATGCACCATCTTCTCATCCACGCATTGAGACTCTGGAGCTCTGCCTGTCTCTTGGGCCCTGTGCTTGGAACAGGAAGCATTTCTGAAAATGCTACCCTGGAGGATCTGGATTTCAGCTTTCTACCTAGGATCCTAAATTTGGCTTCCAGAACCTTCCTCCCACATTTTCCTATGTCATTGGTACCTACATGTACCATGACAGCTGGGTCCTTCCTAGCACTATCTAAAATCCTATCTAGGTGACTGACACATGAGGTCTGCCACCTTCGCACCAGGTAGGTAAGTCACCAGGCAATCCTCATGTCCACCAGCCACCCAGCTATCTACATGCCTAATAATCGAATCACCAACTACAACAGCCGTCCTAACCCTTCCCTCCTGGGCAGAAGCTCCTGGAGACACATCCTTGGTATGAGAGGATATTGCATCCCCTAGTGGGCTGGTTCAGGCTACAGGATTATTTCCAACTTCACCAGGGTAATGCTCTCCTTTTAGAAGACCTCCCTCCTCCAAGCCAGCACAGGGGCTGCCAGATTGGAGGTGGGACTTCTCTGCAATGTCCCTGTAGGCCTCCTCTATGTACCTCTCTGTCTCCCTCAGATCCTCCAAGTCTGCTATTCTAGCCTCAAAAGCACACACATATTACATCTCACCAACTGGGGGTTAACCATACATGTGACACTCAGTGCTAAAGACTGGATAGCATCCCTCTCGGTGCTGGACTGCTGTCTGCATCTTAGTATTATAGAGTTGTTTAATTAAAACTTCTTCAGGTTCATTGTTTCATTGTATCTTACAAACAACATTAGCATCATATCTATGCTATCTGAATGTTCTAATGTGTACTTATTAGGCATTTAATTGGTATTATGCTAACATCATATTACATCTGTTATTAGAATTTTCATCCATGTTATTATGGCGTCACTTGTATTGTACTGAAATTGTTCATATTCTGTTAAATGATTGTTCTATAGTGCTGTTAAATATGTATATTTCTGACACTGTTTCATGTTAGTCCTATTACTAGGTTTCAATTTGCCATTTCGAAGTATCCCTAATCGACTGTATTTATTCTTATATCTGGTCATTTTAATATTGTTGTAATGTTAACAAAATTGTAAGCTTTATATTAAACTCCTGGTACATCACCTAGGGTGAATCTTTTCATAAAGGTGGTTAATTAATCCCAATAAATACACAGCACATAACTGCAAGGGGATGTGCACATAGGCAGGACATGGTGTGTCTCCAACTTACACATGTATGCTGCATGAGGATGCAAGAGCAGAAGTGAGGAAAACTCCCCAGCAAGCTAAAAAGCAAAATAAAATGAAAGCCCTCTTGAAAAACCAGAGAAAGGGAGGTCCCAGTAGGGAGGGGGAAGTTCCATAATATTAAGAAGGCAACTGACACCAAACTCTAACATGATTGTAACTGATGAGGAGGCAAAATCAGAAGCCATGGAGCTAGAAACTATGGGAGATTATCAGGAACAATTGAGAGAGGAAGAAATGGAAGTACTTGAGCATTGGCATACTGCTGCATTTATCATAAGCATAGAAGCTGACTCTGTGGGTGCTGTGGGTACTTGAGCACCCCCAATATTGAGAATATTCCTTGTATGTATCCAAGGAAGGATTATTTCCACTGGGCTCAGCACCCCCAATAATTTTGAAAAGTTGGCTCCTATGATCATAAGTAAATCCAGGTACCTATTCCTTTTACACAGCCATATGGGTGGTGGATAGCTGAATTGCTCTGAATAAGAAACTATCCTGTGGGTGGGGCTGAACTGGCCAACTGGGAAAAGAAAAGATTGGTTATATGCTAGTCTGAGAACCTGGGAATGGAAGATGAATGAAAAGAAGTATTTCCAGAGTGGGATAGTATTAGACTCATTTGAACAACTGAACTAAGAAAATTAGAGGGCATTTTCAATATGATGTCTAAGTCCAACTTTGGACGTTTTGCTAAAAATGTCCAAAATTCAAGGGGGGAATACAGCCATTTTCAAAACAGAAAAACATGTCTTTTTTTTTTTTTTTTGACAGTGGCTATTTGCTAGATGTTTTGGTGCTCTGTGTATTTTTCTTACTGGTCCATTTTTGAAAAAAAAAAAAAAAGTCCAACTGAAAAACATACAAAATCAAGCCATTGGGATATAGGAGTAGCCAGCATTCACAGACATCCCAGTAGAACAATGGGGCATCCTAGGGGGCACTGCAGTGGACTTCAAAGAAATGCTCCCAAGTACCCATCTCACCGTTGCTCCCTTATCTTGTCTGCTGAGCCCCCAAAACCCACTATCCCCAACTGTACACCACTGCAATAGCCTTTATGGGTGAAGGGGGCACTATATGTGGGTACAGTGCATTTTTGGTGAGTTTTGGAAGGTTCACAGTTTCCACGACAAGTATAACAGGTAGGGGGAGTTACGGGCCTAGGTCCACCTGTCTGTAGTGCACTGTACCCACCACTAGACTACTCCAGGGACCTGTATGCTGTTTTAATGGACCTGAGTATAACATCTGAGGCTGGCATAGAGGATGGTATGTAATGTTTTAAATCACATTTTTGGGGAGTGGGGGGGGGGGGGGTCAATGACCACTGTGGGAATAAGGGGAGGTCATCTCTGATTCCCTCTAGTGGTCATTTAGGGCACTTTTTTGTGTGGCTTATCTCTCTATATAAAACACACCTCCAACGTTCTAATGAAGCCTTCACAAGTCCCAACGTTCTATCTGCATGGTGGTGAAACCACAATTTGCCCATGAGTGTTTGCCCCGCCCTTGCGTCACACGTGATGACGTCGAGGGCGGAGCAATGGCACTCAACCAATCGCAGGGGCAGACATCGATATACACCACTATGAGCCAGGCAGGTGTTTCCCTACTCCTCTCCCTGCCTACGAAACAACTCACAGAGCCCCCCCCTCGGCGCAACGCCCAAGCCCCTCCGCGCCGGTGCATCACACAAGCACTTCCCCCCCCCCCGTCTCTCTCAAGATGAACTATAAAATAGAACACACTCACGAAGGAGACAACAGTGAACTAACTCTCACCTCCGAAAGGTGGAACATTTTAATTGTACATCTACACTGTAGCCTTAGGTAAGCAAGCCAGTCTCTCACAAGTCACAACTAATTGTAGGCGCTGGGGGACTATTTGGTTTATGCTTTCATTGACACTGTACAAGACTCCAGGAGAATTAGGCGGCAATTTGCTCTGCCCCCTGGCAACCATCCTAGGTAGGTGGGAGTTCTGAATTGCGTTTTGCGCACGGGAGTGGCGATTTTCTCCGCCCCCTGGCAACCATCCTAGGTAGTTGGGAGTTCTGAATTGCGTTTTGCGCATGGGAGAAACAAACAACGCATTAATTGTAGATTTGCACTCTAGCCTCCGGTAAGCAAGCCGGTCTCTCCCAATTAAATTTCAGGGTGCAGGGAACATTCAGAATCTACAGATTCCTTGCCCTAGATGTATTTCTCTATGCCTAATGTTTGCAATACAAACAGGCTATATTTTATCACAGAAAGGCTAAAGGTTTGGAGCAAAGATATATGTGGCTCAATAACATCAATACATTGCAGCCCATAAGGGAAGGGATGCTATTCTACCTATTATAAGAGGGGGGGGGGGGGAGGGAGAGGGGGGAGAAGGGAGGAAGAGGAAAGAGGGCAAAGGGGAAGAGAGGAGTAGGAGGGGGGAAATACACTCACTCTCACACTCACTGTGACTCACATACGCACTCGCACACAGTCACTCATAGATACACAAGCACCCAGTCTCAATCTCACTCTGACACACAATCACACAGTCACTCTCTCTCTCTCTCTCACAGTCACTATCACACACACACTCACTCAAACATACACACAACGAGGACAACCTGGCTAGCGCCCGTTTAATTTGTTTCCGAAACGGGTGTACATTTTTTGTTTTGTTCCATTATGATAGAAAAATGTCCAAGTGTTAGGAACGTCCATATCCCGCCCTTAACACATCCCCGACATGCCCCCTTGTAATTTGAAGCACTTCTGACAGACTTCATAGAAAAACATCTCAAAATTATTTTTGAAAATAACAATTTGTACATTCTTGTGAGAAAAGCGTCCAAATGCAGATTTATGCCACTTTTTGGATGTTTTCTCTTTTGAAATTGAGCCCCTTACTGTCTTTGAAAGATTTTGGGGGAATATAAGTTGGGACCTGAGTGGTTTGAGCCAAGAAACTAAAAAGAAACTACTGCAGGACTTCTGGGAGCTAATTTCCATAAAATAAATTTGCATATTGGAGCAAGAACTGTTTGCTTGGTTGCAGACTTTTCTCCTCTTGAATTTTACTATTACTACTACTATTAATCATTTCTATAGCGCTACTAGATGTATGCAGCGATGTACACTTTATATGCAGGTACTTTTTCTGTCCCTAGTGGGCTCACAATCTATTTTTTTGTACCTGGGGAAATGGAGGATTAAGTGACTTGCCCAAGGTCACAAGAAGCTGCAGTGGGAATTGAACCCAGGTCACTAGGCTGAAAGCCCGCTGCACTAACCATTAGGCTACTACTCAAAAAACCTTTAAAGAGTCTTCATATCTGTGAAGATGTTCTGCTGTGTTAATTTTAAGAAAGACTAATTTATCTATTATTGAGAAATTTCACCAAAAGTGAACTAGCTCACAAGATGGACTCCTGCTAATTTGGAGTCTTCTGGACTGGAATATTCCCTGGAGCTCTCAGGAGTAGGCACAATCATGCCCATTTACACCTGCCACTGACTTGCCATAAGTAGTCACACATAGATTTAGGCTAGTATACTATAAAGGAATGATACGTCCAGGGGCTGTTACAGAATAGGCACAACCTGTGCTACATTGGAGTGCCTAAAACAGGTGCCTTATTAGACTTTCCCCCATAGGGCTTTACAGAGAGCAATGTATTGAAATGAAGGTATGGAAAGAAGTATTTACAATATAGTAACCAACAAATTATCAAGTACTCCTACAACAGGACCTAACAAAACAGTCACTAAATAGTTATCCTGTTTCCCCTGCCTCTCCGAACACTCTGGAAGAGTATCGGAACCCCTCCTCCTGATTCTGATTCTCTCCCCCCCCCCCAAGAAGAGTATCTGGCCCCCCAACCCCGATCTACCTTTCCAATCCTTGGTGATCTAGCAAAAAAAGGACAGGAGTGATACCCACATGCTCCTGCCCATCATGGCTTCCACGTCAAATGGTTGTCACAATAAGCAGCAGCCTTGTGGCCAGGACCTGCATAAGAGCCAGCAGCCT
Organism: Microcaecilia unicolor; assembly: GCF_901765095.1. Classification (NCBI taxonomy): domain Eukaryota; kingdom Metazoa; phylum Chordata; class Amphibia; order Gymnophiona; family Siphonopidae; genus Microcaecilia; species Microcaecilia unicolor. Next base: position 208,290,998 of record NC_044031.1, read on the forward strand.
GACAGAGTACAGTTAGGCCTAGATATTCAATGCTGGTTCCAAGACATGTCCAGCATTGAATTTCAAGGCCTAATTTTTTCCACAGCAGTCAACATTTAAAAAACCGCTGACTGCAACCGACTGATCATTGACTGGCATATTTTCTTAAATGTTTGTTTGCCATGTTTTCTGAAAAGATTTGAATAGTTAAGTATAAGTTGGTGTGTTGTGTGTATGGTCAAGCTACTAAAGTGGATACCCTGGATATATCCCTAGAGTTATAGACTAGAATAACTGGGCAGTTAAATAGGTCAACTGTGTCTGGTCTGATGTTATATACTATAGTAGTATGTGGAATAAAGGTGAGCTATCAATGCGTGTATTTGTATGAGAGAAAATTGAATATATGTAATAGTATAAGGTAGTGCTATAAAATATGAGTGTATTATGTTAAACAGTATCATAATATAGTATAGGGCCTATTTAATAAGCTATGTTGGCTGGTTACTGTAGGAATTAATGTGCACTAAGAACATATAAACTGTTTCATGCTTTATCTACTGTGTTCAACACATGACATAGGCAGGGACTATGCCTTATAGTTTACACAGGGGAATGAAAGCTATATATAGAGGAGTAAAATCTCTGTAGGCATTCAAATGACTAAAGAACATAAATAGAATATTCTTTATTTAAATGGTGGCTGTTCCTACAGTGAGGTCTAAAAATCTATCTTCAATCTAGGGATAATGCTGTCATTATCTTCTTTTATAACAGTTGCTATTTGGGAGTTTTCCGATATTCTACCCCTGAAGCCAAAAAGAATTTGGGTGAATTGAGCTCTTGGCACCTTGCCTGGTTGCTACTGCATCACAGCTACGGTTGCAGAACATAGTTATTATTTCAACCTGGCATGTGAGAACAGAAAAAGCTAGGAAAAGCTTGGATAACTGAATAATGGTTAAAAAAAACTGTCCAAAGAGGCATAGGTAGACATCAAACTTGATCATTTCTCATCCTCATACAAATTCTTTAGTCATCTACTTACTCACTCTTCTTCGCAACCGAAAAGAGCATTTGTTTAGTTATAATTGAGCAGAAGTAGCAGGTTTGCTGGTGATAAAACAAATTTTGCCTTGTCTTACACTTCTATAAAAAGTTTAATTTGATTCTGCCTTCCATTAGCATTTGTTACCAGCTGATGAACAAGTACATGTGCAGAATGCCAAGGATATTCGTGTCTAGCTAACATGTGGTGGCTGGTTTTGTTGAAAACTGTGCATCGGTCCAGGATTCTGTTTACACTGAAATGTTTCATGCTAGAAGGCAAGTAGTAGTATTAATGCCATCTGCCAGTCTCTCAACCAACTGCAACAGATTTTCACAGAGAGATAAAACTTTCTCAAAGGGCAACTTTTCAAGGGGCTTATATTCAATAAAGCTTAGCATGCAAATTAAGCCTGCTTTTAGTAGGTACAAAAATAATGTACAACGCAGGAAGGGCTGAGTATACATGCTAACCTGGTCTAAAGAGATGTTATCTTATATGCTCAAAAACAAGGGTTCTCAGCCTAGTCCTACGGACACCCCTAGCCAGTCAAGTTTTCAAGATATCCACAATGAATATGCATGAAAGAAATTTACACGTTCTTCTACTATATGCAAATCTCTCTTGCATAGTTTATTATGGGTATCATTAAAACCCGACTGGCTGGGTGTGTCCTGAGGACTGGGTTGAGAATCTCTGCACTAGGATAAGAATTTTGGGCTAGTTTGTTGGCTCACTGGCAGCTCTACATGGAGGGATCTATGTTTGATTCCTAGATCCGGTCATCTGCTCCCTGAGGTGTCCAGGATTAGGAAGGATGCAAGAAGCAGCAATCAGAGACCCTAATGGATGGTGTCTCATTCACAATATAATGCACTATAATAATGCACTATCAGCTTATTTTCGAAAGAGAAGGGCGCCCATCTTTCGACATAATTCGGGAGATGGGCGTCCTTCTCCCAGGGTCGCCCAAATCGGCATAATCGGAAGCCAATTTTGGGCATCCTCAACTGCTTTCCATCACAGGGACGACCAAAGTTCAGGGGGGCATGTTGGAAGTCTAGCGAAGGCGGGACTGGGGTGTGCCTAACACATGGGCATCCTCGACCGATAATGGAAAAAAGAAGGGCGTCCCTGACGAGCACTTGGGTGACTTTACTTGGTCCATTTTTTGTTACGACCAAGCCTCAAAAAGGTGCCCAAACTGACCTCCCCTTACTTCCCCAGTGGTCACCAACCCCCTCCCAACCTATGAAAAAAACATTTTAAATATTTTTTGCCAGCCTCTATGCCAGCCCCAAATGCCGTACCCAGCTCCATGACAGCAGTATGCAGGTCCTATTCCTCCTCACTGCCAAGTGCCAAAAAGCATTCTGGGTTTTTTCTCCCCTCTGAAAATCCATTTTAAGCAATTTGAGGGGTAGCATTTTAAAGACATATAACCATCTCAGAAACACAACCATCTATTAAAAGATGAATTATACCATGCAGACCAAGAGGAAGGTATTTCCAACTGGCCAGTGTCTCAGAGGTGGAATCAAGCGAGTGAGTGATGTTTAGTTTATCAGATGAATTGAAAGTTGCACCCCTAAATATTTAAAGGAATTCAAGGCTCATTTCAGAGGAAAAATTCCCACCCACCTATGTTGCATGGCATCCAAAGAAGTCAGTGTCAGGGATTTAGACAAATTAAACTTAAATCCAGAAAAGTCACTATATTCTGGGAATGTCTCTATCAAGGCTACAAGGGAAGATTGACGGTAAATAAGATGTACAAGACAGTCGTCAACAAAAGCCGATATTTTAAATTCTGATCTTTTAAAACGTATCCCCTGTATATCCAGATTAGTAGTGATATCCCTTATCAAGGGGTCTAATACTAATATAAATAAAAGTGGTGACAAAGGAAATCCCTGGCGTGTGCACAAATGAACCCACTGACCCACATCGAGGCCCTGGGATCTGAATATAGCACACCTACCACGTCTCTATAGAAACTATCTATCCTGTAATACCTTAGCAAAAGAAAATCCCAGTTAACTCGGTTGAATACATTCTCTGCATCAAAACTAATAAGCAGAGAAGGCATTCCCCATATATGCACCTCCTCCAAAGAGGGCAAAATAGTCCGTATGTTCTTAGCAGCAGAATGCTCACGCATGAACCCCACTTGGGGACTCATTTATCAAGTTAGGTAAAAGACAGGCAAGCCAATTGGCTAATATTTTTGAAAACAATTTAATATCAAAGTTCAGTAGGGAAACTGGACATTAATAATCCAGGGAATATGGATCTCATCCTGGTTTCAGCAGAACAATCATTTGTGTAGTTTTTAAAGATTCAGGCAGTATCTTGAACCAAAAAAATAAATAAATTTAACAAGGTGGGGGGCTCCAATTTTATTAGAGAGAAATTTTAAAATTCTGCCCGGTAGCCATCCAGCCCTGGTGCTTTATATAAGGCACTTTGTTGCAAGGCTAGCATAAGTCCCCCCTCCAAAATGAGTGTGTTCAAAAGCTCCCACTGTGCTTCAGAAATGTTAGGTAAATTTTGATTCTATCCAAAGATCTGCCAACTAAATGGTGGTGCATAGAGAGACTCATATTATTATTTAAAAATCTCACTGATTGCAGTGTCCGAATTTACCCTACAACTATTGGGGACCTGAAGCTGTAAAATTTTAGAGGGGCTTTTTTTAGTCCTTACTAAATTGGCTAGCAATTTATCACTCTTACTCCCATGGAAAAACTGATTTCTGCAATATAGCATTGATTTGATGGCCCTCTGGTGTAAAAGTTCATTCAAAGCTGCTTGAGTTACCAGAAGATTTTGTTTGTGAATAGCAGTAGGATGTCACCCAAACTTCATCCTATCTTTCCTCACGTTATGTTCTGGCCTCAAAATCTCCTGGTCTCTCAGTTTCTTCTTATGAGACACATATCTATGACTTTACCTCTGAGAACTGCTTTTGTTGTATCCCAATAAAGCAACGGTTGATAAGTATGTATGATATTATAAGTCTTGAAATCTTCCCAGTTTTCATGCAAAAAAGTATAAAAACTTAAATCATATAAAAATCCAATGGCAAACTCCAATGAGGACAAACATTCCCCAGGGGGCTCCAGTTCATCCTGATTCTAATCAAAGCATGGTCCGAAACTCCGTACAGACCGACAATCTAGAAAGTGAAGCTATGGAGATAAGTAATCTATTCTGGATTGGGTAGAGTGGGCACGAGACAAATAAATCTCTTTCATCCGGATGGTGTCTACTAAATCAAGAGTGCTGCAGAGCACGGGCAGGCCCTTAGAATAAATAACTCTTTCATAAGACTTTGGATAAGATTTATCTAGCATTGAATCATATACTGTATTAAAATCCCCACCAATTATAATATGATAGTCTAAAAATGGGATTAAATCCTCTATCAGTTTACAGAAAAAACAATTATAAATTGGGAGCATGTATAATTACACAAGATCAACGGGCTGCCTTTCCAGAGTCACCTGTGTAATAACAAAATGGCCATCAGGGCCATGAATAATATCATTAATTTGTACAGTCAAACTTTCGTGAAATAAGACCAATTCAGGTAGCACCACCAAGCACAGATTGCAATGTTGAGAATGATTCTCAAAGTCATCTAACTTATCCTCGATTTGCTCTAACTTTGCTCGCATGGTGGTTTGAGCAGATGATGTTTGTATTTATATAATTTTTTTTCTTTGTTGTTCCTACTAGACACTTCAAGCTCCTATTTTTTTGACAGTCGCCTATCTATAAAATGCATGCTATGTAAGATAAGTATGTATTTACAGAATAGTACTTAGGTAGAATTTTGGCCTGTATGTGCATATGTACACACAAATGCACGTATATGCCATTATGCTACACATTCGCAGAAAGAGAGCAGATGCAAATCCAATATATAAAATGATGCCTTTATTTAATAATACCCCACATGGTCCCCATTTCGCCCAAGCATGGGCTGCATCAGGGGTTACAATACTAAAAAGGACCAAACAAAAAAGAAATGTAAACACATACAAAGATAAAGTAATATATAACACACATCAAATAAAATGTATGGGATCCTTGTAATAACTGATGTGCAATGTATATAAAAAAACATACCATCTACAAAGAGTTTCATGCAATCAATTCAAAACATAAAAACTAAATACAACTTAGACATCAAATGGATAGGCGGGTGCTGTATAAAACATATTAAAAATTGATTAAATAAATAATAACATAAATACACACTGATCACCACCGGCTGAACATCAAATCCTTAATGTTTTATGGTTTTATATAAGAACATAAGACATGCTGTGTCAGACCAAGGTCCACCAAGCCCAGTGTCTTGTCTCCAACAGTGGCCAGGTTGGGTCACAAGTACCTGGCAGATCAAAGTATGTGAGAGATTCACTAAAAGAACGTTCTAGTCTCCTTGAGCTTATAAAGAACTGAGTATTAATCTTATCAAGTTCTGTAATTTTCTATCCCTGTTGGAGTAAACTGAGAAACAGAGGCAGTGTTGCTTGCTAGGGGACTCAAGTACAGCCTGCAAGCAGCTACAGACAAAACCTGAAGTGGGTTCTTGTAAACCATGCCAGTGGAACTCACAGAAAGTTGTTGGACTCACTTGATCCCCACCAGCAATGACAGAGTTAACTTCCATTGAGCAGTTTGAACTCAGGATGTGGCTGATGCAATGGGAGAGAGTCAGTTGGGAGTTAAATGAGGAGCAAAGATTAGAGGTGATGAAGCTGGGCTACATCAATACACAGGATTTAGCCTCTGATTCCCAGGGACTTCAGCAAGCAGGAGAATTTACACCACAAAAAGCTGAAAGAAGAAGAAAGGTATTTCCCTGCCTTGCAGATAAAGGCTCCTGTGGATCTACAGCTGAGCCCCATTCTGCCTGAAGCCACAGCAAATACTGAATGACTTCCAAAGGAAAAAACCACCACCATTAATCAGGGGTAAACTGGGCAAATGTCACTCAATGATTGCGAATAAGAAGGAACTGAGTTGTTAGCCCAGGAATGGTACGGTCCTTGCAGAGCTCTGAAATGGTTAATTGCAGCACAGAACATAGACCAGCTGGTTGAAAGGATCTCACCCTAAGTAAAGATTTCTCCACATTCAAGGGACTGCATATAAGTGTTGAAATTTCCCAAGATTTCATTGTGGGCACCAACTGGACTATGCAACCTCTATAGTGTGTCTGTTTTGGCTGCTATTTTTTCTACCTCTTTTGGCTGCCAACTCTTGGTAATCGAGTAATTTGGTCTAGGACAGCACTGCATTCCTATATTAGCACTATAAGGCCAGCATTTTATGGTGTTTAAACTCATTTAAATGGTCTATTTTCATGTCTGTTTAAAGATCAATCTGATTGTTTATATTGTAAATACTTTCATTTGCTTTAGTCTACAGTACAGTTAATAAGTATATACCAGTAAAATTGTTTGTTGTAGAACACTGTCTGCTCTATGGTAAATTCTGGGGTGCAACTGCTTTTTTGAAACCAGTCATCCATACTTTAGCAAGTAGAAATCCCAAAACCCTGATTCCAGGTGAGGAGGGCTTAGCCCCAAAACAAAATCTAGAAACCTGAGGGTATACAGAGCCGGTCTCTTGCAGGGTAAAGCAGTTGCAGAATGTATAAGGCAGGCCCCAGGGTTACAAGTAGATCAAATTTCTCATAGTTCATTTCTGGGGATAAGTGATTTTTCCCAAGTCTAGCTGGCTAATAATTTTTATGGACTTTTCCTGCTGAAACTTGTCCAAATCTCTTCTGAATCCTGTTAGTTGTCTTGACCACATCCTCTTACAATAATTCTTCTAGGTTTTATCATTTATTTAGGCAACTTTATGGCGCCTCTTCCAAAACTGACTGGTTTTCTACTCTGACATCTGAGCAACCTGCCACAGTATTTTTGCAGAAAATCAATGCTCTAAGATCTTCATTACTACCTATTCCCAATCTAGCCTTTCTGCTAAGCGTAGTGACTTTTCTGCTACTGACTAAGGGAAGTTTCTCTAATTTGTCCATGCCAACAGAATCAGAACTAACTGAGGCTGTTAAATCTCTTAAATCTTCCACAACTTCTGATTCTATACCTACTCTCTGCTTTTGAAGCAATATCTTGATTCTTTGCTTCCTTCTTTACATTCCATTATAACATGTAGTTTACACTCCGGCACTTTCCCCAACAATTAAAACTGCCTGTCTTCAGTTTTTCCTCGACTTAAAGGTACTAAGCCAGACTCCAATGAAGCTGCAAATTATTGCTCACTATCTAATTTACCATTTATTTCTATAGTCATAGAAAAAAGTGGCAGCAACTCGTCTCTTACCTAGACAAAGTCAACACTCTATATCCTAAATGAACAAGATTTAAATTATATCACTCTACAAAATGTTCTCTTCTTGGTTTACTTGACTTCATTCATATGTCTTTATATTGGGTTGTAAAGTATTAATGCTGTCACTGGATATCTCTACTGCATTTGTTTTTTTGTACCCTGTGCTTTCCCACTCATGGCAGGCTCAATGCAGCTTAGGTACTTATTTGTACCTGGGGCAATGGAGGGTTAAGTGACTTGCCTAGAGTCACAAGGAGCTGCCTGTGCCTGCAGTGGGAATTGAACCCAGTTCCCCAGGACCAAAGTCCACCACTCTAACCACTAGGCCACTCCTCCACTCTTTACTTCTTCATCGTATTTCTGAATTTCATATTGCAAGTACAGCACTTGATTGGTTTACATCATATCTTCATTCCAGATCCTTTACAGGACATTGGTCTAGTTCTGCTTCTACTCTCCATGCTCTACCATGTGGTGTGCCCCAGGGTTCAGTGCTGGGACCTATACTTTTTAATGTTTTTCTGTCACTACTTGCCCTCCTTATACAATCTCTAGGTCTGAATTTCTTTTTTAACTGTGCAGATGATATACAGATATTGCTCCCGATAGACACCTTTACAACTGATTTTCTGTCTGATATTTCCATAAAACTTGGCAAGGTTGCAACTTGGCTCACTGATCCTGGCATGAAATTGAATCCATCAATGACAGAAGCAGTTCTCTTCACTTGGCAGACTTGTACCTCTGACATTACATCATTCAGGATACAAGGAACTCCATTAATATTTAAAGATTCAATCAAAGTTCTTGGATAAATTCTTAACTTTCAAGACTCATATAAGTGAGTTTATCAAGAAATGCTATTTTACACTGATACAGATTTGCACCATATGTCCATTACTGGATCAGAACTCTGTGAAACTGCTCCATCTACACCTGGATTATTGTAATTCCTTGTTTCCTATTCTACCACAATATACCTTTTAGGAGATTACAATTTTATTTATTTAGATTTTGCTCACACCTTTTTCAATAGTAGCTCAGGGTGTTACATTCAGGTACACTGGGTACTTCTCTGTCCCAGGAGGGCTCACAATCTAAGTTTGTACCTGAGGCAAAGGAGGGTTAAGTGACTTGCCCAAAATCACAAGGAGCATCAGTGGGATTTGAACCGGCCACCGCTAGATTGCAAGACCAGTGCGACTGACTGACTGACTGACTGACTGATAGATAGTGGTGCATTAAGGTAAAATCCTATATCCTCCTCTCTGCAACTGACAAAGAGTATGAAACAAACCAGAAAGAAAATAAACCAGCTGAGGCCTACACACAGATCCTTTGCCCAACTATTAAACTTCAACACGTTAAAATTTCTTGGCTCTGATGAAGCAGGTAAAGGCCATCTACCTGGCAAAACTGTCAAAACTTTGTTTACCTTACCACTGGTAAAATGATTTGCAGTGGGGAACAATTAAAGTTCACATTACCTTAAAAAATCCAGTATAAACAGATTGCCTTCCACATGTGATTCCTTGGAAAATAATGGGCACAGTGGTGTTGCAAAGTGGCTTCTTACTTCTGGTGTCCAATTACTGCACCAGTCAGCTAAACCATTGTAGGATAATTTGAATGCATGACATTTAGAGACAGAACTGTAGTAATTACATGTTTTATCTGCTTCACCTCACAGGAGTTCACCTGAGGCATACTTTGGTCCTCCAGCATTGAATGGTGACACAATTTACTACCAAATCCATTTTTACTAAGAAGGTCTTTCTTCAGGAAAAAGTGTCTACTCACATGATTTAAAATCTGAGGGCCTTGAAGGTACACAGAGGAATGAGAAAAATTGTACTTTAAGTATATCCTGCTGAATGACTGCACTGTTGCTCTCAGATCAATAGTCCTGTACGACTACATTGTCCAATGTTCCAAGTTTTAAAAAAATTGCTCTGTTTATTATGTTTTTTAATGGTAAAATAAAACCCAGAATTTCCAGCATGCTTAGAAGATAGTTTTGAAAAACAATCTGTGCACGAGCTACCAATTCCCTGCTCAAAAGGTAAAGAATCGAGACATTATTCATAAGGTTTTCCATGATCTGTTTCACAGACTTCACATATCAAATATTGTTTCCTTTAAAAATACTCAAGCTTTCTTGCAGTTCAATTTCCTGTAACTCTAGTTATATGGAGAATCACAACCACGGCATTATCTGCAGACTTCTGGATCTCAACATGCAAGACTAAGCTAAGGTTTAAAAAAAACGAGGGGAGAGGAGAAAAAGAATGTCTCCATTCTTGCTATCCATCGTTCTGATACGATGGAAAGGATATGTATGACTAGCTGCAAAATTCCTGCCACATGAATGCATCTTACTGTCACATAGAAACCTCAGGCTGAGTTAGACCAAAGGTCTATCAAGCCCAGGGTCCTGTCTCTAGCAGTGGTCATTTCAGATCATTAGGACATACCAAACAGATCCCAAAAAGAAGATCCATTCCATGCAGCTCACTCCCAGGGATGAGCAGTTACCTTCCCAATTCTACCTGGCCAATATTTGTTTATGGACATTTCCTCCAGTAGCTTACCCATAACCCTTTAAACTCTGCTATGCTAGATGCCTTAACAATATCCTGACCTGGATATCATCTCAATTCCAATATGTATGTCCTTTATACATGCGAGAACTTTTTTGAATGCACTAATCAATTGTACACATTATTTAAAGGTAAACACAAGTACAAGCTATTTCTACAGACATTAGGTACCAGATTCAGTAAATGGAGCCCAGTGCTATTCTATAAAGGGCACATTGGAATAGTGCCTAGCACCGATTCCTGCGCCCCAATTTGGGCACCAGGACTTATGCTCCCCCCCCCCCCCCCCGAAACCAGTTGTAATTGCTAGTCACACATCTTCTGTATTCTATAATTCTGCATGTGTATTTCATGAATGCTCACTACCCACCCATGTCCCTGCCCCCTTTCGGGTTGCAAGCCATGGGATTTGCGCATGCAGTTTTATAGAATAACCCATAGCAATATGTGTGCGCAAATCCAAATTGATGCCAATTACCATCAATAATTGATTGTTAGCACCCAATTACTGATGTTAATTGGCTCATTACCCAATTTAGTTGCACATGCATCTCAGGCTCACACTCAAATTAGGGCATGCAAATTTGAGCGCCCTTTATAGAATCCTCTTGTAAATTTTTAGACACTTAGGGGTAGATGCATCAAGCAAACGTAAAAAAATCAAAATCGTTAAAGGCCCTAACGATTTTTAAAAAACGAAGAATGCACCAAAAAAAAAAAGTCACACATGCTCAGATCGGTATAGAAACGTACAATGTATCAAAGAATCACAATACACATCGTTAATCGGCCCCCAAATCATGCGCAGAGCAGCCAAGCGTTATGTTAGCTGCTCTGCGCATGCCACAAACAGTCAAAACACAGTCAAATCACAAGCACATGGCTCCCAAATCAAAACAAAAATTAAAAAAAAGGGTCGGGAGGGGGCAAGGGCGCTCATCAGGAGCGTCCTGTACGGACGGCCTTGCCCCCCCCCCCCCGCTGCTCCCCACTTTCCGCCGCTCCCCCCACCCCGAAAAAGCAAAATTCAAGCAGCCCCTGCCCCCCTCCCTTCCTCACTACTCTCTCACCTCAGCTCCGCCTCCCGACATCCTCCGTCCTGTGCCCCGCCCCCTTTTGGGGTCGTCGCCGCCATTCCCCTCCTCCATCGGGCCCCCTCCCTCTTATCGGGCCCATGCAGCGCCTCTCTCCTCTGTCCGAAGGCGCTGCACGGGCAAGAAGAAAGCCTGATGCCTGCCTTCGCCCAGCTTCGATGGCGCGTCTTTCTCCTGCTGGGCCCGCCCCTGTCTGACGTCAGTAACCTACGTAGGTTACCGACGTCAGACAGGGGCGGGCCCAGCAGGAGAAAGACGCGCCATCGAAGCTGGGCGAAGGCAGGCATCAGGCTTTCTTCTTGCCCGTGCAGCGCCTTCGGACAGAGGAGAGAGGCGCTGCATGGGCCCGGTAAGAGGGAGGGGGGCCCGATGGAGGAGGGGAATGGCGGCGACGACCCCAAAAGGGGGCGGGGCACAGGACGGAGGATGTCGGGAGGCGGAGCTGAGGTGAGAGAGGAGTGAGGAAGGGAGGGGGGCAGGGGCTGCTTGAATTTTGCTTTTTCGGGGTGGGGGAGCAGCGGAAAGTGGGGAGCAGCGGGGGGGGGGGGGCAAGGCCGTCCGTACAGGACGCTCCTGATGAGCGCCCTTGCCCCCTCCCGATCCTTTTTTTATTTTTATTTATTTATGTTTTTCTGACGTCCTTTGGACCAATCACAGCGCTTTTAGCTCTGCTAATGCACTGGGATTGGCTCAAAGTTTGTTTATTTTTTCACTTAATGATTTTTCCTGGCACAGAGCTGTCCTAACGAGTGGTCCAGACCTCTCGTTAGTTTTCCTGCCTTTTTCCTGCGTAAAGGCAATCGGAAAAGGTTAGTGCATGTCGTTTCAATGGGGTTTTCACACTAATTGCTCATCTCCATTCCGTTTTCGTTAGCTGCTGGTTTCCTCGGTAAAAGCCCTTTGATGCATGCAACGGATCAAATTTTCCTCGTTGGAGAGTCATTAAAGGCTCATTTAGCTTTAGTGCATCTGCCCCTTTAGCAATCTGAATGTGTGCTCATAAATGTACAACCCTACTCTTTTGCATACCAAAATTAGCATCAATAACAGTTTATTATTTTCTTCTTATTTTTTGTCTGCTTCCATTCTTTATGACGTTGCCCTGAATCTTTACTTAAGTCCATTTAAGGAAGAATTTCTGGCTGTGGCAAAGAACATTAAGACTTTTTTGATGAGACAGGACATAAGATATTTTGTTTCCTGGTATCTAGAAATATTCCTTTAAATGACTACCTAAAATATTTACAGAAATATTTTATCTCAGCCAGAAATGATTCTTCAGCTTTATTTCCTCTCTCAACTAGAACCAATGATATTCTTTTCCAAGATTTCATGTACTTGTGTTTCAATTACTATAGTAAACAATTGTCATTATTGTTATTTCCATGTCTGTCTTCTCCATAACAGCCTTATGGTCCAAGTATGAAATGACATTGGAAAACTGCACATTGCATAAAAAGTAGTGCAAAACACTTGGAAATGCACAAAGTTCAGCTATTTTGTGCTGTTTTTCACATGAGTGCACTTTTGCAAAATTACATCACAAAAGTACACTTCGAAGTTGTAAACTTCCACATGAAGTTCACTTCATGCAAAAGTTTATGTAAATTTGTCATTAATGAGCTGCTCTGATGTAAAATGAGACAAAGCAGCTCATTAATGCATAAAAATATAAACATGAGCATACAAAAGATTCATGAGCTCATTTTTGTGAAGAAAAATACAAACTACAGCTTAAGAATGAAAATAACTACAGGCAACCCTTAGTGCTAGTCTCATGGTATTACAACTAGGAGGTTAGACTGCAAGTTAAGTGCACAGGGTTCATACGTTTAAAGACACCATCTGCTACAGTGCATTTCACCTCTGAAGTCTTTTCGAAAACAAAGATGACTGCTGTTCTGGCTTCATTTCTTTCTTTCTTTCTTTCTTTCTTTTTGAAAGTAGAAACTTTCTCCCTGATATTTAAACTGTTGGAATGTAATTGTATTTTACATGCATTGCCTGTCACCTATTATTTCTCTGTGATTACTCTGTGACCTCTGATGTGAATTACTTAGAGAGGTCACATAGCTATGCAACTTCCTGTGGGGGTAGACACAGTAGACACAGTAGACACAGCACATGCAGCACATGGAGCACATGGAGCTCATGATCTCTCCTAACCTGAGAGGATCTATGGTGGTGTGAGCATCCATTACCATCTAAGCACATGGAAGGAGCTGATAATACAAATGTATAGTAATATGTATATATAAGCCTGTCTGATTATAATCTAACTGCAAACTGTGAGTAAACAGATGTTTTGTTACTTCAACTTTAAAGTGACTCAGCAGTGAATTATTCAGGGGTGAATGAGAGAGAGATGAAGAAAGAAATTAACATTTCTAAAGCTGAAGCTGTGTGTACTAAAATCTGCTAATTATTTACTACAAATAATCCAACAAAAGGGTTATGGGCCCAGGGCTCAGGAATTGAAAAAGAAGAGAAATATTACCAGGCAGAAAAAAAGGCCACATTTTTCTCTTAAGTTTTAAAGGAAAGATTCAGTCTGTCTCTCTCTCCCCCCACACAGCAGACAGAAGGCTAAGAAAATGGCTGAGGGAAGAAATTCACCATTGTTCTATTCTCTCAAGGTGCCTAAATTAACTGAGTTTAATTATCAGCAATGGGAACTAAGATTCATATGTCTCCTTCGAGCAAAAAGATTAAATATATGCTTAGACCAAGACAGAACAGCTGAAAATATGGCTGAATGGGACAGTGCAAACTATTATGTGAAGTGCATGCTTTTGGAAGCTCTCTCAGAGAAACAAGCCATATTAGTGGAGGGAAAAGATACACCAAAGGACATTTTATATAAACTGAGAACAATGTATGCAACTACATATGCAAAGCAGCAACCAATTTGGTTGGCAGAGTTGAATGAAACCAAATTAAGGGATAAAAGTAAATGTAATGATCACATTATGTATCTTATGTCTTCATTTCAAAAGTTAGAACTTTCTGGAATTCCCATGTGTGATGCATTGAAAAGAGCATTTCTTTTTACCTCACTATCAAAGAAGTTTGATGTTTTTAGGTCTGTAAATGAGGCCATTGAAGGGCAATCTTTTGAACAGACAACATCAAAACTAAGGCAGGAATGCATAATAAATGATTCTGAGGAGATGTGTTCTCAAAGTCAGTCAGAGAGAAATGAAACAAATTTCTTGGCAAAGAACAGAGGAAGGCGGAGCTATGGGAAAACTCCACCCAAGGGCAAGCTGATTTGCTACTCATGTGGAAAGGAGGGACATGTATCTAAATGGTGTAAGGAAACACAAAACACTCCCTCTAGCTCACCTAAGCCAATGGAACTAAAGAATTTTCAAACCAGGAAATGTATGAAGGACAAAGATAAACACAAGGGCTTTCTAATGGCAGAAAAATCTTTGACTATGGTAAATAATAATTCAAATGAAAGTACTTGGATTTTGGATTCAGGGAGCACATGCCATTTAACCAATTGTAAGGATTTCTTTCAGGAAATGTGTCCAGAGGAAGGTATTCTTAAAACTGCAAACGCAGGGACTGCTAAGATCCAAGCAAAAGGTATTGGATTCTTAAAATGCAAAGTGTCTAATGAAGTTAAAGAAATTCCTGTAAGTGATGTCTTGTATATTCCCCAAGCAGTTTGCAATATGCTTAGTGTATCTACATTAGATAAGAAGGGATTTGTGATTCATTTTGAAAACAGTAAGTGCACAATCTCTAAAAATGATGAAGTGTATGCTGAAGCTTTTATGCATAATGATGTTTATAAACTGAGCATTTCAGGTGAAGCCTCACATCTGGCGCAAGTAAGGAAGAATGATGGTAAATGTAGTCTGGAAATCTGGCACCGCCGCCTGGGACATCGTGATTTTAAGGTGATCCAGGATCTTTACAGTAAGCAACTAGCCACCGGCATTCAGATAAGTGCAGATGCTGGTAAAATGGAGAAATGCATAGACTGTGTTACTCAAAAAGGTGTGAGACCCTCATTTCCTGCATACACAGGAAATAGGAGTAATAAAGTGCTGGACTTAATACACAGTGACTTATGTGGACCGTTTAATATCCCATCATTGGGAAATAACAGATTTGTGCTAATATTCTTGGATGATTTCTCTAGATACTGTGTGGTCTATTTGCTGAAAGAGAAAAGTCAAGTCACAGACATGCTGAAGAAATACGTAGCCATGGTGAGCAATAAATTTGAAAGAAAACCAAAGGTTCTTCAGACCGACAATGGTGGTGAGTTCATTTCACAAAGCATGTGCACATTTCTAGAACAAGAAGGCATTCAGCATATCACAACAGTAGCTTATACACCAGAGCAAAATTCTGTTGCAGAGAGAAAATTTAGGTCAATTGTGGAAATGACCAGATGTATGCTGTCAGATAGCAATCTCCCTAAAAGACTATGGGGGGAAGCCATTCTCACAGCAGTGTACCTACAAAATAGAATGCCAACTAAAGGCGCTGAGCGCACACCACATGAGACATGGCATGGTAGGAAGCCAAACCTGTCACACATAAGAACATTTGGAAGTACAGCATATGCTCATATACCAAAGCAAAGAAGGCATAAGCTGGATTCCACAACAGAAAGGGGCATTTTAGTTGGCTATGCTCCAGGACACAAAGGATATAGAATTTTGAATCTGAAAACTGGCATTGTTGGCATAAGACATGTTACATATTTTGATGAAAACAAAAGGGTTGATAAAGGCTGGATTATCCCAGATGAGCCTTATCATCCAGAATATGAAACTAGAACCATAATAGACATGCCAGTGTATATAAATGCCATACCAAGGCAGATGTCTGAAAGCAACTCACCTGTATCTAACGAGGAACAGGCAGAGGAAGCAGACACAGAAAGGATCATTGAAGAAGACAGTACAGTTGGAGAAGGGGAATCAATTGGAGAAGGACTCTCAGATTTAGAGGATGCGGAAAGGTCAGACCAACCTGTTGTCAGACGCTCATCCAGGGAAAACAAAGGTGTTCCACCCCCAAGACTGTCTTACCTAACAAAGTCAGCAGAAGCTCAAGAGCCCTTAACATGGGATGAGATTGAGAAAATGTCAGCAGAAGAAGCTGCTGAATGGCATAAAGCTGCACAAGAAGAAATTGATGCATTGGATAAAAATAATACTTGGATTCTTACAAAATTACCTCCTGGCAAGAAAGCTATAGGATGCAAATGGGTATTCAAGTTAAAAAGGAATGCACAAGGAAAAGTGGAAAGGTATAAAGCCAGATTAGTGGCAAAGGGATATCTTCAAAAATATGGAGAAGATTTTGATGAAGTGTTTGCACCTGTAGTGAAACACACGACAATTAGAACACTTCTGAGCATTGCAGTCTCAAAAGGCATGCAAGTAAACCACATTGATGTGAAAACAGCATTTCTTCACGGAGATATAACTGAAGACTTGTATATGGAACAGCCAACAGGTTTCATAAATACAAAACAAAGACAGCTAGTGTGTAAATTAAACAAAGGTCTTTATGGATTAAAGCAAAGTGAAAAATGTTGGAATGACAAATTGCATGAAATATTGACAAATTTAGGATTTAAGCAAGGTGAAGCAGATAAATGCTTGTACACTAGGTGCACAAATGGACAATATGCATACATTTTAGCTTTTGTTGATGATCTGCTCATTGCAAGCAAAAGTGAGCAAGAGTACAAGGACATTGTAAAATGTTTAAACCTCAATGTTGAGATAAAAGAACTTGGTAATGTGTCATACTATCTTGGTATAGAAATTGAGAAACAAAATGATGGTTCTTATCTTCTAAGCCAGAAGCAGAAAATAAATGAGCTTATTGAAAGTTTAGGTATGCAAGATGCCCAAGTTGTAAGCACTCCCATGATCACTGATTTTCTGAAGGATGAAACAGTAAGAGAACCTTTACCAGATAACATCCAATATAGATCAGCCATAGGTAAGCTTTTATATCTAGCTACCACATACAGGGCTGATATAGCAAATGCAGTAGGAATTTTGAGCAGAAGGGTCAGCTCACCTACCAAATCAGATTGGACTGCAGTTAAAAGGATGGTAAGGTATTTAAAGGGTACCATTGATTGTAAATTAAAGATTTCAGCCAATAGTAATCCAAAACTAATATGTTACTGTGATTCAGATTGGGCAGGGGATCATTCTGATTATAAATCCACAAGTGGATATGTGTTTATGTATGGAAATGTACACATTTCATGGGCCAGTCATAAACAAAGTATTGTGAGTTTGTCTTCTACAGAAGCTGAATATGTGGCAGTATCGGAAGCGTGCAGAGAACTGATGTGGATTGAAAAACTTTTGCTGGATTTCGGAATAGCTGAAAAGAGACCAATCCAGATAATGGAAGATAATCAGAGCTGCATCCGACTGTCACAGAATGACAAGGTTCAGTCACGCACCAAGCACATCGCAACGAAATACCACAACGTGCGAGAGTTGGCGAAAGAAGGGGTCATCAGTCTACACTATTGTCACACCAGTGAGATGACAGCTGACATCATGACCAAACCGTTACCCAGAGAACATTTTGTGAATCTGCGTATAAAGCTTGGACTTTGTATGAATAAATAATTGCATGACAGTTATGCATGAGAAGGGGTTTGTTGGAATGTAATTGTATTTTACATGCATTGCCTGTCACCTATTATTTCTCTGTGATTACTCTGTGACCTCTGATGTGAATTACTTAGAGAGGTCACATAGCTATGCAACTTCCTGTGGGGGTAGACACAGTAGACACAGTAGACACAGCACATGCAGCACATGGAGCACATGGAGCTCATGATCTCTCCTAACCTGAGAGGATCTATGGTGGTGTGAGCATCCATTACCATCTAAGCACATGGAAGGAGCTGATAATACAAATGTATAGTAATATGTATATATAAGCCTGTCTGATTATAATCTAACTGCAAACTGTGAGTAAACAGATGTTTTGTTACTTCAACTTTAAAGTGACTCAGCAGTGAATTATTCAGGGGTGAATGAGAGAGAGATGAAGAAAGAAATTAACATTTCTAAAGCTGAAGCTGTGTGTACTAAAATCTGCTAATTATTTACTACAAATAATCCAACATAAACACCATGGTTGGTGTTCAATTCAAATATCAACTGCAGCATTTGAATCTATATCCGGATATTCAGCACCATTTAATACTCAAATAATGGCACTGAATGTCAGGGTATAGAGTGCCTGACGGAATTTATTTATTTAGGTACTGCCAGTATTCACTGTTAGTACCCAAATAACTATCCAGGTAAATTAGGATGCTGAATATTAGCTATACTTGAATAACGTTTAAAAACAAAAGTAAATCCATATCTCATAGCTAATTTCCACAATGATTATTAATATAATACCTAATGAGTTATAATTTTGCTAAACTGAACACCCTTTCTTACTAGAGGTAAGAGATAGCTAATTTCCAGACATGAACAATGACTTTCCTAAGGCTACCCACTAATAATAGCTATGAACGTTTCCTCCAAGAACCTGTCCAAACCTCTTTTGAACCCCAATATGTTACAAAGCTAAGCTATAACAAATGGCAAATGATTCCACTGATTAATGGATTTGTCTGCGCTAAAGTCTTAACACGTGGAGGGGCATAACATTCAGATAGTGTTTTCCATTTTATGTAAACAATAAAGTAAGACAGAAATTAGCTGATGTAACACAGAAATTAGCTGAAGTTGCAAGGTTGTATGATTTGGGGGGGCGAGATGATGCCCAATCTACTGTATATAAGGCACTGTTGTATTGTATTAGACAGAGGCTGAGATGATCAACAGTGAGTAGGTCTTTACCGCGTTGGTCTCTCTCTCCCTCATAACAAATTGCTATTTGCTATTGCCTGATCGCTTTGCTATCTAAATTGGTAAGGAATAAAGACTTTCCCTTTCAAAGGAACATAGCCTCTGTCTTTTCTGTCACCCCATATCTTAGGAGGTGGCTAGTTCACTGTATCTTGGGGTGGATGTAAGGAGGCAGAAAACCCTATTGGTATATTTCTTATGGTAAGTAGAAAGACCAGAAAAAGAATTACCACATATTATAGCCTGAGACTGGGTGGTTAGCAGAGGGGACCGTACAACCCCAGACTCCACTATAAACAATCCATATCTCATTGCTAATTTCCACAATGATTATTAATATAATACCTAATGAGTTATAATTTTGCTAAACTGAACACCCTTTCTTACTAGAGGTAAGAGATAGCTAATTTCCAGACATGAACAATGACTTTCTTAAGGCTACCCACTAATAATTGCTATGAATGTTTCCTCCAAGAACCTGTCCAAACCTCTTTTGAACCCCAATATGTTACAAAGCTAAGCTATAACAAATGGCAAATGATTCCACCAATGGATTTGTCTGCTCTAGAGTCTTAACACTTGGAGGGGCATAATTGAAAGGGGCGTCCAAGTTTTCATGAGGGCGTCCTCGCAGGACGGCCCCGTAAAGGGGCGGGATAATGCATATTATCGAAACAAGATGGACGTCTATCTTTCATTTCAATAATACGGTCGGAGATGCCCAAATCATGAAATTTAGGTTGACCTTAGAGATGGTCGTCTTTAAGTCATCCTTAGAGATGGTTGTCCCCATTTTTCGGCGATAATGGAAACCGATGACGTCCATCTCAAAAACGACCAAATCCAAGCCATTTGGTCAAGGAGCCAGAATTTGTAGTGCACTGATCCCCCTGACATGCCAGGATACCACCCGGGCACCCTAGGGGGTACTGCAGTGGTCTTCAGAAAAAGGTCCCAGGTACATAGCTCCCTTACCTTGGGTGCTGAGTCCCCCAACCCCCCCCCCCCCAAAACCCAAAACTGTACACCACTACCATAGCCCTTAGGGATGAAGGGGGGCACCTACATGTGGGTACAATGGGTTTGTGTGGGTTTTGGAGGGCTCATATTTACCACCACAAGTGTAACAGGTACCCGGGCCCGCCTGCCTGAAGTACACTGCACCCACTACAACCGTTCCAGGTGCTTGCATACTGCTGCGATGGACCTGAGTATGGCATTTGAGGCTGGCATAGAGGCTGGCAAAAAGTTTTTTTTTTACAGTGGGAGGGGGTTAGTGACCACTGGGGGAGTAAGGGGAGATGATCCCCGATTCCCTCCAGTGGTCATCTGGTCATTTCGGGCACCTTTTTGATGCTTGGTCGTAAAAAAAATGGACCAAGTAAAGTCGCCCAAGTGTTCGTCAGGGACGCCCTTCTTGTTTCCATTATCAGCTGAGGACGCCCATCTCCTAAGCACGCCCCAGTCCCGCCTTCGCTACACTGCCGATATGCCCCCGTGAACTTTGGTTGTCCCTATGACGGAAAGCAGTTGAGGGTGCCCAAAATTGGCTTTCGATTATGCAGATTTGGGCGACCTTGCGAGAAGGACGATCATCTCCCAATTTGTGTCGGAAGATGGGCGCCCTTCTCTTTTGAAAATTCACCTGATAGTAATGTAGGATTGTATCTCGTGCTAAGCCCAGACTTAATGTGGCACCCTTTGGGGGCACTGCCTCTATTTTGTATTGCAGGTTGTACATAATAAGGACCATTTTAAAAGCCATTTCTGTAGGTAAATAATTATTCTTTGCAAGGAAATAGCCACAGAATTTCTATAAATGGGAGCATTCTTTAAATTAGCGCACAAGTGTTATGGCACATATATGCAAGGGGGAATATATAGGCAGGCTATGGGCATGGTGCCAAGCAATATGCACATCATCTAGAATACTATCAAGGTAAGGTATACACAAAAAGTAGCACATATGAGTTATCTTGTTGGGCAGACTGGATGGACCATGCAGGTCTTTTTCTGCCGTCATCTACTATGTTACTATCAGTTGCATGTATTGCATGGCACACATAGGCACAGTCACTGACATCAGCCACTGACCTGGTGTAAGTGATCAAACCTAACTTTTGGCATGCCAAAAGCAGGTTTGTGCTACTCTAAAATGTGCCACTACAGAGTTGGAGCTCATGTCGCCAAGTTATAGGTACACTTGCAACTTTATCCCATGCTCAACAGAATGGCCAGTGAATACAACAAAGGACCATCTGGTGCAGTTTACAGCAGTACAAAAATACAGTAAAGTGTGAAAGGCTTTTCTATTTGTTAAAGGCTATGGATGATTTGACTAAGACTTGTGGGGCTTTCATGAGGTGTAGAGAGTTATTCTTAGTGGGGGATTGGGTGGATTGGCTTGTTTTTGTCGGATAATTTGTTGATGGTTAGTTTATGCAGTTTAGAATACTGTTTTATCTTTTATGATTTATCTGTATATGCAGCAAGTGCGCTTTGGAGTGGTAGTTAAGAATCTGAAATAAATGTATGTGGTGAAATGTCATATATATTACTAGGCATTATTAACAGTCAAGAACTTGTTAAATTATTAAGAATGATTAAAGCATAGCAAGACAGAACACGAACATACCCCTGGCTTAAGCATGGAGAAGCATTTAGATAATGTATGCATTCAATGATTGAGAAAACAGGGATGGGCAACTTTATTTATTTATTTATTAACTCTGGCACTGAAGAACTACAAACAGATGTGATTTTCAGGATATTGAAAATTAACATCCCTCAAATATGCTTCCATATGTTAGATTTAAGAATCCAGTCAAGCTGTATCTTTTAGCTATCCTGAAGACCAAACCTTTTTTGTGGGCGTGAAGGAGCTGTCTCCTTGCCACCAAGGACATGTGAATTCCAGCTCTGAAAAGCATGCTGGCAGGCTATTTAAGTGATCAACTTAACTGTAAATTAATCACACTGAACCATTATATCTTTATACTAGCATAATACACATCTAATTAGAGTAGTCAATCATACTAGATTAACTACAGTACTGTTCATGTACAAAATAGAAAGAAAACGGAGAGCACACATCACATTCATCTGAGAAATAATTACTCCATTCAGGGAAGTAGTTGCATAGGTAACCAATCATAAATGAAATATATGAGAATGGAGTTTTAGGCTAGCCCTACAATTATCAGGAAATGCTCTGTGCCCTTATTGGCCCTGAAGCCAAAGACCTAGCCCAGAAAGTGCTAGAACTCCCCAGTCTCAGTTGGGAGTGTGGATGGAGTGTGAGGCCCTGTTCAATTCATGTGAGCAGTTTCTTTCCAAATCTCCCCAGGTACTATTTAGGCAGTAAAAAGAGTTCAGCTAGATTTAACACCAAATCCTTGTTATTTTATCTGTTCCTGTTTGCTGTTTAAAACCTTTACAGTTCACTGTTCTACTTGGCACTGTACACGAGTAGGCCATTACCACCCAGTTAACGCGTGATACTTTACCACTAGGTCAATGGGTGGAGGTAAGATCTCAGGCCCAAAATGGATGCGCACCAATTTTAATTTTGCCGCACGTCCATTTTCAGCCCCCAAAAAAGAGGTTTTTTTTGCAGGTGCGCTGAAAAATGGACCTGCGCGCGTCCAATACATGCGTCTACACCAGCGCAGGTCATTTTTTGGTACACCTTAGTAAAACGACCCCTATGTGTTTCTTCTTTAAAATACAGCTACCTCCTTAGTTTAAGTTCAGAGTACTACTTAACATTAATAGTTTTTTCTTGAAATGCCTGTACAACTGCTTTTCCAAGAGGATCAGGAGTGACACTTTCAGCTGGGCATACAGCAAAGTGCAAGAGACTCTTTTCAGTACACCCAGTTCCACAAGGAGTTTGGGTGATCACCAGTGACACACTGGAAGGAGTATCTGGGAGCTCTCAGGCATCCTTCATGGATTATTTAATAAGAACAAAGTATATCACATCAAGTGAAACCCCATAGCAAGAGTCCCTTAATAAGAAATTGTAACATGTCCCTGGTATTTGCCTGTCTGCAAATCACAAAGAACAAGTGAATCCATCTGAGTTTTTTCAATGGCTATCTCAATGTTTTCCATGTCAAGGCATCCCCAGATGATTTGTAACGAGAACTTTAATGGGTCAGTTGCTCTTTATGACTGGCATCATTCAACAAGAAGCACACCCCCGATGGGAAAGTCCTTGTGATTTCTGCATGACTGCACACATTTCTACCACCTGACCAGCAATCCATTCCCTAAACAAAGCTGCACGTGAGAGCTCCACTAATTACATTTTTTTGCATATGCAGACAATATACAGCACTCTAAATAATACAATTTAATGCTGAACAGATAATTAATTTTGTTCCGTTTTGAGAACCATTGGCAGGGCTACCTACACTGATGTGACATCATTGCCTGACTTCTAGAGAACAATGTAGCATTTTCACATTCTTAGAAAGCACAGTGGAGTCTATGTATTTAATATTTTTTCTCATGGACACAAATGGCCAAAGAAAAAAACAAAACCCTTGAGTATATCTGGCCCATTAATGTACACAATAGAGACTAAAATCTAAAGTGTACTGTATGTTTTAAGATATTATCATAACACCATTGCAGTGCTTATTTTCCAAATTACTAATAAGGTTTCAAAATATCACAAAGTCATGATACATTTCAAAACCTAGAACAATGATGTTTCAGTAACCATTTATATAAAACAAGGCAGAGTCCAGAGACCTGTCAGTTCAACCTATCTTTTCCATGTAATCTGATGCACATTAGCAGCCAAAACACAGACCCCCCTCCCCTTTATTGTGATATATATTTGTTTAGTCCTAGCAGGTACAAACCTCTAAAATAAAAATAGACATAGGGGAAATAACTATACTTCGTGGCAGCTACTGCTCTGGCAACTCTACTAAGCAGACTGGATGGACCATATCAGTTTTCATTTGCTGTCATCCATTATGACAATGTGTTACTGTTACTATAGTATACAGTAAGGATATACTCAGAGAAATTTGTTTCAGTTTGAATTTTTATTATTGTGCTTTTATCCCAACTTTTGGATGGAGCTTTCAGTTTGTTTCACATTCATGCATGTGAACTGGCTGTACATGCGTCATAGGTCAACGTGTGTTAAATTGATTTTGTATACATTCTTTTCCTAAGGCATCTCAACAAACTGGCTACCATGCATTACAAATAGCCCCATGTTAAAAAAATCACAGTTTAAGTTCTTAAAGAATTGTGGGGCAGAGAGTGAAAAGGGTACAGGTGGAGAATGGGCTTGGAAGCAGAGACAGCATGCAATTTTATTTCATGTTTCATGGTACATAAGTATTGCCATACTGGGACAGACCAAAGGTCCATCAAGTCCAGCATCCTGCTTCCAACAATGGCCAATCCAGTCACAATACATGGCAAGATCCCAAAACAGTACAATACATTTTATGCTGCTTATTCCAGAAATAAGAAGTGGATTTTCCCCAAGTCCATTTTAATAACGGTCTATGGACTTTTCCTTTAGGAAGTCATCCAAACCTTTTTAAACCCCGCTAAGCTAACCACTTTTACTACATTCTCTGGCAACGAATTCCAGAGTTTAATTACACATTGTTGAATATGGTTGTTGCAAGCACAAGCATACTTCGGAGGCCTTTTACTAAAATGTGCAAAAATTTGCAGTTACAGCAGCTTAATGTGGGATTTTACTATACAATAGTAAATAGTGGAGGAGTGGCCTAGTGGTTAGGGAGGTGGACTTTGGTCCTGAGGAACTGGGTTCAATTCCCACTTCAGGCACAGGCAGCTCCTTGTGACTCTGGGCAAGTCACTTAACCCTCCATTGCCCCATGTAAGCCACTTTGAGCCTGCCATGAGTGGGAAAGCACAGGGTACAAATGTAACAAAAAAAAAATAGCTACAAATTTTATGTGGCACTATTTTCATTGCAGGCCATGTGTTAATATAATTAGTTTGTGGTACCTGTTGAGAGTTAACATGGGACCACTTACCGCCTCCTATATAGGAGGCAGTAAGTGGCCCTGCGTTAACTTTGTGTTAGCCAGTTAGCACATGGTAAGCATAATACACTAGCTGGCTAATGCTTCCATGCCCACTCTCCATCCATACCATGCCCCTGAGGGAAATATCTGAAAAATTCAGTAACATGTGGTTTTAACATGCAGAAACAAACTACTGCAAAATCCCTTAACACAATAATGCAGTAGACTGTTTCAGTGTGTTAACTACATATTATGAGCTTATAGCCTTTTAGTTAAAGGGCCCCTTAATGCCATTGGCATTAAGGATTAAATTCTATAAACAGAACTGAAAAATTGGCGCTGCAAAAAACATGATAAGTGCAATTCTATAAATGGTGTTGAAAGTTGGGCACTCTTTATAGACTACGCTTAGGGCTAGATTCTATATATGGCGCCTGAAAATTCCACACGAGAAAAAAAATACAATTCTGTAAAGTACATCTACATTTTCTAGAACAGACTTTGATTGGGAGCCAGTGTAGTTTCTCGCGGAGGAGGTTTGCGCTTTCAAATCTTGTTTTTCCGAAGATGAGTCTTGCTGCCATGTTTTGAACGGTCTGAAGTTTCTTTAAGGTTTGCTCTTTGCATCCCGCATAAAGCGAATGCTACATACCTGTAGAAGGTATTCTCCGAGGACAGCAGGCTGATTGTTCTCACTGATGGGTGACGTCCACGGCAGCCCCTCCAATCGGAAACTTCACTAGCAAAGTCCTTTGCTAGCCCTCGCGCGCCCGCGCGCACCGCGCATGCGCGGCCGTCTTCCCGCCCGAAACCGGCTCGAGCCGGCCAGTCCAGTATGTAGCAAGACAATACACTTCAAGGGAAGACACAACTCCAAAGGGGAGGCGGGCGGGTTTGTGAGAACAATCAGCCTGCTGTCCTCGGAGAATACCTTCTACAGGTATGTAGCATTCGCTTTCTCCGAGGACAAGCAGGCTGCTTGTTCTCACTGATGGGGTATCCCTAGCCCCCAGGCTCACTCAAAACAACAACATTGGTCAATTGGGCCTCGCAACGGCGAGGACATAACTGAGATTGACCTAAAAAATTTACCAACTAACTGAGAGTGTAGCCTGGAACAGAACAAACAGGGCCCTCGGGGGGTGGAGTTGGATCCTAAAGCCCAAACAGGTTCTGAAGAACTGACTGCCCGAACCGACTGTCACGTCGGGTATCCTGCTGCAGACAGTAATGAGATGTGAATGTGTGGACAGATGACCACGTCGCAGCTTTGCAAATTTCCTCCATGGTGGCTGACTTCAAGTGGGCTACCGACGCTGCCATGGCTCTAACATTATGAGCCGTGACATGACCCTCAAGAGCCAGCCCAGCCTGGGCGTAAGTGAAGGAAATGCAATCTGCTAGCCAATTGGATATGGTGCGTTTCCCTACAGCCACTCCCCTCTTGTTGGGATCAAAAGAAACAAACAATTGGGCGGACTGTCTGTGGGGCTGTGTCCGCTCCAGATAGAAGGCCAATGCTCTCTTGCAGTCCAATGTGTGCAGCTGACGTTCAGCAGGGCAGGAATGAGGACGGGGAAAGAATGTTGGCAAGACAATTGACTGGTTCAGATGGAACTCCGACACAACCTTTGGCAGAAACTTAGGGTGAGTGCGGAGGACTACTCTGTTGTGATGAAATTTGGTGTAAGGGGCCTGGGCTACCAGGGCCTGAAGCTCACTGACTCTACGAGCCGAGGTAACTGCCACCAAGAAAACGACCTTCCAGGTCAAGTACTTCGGATGGCAGGAATTCAGTGGCTCGAAAGGAGGTTTCATCAGCTGGGTGAGAACGACATTGAGATCCCATGACACTGTAGGAGGCTTGACAGGGGGCTTTGACAAAAGCAAACCTCTCATGAAGCGAACAACTAAAGGCTGTCCTGAGATCGGCTTACCTTCCACTTGGTAATGGTATGCACTGATTGCACTAAGGTGAACCCTTACGGAGTTGGTCTTCAGACCAGACTCAGACAAGTGGAGAAGGTATTCAAGCAGGGTCTGTGTAGGACAAGAGCGAGGATCTAGGGCCTTGCTGTCACACCAGACGGCAAACCTCCTCCAATGAAAGAAGTAACTTCTCTTAGTGGAGTCTTTCCTGGAAGCAAGCAAGATGCGGGAGACACCCTCTGGCAGACCCAAAGAGGCAAAGTCTACGCCCTCAACATCCAGGCCGTGAGAGCCAGGGACTGGAGGTTGGGATGCAGCAGAGCCCCTTCGTCCTGCGTGATGAGGGTCGGAAAACACTCCAATCTCCACGGTTCTTCGGAGGATAACTCCAGAAGAAGAGGGAACCAGATCTGACGCGGCCAAAAGGGAGCAATCAGAATCATGGTGCCTCGGTCTTGCTTGAGTTTCAACAAAGTCTTCCCCACCAGAGGAATGGGAGGATAAGCATACAGCAGACCTTCCCCCCAATCCAGGAGGAAGGCATCCGCCGCCAGTCTGCCGTGGGCCTGAAGCCTGGAACAGAACTGAGGGACCTTGTGGTTCACTTGAGATGCGAAGAGATCTACCAGGGGGGTGCCCCACGCCCGGAAGATCTGTCGCACCACACGGGAATTGAGCGACCACTCGTGAGGTTGCATAATCCTGCTCAACCTGTCGGCCAGACTGTTGTTTACGCCTGCCAGATATGTGGCTTGGAGCACCATGCCTTGACGGCGAGCCCAGAGCCACATGCTGACGGCTTCCTGACACAGGGGGCGAGATCCGGTGCCCCCCTGCTTGTTGACATAGTACATGGCAACCTGATTGTCTGTCTGAATTTGGATAATTTGGTGGGACAGCCGATCTCTGAAAGCCTTCAGAGCGTTCCAGATCGCTCGCAACTCCAGAAGATTGATCTGTAGATCGCTTTCTTGGAGGGACCACCTTCCTTGGGTGTGAAGCCCATCGACATGAGCTCCCCATCCCAGGAGAGACGCATCCGTGGTCAGCACTTTTTGAGGCTGAGGAATTTGGAAGGGACGTCCCAGAGTCAAATTGGAGCAAATCGTCCACCAATACAGGGATTCGAGAAAACTCGTGGACAGGTGGATCACGTCCTCTAGACCCCCGGCGGCCTGATACCACTGGGAGGCTAGGGTCCATTGAGCAGATCTCATGTGAAGGCGGGCCATGGGAGTCACATGAACTGTGGAGGCCATGTGGCCCAGCAATCTCAACATCTGCCGAGCTGTGATCTGCTGGGACGCTCGCACCCGCGAGACGAGGGACAACAAGTTGTTGGCCCTCGCCTCTGGGAGATAGGCGCGAGCCGTCCGAGAATCCAGCAGGGCTCCGATGAATTCGAGTTTCTGCACTGGGAGAAGATGGGACTTTGGGTAATTTATCACAAACCCCAGTAGCTCCAGGAGGCGAATAGTCATCTGCATGGACTGCAGGGCTCCTGCCTCGGATGTGTTCTTCACCAGCCAATCGTCGAGATATGGGAACACGTGCACCCCCAGCCTGCGAAGCGCCGCTGCTACCACAGCTAGGCACTTTGTGAACACCCTGGGCGCAGAGGCGAGCCCAAAGGGTAGCACACAGTACTGGAAGTGGCGTGCGCCCAGCTGAAATCGCAGATACTGTCTGTGAGCTGGCAGTATCGGGATGTGTGTGTAGGCATCCTTCAAGTCCAGAGAGCATAGCCAATCGTTTTGCTGAATCATGGGGAGAAGGGTGCCCAGGGAAAGCATCCTGAACTTTTCTTTTACGAGATATTTGTTCAGGGCCCTTAGGTCTAGGATGGGACGCATCCCCCCTGTTTTCTTTTCCACAAGGAAGTACCTGGAATAGAACCCCAGCCCTTCTTGCCCGGATGGCACGGGCTCGACCGCATTGGCGCTGAGAAGGGCGGAGAGTTCCTCTGCAAGTACCTGCTTGTGCTGGAAGCTGTAGGACTGAGCTCCCGGTGGACAATTTGGAGGTTGAGAGGCCAAATTGAGGGTGTATCCTTGCCGGACTATTTGGAGAACCCACTGATCGGAGGTTATAAGAGGCCACCTTTGGTGAAAAGCTTTCAACCTCCCTCCGACAGGCAGGTCGCCCGGCACTGACACTTGGATGTCGGCTATGCTCTGCTGGAGCCAGTCAAAAGCTCGCCCCTTGCTTTTGCTGGGGAGCCGCGGGGCCTTGCTGATTCGCACGCTGCTGACGAGAGCGAGCGCGCTGGGGCTTAGCCTGGGCCGCAGGCTGTCGGGAAGGAGGATTGTACCTACGCTTGCCAGAAGTATAGGGAACAGTCTTCCTTCCCCCGAAAAATCGTCTACCTGTAGAGGTAGAAGCTGAAGGCTGCCGGCGGGCGAACTTGTCGAATGCGGTGTCCCGCTGGTGGAGAGACTCTACCACCTGCTCGACTTTTTCGCCAAAAATGTTATCCGCACGGCAAGGCAAGTCCGTAATCCGCTGCTGGACTCTATTCTCCAGGTCGGCGGCACGCAGCCATGAGAGCCTGCGCATCACCACACCTTGAGCAGCGGCCCTGGACGCAACATCAAAAGTGTCATAAACTCCTCTGGCCAGGAATTTTCTGCACGCCTTCAGCTGCCTGACCACCTCCTGAAAAGGCTTGGCTTGCTCAGGGGGAAGAGCATCAACCAAGCCCGCCAACTGCCGCACATTATTCCGCATGTGTATGCTCGTGTAGAGCTGGTAAGACTGGATCTTGGACACGAGCATAGAGGAATGGTAGGCCTTCCTCCCAAAGGAGTCTAAGGTTCTAGCGTCCTTGCCCGGGGGCGCCGAAGCATGTTCCCTAGAACTCTTAGCCTTCTTTAGGGCCAAATCCACAACTCCAGAGTCATGAGGCAACTGAGTGCGCATCAGCTCTGGGTCCCCATGGATCCGGTACTGGGACTCGATCTTCTTGGGAATGTGGGGATTAGTTAATGGTTTGGTCCAGTTCGCAAGCAATGTCTTCTTCAGGACATGGTGCAAGGGAACAGTGGACGCTTCCTTAGGTGGAGAAGGATAGTCCAGGAGCTCAAACATTTCAGCCCTGGGCTCGTCCTCCACAACCACCGGGAAGGGGATGGCCGTAGACATCTCCCGGACAAAGGAGGCAAAAGACAGACTCTCGGGAGGAGAAAGCTGTCTCTCAGGAGAGGGAGTGGGATCAGACGGAAGACCCCCAGACTCCTCGTCAGAGAAATATCTGGGATCTTCCTCTTCCTCCCACGAGGCCTCACCCTCGGTGTCAGACACAAGTTCACGGACCTGTGTCTGCAACCTCGCCCTGCTCGACTCCGTGGAACCCTGTCCACGATGGGGGCGTCGAGAGGTAGACTCCCTCGCCCGCATCGGCGAAGCTCCCTCCGCCGACGTAGTCGGGGAGCCTTCCTGGGAGGTGGCCGCGGTCGGTACCGCACGCGGTACCGACGTCGGGGACCTCAACCTGGGCGATGGGCCAGCCGGCGCCACGCTCGACGGTACCGGTGGCGCAAGCACCGCCGGTACCGGAGGGGTAGGGCGCAACAGCTCTCCCAGAATCTCTGGGAGAACGGCCCGGAGGCTCTCGTTTAGAGCGGCTGCAGAGAAAGGCTGAGAGGTCGATGCAGGCGTCGACGTCAGTACCTGTTCCGGGCGTGGAGGCTGTTCCGGGCTGTCCAGAGCGGAGCGCATCGACACCTCCTGAACAGAGGGTGAGCGGTCCTCTCGGTGCCGATGCCTGCTGGGTGCCGAATCCCTCGGCGACCCAGAGCTCTCGGTGCCGACACGGGGAGGAGACCGGTGTCGATGCTTCTTCGATTTCTTCCGAAGCATGTCACCGGAGCTCCCCGGCACCGACGAGGAGGACGTCGAATCCACCCGTCGCTTCCTCGGGGCCGAGACTGAAGAAGGTCGATCTCGGGGGGGCTGTACCGCAGGAGCCCTCAGGGTAGGCGGAGACCCACCCGAGGGCTCACCGCCACCAGCAGGGGAATGGACAGCCCTCACCTGCACTCCACCCGATGCACCACCGTCCGACGACATCAGCAGACGAGGTCCTGGTACCACCGACGTCGATGCAGCTATCCGATGTCTCGGCGCCGATGCAGAGGCCCGATGCCTCGATGCACTCGATGCAGGGGCGGCCGAGGAAGATGGTCTGGACGCTGACGACGTCGATGCACTCGAAGATCCCGGTGCCGATGCCGACGAAGAGCCCGAGAACAACACGTTCCACTGGGCTAGTCTCGCTACCTGAGTCCGCCTTTGAAGCAGGGAACACAGACTGCAGTTCTGAGGGCGGTGCTCGGCCCCCAGACACTGAAGACACGACGAGTGTCGATCAGTGAGCGAGATAACCCGGGCGCACTGGGTGCACTTCTTGAAGCCGCTGGAAGGCTTCGATGTCATGGGCGGAAAAATCACGCCGGCGAAATCAAAAGCCGAAATGGCGAAATTCGAAGCACCAAATTTAGAGGGAGAAAAAATCTCGACCGAGGCCGAAAAAAGGCCTACCCCGACGACGAAAGAAAACTTACCGGGGCAAAAAAGCTGGAAGTACGGGGAGGATTTACACGAAACCCGGCGGGGGGTTTCCGGAGCACTTCCCGACAAGGACAAAGCTTTCCCGAAGGAAAAAAAAAACACGTTCAAACAAATTGGACGCGCGAGGTCGACTTTCCGGGGCTCGACACGGCGAAAACACGACCGTACCGAGTGCGGACAAAAGAAGACTGGCCGGCTCGAGCCGGTTTCGGGCGGGAAGACGGCCGCGCATGCGCGGTGCGCGCGGGCGCGCGAGGGCTAGCAAAGGACTTTGCTAGTGAAGTTTCCGATTGGAGGGGCTGCCGTGGACGTCACCCATCAGTGAGAACAAGCAGCCTGCTTGTCCTCGGAGAAATTCCATTGCCCTGTTCTGTAAATATAGGGCAGATGCTAGCCCCCTCCTGACATTTACTGCACAGGCTTTGCACTTACTACATGCTAATGTTTCCAACTTATCTACATTAAATGGAAAAACTTACCACACTTTAGTAAACAAGCTCCCGATTGCACTAATGCAGTGTTTTCCAAGTTGGTCCTGGAGTACCCCTTTGCCTGTCAGGTTTTCAGGATATCCACAATGAATATGCATGAAAGAGATTTGCATATAATGGAGGCAGTGTATGCAAATCAAATTCATGCATATTCATTGTGGTTATCCTGAAAACCTGACAGGCAAAGGGGTACTCCAGGACCAACTTGGGAAACACTGCACTAATGAATGTAGATCTCTAGAAAACAGTAGAACACAATACCACGTGCAAAAGATTCTAGGTTGAATTTTAACAATACGTATTTCAGCCTGCATTCAGTTTTTCTGATGTTCCCAAGATCTATGGGAAAATGTATCAAAACTTATGCAGCCATACCCTGTATGTATGTGACATGCATATTGAACAGCAATACTTATCATCATCATATCAGTTCCTCAGGAAGTGATTGTAGTTTCAGAATTTGGATGAGAAGGTGCCTAAAAATATTTCTTTGGTTGATTTATGGTATATGCTTTTTCCTATGGATCAGTTTCTAAAGGGGATGGTGAAGCAGCTATGCAATTTTTCAGATGAGATAGCTAGATAGTAACATAGTAGATGACGGCAGATAAAAAAAACCTGTATGGTCCATCTAGTCTGCCCAACAAGATAAACTCATAGCATACAGTATGATGTGATACTACATATGCATACTTGATCTTGATTTGTCCTTGCCATTTTCAGGGCACAGACTATAGAAGACTGCCTGGCACTGGTCTTGTTCTCCAATTTCTGAAGTTGTTATCGAAGCCCCACTCCAGCCCATCCAAATCTGTCCAGCCACGATCAGGGCACAGACCGTAGAAGTCAGCCCAGCACTGGCCTTGTTCTCCAGCTACTAAAGCTGAATCTGTCTATGATCAGGGCACAGACCGTAGAAGTCAGCCCAGCACTGACTTTGCTTCCCAATTACTAGTGTTGCCATCTAATCACCGCAAGCTTGTTTGATTCCATGCCTTCTATACAGAATTCCTTTGTGTTTATTTCACGCATTTTTGAATCCTATTACCGGAATGATTTAGAGACTAGAACTGCTGTGATTGAGACCTGTATGCACTCTGCGGAAACCCAAATTTAAGTTCTCCAATCAACTAGTTCTTCTGCAATTAAGAACAATTGAAATTTTCATTATAAGATAGATTCACTGGAGGAAGACTTTGTAATTTTTGAATTCTCCAGTTATTCATTTACTTTCTTTCTCCTGATTATAGAAATCCTTGCCCTTCCAAATTCAGAAACTGTTTCTATTTATAACTGTTATTATATTTCTAGAAGTGTACTTGTTAGTCCAGGAGAGGATGAGATTAATATAGTATCTTTCCTTAAAGGACAAGGTAAGATATTAGCTTTTAAATCTTACTTTAACAATTTATTGTTTTCTGGTTCAAAAAATAAGGTTACTCAGTTGTGCAGAAGGTTTTTCCTGCATAATAAGGCCCAAGTTTTAGCCCTTGAGGCCACTTTTTACCTAAGGTTCCCCTGTAAGTATATTATTCACTATAAGGGATCCACCATGTCCTTTTTTTTTTTTTGGTGTTTTGCAACAGGATCAGTTTTTAGCAGAAAGATCTAGTGTACTGTGTGGTGTATAAGGGTTTTCACAGTAATATGCTATGTATAGGTATGGATTTGGTGGGTTTATCCACCAGATCTTTGATTTTCTAATACACTTAGGGATCCTTCTACCAAACAGTGGTAAAAGTGGCTTTAGCACACCCTTACACAGGTCTTTTACATGTGCTAAGGCCATTTTTACCACTGGAGTAAAATGTCTGAATTTCCTATTTATTAAATTAACGGCCACGTGCTAAGTTTACCATTAGCGCGTGGTCATTAAATAGATCAGCACACGAGCCCTTACCACCACCCATTATGTAGGCAATAAGGGCTCACGTGCTAAACATGCACTTATCGGTTAGCATGGGCCAAGGTAGCTGCACTAACCGATTAGCGCAGAACACACCCACTCTCCACCGCCAGACATACTCCACGGAAAAAAAATAGGATGTGCATACGCATTCTGAAATGACTGTGGCACACCTCAGCACGCTCCGCGGTATGCCATTTTTCACTACAGTAAGCACCTGTTAGTGCTTACTGCAGCTTTGTAAAATGGCCCCTTCTTTCTTTCTTTTTTAATATCTTTTTTCTGCCTCATAATATGGACTAATGGATTACATTATTTCTTGTTGTTATTTTCTTTTAAAATAATAAGTGTGTAATTTCTTTTTGCTCCCGAGCTTGTAAATGACTTAAAAAATGTTAGCAAAAAAACACAAAAAACAAAATGTAAAATCCCACAGGAAATTAAACAAAAAATGTTGGCCTGTCCACCCCTTCTTAGAAACGAGTTCATGGGGGGGAAAATGAGGGTCACCTGGAAGTGCATACTTTGGAACAGGGTATCTGAAAGGGATCAACTGCTTGTAAGTGAATTGTGAAAAAGAATAAAGGCATACTTTCATCTGTCTGTACTCACTTGCCAGAAGTGTGAAAAATAAGATTGGAGAGTTAAGTATACTGTGATTCCCTTAAGGAGGTCTCACAATTGAAAGGGGAAGGGTTCCTCGAGACCCCATAGAAAACCAGGCAGGTTTTCAGAAGGAGTAGTAATTATTTTAAATTCCCTAGAGACAGCACTTCCTCCCCATACAAGGGACCAGTCCCTAAGGAGTCCTTTTAGTAAAATAAACTAACAGATTCAGGACGCGCTAATGATTAGCATGTGCTAAATGATAAGATGTCCATAGGAATAAAACGGGCTTCTTATCATTTAGTGCACGCTAAAACCATTAGCACACCGTACTAAAAGGACCCCTAAATTAAGAATTATAAATATCCCTACCTGGAAATGCAAGAAAGCATCTTGCCTCCAAGGAAAATGGACACCCTCCCAGTTCCTGGAGGGGGAGGGGTGACAAGTGGTTTTCTGATTCCTGCAGGTAGAAGAACCCCAGAAGCAGGCAGACAGTGCACTCTGAGGAATGTAGTTGGGAGGTCACCTACAAATGAGAAACTGGCAAGGGAAGGAGCTCAGGACACACATGGGCTGGGATAAACTTGAAAACATTCCTGGGACAAATAGAGAGGTTTTGTTGGCTAGGCTGAGCTCTAGAGGAGGATTAGTCCATCCTGGTACTAATGTAGAAAACTGTTGCCTATTGTTAAAAGTTTATATTGAATAAGTCTGAGAAGTTTAAAAGCTGAGAGTAAATGAAGTTTCTACCTTGGAGTATGTGTTTCTCAGGTTAGGGTGGTGGACTCTGGTCCTGGGGAACTGAGGAACTGAGTTCGATTCCCACTTCAGGCACAGGCAGCTCCTTGTGCCTCTGGGCAAGTCACTTAACCCTCCATTGCCCCATGTAAGCCACAGTGAGCCTGCCATGAGTGGGAAAGCGCGAGGTACAAATGTAAAAAAAATAAATAAATAAGGGCTTCTTTTATCAAGCCAAGCTAGTGGCTCCCGGTGTGGTAATGCTGACAAAGCCTACTCACTTTGAATGGGCTACATCAGCATTGCTGCACAGGGGCTGCTAGCGCAGCTTGATAAAAGAAGCTCTAAGACTGTCTTTATAGACTCAGATTGTAGAGAAAAGTCCTGTGTCCAGCTCAGAGAGTGGCCTCGCCATCCTACCTATCAGCATGGGGTGACAATATGAAAATATTGACATAAGATATCTCAAAGACCCAGTGGAGAAAGGATGACCAGTGTGACTCTGTAATCTAGGATACAAAATGTTTCAAAATGAAAAGAGTAAAATGGAAGTAGTGATCTGGTGCTATATGTTAAGGACATCACAGGGTTAAATCAAATATGAATGATGAAGGAAACAAACTGTATTCTAAACTCTCTATGGACACAAGTTCCATGCCTGGTAGGGAGGAATTTAATGGTGGGAGTTTACTAAAGTTCGCCAGGCAGACCAGGATGGCAAAACACATTTTGGAAATGCCAAAGGATAGAATAGACAGCCTACCTAAGGCACAGTTTCTAGACATAAATGACTGATTCATGGTATAACTAGTTGTAGAACTGATAAAAAGGTAAAGCCACTTTAGATATAGTTCTTACTGAAATGCAATACATGATGCAGGGGGCAACAGTGGTAAGACTGATTGAAAGTGGTTAGAGCACCCGTCTTGCAATCCAGAGGTGGCCGGTTCAAACCCTACTGCTGCTCCTTGTGATCTTGGGCAAGTCACTTAACCCTCCATTGCCTCAGGTACAAACTTAGACTGTGAGCCCTCCTGGGACAGAGAAATATCCAGAGTACCTGAATGTAACTCACCTTGAGCTACTACTGAAAAAGGTGTGAGCAAAGTCCAAATAAATAAAAATACAATCAAATTTGAGATCCTCACTGGAGGAGGAGTAAGAAATGGAACTACTTTAATAACATATAACTTTACAAGAAGGGGATTGTGATAAAATGGCAAAAGTAGTCAGAAGGACCCCTACAAGAAGCAGTTATAAGGGTTAAAATTCTTGTAATGAGGCACTCCTAAACACCTCCTTTAGGGAGCAGGTTTTTGGTAAAACAACCCCTAGCTCTAAGACCAGCACCTTCAGAGCATATGAGGAAAAGGAAAAGCTGCAAGGTCCTCCAGAAGGGAGGAGCAGAACTACTACCCTTTTGTTAAGGACTGATTTACCCCTTTGGAATGGGAAGGTGTGTGAGAGAGAAGAAGCTCAGTTTCCCTGGCTGACAAAACTGTACATCATACCTTCATGGAGAGGCTGTAGGGAGGGGTCTTCCCAGTGACAGCTTCCAACAAAACCAGCTGAGCCATTGAAAGGAGAGCAGCAGGAGCAGGGCTGTGTGCTCCTCAGAGAACCAGAAGACATGGAGGCATCTGGAGGAAGGAGTACCCAGCCCAGAAGCAGGAATGGAGATGGAATGGGAAACATGTACATGAACAATATAAAACTGTTTCGGTAGCAGCCCTGTGGGAGGCCCACAGTGTCCCAGAAAACTGTGCAGGCAAATAACGGCCAGTGGCGTACCAAGGGGGGGGGGGGCGGTCCACCCCGGGTGCACGCCGCTGGGGGGTGCTGCGGCGCGCGCCTGCTCCTCCGAGTTCGCTAAACTTCATTCGTTTGCTGCAGCTCCCTCTGCCCCGGAACAGGTTACTTCCTGTTCCGGGGCAGAGGGAGCTGCAGCGAACGAACGAACGAAGTTTAGCGAACTCGGAGGAGCAGGCGCGCGCCGCGGCACCCCCCCAGCGGCATGCACCCGGGGGAGGTGTCATTTCGCCGGAGGGGGGGAGGTGTCATCTAGCGGGGGGGGCACGCTGCTCCCGGGGGGGGGGGCGCATCGGCGCTCCACCTCGGGTGCCATCCAGGCCAGGAACGCCACTGATAACGGCTTATAATATGGTTTTACTGTCTGTGCACACATCATCAATATAGATAGGGTGAGGCAAAAAAAAGTAACCCCCTAGAGATTTTTGCTTTTCTCAGTAACCACTGTGAATTTTACCGACAAATTGTATTTACTTATTCAGTCATCATACTTACATATTACTATTAAGCAGGGGCGTAGCCAGACATTGGCAGGAGGGGGTCCAGAGCCCAAGGTGGAGAGGCATATTTTAGCACGCCTCCCCCCACTGCTGACCCTCCCCCGCCACTTTCGACCCCCGTTGCCACCAGGTACCTTTGCTGACGGGAGTCCCCAACCCCCGCCAGCCTTAGTCTTCTTCAGCGACGGTCTCTGGCGCATTCGCTGATCTGTGCTGTGAGTCCTGACTGATGTCCTGCATGCACGTCGTCAGTCAGGACTCACAGCACAGATCAGCGAACACGCCGGAGACTGGCTCTGAAGAAGACTAAGGCTGGCGGGGGGGTCCTGGCGGCAGTGGAGGGAGGGGGTCAAAAGTGGTGGGGGGGGTCAAAAGTAGAGGGGGCCATGGCTAAATCTGTGGGGACCCATGCCCCCGTGGCCCCACCTAGCTACGCCCCTGCTATTAAACACCATTCAATTATCTTAAGCTATGCTGATGTTACTGACATTTTAGCGTTACTACCTAGCAATTTTAGCGTGTTAGAAATGTTCAAACTTAAAACACAGTAAAATAACATCATTCAAACGATATAATTAACAATGTATCAGAATTTCACAGTCACTGTGAATGCTCAAAGTGTCCACCCACGGTTTTAACACAGGCCTTCAGTTGCTTTGGAAAGTTCCTAACAGCCTTGTCAATCGGTCCCTGCAGCAGGCTGTCTCAGATCACCTGCAGCGCTTCCTTGAGTTCTGCGATTGTTTCAGTGGCGTACCAAGGGTGGGGTGGTGGGGGCAGTCTGCCCCAGGTGAACGCTACAGGAGGGGTGCAGGGAGCAGCCACGTGGCTGTCAGCTCAACTGGTTCCCTGCTCCCTCTGCTGTTACTTCCTGTTGCGGGGCAGAGGGAGCAGGGAACCAGCAGAGCCAACAGCTGCATGGTTGCTTCCAGTGCCCCAGCAGGTAGGAAGAATGCGCTTGGGGGGGGGGGGGGCCTGGAGGTGGATGTGCCAGGGGGGACGCTGCACCCGGGGGGTGTCACGTTGCACCGGGGGGGGGGGGTTATGCTGCTCCGGGGGGGGGGGGGGGAACAGACGACACTGCAGCCTGGGGGGGGGGGGGGGGTGCAGTGGCGATCTGCCCCGGGTGGCAGCTGACCAAGGAACGGCTTTGGGTGGAGCTTGTGATAGGCCTTCAACATTGCTCCCTAGACAAAAGTCTGTCACTGTGACATCATTAACAGTAATCTGCTACCCTGTTTTTTGTCTTTTGCAAATAATGGTAGTTTTACAGTGCATTTTTGAACATGTGAAAATTGCTGGTTGGTCATACTACAAAGTCTGTAACTTCACCGTGTTTACAGATAATCTCATTCCACTTGGCACATACATGTAGATATTAACAACAAATACAGCTGTAAAATTTCACATTGAAATTCCAAGCGGTTGCTGAGAAAGCTTTAACTAAACAATTAGAGCCAGAGTGTTCACTGCAGCTCCTTGTGACTCTGGGCAAGTCACTTAACCCTCCATTGCCCCTGGTACAAAATAAGTACCTGAATATATGTAAACCGCTTTGAATGTAGTTGCAAAAACCTCAGAAAGGCGGTATATCAAGTCCCATTTCCCTTCACTGACCAATTCAAGGTAACTACCTATACAGAAAGCAGTGCAGAATATACGGATATTAAACACTTGCATCAACCTTAAGCTAGTGATCACACTGAGGGGCCCTTTTACTAAGCCATGCAGGCGCCTCCGCGCTCCCAACGTGCGCCAATTTTGAGTTACCACTTGACTTACCGCTTGGCCCTTGTGGTAATATCATTTTTGATGCGCGTCCGATAAGAGCACTGGAAAATATTTTTATTTTCTGGCATGCGGACGGTAATCAGGCATTAATTGGCATTTTATACATGTAGACCATTATCGCCCGGTTACCACATGAGACCTTACCGCTAGGTCAATGGTTGGTGGTAGGGTCTCCGACCCAAAATGGACACGTGGCAATTTTCATTTTGCCGCATGTCCATTTTTGGCAAAAATTTTAAAAAGGCATTTTTTTCAGGTGTGCTGAAAAATAATTCTGTGTGCACACCAACTACGCGTCTACACTACCGCAGGCCTTTTTTCAGCGCACCTTAGTAAAAGGGCCCTGAAATGAATAGTGACTCCTGATTCTAATCAGAATGTCTAAACATACATCTTTATGCCTCACACTGCATGCCTTTCACCAGAGTTCAGGTTGTATATCCAGATCATGCGTGTACAGTTTTCAGTTGCATCCTAAGAAACAAAATAATTGTGGTCTCTGCATAATTCAAAGGACAGTTTAGAATTCTAAGCCCCCACAGTTCCACATTTAGGACACAGTCGCTTTAGCAAAAGACAAAACCTAAAGGCACAAAGCATATCCGGGGAGCATTCTTCAAAACAGATGCCTTCTTCCTCTTGGGATTTCTGACATGTGCTGTATAAGTTCAGTTTTGCCGTAACTGAAACATGATCCATGGGTCATGCTGTGGAAAACTGCCCACTTGAATCAAATTAAACTTAAACTGAATTAGTAAAGGGGGATTAACTGTTGTTATACTTTTATGAAACTCCATTAATAGGGCATTCTTAGATATTATTGCCTCAAGAATCCAATGCATAACTGTAAGTGTTACTCAAGTGTGGAAAGGAGTAATTGAATTAACAAGACAAAAAGCAGTTTAGCTGAAATATAAGTTCAAGACATCTGTTTTATCCAGATTTGGCAAAAAATGAAAAAACAAATTTGTGGTTTTTATTCCCCCTATAATCCTAGGACAAAAATTCACTTTTCTTAAAAATTCATAAGTAGGACATTATGAAAAGCAATAACCTACTTTAATACATATTCCATCATCCTGTGGCACATTCATTTTATTCATATGTATGTGCAGCATAGGGTTTGATTAAAAGTCCAGCTACACTTTTCAAAAGCATCATTGTAGGAACTGGAGAGTCAGATGCAAGCTTAATAATGGGTAATTTACCCAGTACTAAAGGACTACACAGATAGAGAAAGAGAGAGCGAGAGAGAGCAAACTACTTATATTTTTCTCTAAAATAGTCTGGCAACCATGCATATAGGTCAATTCTCAAAGGCTTTAGTGTTACAGTTGTGAGCCCTTGTGCCCAAACAGAGCACGGTGACCCGGTGTGTTGAGCCCGCGCTCAGTCGGGCAGCCGAACAACTCCAAGGCTTCACCTGGGAGCAACCACCGTTCCCCGAGGCTTGAGCCCCCAGGTGCAGGTGGCCACCAGGACTTCTGGATACGCACAGGGGTCAAACGGCTGCAGGCAGTGAGGAGTCTGGTTCTAGCCGGGTCAGGTCAGGCGAGGAGGAACACCAGCAGATGTCAGGGCAGGTAGCGAGCCGAGGATAATCAGGACACCAGCAGAGGTCAGAGCGGGCACCCAGTAAAGGGTAATCAGGGTCCGCCACAGTGGTCAGGTCAGGCAGCAAGCAAGAGGTAGTCGGGTCCAAAGCAGAGGTCAGGTCAGGCAGCAAGCAGGAGGTAGTCGGGTCCAAAGCAGAGGTCAGGTCAGGCAGTAACACGAGTAATGAATCACACACCAAAGTGTAAAGTAATCTACTGGAGTAGAAGCCGAAGCACAGAAGTGAGGCCAGGCTGCTCCTAAAATAGTTCCAACCATCAGGGGAAATGAAATCAGCTGGCAGGGGGAGCCTCCCATTGGCTAGCCAGCGGCAGGGTCAGGAGGAGCCGGGACCAATCAAGAGGAGCAAAAGGTGGAGCATCCGAAGAGCAGGAGGCAGGGCCAGACTCGGCGTTCCACGTGGCTGACCAACAGGGGAATTCCCGGAGCGCCGGGCCTAGCCAATATGGCTGGTGCTCTGCGTCGCCAAAAGTGGAGACGCCCTCCCCGAAGCTCCCCCTGGAGTGCCGTAGGTACGGGACCACCCGGAGCACCGTACCCGCCAGGATGGCCGGCGCTCCACGTCGGAGGAGCGGGTCCTACCGAAGTGAGGAGCGTGACATTTAGGAGCCTACATCTGAGATTCAAAAACCTAAGATAGATATTTTGAAAAATGAGTATGACTCAGTCCCTATATGTAGATGCCTAAGGGATATTTTTACTAACCTGCATTAAGCATGTAGGGTCAGAATCTATATATGGCATCTAGAAAATCCACGCAGAAACCATTTACGCCTAAGTATAGCCAATAAGGGGTGCCTATATTTAGGCACATTATATAGAATATGCTTAATTGATATCCTAGCACTTAAAACTATGCACCTCCATTTACACCAATGAAAATGTGGCGTATATCCCATCTCGTACATTTAGGCACATTGTGCCATATTCTATAACTATGTATATATAACTTTTGGAATGTCTACGAAATGCCAATTTCCCTGCCCATAGATACATCCCTTTTGAACTGCACATATTAGAATTTAGGTGCAGTTCATTACAGAATACGCTTAGCGAGTTGTGTGTAGAAATTCTAATTATTGCCAATTAGAGCTCATTTTTGCTTGCTAAGTGCTGTTAACAACGCTGATTGGCTTGTTAAGTCAATTAAGTTACACATGTTGTTACAGAATATGCTTAGATTTTGGCACGGAACGCTAGGCGTGATATATAGAATCGGGGGGGGGGGGGGGTAGTGGGTAAATCTCCTCCAATTCAGAAAAGAAATGAAAATCTACCTCTTCAAAACATTCTACAGTTAATCACAAATATATCGTCGCCTTCCTTTCAAATCTACCTCTTCAAGAACTATATGAATAAATATCACCAAAACTCTACAATTGAACCCAAAAGCTACCACTACCTTTTCCACTTCAAATCTATCTTTTCAAAACCTCTATGAATAACCACACAAACTATAAGATGCCCTCTCCACATTGCACAACACTATTGTAACTCCACCAAAATGTAAATTGGAAGCTACTTTGAACCAAAACTTGTTTTGGGATAATAGTGGGAAACAAGAATGAATGAATGAATGAATGAATAAATAAATAAATAAATAAATATAAAGGGGTGCTTATATTAGGCAACTAGAAGGTGCATATTCAAAGCCTAAAGACTACTAGTGTAACAGGTCAAATACGTGTGTCTATTTTAGGCACAACCACTTACACTAGCCTATTCAATAATCAAACTATGGCATCAGTCATATAAATTGAAACTGAGGAAGAAACCATTCTAACAAACAAAGCAGTGATTTAAGCCTAGAAAAGCAACAATTAGCGAAGAGGCATAAGTACTTACCAAATACAGTTTCCAACACCTCTATCTGCTTTTTGACTAAAGCAGGTACAGCATATATTGTATATTTAGTTTGGCAATATGCCCATTTATGCAAATATTGCACATATACAG
The DNA here is from genome assembly GCF_901765095.1 of Microcaecilia unicolor. Taxonomy (NCBI): domain Eukaryota; kingdom Metazoa; phylum Chordata; class Amphibia; order Gymnophiona; family Siphonopidae; genus Microcaecilia; species Microcaecilia unicolor. The sequence goes on from NC_044031.1 coordinate 208,333,918, forward strand.
AGCAATTCTATAATGGGGCGTCTACCTTTATGTGCTGCTTGAGCAAATAATTGTACAAAATACTGTCCTTATTACGAGTAAATGTGTAAGGGGCACAAAACACCTAAGCACTATTCTATAACGCTGCGTATAAGAGGCGTAGCACATAAACACAAGGGGGTATTCACATGGATGGTGCTGCCATTTATGAATGCAACTTACAGCATACTGTGAGCTATATGTGCTCTTGAAGCATTTAGGCTTCCACAGTTAAGTCAGGTCTATGGCTGGTGTACTGTGAGCACTTGGATTTTAGGCATTCCAATATCAGGTTGAACTAGTAATCTGTAGAGGAATCTGAGTACACAGATGCTGTTATATTATAAGCTCTAACTATTAAAAGAGGTAGGGGGTCCTCTACCAACCAGAATGTTCCATGCACTTACAGTATCCACATAGTATGTCACAGCACACTGCAACTATTAAAAAAATCCTTCCTCTAACAGGATGGGTCCTTAGCCCTGGGAAACTCTTCGTGAACACTCTGGGCGCAGAGGCGAGCCCAAAGGGTAGCACACAGTACTGGAAGTGACGTGTGCCCAGCTGAAATCGCAGAAACTGTCTGTGAGCTGGCAGTATCGGAATGTGTGTGTAGGCGTCCTTCAAGTCCAGAGAGCATAGCCAATCATTTTCCTGAATCATGGGGAGAAGGGTGCCCAGGGAAAGCATCCTGAACTTTTCTTTGACCAGATATTTGTTCAGGGCCCTTAGGTCTAGGATGGGGCGCATCCCCCCTGTTTTCTTTTCCACAAGGAAGTACCTGGAATAGAATCCCAGCCCTTCTTGCCCGGATGGCACGGGCTCGACCGCATTGGCGCTGAGAAGGGCGGAGAGTTCCTCTGCAAGTACCTGCTTGTGCTGGAAGCTGTAAGACTGAGCTCCCGGTGGACAATTTGGAGGTTTTGAGGCCAAATTGAGGGTGTATCCTTGCCGGACTATTTGGAGAACCCACTGATCGGAGGTTATGAGAGGCCACCTTTGGTGAAAAGCTTTCAACCTCCCTCCGACTGGCAGGTCGCCCGGCACTGACACTTGTATGTCGGCTATGCTCTGCTGGAGCCAGTCAAAAGCTTGTCCCTTGCTTTTGCTGGGGAGCCGAGGGGCCTTGCTGAGTCGCACGCTGCTGACGAGAGCGAGCGCGCTGGGGCTTAGCCTGGGCCGCAGGCTGTCGAGAAGGAGGATTGTACCTACGCTTGCCAGAAGAGTAGGGAACAGTCTTCCTTCCCCCAAAAAATCTTCTACCTGTAGAGGTAGAGGCTGAAGGCTGCCGGCGGGAGAACTTGTCGAATGCGGTGTCCCGCAGGTGGAGCTGCTCTACCACCTGCTCGACTTTTTCTCCAAAAATATTATCCGCACGGCAAGGCGAGTCCGAAATCCGCTGCTGGATTCTATTCTCCAGGTCGGAGGCACGCAGCCATGAGAGTCTGCGCATCATCACACCTTGAGCAGCGGCCCTGGACACAACATCAAAGGTGTCATACACCCCTCTGGCCAGGAATTTTCTGCACGCCTTCAGCTGCCTGACCACCTCCTGAAATGGCCTGGCTTGCTCAGGGGGGAGCTTGTCCACCAAGCCCGCCAACTGCCGCACATTGTTCCGCATGTGTATGCTCGTGTAGAGCTGGTAGGACTGAATCTTGGCCACGAGCATAAAAGAATGGTAGGCCTTCCTCCCAAAGGAGTCCAAGGTTCTAGAGTCCTTGCCCGGGGGCGCCGAAGCATGCTCCCTAGAACTCTTGGCCTTCTTTAGGGCCAAATCCACAACTCCAGAGTCGTGAGGCAACTGAGTGCGCATCAGCTCTGGGTCCCCATGGATTCGGTACTGGGACTCAATCTTCTTGGGGATGTGGGGATTACTTAATGGCTTGGTCCAGTTCGCCAGCAATGTCTTTTTGAGGACATGATGCATGGGTACTGTGCACGCTTCCTTAGGTGGAGAAGGATAGTCCAGGAGCTCAAACATTTCAGCCCTGGGCTCGTCCTCCACAACCACCGGGAAGGGGATGGCCGTAGACATCTCCTGGACAAAGGAAGCGAAAGACAGGCTCTCAGGAGGGGAAAGCTGTCTTTCAGGAGAGGGAGTGGGATCAGAAGGAAGACCCTCAGACTCCTCGTCAGAGAAATATCTGATGTCTTCTTCGTCTTCCCACGAGGCCTCACCCTCGGTGTCAGACACAAGTTCACGGACCTGTGTCTGCAACCGTGCCCGGCTCGACTCCGTGGAACCACGGCCACGGTGGGAGCGTCGAGAGGTAGACTCCCTCGCCCGCACCGGCGAAGCTCCCTCCGCCGACGTAGTCGGGGAGCCTTCCTGGGAGGCTACCGCACTCGGTACCGCAAGCGGCACCGATGTCGGAGATCTCACCCCCGGACAATGGGCCAGCCGGCGGCTCGCTCGACGGTACCGGAGGCGCAAGCACCCCCGGTACCGGAGGGGTAGGGCGCAACAGCTCTCCCAGGATCTCTGGGAGAACGGCCCGGAGGCTCTCGTGCAGAGCGGCTGTGGAAAAAGACATGGAAGCCGATGCAGGAGTCGATGTCAGAACCTGTTCCGGGCGTGGAGGCTGTTCCGGGCTGTCCAAAGGGGAGTGCATCGACACCTCTTGAACAGAGGGCGAGCGGTCCTCTTGGTGCCGATGCTTACTGGGTGCCGACTCCCTCGGCGACCCAGAGCTCTCGGTGCCGACACGGGAAGGGGACCGATGACGATGCTTCTTCGATTTTTTGGAACGAAGCACGTCACCGGAGCTTCCCGGCACCGACGAGGATGACGTAGAATCCAGCCGTCTCTTCCTCGGGGCCGAGGCCGAAGAAGGTCGGTCTCGGGGGGGCTGTACCGCAGGAGCCCTCAGGGTAGGGGGAGACCCACCCGAAGGCTCACCGCCACCAGCAGGGGAATGGACAGCCCTCACCTGCACTCCAGACGAAGCACCACCGTCCGACGACATCAGCAGACGAGGAGGTCTCGATACCACCAACGCCGACGCAGCCCTCCGATGTCGCCCCGATGCAGAGGGCCGATGCCTCGATGCACTCGATGCAATCGGGGGCGAGGATGAAGGTCCGGGCGCCGACGACGTCGAAGCAGTCGATACTCCCGGTGCCGATGCCGACGAAGAGCCCGAGAACAAAATGTTCCACTGGGCTAATCTCGCTACCTGAGTCCGCTTTTGCAAAAGAGAACACAGACTACAGGCCTGAGGGCGGTGCCCAGCCCCCAGACACTGAAGACACGACGCGTGCCTGTCAGTGAGCGAGATTACCCGGGTGCACTGGGTGCACTTCTTGAAGCCGCTGGAAGACTTCGATGTCATGGGCGGAAAAATCGCGCCGGCGAGATCAAAACTCGAAATGGCGAAAATGGCACCACAAAAATAGGGGGAAGAAAAACTTCGACCGAGGCCTAACTAGGGCCTACCCCGACGACGAAAGAAAACTTACCGGGGCAAAACTAGAAGTACGGGAAGGGAGAAAACCATAAAGGTCTCCTTCCGACACCTTTTTTTTTTTTTTCGTAGAACGAAGTCGATAAATGACGCGCGAGGTCAACTTTGGGGCGCGAACGGCGAAACACGACCGTACCGAGCGCGGACAAAAGAAGACTGGCCGGCACGAGCCGGTTCGGGCGGGAAGACGGCCGCGCATGCGCGGTGCGCATCGGCGCGCGAGGACTAGCAAAGGACTTTGCTAGAAAGTGTTCCGATTGGAGGGGCTGCCGTGGACGTCACCCATCAGTGAGAACAAGCAGCCTGCTTGTCCTCGGAGAACCTCTTATACACTAGTAATCTGTTTGTCTAGAGGAATCAGAACAAACATCACTACCATATAGAACTATAACATAATTTTTTTAGAAAACCTTTAAAGTTGGTGTGAGGGAGTCTATAGAAAATTAGTGCTCCCCATTAACAGAAATACCTCACAGTTACAGAGACACCTTAAAAAGCAGGCCACAGAGCAGGGAAGGTATGACTCAGCAGGTGCGCTGGAGGGAGGAAATGGTCAGGGAGGGATAAAAACCCTCAGCATAAATCAATTAAGAAGGCCCAGAAGAGAGAGAAGAGAATCCCTCCACCTTATACTTCCATTGCAGAAGTGTAAGCTGAAGAATCTCTACTAAGGTAGGCCAAGTTTATCTTGGAAGTCTGCTGATATTGTCACTTTTGAACTGGCCAATTGTGCTGCATTTTGAAAGACAGAGCTGTAACTCTGGGACTCCAGGCCTGAGGCAAGCTGTTTGTGCTGCCTTCTGAGAGACAGACTAGTGCTTGCCATGGTCCTGCAAGAGCTGGCCATGGGAGAGGTTTCAACAATGGTGAAAGAAAGTTAGGAGTGTTCAAGGGAAGAGCAGAGTAAAGGGTGCACATTATCCCTGTCAACTTCTAAGCAGCTGGTAGATGCAAGGGAAAAACACAAAGTGTCTGTATATAAATAAAGAGGTAAATATAATAGGCATCTCAGAAACCAGGTGAAAGGAGAACAATCAATGGGACACTGTGTTAACAGGGTACAAATCATATCACAATGATAGAGTACTTCAAATTGGAAGGGAAGTTGTCCTATATGTTAAAGAGGGAATTAAGCCAAAAAACAAAACAAAACATTGTACATAAAACAGATAGCAGCTTGGAATCCTTAGGGATAGAAATCTCATGTGTCAAGGGAAGGTGTATTCTAGTAGGGCTGTACTACCATCCGCCAGGACAGAACGAACAGACAGTTGATGAAATGTTTATAGGTATTAAGAAAACTGGCAACCTGGGCAACAGTATAATAACGGGTGACTTCAATTACCACACTAGCAAAGAATCAGTAGAATTCAATCACAAACCAAAATATAATATTCTTCTTATCTGTATCACTGGATTTGCTTAAGACCACTAAAATTTGGAGAAAAAAAGACCTCAGTAGACAAAAGGAAACATACCTATTCCGTAAGGCAAAGTCTTCAATATATAGGTGGCTCACATTAATTATTAGTCATAAAAAAAACTCCATATAAATCTAACATTATCAAAATTTGTCACATAATTCTTCATGAAATATCCAAAAAAACAATACAAATTTAGAAGAGAAGATATCCAACATGTAAAACACCCAGTCTTATGAAAACAGAACAGTACTTATCTTTGATGAAGTTCAAAACAAATTCCCGACAGGGGTTCCCTGTTTTGCTGTATAAGCTGCTTCAGGGGATAAAATTCAGAAACCAAAACATCTTGGAAATGCCATAAGAAGAAGAGCTTTGATTATTCCAGTTAAGTAGGATTATCTTTCGTGTTCCAGTCTCGTGTTTTGTAGAATATTATATTTTGGTTTGTGATTTCAATTACCCCAATGTTGACTGGATAAAGGTTACATCAGGGAGAGTTAAGGAGGTAAAAGTCCTAGATGTAATAAATGACTGCTTCCTGAAGCAACTGGTCCAGGAGCCGACAAGAGGGGGGGGGGGGGGGCTAATTTAAATCTAGTCCTTAGTGGAAATTAGGGCATACTATGAGAAAGAATGGTGTTGGGTCCACTGGGAAACAGTGATCATAGCATGAGCAAATATCTGGAGAGAAGTCACAAAGGAAATCTTGTAGCAACATTCAATTTTCGAAATGGCAACTATGATAAAATAAGGAAAATGGTTAAAAAAAGCTAAAAGGATCAGTTGCAAAGGTTAGGACTTTAAATCAAGCATAGATGATGTTTAAAAATACTATCTTGGAAGCCCAGACCAGATGCATTCCATGTATTTTCAAAGGTGGAAAGAAGAGCAAATGACAGCCATCATGGTTAAAAGGTGAAATGAAAGAGGCTATTAGAGCCAAAAGAACATCATTCAAAGAATTATTATTATTATTAGCATTTATATAGCGCTACCAGACGCACGCAGCGCTGAACACCTGATACAAAGAGACAGTCCCTGCTCAAAAGAGCTTACAATCTAAGTAATACAGACAAACAAGACAGTTACCGGTGAGGGAAGTAATGGGTGAGAAGGGAGGAAGGGACAAGGGGAGGGCAATTGTGGCTAGGAGCTAAAAGCAGCAGTGAAAAGGTGGGTTTTCAGCATAGATTTGAAAACAGGTAGAGATGGAGCTAGACGTATAGGAAAAAGATGTATGGAAAAAGGATCCAAATGAAGAAAATAAGAAGCAACATAAGCACTGGCAGGTTCGATGCAAAGCATTGATAAAGAAGGCTAAAAGAGAATATGAACAGAAACTTGTCACAGAGACAAAAACTCACAGAAACAACCTTTTCAGGTATACCAGAAGTAGAAAGCCTGAAAGGGAAGCAATGGGACCATTAGATTATGAAGGAGCAAATAAGGCACTCAAGGAAGACAAGGCCATAGCAGAAAGACTGAATGAATTCTTTGCCTCGGTCTTTATAGAAGAAAATGTAACAGATCTACCTGTACAAGAAATGGTTTTCAAAGGTAAGGATGCGGAGGAACTGAAAAAATCTCAGTGAACCTGGAAGACATACTGAGCCAAATTGACAAATTAAAGAGTAATAAATCACCTGGACTGGAAAGCAGGAATCCTAGGGTACTGAAAGAACTCAAATATGAAATTTCTGATCTGCTATTAGTGATCTCTAACCTATTGTCTGTAGTGCCTGAAGATTGAAAAGTGGCCAATGTAATGCCAATTTTTAAAAAGGGTTCCGGGGTGAACCGGCAAATTACAGACCGGTAAGCCTGACATCAGTACTAGGCAAAATAATGGAAACTATTATAAAGAATAAAATTACGGAACATGTAGATAAACATGGTTTAATTGGTCAGAGTCAGCATGGATTAAGCCAAGGGAAGTAACGCATCATCAATTTGCTTCATTTCTTTGAAGGCGTGAATAAACATGTCGATAAAGGTGAGCTCATTGATGCAGTGTATCTAGATTTTCAGAAAGCTTTTGACAAAGTCCCTCATGAGAGATTCATGAGAAAATTAAATATTACTGAGGTCTATAAAATCCTGAGTGGTGTAGAATGAGTAGAAGTGAATCAATTTTTTATTCTTTCAAAAAGTTCGAAGACTAGGGGACACTCAATGAAGTCACATGGAAATAATTTTAAAACAAATAGGAGGAAATATTTTTTTCACTCAACAAATATTTCAGCTCTGGAACTCATTGCCGGAGGATGTGGTAACAGTGGTTAGCATATCTGGGCTAAGAAATGGTTTAGACTAGATCCTGGAGGAAAATTCCATAATCTGCTATTGAGACAGATATGGGGAAGCCACTGCTTGCCCTGGGATTAGTAGCATGGAATCTTCCTACTGTTTGGGTTTCTGCCAGGTACTTGTGACCTAGATTGGCCACTATTGGAAACAGAATACTGGGCTAGATGGACCATTGGTCTGACCATTATGGCTACTCTTGTGCTCTTTTTTTTATATAAATCATCTTTATTGAAACAAATGCAAAAGTTTCAACAATAAGCTAGTTCGGGTTTTTCTTTAACATCTTAGAATTTACTCTTATGTTCTTATGAACAAAAGAACTACTTTTTGGTGTGTTTATTTTCTCCTGACCTGTGAGAGGAACAGGTCACCCATTTTTCTGTTCTTAAATAAATTGGTTTATTTTACTTTTAAACCTCTCTGTGGCTGTGTTTTCCAAGGCTCCAGGCCTGCTCTCACTCACATCGCTACAATGAGTTTGATTTCTATCACAACTGAGTTTTTGTTTTACTCACGTTTTACCCCAAATGCAGCCTAATTGACAATAGATGACCACGTCAGGTTTTATTTCTTTATAATAAACTTTTATTGGAATTGGTTCCCTGGATCTGCTTTTTTTTTTTGTATCCTGTGCACAGTGTGGACTCTTACTTGGCCTCTCTTTTTTTATTCCTTTGACCTGGCTCTTTGCCTTTTCGGTGAGAAGGGAGCGATCCTGGAGTCCAAGGGCAAGAAGCTCTCACCATGGGTAAGAAATTGCCATTGTGCATGGGCCAAGCCAAATAACCACCACTACAGGAGGATCTGAGGCAAAGAGAAGCTGGTATGGGATCACATTAGTGAGACCGGGATGGAAAGGGAGTCTGGCTAACGATAAAATAAGAGGGAAAATACTGCAGAACAAAGAAAGTCAAAACAAAAAAATGAAAAGTGATAATCACATTATTTCCCTGGTTTCTATAAATGTTGGTTGATGTCAAAGATTCCAAAACATTTTCCTCTGCCACTACATAATTGGAACACCGTGGTTCAAAGTGGCCTGTGTATAGAAGACCACAGGAAACTAAGAGGGGGACATTATCCGCATGGGCTACCATTAAGATGTATTAGTTTACTGTTAACCCCAGTTAACAGTAAACTATTACATATCATGTAAAATGAGTTTATCTTGTTGGGCACACTGGATGGACTGTACAGGTCTTTATATGTCGTCATTTACTATGTTGACAACACATATACAAGTAGGACTCTTCGTTTTGCATTCATTACTTGGTGTATTTATTGACCCCTGATGCAGACGCTTTTTAGCGTCGAAACAAGGCCTGTGTCAGGTCGTTATCTCTGATATAATAAAGACTGTTGGACTCACGTCTCCAGTGGTGAATCGTCTATTAGTCTCTACTTTTGCCTTCTGGGGTCCATCATTGATCATCCCACCCCTAAAGGATAGTCTGGCATTTGAATACCAACCAGGGGCGTACCTATGTGGGGCCACGGGGGCATGGCCCCCCCAGATTTGGCACTGCCCCCCCTGCTGCTGACCCTTTTGACTCCCCCTTCCCACCACCGCCAACCCTCCCCTGCTGCCGCTATCAGGTACCTGTGCTGGTGGGGGTCCCCAACCCCCGCCAGCCGAAGTCCTCTTCAGCGTCGGTATCCGGGCCGGCGCATTGCTGCAGCTGAGCTGGATGTAAGGATTCTGTTTCTGTGTGAGTCGTCCTGATGTCCTGCATGTTCCTATGTGGGGGAGGGGTGCCGGGGGGAGGCCTCAACGGAGCAAGCATTTTTGTTAGGCTGCCATTTTGTAAAGCCTTTTTCATTGTGAAGTTTGATGAGTGTGAGTGTATTTTATTGCTGGCTTCCAGAGAAGCACAGTCAGCTAGACGTAAGGGCCATAGGGTTGGGTGGGTTTTCTATTTTCCACTTTGTAATTTGGATTTGTAAGTGATTTGTCAGTATGTTAACAGTGTGATTGTTATGTTTGTTTTGAATCATTTGAGGTATAAAAACCTTTCTTTCTTTTCAGATTCATACCCCTATAATAACCATGCTGTAGTTGAGTGGTTCCTGATGACGCCCTCAAGTGGGTGAAACGATCTGGGCCCCGTTGAATGAGAATGAAAGTCACCAGTTGAAGTGTGGGGTGTCAAGCCAGCAATGAGAGAGCTAAGCTTATTTACTTAAGCCATGCTGTAGCTTGGAAAGTTTTTGTACTCAGTAATGTTTTGAAATACTAGTCATAGTGTGATTAGTTTTATTTGGATACTTGTGGGAAAGTGTACCCTATGAAAGAGACAAGATCACAGGCACAAAAGTCTTATATAGACATGAGTGTCCTGATAGTCAGACCTTGGTAGAGACCTTGGTTTCTGAGGGTATTTCCCATTTGTTAAAAAAAAGTAAAAAAAAGAAAAAAGACATTGCTGACATTTATTTTTTGCACGGCCCTTTGAGATTGTGTTTGGCTGTTTTCCAATACCTGTAGTATCATGAAGATAGTACCAGGAGGACTTCCATGTTCTGTGTGCCATATATGACAAGACAGATTGGGATAGGCTGGTGTGGGCTTCAATGGCACCTCCAATAGTTGGAACGTAAGGACAGTGCCGGGTGATTTCTATGGTCTAAGTCCCTGAAATCCACTGGAATCTCACTGTTCATGGAGTCTAAAAGAGAAAGTCACCCAGAACATTAGGAGGATTCATTAAATTCCCTTTGCTGGAATTGATAATGGTAGATGTCTTTGCTGGCAGAAGAATTGTTTTTTGACTTTGTTGAAAGCAAGGGGGGTTGTTAATTTGGTTCTAGACATCTGGCAAATGAACCTTCTGTCTAACTTTTTAAGAAGACTTGTACTGTAAACCAAAACTTTACTATACATAACTAAAGTTCAACAGATACCTTCCAAAGCCTTGGATGCTCACACAACTGTTTTACCTCAACTAAACAGTATCGAGGAAATTCTATTAATGGTGCTCAAAAACAGGTGCTGGAAAAAGTCAGCGCTAAGCGCTATTTTGTAAAGAGCACTCTGAGATGAGTGCACTTTATAGAGCTGATTCCCGTGCAGTGCCGGAATTTATGCTAGTTGAAACCTGGACAATGTAGCAGTGCACAGAGCACTCTACATACCAGGGCCCTTAGACGATGCAAAGGCAAGGGCTACAGTCTCTAAGTGATTAATAAAGCCCTTCAACACCAGAGGCACAGCTGCAGCAATCACCTTGCTTCCAAACAGAGGCTTGACACTCAGAGAAGTCAGCCCACAGGAAGAACAAGCGGGAGCCATCTTGGATACTGGCATAGAGGAGTCGGCAGCCATCTTGGAAGAGGCATAGCCCACACAGGTGAGGTCCAGTAAGGCAATCAGCACACAGAGCCAGAGAGAAACTAAGACAGAGACAGACACAGAGACAAGCAGAAGCCAGCACAGCCATTGACTCCCAGAAACAGGGTAAGTATGAGGGTGGTCACGGCCACAGACGTGACATTAAGATGTGTGCACAAATCAGAATACGCCAAGATGTGCGCACACAACTTTTGTCACACTATATGGAATCTGGGGGCCAGTGTCAAACATTTTATGGAAACTTTCCTGATCATTTTGGAAGGACAGGCTAAATATTGATATAAATGAAACTAAATCTAAAAACCTACAGTATACCTGGAGATTCAGTGCACACAGTCAAGTCTGCTGCTAGTTAAAGTTATCTGGGTAACTTTATCCAGAAAACTTTCTTGCTGCTATTTCAGCAGGTTGACTTCTCCAGTTAAGTTTAGCTGGATAACGCTAATATTCAGTGCCATCCAGCAAACTCTATCCATACCATAGAGATATGAATTTGGTTTTGGCCAAATCAACAGGAAAAAACACTGAATTTTTTTTCATGTGTCCTTAATAGTGCTTACTCTTCAGAAAAAGTGTACTATTCACACAGAGTGTGCACTCTTTCCCAATACTGCATGCATATAAGTAACAATTGCACATACAAACATAATTATAGCCATATTGGGTCAGACCAATGGTCCATCTAGCCCCGTATCCTGCTTCCAACAGTGGCCTGGTCCAGATCACAAGCACCTGGCAGAAACCCAATTAGTAGCAACATTCTATGCTACCAATCCCAGGACAAGCAGTGGATTTCCCCATGTCCATCTCAATAACAGACTATGGACTTTTCCTCCAGGAATGTGTCCAAACCTTTTTTAAACCCAGATACGTCAAACAACTGTTACCACATCTTCCAGCAGCGAGTTCCAGAGCTTAACTATTATTTAAGTGAAAAAATATTTTCTCCTATTTGTTTTAAAAGTATTTCCATGCAATTTCATTGAGTGTCCCCTGGTCTTTGTACTTTTTGAAAGGAAAAATCGATTCACTTTTACCCATTCTACACCACTCAGGGTTTTATAAACCTCAATCATATCCCCCCTCAGCCATTTCTTTTCTGAAAGAGTGTGCACTATTAACAATATTGCTCCTTTAACAAATCAAAAAAAGAAAAAAATGAAGACAATGACAAAGGAAAATGAAACAATATTTTTGGGGTTTTACACCCGTACCACACCACTGAAGCACTCTCTGGTCACACAGTGGTCAGCAGGCAGGAAATATGAACTGCCATTCTATCCACATAACCTTTAGAATAGTGACTACTGTGTTTCTAAAAGGAAAGTAAATAAAAGTTACATTCCTTGACAAAAATGATTATTTCATTTGTACTCCAACTGAAAATGAATAGAACTAATTACAGGCAGAGTAACGATTTCAAAGTAATTAGCAAATTTAGAATATTGCCAGAATAAAAACATTTTTAAAATGTAGACATACATCATTAATGTAAAGCAAATTCTCTCAAAACTGGATAGCACGTTAAAAAGCGTTCTCTGTCAGACTGTGGTTGCCATTTGTCTGGCTGTCATGCATCTCTCATTCAGCAACAATTTACAAGACAGATTCAAATTCTTTAAGTAGAGAAGAGATATGGTTCAATTGTAGATGTGATATTTTGTCATGGTGTTGCTGCAGTATGTAACATGATTTAATGCAAGGATAAATCATTGTTATTTAAGAAAAGAATGGCCTTCTTTTATCTCATCTTAACATGGCATGTCACAAAATTTTGTGCAGCAAATTGTATAAAATTACCAACTAATTCATGGTGCTATTCTAGTTTCTGTGTCTGCTGAGTGGTTTGCCATATTGAATTTCCATACACACAAATGAAAAATCAATCCATATATGTGCTAGTGTATTCTAATTCATAACAATCCCAGCAATAGAATTTGATTTGGTCTTCTACCTGTTTATGATTAACCCCACCAGTTTTCATATTCTAGGCTTCCATTTTGAGAGGGCCTATGACAATGCAACTGTATTGCCAATGTTCTTGCATAGAGATGTTCAGCTCATTCATTTACTGTGTGGTACAGCAGGTGGGGATGGCCAGAGTAATCTCTTTGCATGAATTTATTTCAGACTTTCAAGAGTTGGCATGAGATTATAGAATCTAAACTGGCTGCTGAGAAGTCTCACCTGCTGTTCACAAATATTGTCTTCTTTTTTTATATATTTTATTTATCGTTTTTATACATAGTAAACAAGTATAAACTTGTAAAGAAAAATCCACTATTACAATTAAATCTAAAGATATTATTCATAACACAAATTAAATATTATAGCTTCATTTAAAGTCCACAACAGGAGTCCAAGATTTCTAAATAGGAGAAAACAGGTAATAAACTTTATAAATCAAATTTTGAGATACAGACGAGTTTCTATTCGACTTACTTAACTAGGAGCTCTCTTAGATGTTAAAAAACGATGACAATTGGTCAGGATCAACGGCTTGATAGGAGATTAAACATTTACAAGGATATTTAAGGTAAAAAGTTGCGCCAAGTTGAAGTGTCTCCTGTCTCATCTGTAAAAACTTTTGTCGTCGCCTTTGCGTTTCCCTCGCTAGATCTGGAAAAACATGAGTTTGCAAACCCCCAAAAGGTTTTTTCTTATTCTGAAAAACTTCTTTAAAATCCAGATCTTGTCCGAAGGTAATGCTACCATGGCCAACATAGTAGTTGGTGTTATCTGTTCTGAATCCGACATGTTCAGAAGGGCAGAAACCATCCAATGGTTGCGCATTCCTGATTATTATTCCTTTGTAAAGGATCCAACACCCTTCACAGGTATATAAAAAACCTGTGAAAAGGGTGCAATATCTTATCTTCTATCTCTAGAATTTCTCTGAGGTAATTTTTTAGCATCCTCCCAAGGGGAGATAAGTGGTTGTCGCGGAAAATTTATAAAACGCAGATGATTAGATTTTGAAGTATTTTCCAGCATTTCTGATTTTCTCCTTAAATTAACCAAGTCTTTAAGCATTGTTGTTTGCTGTGATTTCAACTCTAAAACATCCTTTTCCTGTTTAGCCAAATCTGCTTTAACTATTTTCACCTCATTCTCAATTTCTGTTACCTTCCCATCTAATATCACAACTTCATTTCTTATTTTCCTCATCTGGGGGCACAAACACTTCCCCATTTCTGCAATCAACTGCCATAGATTGTCCAATGTCACTTCATCTGGTTTCTGAAAAAGTTTAGCAAATGTAATGCTCTCACTCTCTTCCTGTGAAACATGTTTCTCACCTTCCAATGTCCCTCGCAACTCCTCCTGTGTTTTTTCCGGCAGTGTGAGATAACAGGGAAGAAGCTGACAAATCTCCCATGTTCTCCGTTAAGGCTAACACTGCCTCCCGTCCAGTTCCACCCTGTAACACTTCGGTATTCAGGGCTAAGGACCCCGCCACCGGAGAACTACTTCTCACAGGCTGGGGAGGAAGGGCCCTTGCGTTGGGGCTCAAATAAACTTCCAGTTCAAGGTTCAGCTCCTGGTCTCCTATCCTGGGCTGTTCTAGCGAACCGCTCACCGACGCTGCTGTCGAAACCTGAGCTCGTTGCAGATAAGATTCAATCAAGCCAGAAGATATCAAAGGTCTTTGCTGTTGGGCTGCAGTAGCAGCAGCTCTGCCCCTTCTCTTCGGCATTACAAGGTAATTAGAGAGTAACAGTAAAATCTGGAGGAGCTCTAAAACACGTCTGTCTCAGTCAGCGGCCATCTTGGAACTCTCCTTGCACAAATATTGTCTTCTTACGGAAAGAATGGGATTTCATTAACACTGTCCAGGTGTCCAACCACAAACTAACTGGCTGTTCACCGTGATCTGTGACAAGTATTGCCAACATGGCGTCTTACAGTTGAGTTCCTCGTCTTCAAACCTAAGGAAGCCACATTCTCTTGGTTTCCCCTTCAGCAACAAAATAAGAGATTTATTTGACCCCTGATGCAGGCTTTGATGCCGAAACATGGCCGTGTCAGGTTGTTTTTTAGCAATTAATAAAAACTTCCTGATTTCCTCTCCAACTCATCCTCACTTTTTGTGTCCATTGCTTTTGCCACTAGGGGTGGGCCATTACTTCAGGGGTAGCAGGTAGTAGGGAGATCAAGACAGCTTGGGTCTGCTTTCAATTATAGCATCAAGGCTCTGTGATTTAAGCTGGACCTTGATGGCTCCAATAGGGGTTGGGGCCTTCTGACTTAAAGTAGGTCCAGGAGGGTGTGCAGCTAGCTCGATTGAAGGAATATGGTTTTACTGCAGGTAATACTTGCAAAATACTTGCAGAGCCGGTGGTGGGAGGCGGGGCTGGTGGTTGGGAGGCGGGGCAAGTGCAGGGCAGACTTCTATGGTCTGTGCCCTGAAAAAGACAGATACAAATCAAGGTAAGGTATACACAAAAAGTAGCACATATGAGTTATATTGTTGAGCAGACTGGATGGGACCGTGCAGGTCTTTTCTCTGCCGTCATCCTACTAGTTACTATACACATATGCACACAGATAGGCCAATATTCTAAAGAAGTTATACATTCATTGGCCAGTGAGCATTGAACTTCTTTATCTGTGTATTTTAAAAAAAATTATACAGACAGAATTGAGGTGTAAATCTGATTGCACAGCCCAATACTATCTATATAATATGGGGCCAGGTTTGAGGAAAAGTAACAGCAGGCTTTAAAATTATCCAGATAGGGGTGATATTCAACTGCTGTCTGGGTAAATGTAACCATTCAGTTTAGAGCAGTGCATGACCGCATTATAGAGATAATTCTATAAAGGGTGCTAAAATTTAGGCACTAAAAAAATGAGAACTGAAGCTGGTATTCTATAACATCATCTGGGTGCCCACATTCCCCTATAGAATACTAGCATAAGTCAGCAGCAATGTCCCTAAATTCAGATGCGACCACGCCATCTCTATTAGCTGGTGTAAATGCCTGCACCTAAATGTTTGGTACTTACCCAAGCAACTTACAGTACTCTAGACGTTCTGCACGTGTATGACCCGCAGATGACCTGCCCATGCCCCTCTCACATCAAAGACCCTCTGCAGTTGTGCAGTGTAGAAGTTAGGTGCTAAGATTATAGAATACGGTCATAAGACAACCATAAACGTGACTGTGAATTAGTGCTAATTAATGCTTGCTAAAGTCAATTACTACTTTTTTACTACTAACATTTCTAAAGCGCTACTAGGGTTACGCAGCGCTGTACAATTTAAACATAGAAGGACAGTCCCTGCTCAAAGAGCTTACAATCTAAAAGACAAGAGAACAATCTAAAGACAAGTGTACAATCTAGAGGACAAGTGAACAGTTAATCTAATAGGGTGGATAGATTGGGGCATTCTATATTTCTCAAGCGGTTAGGCGCCGAAGGCAGCATTGAAGAGGTTAGTTTTAAGCAGAGATTTGAAGATGGGTAGGGAGGGGGCATGGCATATGGGTAAAGGAAGATTGTTCCAGGCATAGGGTGAGGCAAGGCACAATGAGCGGAGCCTGGAGTTGGCAGTGGTGGAGAAGGGTACAGAGAGAAGGGCTTTGTCCTGTGAGCGGAGGTTACGGGCGGAAACATAGGGGGAGATGAGGGTGGAGAGGTAGTGAGGAGCCGCAGACTGAGTGCATTTGTAGGTAAGGAGGAGGAGCTTGAATTGTATGCGATATCTGATCGGAAGCCAATGAAGTGATTTGAGGATTACTGCTACTTATCACCAATTTAGCAACAATTAACTAATTAAGTTACACACACAGCTGATTCTATTCCATAACTGGGCATTCAATTGCATGTGCCTTATATAGAATGAGGGGCGCATGAAGTTAGTAGTGCAAGGCTGCAAATAAGCACTGTGGCACTGAATATGAAAATTAATTTAAGCTACAGCACTTACGGGTGTGGTTATCAATGCGGGCTGCGTTCCATATTCAGTGTTATTTTACTATTAACTTGCACTGTTTTAGCACAGGCCCCATTTTATGCGAGAAGACTATCTTACATAATAACTGGAGTTAACAGTAAAATAACACGTCTAACAATGGTAACTTCCGCTTTGATATGGTCTCTGCCCTAGCTGACCCAATGAGTACATGCATACATTTATACCTTCTATGAACCAGGTCTAAATCTGTATGAGAGAACTTGTGCACTTCTGGGGTTATGGGTCATTGAAGGAGCCTATTTTATAAAGCATAATGGTGCCTATGTTGCCGTTATAAAGTATATTATGAATCGAGATTGAAAAAAAAGGGGACACTGACTACATGAAATTCCTAAACGATAAAATGTTGACTATAATCTTATTTAATTTTTAAATGGCTAAAGTTATAAAGTGCCTTCTTGAACATCTGGTTATGAAATTACCATCAGAAAGGCCATTAGCTGATTCTTCTGGAGACTAGGGGATTAGAAAAAATGCTTTTGTTAGAGCAAAGGTGTGGTAAGCAACTGGAAAGATGAAGGGGAGCTCCTTTTGATGAAGCATAACGATCTTTCTCTACCTCTCTTAACACTTTTTCCTGTACCTGTAATGGTATCCTCTCCTAAACCATGCATTTGTATTCTTTGTCAGGTCCACAACTGTTAAGTGGAGGAACACTCTACGATACTTTATCCTCTTCCATCAGCATTAGGAGGAGAATGACTTACCATGTCATTCCATTTATCCAGAATGCTGTCTAAGGGCCATAAACATTTTATTATTCCAAAAAAGGAATTACAGCTGCAGAGCACACACACTCTGTGGGCTAAAGATAACATTAAAACAAATTTCAAATTATTGCAAAACAAATGAGCTGTGTGTATCAAAATGCATATTTATGACAGCTAACTGTTGCCCCCCCCCCCTCAAGTCATTCTTATACAATATTTGATATAGAAAACAAATTAAGGTGTAGATGTTCAGAATGATTTAACCAGGCCAGAGAGGCACCAGTCCAGGTAAATCATGGTAAACAAGCCGTTCTTGAATTTTCGGCCACAGTGCTGGGGTAAGTCCAGGAGCCAATGTGGGGCAGCAACAGGATTTACCCAGCTACCAAAGATACTCAGGGGGTCTTTTACAAAGGTATGGTAGTGTTTTTAGCCCACTCTAATGATTAGTGCGGGCTAAATGCTAGCGACATCCATAGGAATATATGGGCATCTCTAGCATTCAGCGCATGCTTATTTTTAGCGCACACTAAAAACGCTAGCGCGCCTTTATTTTTATTTTTGAAAACCATAAGCAGGTATAACACAATGTATCAAGTACTGAAAACTGGTACAAAACGGAACAATAGTAGAATCGCATATGTTAGACCACACCAAACTTGAGAACAACTGAGTGAAGGTATTGTGTACCTCCCTCTGAACATTTTCTGTTTCTTAAAAACTCCCCCCTTACCGCCCCAGGTCTCCACATCTCACAAGTAAAATGTCTCAGAAGCCCCCCTACTCCTGGCTGGTTTTCCGCAGGGTACAGCACAACATATCTGTGCCAAAGGTCACTATATAGGCAATGCCCACTTTGTAAAAGGCCCACTCAGTGCGTTAACTAGTAAGTGCCTGGATAATGTTAGGATAGACAAAAAAAGCTGTCCTAACTTAATCTAGGCACTTGCCTGCGTACCAGCCTAAATATTAACCCACTATCCTTAGGAGGACAAGGAAAGGGGATGGGACTTGATATACCTACAATAGCTACAATCAAAGTGGTTTACATATTATATACAGGTGCTTATTCTGGGGAAATGGAGGGTTAAGTGACTTGCCCAGAGTCACAAGGAGCTGCAGTGGGTATTGAACCACTTTCTGCAGGTTCTCAGGTGGCTGCCCTAATCACTCCTCCACTGCAGTTCCCCTGCAGCCACCTGTCACTCATATATCCAGGTCAAATTCAGCTAGTGACAGTCAGACAGTCAACACCTTTGAAAACGCTAATTGCTGCTGGCTGATTATAGGGGGGTATGTTTATAACAAATCTTTTGCTATATTATATGAGCACAGAGAAACCAAAGCAGCAGCTTATTTTAATAATCTTGCCTTTGTTTTCTTAAAGTGTCCTGGTGTTTAAAGAGGCTGAGCTTCAGCAATGAGAAATAAAACTATAAAGATTTTTTTTTTTTTGGCGCTGAAACATCAAGGTAGGTCATGACTGCTAAAAAGAACTTCAGAAAGTATGTAACAAATGATAAGAATTTTCCATTCACTCTGCCTTAATGCAGCACAGAGTGTAACATCCTTCCTGTCAAGCATGCAAAAGGAGCAGCACAGGAATTGTTACCACGCCAAAGATGATACTTTGTATTTTAAAAAGAAAAGAAAGAAGCTGACAATGTGTGTCCTCCTAGACTGGAAAAAGAATTTTTTTGTAATGATTTTGCAAACAGACATATACCAATAACAAATGATATAGAAACATCAAGCAAAGCAAGTGATAACAAATGTGAAGGTCGGTATTCAAAAGGGTTTAACCAGACAGGAGAGGCTGAAGATCATGGCTAACCAGCTAGACGGCCCTTTTAATAAAGTGTGGAATAGTCTGGGTTTAGCAAATTCTAACGTGGGACTTTCCCACGCACTAAACCCGATTTAGCATGCCATTTTTCTAGATGGTTTTTGTTGTTGTTGTTGCAGTTTGCATACTAATGTCCCATTAGCATGTGCTATGTGGAAAAAATTAATGCGGGAGCAATTACCACTTTCTATTTAGGGGCTGTTAGTGCTTCCGTGTTACCCCTGCGGTATCTAGTTACCGAATGCTAATGCAGGAATGCCCCCTCTCCACCTGTGACATGCCCCCCTCCTAAAAATATTAAAAGAAAAAAATAGGCAACACGCAGGTTTCTGTGCGCAAGTGGACAAATATCACACAGCACTTTAACATCTGCTGCAGCAGCCTTTTAGCATGCGCTAACCACGCATTAAGGGCTTAACACTCTGTACTAAAAGGGCCTCTGGGTTTGAGGCAGGCCTGCAGCAGAGTTATTGCAGAGCACCAGCTTAGTCACCTAGTTGCAATATTCAGTCTACTAACTGGCAAAGGAAGTGCATAAAGGGCCCCTTTTACAAAGCTGCAGCAAAACTGTCCTGCAATAGCACTGGCACTTGGATTTGCACATCGAGACCCCCCCCCCCCCCCCTTTTAACCACAGTGGGTAAAAGGCTTTAAAAAAAAAAAAAGGAAATGGCCGTGTGGTAAGTGAACCACTTACCGCACAGCCATTTCCCAGTTGAGCCCTTACTGCTACCTATTTAGGAGGCAGGAACTGATTTATGCCGAGTACGCCCCCGATGCTTAAAAAAAGTGAAAGTATTTTTTTCAGCGCCAGAAATGGCGTACATTGGGGGCAGGCACTACCAATGGGCTCCTGCTATAGCATGGTGGCAGTGCCAGATTGGCACGTGGCAAAGCAGCAGTACGGATACCGCCGCTTTGTAAAAAGGGCCCAAAGTTAACCTATCCTAGCTTTAAGCACCAAGGTAACCAGGAACTGGTCTGAATATCATCCACTGCCCAGTTAACTTCCAGGTCAGCAGATATACCCAGATATTCAATGCCAGAAGTGACATGTGCCCCAGCTTTGAATATCCAGGGTTAGGTCAGCCCACAGCTGGAAGTGACTTGCAAGCTGCTTGCTGCCGCGGGCTGATTATTACCCCCACGGAAATCATTTTTAAGAAACTTTGTGCCAATACTTGATCTAGTAGCCCACAATAAGAACAGAAATATCCAATCAAAGAAAATTGCAAACATTTATGACAACAAAAAGAAAAAAAGCCAAGACACACTGTGGATTCATTCTAAAAGTTGTGACCCCATATACTTCAGTTCACTTGGGCAAATTATTAGAAAAACCATTAATTGTTGTGGTTCCCAGAAGACATACTTAGTGCCCTGAAATTCAAGCAAACACTTAACTGTAACAAAAATTGGGCCCTGATAGCCAAAACCTGAGGTCTCAGAAGTAGAAGCACCTTCCTTCTCAACTGAGCACTCCTTGAGAGATCAGGAAAGATGGAAAGCTTAAATCCTAGAAAGAAAAAGTTATCCCTATGATGGAACTAAGTTTACAAAAGAAAATCTCTATCCCACTTTCTTTTTCTGTTCTGTTAAAACAAAACATGAAATTCTAAATGTTAAACACTTTTCCCCTCGTTCTATAACTTGGTGCACTGACTTCACTGTATGCAAATCTCTCTCATGAATATTAATTGTGGATATCTTGGACTGGCTGGGGTGCCTCTAGGATCAGTTTGGGAACCACTGCTATAAAGTATGCATCAAAGTCACTTACCCCTGAATTCTATAAAAATCGTACCGGCTGCAATAACCGATTAACCTTCCTCCCTCAGAAAATGTGTAAGATTAACCGTTTTGAGTTTTTCTTATTTTCTTTAAGATTGTTTTCCTGATCTTGGATCTTCCAATTGTGGACAATTATGTAAATATATATTGTTGAGAGAAAATGTTTTCCTTTTTATATTAATTTCTGTATTTCCTTACATTTATGTGATAAATGTGAATGTAATTAAGTAAAATGATAAATAAAATAATTTAAAAAAAAAATCGCTAAAAACTGCGTGCACAAATTTGGGCACGCACCCAATTTGCACGAACAATTTAATTAAATGAGCTAATTAGCACTGCTAATTGGCTTAACAAGCAATTATTGTCACTAATTAGATTTAATTAAAATTTGTACATAAATTTAGGCATAGGATCTGCGCCTAAATTTCACGCACGAGCTCAAAAAGTGGGTGTGGAAATGGGAGGGTCATGGGCGGAATGGAGGAGTACCTAAAACTTATGCAAGTAGTTACAGAATAAAGGGGATATGTGCCTAATTTAGGCATGAAATTTTGCATCACATTTCAGCTGGTGCGAATGGCCATGCCTAAAGTTAGGCAAAATTCTTGGGTGTAAGCACCATTCTACTACGACAATAACTAACCACTCCAGTTCTAAAAGTCATCTTACTACAACTATCGGCCTGTACATTTTCTCTCACCCTTTATCTTGTTGCATCACTAATTGTATTTGTTAACCTGGAATGGCTATGCCATAGCTAGTCTCTGTAAGCCACATTGAGCCTGCAAATAGGTGAGATAATGTGGGATACAAATGTAATAAATAATAATTCTATAAACCATGCCTAACTTTAAGCATGGTTTATAGTTTTTTTTCGGTGCCAATTTTTTGGGCATCATATATAGAATTCACTAGTTGGTACATAACTGTGAGGGGATGTACATGTGGACAGAGCATGGGCGGACCATGGGGAGTGTTGCCAAGCAGCACACACAAATCAGTTGCACACACAGCCTGGCACACCAGCTTACGCCAGCCATTGACCTGTGCACCTAAATTTTGATATGCCAACACAGCTTTACACTAGTATTCTATAACAGTTTAGGTATCCTAAGTGCCATTATAGAATTGGCATTGCACACTCCATTATGGTGCCTTACCTTGCCTGCGGATATTGTTCAGTATGCTCATCATCTATGGTTAATTACTGTGTTTATTGATCCATGTACACAGAAGGCATATTCCTTGAGACGTAACTCTGATTGTTATACAGAAGGTGTAGTATATATCATCCTATGCCCTTGTAAGT
Organism: Microcaecilia unicolor; assembly: GCF_901765095.1. NCBI lineage: Eukaryota > Metazoa > Chordata > Amphibia > Gymnophiona > Siphonopidae > Microcaecilia > Microcaecilia unicolor. The sequence continues at coordinate 208,356,125 of NC_044031.1, forward strand.
TTATCTATGTGGGTAAAACTACCAGGAAGATTAAAACAAGGATGATTGGGCACAGAAGCAACATCAGGAGAGGCAATATGACGGCACCACTAGTAAAACATTGCTATGATTTCTCCCACAACTTTGCAGATCTCAGTATTTTTATATTCAAATTAGTGAAAGCGCCATGGTAGGGAGGAGATATTGATAACATTTTACTACAGCAGGAACAAAGGGTTATTTTTGAATTGAACACTGTCTCTCCCACAGGCCTAAATAAGGCAATGGATCTATCAGTATTTATATGAGTATTAGAAATTAATACCCTGGTTATCTTTTCCAGTATTTCCTTGTAGATTTAAACAATCGTGTGTGTGTGTATATATATATATATATATATATATATATATTATATATATATATATATATATTATATATATATATATATATATATATATATATATATATATATATATATATATTTTAGTGCTCTCTCTTCATATGGTGTCATTACAATGAATTCACCTGCACATCTCCTGACAGACGCTAACAGGCAGTGGTGTGCTGGTAAATTTTTAACAACAGGCTCTCTCTCCGGTCCACCTCGGCGCCCCCCCGTCCACCACTGCGCCCCCCCCCCCCCCCCCGTCCACCTCTGTGCCCCCCTGTCCACCTCTGCGCCCCCCAAAATTGCAGAGCTGGCTATAGCCAGTGGGTGGGGGGCAATGCATTACTCTCTCCAGGAAAAAAAAATTAAATGATCCCAGATTCCAATCTAATGCATGTTTAATGTGGGATAATATGCCATAAATAAGTAAATAAATAAATATAAACTTTTAATGTTGAGCACCTGATTCTCAAAGGGAACATATTCCAAACACTATAATGAAAATAAAATGATTTTTTCTACCTTTGTTGTCTGGTGACTGTTTTTCTGATCATGCTGGCCCAGTATCCGATTCTGCTGCTATCTATCCTCTTAACTCCGTTTCCAGGGCTTCCTTTCCATTTATTTATTTCCTTTCCTCCTTTCTTCTTCATTTCTGGTCCTCAGCTTCTGCCTATTTTCTTCATCCATGTGCACTTTTTCTCCTCTCTTCCTTTTCCCTTATCTTATCTCCTTCCTCACTCTTCCCTCCCCTCCATCCATGTCCAGCATTTATTCTCTCTCCCCTCTCCCCCTGCCCTTCATCCACCCATGGCCAGCAGTGACCCTCCTCTCCCCTGCCCAGCATGCACCCATACCCAGCGACCCTTCTCTCCCCTGCCCTCCATCCACCCATGGCCAGCGACCCTTCTCTCCCCTGCCCTCCATCCACACATGCCCAGCAGTGACCCTCCTCTCCCCTGCCCTCCATCCACCCATGCCCAGCAGTGACCCTCCTTTCCCCTGTCCTCCATCCACCCATGCCCAGCAGTGACCCTCCTCTCCCCTGCCCTCCATCCACCCATTCCCAGCAGTGACCCTCCTCTCCCCTGTCCTCCATCCACCCATGCCCAGCAGTGACCCGCCTTTCCCCTGTCCTCCATCCACCCATGCCCAGCAGTGACCCTCCTCTCCCCTGCCCTCCATCCACCCATGCCCAGCAGTGACCCTCCTTTCCCCTGTCCTCCATCCACCCATGCCCAGCAGTGACCCTTCTCTCCCCTGCCCTCCATCCACCCATGTCCAGCAGCTCCCTTCTCTCCCCTGCCACCCCCTCCCGACTTGTTTCACAAATTCTCCTGCTTCCTCCCTCCCTCCCTCCCGATCCGGTCCCTCACCGACCCTACCTTGGCCATCAAATTCTTCGGGCAGGCAGTGTTGCCTGCCCGCTGCCATCGCTGATTTTCCTCCGCCGCCCGATCGTGCTTCAAAATGGCCGCCGAGACTTACAGAAGTCTCGCGAGGCCGCCTCTGGAAGTCTCGGCGGCCATTTTTAAAGCGCAAACAGGCGGCGGAGGAAAGTCAGCGATAGCAGTGGGCAGGCAACACTGCCTGCCCCGAAGAATTCGATAGTCAAGGTAGGATCTGTGAGGGACCGGATCCGGAGGGCCGAGGGAGGGAGAGCCGGCTCGCAAGTCCGGCCAAAATTTAACAACTGGATCTTGTGAGCCGGAGCGAGCCGGCTCCAGCACACCACTGCTAACAGGCTTATTTTTGAAAGAGAAGGGCGCCCATCTTTCGACACAAATTGCAAGATGGGCGTCCTTCTCACAGGGTCGCACAAATCGGCATAATCGAAAGCCAATTTTGGGCGTCCTCAACTGCTTTCCGTCGCGGGGACAACCAAAGTTCATGGGGGCATGTTGGAATATTAGTGAAGGCGGGACTGGAGTGTGCCTAACACATGGGCGTCCTCGATCGATAATAGAAAAAAGAAGGGCATCCCTGACGAGTACTTGGGCAACTTTACTTGGTCCATTATTTTTATGACCAAGCCTCAAAAAGGTGCCGAAATGACCAGATGACCATCAGAGGGAATTGGGGATGACCTCCCCTTACTCCTCCAGTGGTCACTAACCCCCTCCCACCCTCAAAAAACATCTTTAAAAATATTGATTATCAGCCTCTATGCCAGCCTCAGATGTCATACTCAGGTACATGACAGCAGTATACAGGTACCTGGAGCAGTTTTAGTGAGTGCAGTGCACTTCAGGCAGGCCCATCCCCCCCTACCTATTACGTTTGTGGAGGAAACAACGAGCCCTCCAAAACCCGCCACAAACCCACTGTACCCACATCTAGGTGCCCCCCATCACCCGTAAGGGCTATGGTAGTGGTATACAGTTGTGGGTAGTGGGGTTTTTTTTTGGGGGGGGGGGGCTCAGCACACAAGGTAAGAGAGCTATATACCTGGGAGCAATTTATGAAGTCCACTGCAGTGCCCCCTAGGGTGCCCGGTTGGTGTCCTGTAATGTCAGGGGGACCAGTGCACTAGAAATACTGGCTTCTCCCACGACCAAATGGCTTGCATTTGGTCGTTTCTGAGATGGACGTCCTTGGTTTCCATTATCGCCAAAAATCAGAAACGACCAAGTCTAGGGACGACCATCTCTAAGGACGACCAAATTTCAGGATTTAGACATCCCTTACCGTATTATCAAAACGAAAGATGGACGTCCATCTTGTTTCGAAAATACGGGTTTCCCTGCCCCTGGATGGGGACGTTTTGTGAGGACGTCCTCATCAAAACTTGGACGTCCCTTTCGATTATGCCCCTCATAGTGTTATAATGTGAAGTAAACCGATCCTTTGCAGACTATGTTGCAAAAGAAAAGGAGGAAGCAAGAATCCACCAGCAGTGACCCTCCTCTCCCCTGCCCTCCATCCACCCATGCCCAGCAGTGACCCTCCTTTCCCCTGTCCTCCATCCACCCATGCCCAGCAGTGACCCTCCTCTCCCCTGCCCTCCATCCACCCATGCCCAGCAGTGACCCTCCTCTCCCCTGTCCTCCATCCACCCATGCCCAGCAGTGACCCTCCTCTCCCTGCCCTCCATCCACCCATGCCCAGCAGTGACCCTCCTTTCCCCTGTCCTCCATCCACCCATGCCCAGCAGTGACCCTTCTCTCCCCTGCCCTCCATCCACCCATGTCCAGCAGCTCCCTTCTCTCCCCTGCCACCCCCCTCCCGACTTGTTTCACAAATTCTCCTGCTTCCTCCCTCCCTCCCTCCCGATCCGGTCCCTCACCGACCCTACCTTGGCCATCAAATTCTTTGGGGCAGGCAGTGTTGCCTGCCCGCTGCCATCGCTGATTTTCCTCCGCCGCCCGATCGTGCTTCAAAATGGCCGCCGAGACTTACAGAAGTCTCGCGAGGCCGCCTCTGGAAGTCTTTAAAAATATTGATTATCAGCCTCTATGCCAGCCTCAGATGTCATACTCAGGTACATGACAGCAGTATACAGGTACCTGGAGCAGTTTTAGTGAGTGCAGTGCACTTCAGGCAGGCCCATCCCCCCCTACCTATTACGTTTGTGGAGGAAACAACGAGCCCTCCAAAACCCACCACAAACCCACTGTACCCACATCTAGGTGCCCCCCATCACCCGTAAGGGCTATGGTAGTGGTATACAGTTGTGGGTAGTGGGTTTTTTTTTTTTTGGGGGGGGGGGGCTCAGCACACAAGGTAAGAGAGCTATATACCTGGGAGCAATTTATGAAGTCCACTGCAGTGCCCCCTAGGGTGCCCGGTTGGTGTCCTGTAATGTCAGGGGGACCAGTGCACTAGAAATACTGGCTTCTCCCACGACCAAATGGCTTGCATTTGGTCGTTTCTGAGATGGACGTCCTTGGTTTCCATTATCGCCAAAAATCAGAAACGACCAAGTCTAGGGACGACCATCTCTAAGGACGACCAAATTTCAGGATTTAGACATCCCTTACCGTATTATCAAAACGAAAGATGGACGTCCATCTTGTTTCGAAAATACGGGTTTCCCTGCCCCTGGATGGGGACGTTTTGTGAGGACGTCCTCATCAAAACTTGGACGTCCCTTTCGATTATGCCCCTCATAGTGTTATAATGTGAAGTAAACCGATCCTTTGCAGACTATGTTGCAAAAGAAAAGGAGGAAGCAAGAATCCACCTGCTTTATCCAAAATCACAATACTCTTAAAGACACAGAAAAAGGGAACACTTTGAAAGTAGGTTCCTTACAGTAGTAATGTCTCCTACTGATAAAAAAGGAAAAAGAAAAAAAATTAAAAATGGCAACTGTTGATTTAAAAGTATCTATGACCTATGTATGTTACAGCTATAAGTATGGAGTAAGAATGTCACGATAAAAAGATTAAACATAAACCAAATGTGATATACATATTCATAAACCGTTACTGGGGCTGCTAATACTGCATATAAGAAGTGCAATAGCTAAAAGATGAACAATGCCTCTAAAAAAAGTACTAGAGCATAACAGTAAAAATATCTTAGAAAGTAGTAAGTGGCTTACCTAAACAAAAGCAAACACTTATACTCACACTTTTGTGACGAACACTGTTGGTTAGAAAAACCGCCAAGTGAAAGTGTGCATGCACAATCAAATGCCTTTTAAACCCATGCTGGAACGTCATAAAGTGGCGTAGTAAGCGAGTGATATAATAGCCTAATGTGTGCACAAAACCATAGTAAGATATAAAAAAAAGTACTGAGTGATGTGGAGGGGCATAATCGAACGGGGCGCCCAAGTTTTCCTGAGGACATCCTCGCAGGACATCCCGCAAAGGGGCGGAGAAACCAGTATTATCGAAACAAGATGGGCGTCCATCTTTCGTTTCGATAATACGGTCGGGGACACCCAAATCTCAACATTTAGGTCGTCCTTAGAGATGGTCGTCCCCGATTTTCAGCGATAATGGAAATTGAGGACGCCCATCTCAGAAACGACCAAATCCAAGCCATTTGGTCATGGGACGAGCCAGCATTCGTAGTGCACTGGTCCCCCTCATATGCCAGGACACCAATCGGGCACCCTAGGGTGGACTTCACAAATTGCTCCCAGGTGCATAGCTCCCTTGCCTTGTGTGCTGAGCCCCCCACCCCCTCTCCCAAAACCCACTCCCCACAACTGCACACCACTACCATAGCCCTAAGGGAGAAGGGGGGCACCTACATGTGGGTACAGTGGGTTTCGTGTGGGTTTTGAAGGGCTCACATTTACCACCGCAAGTGTAACAGGTAGAGGGGGGATGGTCCTGAGTCCACCTGCCTGACGTGCACTGCACCCACTAAAAGACTCCAGGGACCTGCATACTGCTGTGATGGAGCTGGGTATGACATTTGATGCTGGCATAGAGGCTGGCAAAAAATATTTAAAAAGGGTTTTTTAGGGTGGGAGGGGGTAACTAACTGCTCTAAGTCCATATTCTAGGACCTGTGCAAGCAAAATCCAAAGCAGGAAGGAGAATTCAGACGCAGACCTGCTCGAGGTTTTGTGTCCGTTACAGGCTTTAAGAAATGTGATTTGTAAGAAATTAGTTATATTTTTTGTTGAGATTTGTGCTTATTGGTGAAAGGTACATTTCAGCATGTGTGAAATTTAAGTTTGTTTATGGAATATTTTGTTTGCAGTTTCCCTTTCTGACGAAGCTACGCGAAACTCGGACAGAGTTAAAGGGAACCTTCACCGAGTTGGAGAGAATGGTTAGATTGAATAGACATGACTAGAATGAATGGACTATGAGCAGTTTTTATGAAGCACAAGCACGAGCACACCATACCCCAAAGGGAAGTGATTATCATACGTATTAGGTTTTGAATTTGTTACATTATTTATAACATATGAAAAAGTGGGTTTTTATCTACATATGTTTGTAGCACTAGTTATATTGTACCTCCCAGTGTTCTTTATTTGAGATTTATCAACAGCTAAATACTGTGGTACTGTGCACATATGACATCTTAGGTATTTTGTGGCAACATGTAGCTATATGAGTGAGGGTGTAAGCATATGAATTTCTAACTATGGTACACAGATATTTAAGCATTTGAAGGCAATAGTTGCACACATGCATAAGCTTTGGTTGGCTTATATGTATATACATACATTCTCTAGGAGGCGGAACACCAAATGTGCTATGATGGTTCCTTCTATGATAGTACCTCATATTCCTTTTGGGATATAATGGTTGGAATGGGTATGGACTGAGCACATTTAAACACATATGTATGATAGTGAGTGTATGCATTTGTTGTTTATTGTTTGATTTATTGTTCTAAGTTATTATAGGGAGTTAAAATGTAATGCCAAGAAGTGCAGAGTGATGCACTTGGGGTGCAGAAACCCAAAAGAGAGATACCGGATAGGAGGGGAGAGATTAGTAAGCTCAACTCAGGAGAGAGACCTTGGGATGTTGGTGTCTGAGGATCTAAAGGTGGCCATGGCCAGAAGGATACTAGGCTGCATAAAGAGGGGCATAACTAGCAGAAGAAAGGAGGTGTTGATGCCCCTCTACAAGTCGTTGGTGAGGCCCCACTTGGAGTATTGTGTTCAGTTTTGGAGGCCATATCTTGCTAAAGATGTAAAAAGACTGGAAGCGGTGCAAAGAAAAGCTACGAAAATGGTATGGGATTTGCGTTGCATACCGTACGAGGAGAGACTTGCTGACCTGAACATGTATACCTTGGAGGAAAGGAGAAACAGGGGTGACATGATACAGACATTCAAATATTTGAAAGGTATTAATCCGCAAACAAACCTTTTTCAGAGACAGGAAGGCGGTAGAACTAGAGGACTAGAATTGAGGTTGAAGGGGGGGGGGGGGGGGGCAGACTCAGGACTAATGTCAGGAAGTATTTTTTCACGTACAGGGTGGTGGATATGTGGAATGCCCTCCCGTGGGAGGTGGTGGAGATGAAAACGGTAATGGAATTGAAACATGCGTGGGATAAACACAAAGGAATCCTGTTTAGAAGGAATGGTTCCATGGAATCTTAGCGGAGATTGGGTGGTGACGCCGGTAAATGGGAAACAAAACGGGAGCTGGGCAGACTTCTATGGTCTACACCCTGATCATGACTAAATAGATAGGAATGGGCTGGAGTGTAAATTTTAAGGGGCTTCAACGTTAGCTTCAGAACTTAGTACAAGAACAGTACTGGGCAGACTTCTACGGTCTGTGCCCTGAGAAAGGCAAGGACAAATCAAACTCGGGTATACATATAAAGTAACACATACCATGTAAAATGAGTTTATCTTGTTGGGCAGACTGGATGGACAGTACAGGTCTTTATCTGCCGTCATTTACTATGTTACTATGTTAGGCTTTGGGCATGCCTAACAGTTGGATGTTTTAAACCCATACTGGAACAAAACCAAAACGTATAGGGTGAAAACTTCAACATTTTGGTCTAGACCTGTTTTTCTCACGACTAAGACACAAAAAGGTGCCCTAAATGACTACTGGAAGGGATTCAGGAATGACCCCCCCTTACTCCCTCAGTGGTTAATGACCCCCTCCCACTAATAAAAAATATGAACAAAAATACTCGGCAGCCTCTATGACAGCCTCAGATGTTATAGCCAGGTCCATTAGAGCAGCATGGAGTTTCCTAGAGTAATGTAGTAGTGGGTGCAGTGCACTGTAGACAGGTGGACCCAGGCCCATACCTCTCCCTACCTGTTACACTTGTGGTGGAAACTGTGAGCCCTCCAAAATTTACCTGAAACCCACTGTACCCACATACAGGTGCCCCCTTCACCCAGAAGGGCTATTGAAGTGGTGTACAGTTGGGGAAGTAGGTTTTGGGTGGGTTTTGGAGGGCTCAGCAGACAAGATAAGGGAGCAATGGTAAGATGTGTACCTGGAAGCATTTATATGAAGTACACAGCTGTGCATCCTAGGGTGCCCCACTGCTCTCCTGAGAGTCTGGGGGACTAGTCTGCAAAAAATGCTGGCCTTTCCTACATCCCAATGGCTTGATTTTCTCTGTTTTTCACTTGTGCCTCTTTTTTTTTTCTTTTCAAAAATGGCTTGAAAAGATAAATACACAGAGCACTAAACCTTATTACAAGCAGTATTTTCAAAACAAAAAGATAGACATTTTGCTTTTTTTGAAAACGGTTACATTTATTATTTCGATTTGGGATGTTTAGTGCAAAACATCCAAAGTCTGACTTAAACGTCATATCTAAAATGCCCCTTCATGTATTTTGAAAATGTAAAAATTAAAATTTAAAAAAAAAATTTAAATAGCTAAGGCAAGAGTTACCTTCATTATGCTAACTCATTCACTGCAGTTCACAAAACAAAAAAAGCAAGAGGCCTAAAGGAAAAAGGAAATAAGGAAAAAAGAAAAAAAAAGGAGAGGAGAGCAAGCAAAGAGGAATCAAGAATGAAAAGCTACAGAGACCTATTAAATGTTGGAATGTCAGCCAAGGGTGAGGTCATTTTGACTCCCTTTTGAATTTGGATGGAGATGGGTGGGAGCAAGTTCTCCCTAGAGCTCTGTTTAAAAATCTGTATTATACTGGCCAGTCCTCAGGACTTTTGACCTTTTAAAATAATAGGCTACAGACTACTAGTAACAAATTAGGGATTTCATTTTTAGAACTCTAGAGTACCATCTGGTCCTGATCCTCTCTGAGCACTCTATTTACCCCTTTGTGGTTTAGTGGTTCAACCGACTCCTTCACAGAGTTTTTTGTTTTCATTGAAAATAAAAAAGCTTTTAGCATTAATTTTTGCTTCTACAGCATAGCTTTTCTCAGTCTCTCTTGGCTTGTCACAACACTGATTTACATCTTACCCTGACAATGCTTGTGCTCATCTCTATTTCCCTCAATAAAGTCTGCTTTCTCTGCTATGCTCTTTTCACTTTCACTGCCATTTTCACCTCATCATGAAATCATGCTGGTAGTCATGTAAAAGGTAATGCTATATAATTCAGTGCCTGCAGTTACATGCACCTTGCACCATGCACCACTTATACACACAGACCCAAGAGCTAAGGACAAGCAGTAATGCAAGCCCCTGAACCACCTATATGTGAGTAAGAATGACTGTGTGCTTCCGGTTTTACTCCCTTATTATATTGGAGTACGGACACATGTGGGTAATTCTATAATGGGGCACCTAAGATAAAAGGGTAAATGGCACCCATTTCAAGCTTACTCTATAAAGAAAATAGGCCACATACTATTCTTTATATAATACTAGCACAACTGACTGAAAATGCACTTACATTTGTGATGTGATCACATACACCAGCCATACAACTGGTGTTAATATCAATGCCTAGATTTTTTTATCTAGATTTGGTTCATTAACTTTTCCAGTAGTAGGTCAAGGTGAGTTACATTCAGGGCTGTTAGCCATTTCCCTATCCCCTAAGGGCTCAAAATCTAAGTCTGTACCTGAGGCAATGCAGGGTAAAGTGACATACCCAAGGTCACATGGAGAAGCAGTGGTCCTCCCTGGTTGTCAGCCTGGTGATCTAACCCCTAGGCTACACCTAGTATACTATAATTTACACACATATTACATGCTCCTCTGGCCATATGCATACTCACTGCCAAAGTACCTGCTTGCTTCACTATCAGTTGGTATTGAAGAAGAGGCCATTTATGTGTTCCTGCTGCCTAAATCTAGGCAGCGCCTTACAGAATTACCCCCCCCCCCTTTGAGCATATAGCAATCATGCATATACTGCATGATCTGAACAAAATAACTTATCCTATATAATAAAACTCACCCTCAACGTTCTGAGGACAGTGATGTCACTGTCACTTCCTTCCAGAAAGGTTCGTAAAACCATGGTGGTGAAGCCACCAAAATCGCTAGGGGCCCCGCCCTCACGTCAAACGTCATGACGTCGAGGGCGGAGCAATGGTGTTCGGTGCGTCCAAGAGGCAGGTGCGGAATGCGGAGCAATGCCGTCAGAACGACGAAGGGGTCCGTAGGTAGGTAGGGAGGGAGAAGGGGGCGACAAAGAGGTCGGTAGGGAGGGAGAGAGAAGGGGGGGGGTTGGGGAGGAAAACCTTGCTAGTGCCCGTTTCATTTGCTCCTGAAACGGGCCTGTTTTCAGTGTTGCCAGGTACTCGGCCCCGAAACCCGCCCAAAAAGTTCACACCCCCACCCCCGCCGTCATCAACCCTGCCTCCGCCGTCATCGACCCCGCCTCTTCCATCACCGGCCCCGCCTCCTCCGCCACCAGCCCGCCTCCATCACCGGCCCCGCCCAAAACGCCACTAGCCCCACCCAAAACATCACTAGCCCCACCCAAACCAGCCCGAAAAACCGCACAAAAACCACTGAAGAACCCCAAAAACCAGCCCAAAGAACCGCGCCCGCGGCGGGCAAAAATTTCCCACCGCGGGTTGCGGAAAACCGCCCAATTGGCAACCTTGCCTGTTTTCCTAGTATAACATAAAGCATCAAGGGTCAGTTAGAGGACAGCAGGTGTTCTAAGGGTCAGGTGACATGTTTACATAGAATAAAACAGAGGGCAGTGGACAATAAACTAGATTATCAACAGTACACCTGGCAATGAGGCAGTCAGGTATAGAGAGTTACAACAGTCAATCTGTGACAAAACAAACACATGTACTAAAGTATGTAATGGTGACCTGTTCAAATTACTACGTAGGGAACAAATGTGTCATAGCACCAAAAAGCCAGACTTCAAAACATTAGAGATCTGTTTTTGAAATGAAAGTTCAGAATCAACAGTGATGCCCAGATACCAAAATGAAGTAATTGGATTGATCATAGTTCTGAGTAAACGAAGAGGCATCTGTCTGTGAGAGAGCTTGTCTGTTATCCATCAGGCTTTCATTTTGCCTGGGTTTAGCACTAATTTATAGTCAAATAACCATCTGGATATGGCAGAAAGATATTTCTGTAAGGGATTCAGATCCAAAAGTAACAGACAAATAGAGCAGTATAGATAATGTTGTACAGTAACTAAGTAAATGTAAATAGTTACTGTACTTAAGTAAAAGTTTTATTACTTTTACTTGTAAAGTAGTACAGGATAACCTTTGTTACTTTTAATTTTACTAATTTTGCCAATTTACACTACTTTTACTCAGTTACATCTGATGCTTGCAGTTAAAAATAAAAAGTAAAAACGGAAGGGAAACGTAAATGATAATCACTCTGTAAACCAAATGAAACAGCAAAACTGGGAACAGGATTTTGCTATTGCAAACTTTGGGGTCCTTTTACTAACGTGCACTGAAAAATGGCCTGCGGTAGTGTAGGCGCGTGTTTTGGGTGCGCGCAGAATCATTTTTCAGCGCACCTGCAAAAAAATGCCTTTTAAAATTTTTGCCGTAAATGGACGTGCTGCAAAATGAAAATTGCCATGTGTCCATTTTGGGTCTGAGACCTTACCACCAGCCATTGACCTAGAGGTAAAGTGTCACGCGGTAACCAGGCAGTAATGACCTATGCGTATCAAATGCCACTTGGTGTGTCTGATACACGCAGCCGAAAATAAAAATTATTTTTCAAATGCATGTATCGGATGCGCGCTGAAAATGAAATTACTGGAAGAGCCACGTGGTAGCAGGGCGGTAACTCCATTTTGGCGCGCGTTGGGTGGGCGTAGATGCTTACGCGTCTTAGTAAAAGGGACCCCTTTGTCATGCAAACAGTGGATCATCTCATCTTAAATTTTGATGTTCAGTGAGTATAACCTGAGTAGAGCTGCCTGTGTTTGTTGAACGGGTTATAGTCTCCAACCAAAAAGAACCGTGTAGAGTTGGGTCACTTTAAAATGGAATGAAGCTGAAGCTGGTAGCAATTCTTGGTTGTGGTAGAGACAGATATGTCTCTACCACAACAGACTGCTCATCATCCCATGAGAAATTTTACACTGGGGTAACTGTCCACTGGATTGATAAGAGTCTTTAAGGAGGAAGTCTTCTTGCCTGGCCTTAAGAGTGAAGGGTTCCCACATAGTTGATGTTCTTGCATCAATTCTCAAAAATATTCAGAGTTTGCCATCACATGAAAACTGATAATGATTCCAACTTTGTAAACACATTCTTTGTAACTGGACAGCATAACGATCATAATGAAGGTAAAGATGAAGATGAAAGTGATGAAGTACACAGCACTACTTCTAATGGTGATGATAGTAACAATAACGATGATAAAATATTCTTTGTTATATGGAAGTCAAGTGCTTTAGAGATTTCCTAGATCATAACCAGCAGACTCAGTCAGAAGATATCAGTAATATTGCAAATTGACCTCATTTGAAGGAACATTTTATCAGACTGAACAATCCACCTACTGATAGTGCAGTTGTTGAACCTTTTTAGCTGTGCTGGATTAATGGCTCACAAGCACACTCACATGAGTGACAGTCATTTTCAAAAATTTAGTTTCACTAAAAACAAAGTGGATTGAATTGTAGAGTAATAGTTATTGGGATAAAGCATTAACAATAGTTATATTCATTGTAATCTGCAGTACTTTTATTTTTTACTCAAAAAAGATTAGGCAATAACTTTTTTACTTTTACTTAAGTAATTTTTTAATATGTTCTTCACTGTACTTTTACTTAAGTATTAAAACATACATTTATTTTTACTTTTATTTAAGTACTTTGACCTACCAACACTGAGTATAGAAGAATATCATCAGCATACATAAAGAATCATACCTTGAGTTTCAATTATTGTGGCTAGGGGGCTTAGGAAAAGGTTAAAAAGTAGGGGATATAGGATAGAGCCTTGCAGGACACCACTATCTAGGGAGTGAGGTGCGGAACTACCTGTAGATAATGAGACAGAGAAAGAACGACCCTTCAAAAAAAAGAGAAGAACCAAGCTAGTCTCCCAAGCCAATCTCAACAAGTCGAGACTGGAAAAGAGAGTGATCTACCAGATTGAATGCTGAACCTAAATTTAGCAAAATGAACAGTACAATTTGGCCATCATCTAAGAAATTGTGAAGATTACGAAGGAGGGTGGTCACCAGTGTCTCTGTGCTATGATTAATTCTAAAGCCCACTTGTCGTGGATGAAGGAGAGATCTCTGCTCAACATATGAGGAAAGTTGTAAAAAAAACAACCTTCTCTGTCAATTTAGATATGAAACTGAGGTTAGATACTTTGAAGAAATGCAAGGGTCAAGTGAAGGCTTTTTATGGATAGGGTGCACAGTGGCGTGTTTTCAGGGAACTGGAACCACACCTGAAGAAAGACTGTGTTTCAGTATAATTAAGAGCAGGAGACCATGGTGAGCTATCTTTAGCCATGATAACAGAAGTGAATCACGACAACTTATATAAAATTTCAAAAAAAGCATGTATATTATAATGACAACATAGGCATAAAAGTGCTTTTATAAAAACAGGCCAGCTCTACTAGCGCACAAACATTCAAATATAAAGTTGCGCATGCTCCAAGGCAGATATAAATATGTGCATGTACTCTGTGGGGGTAATTTTATAAATGATTTCTCATGTGTAAAGGCCTTTTTGGCACCTAGATGTACATGCCACTTACACATGTCATATGCACCAGTAATTTGAAATTATGTGTGAATGTGTGCTAGTTGCTGTGCAATAAGGTACAGCCTTAGTGCTATAATGCAAAACTGAAGGGGGCATATACGTGGGTGAAGCATGGGCAGGCTATGGGTGTTTCTTCAAGGGATGTATGTAACTTCTTGAATATTAAACCTGTCACTTGCTGCATGTAGCCATGCCCACTTACACCTGCCATTAGCTTGCCATAACTAGTTGCACCTAAACTTAGGCATGGCCATCCCAACTTATGCCAATATTCTATACATAGTAACGTGGAGGGGCATTTTCGAACGGGTACAACCATCTCTAAGGGCGCCCAACTATAAAGACGGTGCCACGAAGGGGCGGGGCAATGCGTATTATCAAAACAAGATGGACATCCATCTTTCGTTTCGATAATACAGTCGGGGGTGCCCAAATCTTGACATTTAGGTCGACCTTAGAGATGGTCATCCTCGGTTTTCAGTTATAATGGAAACCAAAGATGTCCATCTCAAAAACGTCCAAATCCAAGCCCTTTGGTCGTGGGAAGAGCCAGCATTTGTAGTTCACTGGTCCCCCTCACATGCCAGGACACCAACTGGGCACCCTAGGGGGCACTGCAGGGGACTTCAGAAATTGCTCTCATGTACATAGCTCCCTTACCTTGGGTGCTGAGTCCCCCAACCACCCCCCGCCCAGGTCCACCTGCCTGAAGTCCACTGCACCCACTACAACTGCTCCAGGGACCTGTATACTGCTACGATGGACCTGAGTATGGCATTTGAGGCTGGCAAAGAAGCTGGCAAAAAAGTATTTTTAAACTTGTTTTTTATGGTGGGAGGGGGTTAGTGACCACTGGGGGAGTAAGGGGAGGTCATCCCTGATTCCATCCGGTGGTCATCTGGTCAGTTCAGGCACCTTTTTGAGGCTTGGTCATGAAAACAAATAGACCAAGTAAAGTCAGTCAAGTGCTCATCTGGGACGCCCTTCTTTTTTCTATTATCGGCCGAGGACGACCATCTCCTAATCACGCCCCAGTCCCGCCTTCGCTACCTTGTCGACATGCCCCCATGAACTTTGGTTGTCCCCGCGATGGAAAGCAGTCGAGGGTATCAAAAATACGGGGTTCCCCACCCCTGGATCGGGACATTTTGCAAGGACGTCCAAATCGAAACGTGGACGTCCCTTTTGAAAATGCCCCTCCAAGTATTTTATAAAATAGGCTAAAAAGAGGCAACTGCTTCCTCTCAAATCTAAGTGACCTGTTACAAAATGACCCTCTAGGTATGTGCCTGCATATTGTATAAAACACCTTAGTTTTCCTTTTCCCAAGAATACATGGGAGAAAAATTATGGTATTTATAGATTTTCAAAAATACAGAATTCCCAAGTCTCCTTCTGGGCTCCTCTGGTGCAGAAGGCATCCTGATTCCTTCTGCACCTCCTCTCAGTGCCCACACCACCAGGTTTTCTTCTCTCTTCAATATAATTTAGAACTTTCAACACACACTAACCAACTTAATGTGTGTTAATTCATATATTAACACTGACCAAATCAATTTGCTAAACACTAAGTTTTTAAAAATGCGCTGACAAACTGAGGGGCCCTTTTACAAAGGCACAGAAGGGCTTACCTGTATCCAGCATGCGCCAAATGGCATTACCACATGGATACTGCGTGCCCCAGGCAGTAATTCTGAATTTGGCACATGCCGAAAAGACGCGGTAGAAAATATTTTCTATTTTCTGCCGTGTGGCGCTTACCCATCAGTTTGAACGCGCGCTGCATGCCTACTGCCCGGGTAGCCTGTGAGACCATACCACTAAGTCAGTGGGTGGCAGTAAGGTCTCAGGCTGATAAGGATGCATGCTGTTTTTATTTTGGCACATGTCCATTTTCCGGCCCCATAGAAAAGGCCCTTTTTCCAGGACATGGTAAAAACTGTCCCGGCACGTGCCCAAAAGACTTTTTGTCGCAGCTTAGTAAAAGGGCCCCTGAATGCACACTAATGAATGCTCCATCCCTATCTTTCACTTTTGATGTGGAAATGTTGGTGGTGCTGTAGGTCCTGCACTGTAAGTTTAGATTTTTCCGTTAAACTATCACGTTTTGATTGTTTTTCTTCCGCCTCGAGCACACGCCATTATTCCGTAATTTGCACTAACCCGGCGGTAATCGGGCAGCACCGCACACTGCCCAGTTACCGCCAGGTTACCTCAGGAGCACTTATACCGCCACCTCAATGGGTGGCAGTAAGTGCTCCTCCCCACATGGTCACATGGTAAGAATAATCTTACTGCATGGCCAAGTCTTTTTTAGAGGCCTTTTACCTGTTGTGGTAAAAAGAGCCCTGAAGCATGACAAAAACTGCCCCCACTGCTACCGCAGGGACCTTTTTACCAATATTGGTAAAAGGACCTTTCATTGAGCAACAGAAGGATTTCTATTCTTAATGCATACTTATATATGCATATGAATTTCTGTTGAGCTTCCTAACTGCATGACATAAAAAACATCATTGTTAGCCTCCTCATAAAGTCTACCAGTACTATATTTTTTATGACATTGGTCCTATTTTCTTTGTCTACTTCTTTCTGAAGCAACATTCTTTAAAATATTGGAAATCAGTTTGCATAATGTCTAAAAGCAATCTAATACCAGAGATATAAAACCAACTCCATTTTCATGTTTGGTTCTGTCCTCTAATTTGGGGGGGGGGGGGGGGGGGGGGGGGGATTCCCGACATTGCTGTCTCTTGAAAGGTTGTTTTTTTTTTTCCTCATTTAATACTAACATTTGGTTGAAAGCTGAATGTCAGGACAAGAGTCGAGTTGCACTAAAGCAACTCTAGCTAAAAGGTATGCTGAATGTTTCTATTTGATATATCCTGTGATGAAAGACTCTTGCTTAAGTAGTCACTTTATGTAAACAGTACATTTTTTTATGACAGAAATAGCATTTTGTTCTTTGACAATTATTGTCATGCAATTACAAATTACTTTACAATAAAAAGTCCATAACATAAAGCTTTTAAAAACTTTCAAATCTAGCTTAATTTTCTTTTCCAATCGAGCTTTTGTGGTTCTGAAACCTCTGTACCTGCAGAGGTGGAACAGTGTGGCTGATCTTATAGCAGTGACTTCATAAAAAGAATCTAATTAAAAGATAAATCAATTAGAGGCCCTTTGGTTTTCGCACTTACCAAGTTTTAACAGCAAATAATGCTTGGTATGTGCAAGGGCTTTGCAGTAACTGTTAGGGCTCTGCCCAGCATGTCCTCTGTTGTTACCACACAGAAAAGTCCTTCACCACACATTAAGAGGTCCTTTTACTAAGGTAGATGTGTGTTTTGGGCACGAGCAGAATCATTTTTTAGCGCACTTGTAAAACATGCCTTTTTTTAAATTTTTGCCAAAAATGGACGTGCAGCAAAATGAAAATTGTCTCGTGTCCATTTTGGGTCTGAAACCTTATGCAAGACATTGACCTAGCGGTAAGGTCTCACTTGGTAACCGGGCGGTAATGGTCTACTCGAGTCAAATGCCACTTGACGCGCGTAGCTGCCACACGTCAGAAAATAAAAAATATTTTTTGGACGCGCGCCTAAATTGAAATTACTGCAAGGGGAAAGCGGTAACCGGCAGTAACTCCAATTTGGCGCACGTTGGGCGCACGTAGGCACCTATGTGGCTTAATAAAAGGGCCCCTCGGACTATTTGTAATTAGTGCAGATGTGCTTTGGAGGCGGTAGGTACACCCACACTAACTGTACAAGTGACAGCACATAGTAAAAACTGTACACTAAGGAGTCCTTTTACAAAGGTGCACTAGCGGTTTTAGCATGCGCTAAACACTAGAGATACCCATATATTTCTGTGGGCATCTCTAGCATTTAGTGTACGCTAAGAACGCTAGTTAGTGCACCTCTATAAAAGACCCCCTAACTGCAGTGTGCAAACCATGCCCATTCTCTGCCTAAAACCCACCCAGTTTCCATCCCTTGACATAGCATACAGTTAATGTACAAATTAGAAAATGCTGCCATGCCAACGTAGTAACAGTTAAGATGCTCAGGGGTCCTTTTACTAAGGTGCACTGAAAATTGGTCTGCGCTGGTATAGACGCGTGCATTGGACACGTGCAGGTCCATTTTTCAGTGTACCTGCAAAAAAAGGACATGTGGCAATATAAAAATCAGCAAAAGTCCATTTTGGGCCTGAGACCTTACTGCCACCCATTGACTTAGCGGTAAGTTCTCACACATTAACCAGGCGATAATTGTCAGTGCACGTATACTGCCAATTACCGTCCAGTTTAGTGCCACACTGTAGAAAACAGAAATTATTTTCTGCCGCATGTATTGGACGCACGTAATTAGAATTACTGCCAGGGGCACACGGTAGCAGGACGGTAGTTCTAATATGATGAGCATTGTACGCACGTATGCGCCTATGCGTCTTAGTAAAAAGGGCCCCACATTCAGTACCAGCGCAGTGGAGGAGTGGCCTAGTGGTTAGGGTAGTGGACTTTGGTCCTGGGGAACTGAGGAACTGAGTTCGATTCCCGGCACAGGCAGCTCCCTGTGACTCTGGGCAAGTCCCTTAACCCTCCATTGCCTGCTGTACTGAGCTTGCCATGAGTGGGAAAGCGTGGGGTACAAATGTAACAAAAAAAAAAAAATAATTTCCATGATAATTGCTTAACATACTTTGGTACTTATTTTCAAAGCAGATGGACGTCCTAAAATGCCTTTAAAAAGTCCATCTACTACAAACGTCCAAATCCTGATTTTGGAAAGTCACAATTTTCACACTGCAGTTCAGCCAAATAGCAAAAGGACGTGTTTTGACTAGGGAGGGCCCAAAAGTAGGATGTCCAACAGGGATTTTCAAATAGGAAGAAACATCCATGTCTAAAACAAAGGATGTTTTCATGTAGTCATATCCAAGTTACAAAAAGTTGCTTTAATTGACCAGCTGACCATAGGAGGGATTAAGGCATGTTGCTGTTCTCCTCCCTCTCCCTTGAAAGTGAAACTGGAAAGGAAAGCCAGGCTGTATGTCAGCTGCAGGTATTATGCCCATTCTGAACAAAGCAGGAAGCAGGTCAGAGAAGTAGTCTACCAGTTAGTGCAGTATACTATGAATCAAGGGACACTGGCTCAAGTCCCACTTCATGTCTTTTTTTTTTTTTGTCTTATTAATTCTGAGCCTTCCATAAACAGAAAAATACCTACTGTACCTAAATATATAAGAAAATGGTGTACGTTCAGGTTCAGAAGGTAACATTTACAAAACAATTTATAGTGGGGGTCAAACTTGTGACTCTTGGTTTACAGTCCACTGTACTAACCATAAGGCTATCCTCTGTTCTGCAGACATATCTGTGTTGTCATACTTTTGAAAATGATGCCAGACAAACGTTCATGTCCCTAGTGTTTTGTTGTTCAAATGTTGGACGTTTCACTTTGGAAAATGGCTGTTCAATTTGGATGGTTTCAGTGCAAAAATGTGCAACTCACAGTCATGATCAAACAGGAAATCTAGATGTTTTTGATTATGACTGTGAGATGGAAATTTTGTTTGGATGTTATGAGCAGGATGGGGTATTTTGGACTTAGACTTATTTTTCAAAATGCCCCTCCTTATGTAAATGGCCCAAAATTGCTAATATTAAACCAGTTAACTAACACACACAGAACAAGAAATTTACAACAAGTTTGGGGTGAAAAAAATCAAAAACCCTTTCAATCAGTTTGTTGTACAATTTTGAAACAGTTCACTTAGCCCAAGATTTAAATTCCCTGTAGCTGCTAGAAACTAGAAAAAAAAACTGCCCAGAAAAATCATGAATAAAATATTGTATAAATACACTGTGGAACCTCTGCTCAGTTCTTAATTATGCACTTTTACACACAAGTTCCACAGTGGTTTCTGCACAAGTTATTGTTCTTTGCAGAATGTTTCTTTTGGATCTTTTTTCCTAACTGAAGTAGCAGAAAATAAATTCTTGAGCAAAAGGTGCACTATTTCACAATTGTGTAATCAAACTGACTGGAAGTTTCCTGCATTTTTTCTTGTCCCTTATTACTTTTTAGGTCTGCATTTTGATTAAAATTATAATCTTCATTAATGGTGTATTTAAAGGTATGTTATTTATTTTTTATTTCCTACTGCAGCTCCTTGTAACTCTGGGTAAGTCACTTAGGAGCCCTTTTACTAAGGTGCGGTAGGCCTAACATGAGCCTACCACACAGTAAAAGAGCACTACCACAGGTGTCCATGGGTAGTTTGGCCAGCAGCATGCAATACTTCCGCTGTAATTTTTTTTTTTTTTGCTACAGGAGGCGTGTCTGGGGCAGAGAGTAGGCGTGCCTGTGCTAATTGAGTAGCACACATTACCGTGAGCTAACCAATTACCATAGGAGCAGCACAGGAGCCCTTACCGTCTCCTAAACAGGTGGCAGTAAGTGCTCCTGGTGGTAATGGCCATATGCTAATGTGGAAATTAGCATGTAAGGAGCAGAAGAAGAGTGGGAACAGAATCAGGCTCTTCAAGGAACAGACCAGGGATGTCCAATGTAGAAATAAAATGTATTAAAAGAAGACTCAACATGGTACCATGTTTCGGAAATGAAAGTACCTTCTTCAAGAGTCTTGGTAAAAGTGTCCAAAAAATTCTTGTGGACAAAGTCTTCAGAAGTAAATCTTTAAAAAACGTTGAGGTCTTTAAAAAGACTTTGGTAAGGTATGGTGTAGAGTATGGCTTCTAGGTATGTGGCCATTAAAAAGAAACCCAACCGCAACCATTTTTCAGCCATGCTAGAAAGTGGCTGGAGCACATGGCAAATCCACGTGTTAATCGCAGTGCTGCCCAAATTCTAGTGTGGCTTGATAAAAGGACCCCTTAACCCTCCATTGTCCAGAGTCACAAGGAGCTGCAGTGTGTGTGTATGTGGGGGGGGGGGGGGGGGGGGGGGGTGGAAATAACATACCTTTAACCACACAATTAATTGCACAATTAATTTTGACTACAAATTTTACTCAAAATGCAGCTCTTAAAAAAAATTAAGAATAAAAAGCAATGATCAAGAGAAGCGATACAAAATACAAATTGAAAAATTACAAATTAAACAATTTTAAACAGCATGCAGAATAGCTATAGCTTTACAGTTTTCAAAGCTACTTCATAAAGGCAAGTCTACCTTCAAACCTAAATCTAGACTTATATGTGGTGAGGGGTAATTTTATTCAAAGTTTTTTTTGCACATAAATGGCCTCTTATACAATACCAACCTGTATAAAAGTGATGCACATTGTGAATAATAATCCAAATCATAGTTATTTGATGCTAGGTTCCACTTTAGGAGTCACCACCCAAGAAAAAGATCTAGATGTCATAATGGAACAGCAGACCCGAATGTGAAGCACACATTGGCATTTTTGTCCTAAGTCTAAATTTAAAGCAGCCATGCTTAAAAAATTAAACAAACAAAACAAAGCATACATTGGCATCTGTTACTTGCAACTAAATATAAGCATCCAGAAAAAAATAATTTAAGACGCTTATATTTAGGCTGCAGAAAACAGAGGCCAATGTGTGCTTCACGTTTGGGGTTTACCAGACGCATGCGCACAGGAGCTGAGCTTACAGCTGAACTCTTCTGCGCATGCGCCAAGCACAATCCTCCCACTGAACTCCTTGGCTGCTTAGTTACTATACAACACTGAATTTAACAAGTGTCTCAATGAACAACTTCCCAACAATTGTAGAATTCAGAGACAGTACTTTAGTTTATCTTCAATGGTGACAAATTTTCTGGCAAAGGAGCTATTTCAGCTTCCATATAGAACAGTACTTGAAAGGGGCACTTCAGCAGAGGCTATTTCAGGATATGGGGAATAGTTGGCCTTCCGGCTATCAAAAAAGCAAATGGTACACCGTACTCAGTTTCAGATAGATTGCAAGTATGGATTTTGGTCATAGGCGTAGACTGGGGGGGGCGAGGGGGGGGCAATGCCCCCCCAAACGACGAGGACGTGGACTGGCGCTAGAATGAAAAAAAAAAAAAAACAAGCAGGCACGCGCTCGTCTCCATCCGCTTCGCTGCTTCCCTGCCCTCTCTGTCTGCGTCCCGCCTTCCTCTGATGTCATTTCCTTTCGGGCGGGACGCAGACAGAGAGGGCAGGGAAGCAGCGAAGCGGATGGAGACGAGCGCGTCTATCTACCCCCTCTCTTCCTACCCTCCGGCGCAGGGAGCACCAATCTTCTCTAAGCCTTTCTTGTTCCTGGCAGCGGTAGCGACGTACACGCTGCCTTCAGCTCTGCCCCGAAGCCTTCTCTTCAAGTTCCTGTTCCCGCATAGGTGGGAACAGGAACTTGAAGAGAAGGCTTCCGGGGCAGACCGAAGGCAGCGTGTATACGTCGCTACCGCTGCCAGGAGCACAGAAAGGTTGAAGAAGACTGCTGCCTGCACCGGAGGGAGGGAGGAAGAGAGGGGGTAAACGGAGTCACGATCCTGGACCCCGCGGGTTGGGGGGGCAGCAGAGGGAAGATGAATGGGACTGGGAGGGTGGGAAGCAGAGTGAAGGAGCAGGAGATGGATGGGACTGGGAGGGTGGGAAGCAGTGGGAAGGAGCAGGAGATGGATGGGACTGGGAGGGGTGGGAAGCAGAGGGAAGGAGCAAGAGATGGATGGGACTGGGAGGGGTGGGTGGGGAGCAGAGGGAAGGACCAGGAATTGGATGGGACTGGGAGGGTGGGAAGCAGAGTGAAGGAGCAGGAGATGGATGGGACTGGGAGGGTGGGAAGCAGTGGGAAGGAGCAGGAGATGGATGGGACTGGGAGGGGTGGGAAGCAGAGGGAAGGAGCAAGAGATGGATGGGACTGGGAGGGGTGGGTGGGGAGCAGAAGGAAGGACCAGGAATTGGATTGGACTGGGAAAGGAGGTGAGCAGAGGGAAGGAACAGAAGATGGATGGGACTGCGAGGGGTGGGGAGCAGAGGGATGGACCAGGAGATGGATGGGATTTGGAGAGGTCAGGCACAGCAGAGGGAAGGAGCAAGAGATGGATGGGACGGAGGGATGGTGAGCAGAGGGAAGGAACAGAAGATGGATGGGACTGGGAGGGGTGGGGAGCAGAGGGAAGGAGCAAGAGATGGATGGGACTGGGAGGGGTGGGTGGGGAGCAGAGGGAAGGACCAGGAATTGGATTGGACTGGGAAAGGAGGTGAGCAGAGGGAAGGAGCAGGAGATGGATGGGACTGGGAGGGGTGGGAAGCAGAGGGAAGGAGCAAGAGATGGTTGGGACTGGGAGGGGTGGGGAGCAGAGGGAAGGAGCAAGAGATGGATGGGACTGCGAGGGGTGGGGAGCAGAGGGATGGACCAGGAGATGGATGGGATTGGGAGAGGTCAGGCACAGCAGAGGGAAGGAGCAGAAGATGGATGGGACGGAGGGATGGTGAGCAGAGGGAAGGAACAGAAGATGGATGGGACGGAGGGATGGTGAGCAGAGGGAAGGAGCAAGAGATGGATGGGACTGGGAGGGTGGGGAGCAGAGGGAAGCCTACTGGAAAGAAGACACTGCATAAAACAGAAGACACTGGGATCAAAGCGAATAGAAAAACTACATGATCAGACAACAAAGGTAAATAAAAGTTTATTTTATTCATAATTTATTAATTGAAATGTGTCAGCTTTTTGAAATGTGCATCTGTGATATTTTGCCTGTAAATTTCATTTCCTTCCTCCATATTAGCATATTCATTTGCATATGTATATATGCAAATGATATGCTAATATGCTCCGCCCATTTTTTTGCCCCCCCAAATGAAACAGTCAAACTACGCCTATGATTTTGGTATAATAGATCTTATCAAAAAGGAATTCCGTATTCCTATCAAGTAGCTGACAGCCAAGCCAGAGATCTATCAGGCTTCTACCTGGCACAGTGTACTGACTGTATCTGCTCACTCTGTCATTCTGGATCATTTTTCTTGGTAATAATCCCTGGGTATGCCCTTTTACCCATCTCTCTCTCTTTTTCTGGGGAAGTGTACTAACTTTTTCACACATGTGCACTTATTCCACAACCACTAGGGTACTACTGCAGGTATTTATGGGGCATACCATTAACAAAATAGCTACAAACATATTTTATTTATTTACTAGTTAAAAAAAAGCCCGTTTCTCATTGAAATGAAACGGGCGCTAGCAAGGTAATGACCTTCTGCCATTAATGTTTTTTAAGGGAAGTGTTAGGAGAAATGTGCTCTGATGGTAGTATGTGTGACAGAGACAGAAAGTGAGTATGTGTGAGGCAGATAGTGACTATGTGTAAGACAGAGTGTGAGAGAGTGAGTATCCATGTATCCAGGGGGAGGAGTCAGCATTGCTGGGGGGTGGGGTGTCAGTGATCGAGTGTGTGATACACACAGAGACAGTGAGTATCCCTGTATCCATGTCCTGCAGTGTGTGTTTGTGTGAGATTGACAGGGGAGGGGGGTGGATCTGGTATCCTACGTGTGTGTGTGTGTGTGTGTGTGTGTGTGTGTGTGTGTGTGTGTGTGTGTGTGAGATTGACAGGGGGGAGGGGCCGTGGGGATCTGGGTTCCTGCATCAGTATGTGTATGACTCTCCTGTGCCTAATGGCTCCCAAAATGCAGCAGAGGTCCCAATACTTAAGATGTGTGTGAGAGACAGTCGGGGTTGGGGGGGGGGGTGCGGAGGCGTCGACCTCGTAGGGGGGGGGGGGGCGGCGGTGCTTAATGGCTCCCAAAATGCAGCAGAGGTCCCATTACTGTGGAAGGTGTGTGTGTGATAGAGTCAGTCGGGGGTGTGCAGGGGCGTCTACCTCATTGGGGGGGGGGGGCGGCGGAGCCGAGGTAGGAGGGCAGCGTTGCTGGGGGGGGGGGGGTGACTCTCCTGTACCTAATGGCTTCCAAAATGCAGCAGAGGTCCCAATACTGTCGAAGATGTGTGTGAGAGAGACAGTCAGGATGGGGGGGTTGCAGGGGTGTGTACCTCATGGGGGGAGCTGTGAAGGCGAGGTAGGAGGGGTGTTGTAGTGGCGTTGGCTGTGGTCCGGGGGGGGGGGGTGGCGTGGCATGTGGCTCGGAGGGGGAGTGACATCGGTGGTACAGGCAGTGTTGAGTCCGGCTGCCCCTCGGGTCTGCCTTCGGTCGGAGTGCAGAAGAGGCGCTGAGTCCTCCGGTACCTTTGTTAGCGGGTGCAGGTTGAGTCCATTGGCGCCTCATGCTTGAGACACCTCACGCTATACAGAGTTCCTTCGAGGGTGGGGCAGTGATCTGGAGTGCGATTATGAACCCTATGAACACTACACGGCTTCACTGCCATGAAGTCAGCTTCAGAACGTTGGAGGTGCGAATTATTATATTAGATATTTTGCTCACACCTTTTCAGTGTTAGCTCAAGGTGAGTTATATTCAGGTACACTGGGTATTTCTCTATCCCTGGAGGGCTTACAATCTAAGGGCCCTGTTTACTAACCCAGTTTAGTAAACAGGGACCTAAGTTTGAACCTAAGGTAATGAAGAGTTAAGTGACTTGCCCACAATAACAAGGAGCAGCAATGGGATTTGAACTACCTCTGGATGTCAAGACCAGTGCTCTAACCACCAGGCTACTCAGATAGGGCTTGAGGTCTCTGTGAAAATATTAAGGGAAGCACAAATTAAGAACTGCTGCCTTAGTGGTGTGCTATCATTGCTACTACTACTGATACATAACTTTGATACATGTATATTTAGATTAATAATGGAAATTTTGATATAAACATGTCTCTGAAGTAGTTTCATAAGGTCCTTTTACAAAGCTGCAGTAAAAAGTAGCCTTGGCGCACCCATACACGGGTTTTTCATGTGTGCGAAGGACATTTTTACCACAGCTAAAAGAAATGGCCTTTTTCTGTTTCTTATACTAATGGTCCTGTGCTAAAGTTGCCATTAGTGCACAACCATTAAAAAAATTAGTGCTTGTTCTCTTTCAGCCACCATTTTTGTAGGCACTAAGGGCTCACACGCTATTCCTGTGCTAATCAGTTAGTGTATGGTAATGTAGCTGCACTGATTAGTGAAGGGACACCCACTCTCCAGCCTGACATGCCCCCTCAAAAATGTTTAGCGCACAGATAGTGCATGCACATTTGGCACCTATGCCATCAGCTTAGTAAAAGGGCTCCATACTTATTTGTCTTACCTATTTATTTAGATTTGCTCACACCTTTTTCAGTAGTAGCTCAAGGGGAGTTACATTCAGGTACTCTGGATATTTCTCTGTCCCAGAAGGGCTCACAATCTAAGTTTGTAACTGAGGCAATGGAGAGTTAAGTGACTTGCCCAAGATCACAAGGAGCAGCAGTGAGATTTGAACTGGCCACCTCTTGATTGCAAGACTGGTGCTCTAACCACTAGGCTACTCCTCCACTCCACCTAGCATGGTACTCCAGTTATGTTTTGAATTCTCAGTTTATTTTGTATTGCTTATCATTTACCAAACTTTCTTTCCTAGATTGGTCAGACAAAAAACACTGGGATAGATATTCAGTGGCTGACTGGCTCTGCTGCTGATATCTAGTGGCACTTAACCAGTTAGTTCGACTGAATATCAGCATAAACCACCTGGATAAAGTTAGAACAGCACTAAGACTGCCCTAATTTTATCCGTGCACTGCTATGAATATTGGCTGGCACCCAGATAACTTCTGACAACGGTTACCTGGACATTCAATATGTGTGCCTCATACAGAAAGTCCTGCCTTCTCAAGTCAGCAAACAGCCTGACTGAGAAGGTAGGACTCTGTGTAACAGGACTTTGATTACTATTTGTCTTTTATCAAATCTGTCTGTTTTTGGAGAATCAACTATTAGGTGTATGTGCCCTGCAGGACCCTTATAGACTCCTGAGGAAGGCCTAGGTGTCGAAATATGAGTCATGTCAAGTCTTGTTTGAACAACCCATAAAATGTTGACAGCAACACCTTGATTTCTTAGTCATTATGTGCTTGTCTCCTTCACTGTTTCTGACTTCACTCCTTACCATCTGCCATACAACTTTAGAAGACTTAACATCAGATGCTGATTTTCCCAGACACAAAATAAGAAAAACCCTTTAAGTACATGTGGCCTTAACCTTACTGAGTGACTTCAGAATGAGAGTTACTGAAGTAATACTACCCTCGCTCTACTCAGGAATTTAAGTTTATGATTTGGTTTCCTACCCTTCATTTCTTTTGCAGCAAGATATACTATCAACAGTTCTTCATTAAATTAGGCTCCCTTCTTCTGTATAGGGTATATTTTAATAAATATCCTTCTGCTCAAAACAACCATGTGGAGCTGGCAGCTTCCTTTCTTTAGTTAATAAAAGAAAGTTGGATAAAGTCATAACTAAGATATGTACTTCTAGAGGTAGGGGTAAGGGCGGGGGTGGAATAGGGAAGGAAGAAAAAAGGAAAGAAAAGCGGATTTCGAAAAAAAATTTGTCTTTACAAATGCTATTTTTGAATCTCCAGATGTTGCAAAATCAGCCAAGTGGAACAATATACTCGAATTATTGAAAGAAAAGAGCTCTTAGGGTTGTTTGCCTGCATTGTTTTTTTAATTTAAAAAACTCTTGGGATGCTTTTCAGGGGTTTAGTTGTGGTCCTGTTGTGTGTGAAGGCCATAGGACACTCCCTTATATTTCATATTTAAATGACATGCATGACAAGAGAACTGCTTGATGTGGTTTTAGCATGTGCCCGTTACACTATGTTCTGTTTATAAACATTCCAGCTGTGTGAATTATGCAAAAGTATGCAAGCTCCTCAGTGGTTTGCAATGCTCTCCCTGTATTCTGATACTTATCTGGGCTACATCAGCCCTGCTACATTAAGATTACTGGTGCCTTATGATACCTCTTATTAGAACAATGTAAGAAGATTCCAGAGAGGAAGAAGTACACAAGCTTTGAAAATCACATCAGTCCATTCTTAAGCTGCTCACATGTTAAATTATTATTCTCGTGGTGATTCAACAAAAGATATTAGAGTTTCCAAAGAACTCTGAGACCATTGTGACTGCTAGAACTCCGCAGTAAACACTGGGGCCGATGTTCAGAGTGTGGGAGACAGCCCGCATAAGCGCTGCAGACTACGCTGACCCTGGATATTCGAGGCCGGGCCATTTCCGATGACCAGCATTGAATATCCAGGATTTTTTGGCTGGTTTTAACTTAACTGGCTGTGTGAATATTCAGCGCTGGCAGGTTAAGTTAATAGCGGGCAAAGATAGGACTGCTATTTAGGTGGTCTGATTTGCCCGCTAAACTTAGCATCCAGCACTTAAATATTCGTAATATAGCTGGTTAGCTGCTATGTGCTAACCACAAATATTCAGTGGAGTTAACCGACTATCCCTTACTGAATATTAGCATTGAGCCGGCTAAATGCTATTTAACCAGCCAGGAGCAATTTCTGGTTAGTTAAAAAGCAATAAGTATCGGGGGGGGGGGGGGGGGGGGGGGCTGTATTTTCAAGATGATGCCACATGAATCAGATAAAAACCCAGTAATTTGCAAGACAATGTTGTCTTATAGAAGGTAAACATTTCAGTCCATCAAGCCCAGCATCCTGTTTCCAGCAGTGGCCATTAATACAAAAATCGGCCAAATTACTGTTGCACTAAAAATGGCTTTAGCACACAGGAAAGACCCATGCAAGAGTGCACTAAAGCCCCTTTTCAGCACTGCTGTATAAAAAGGCCCCCAGGAAGTTATTCTATAAATTTGCGCATAGACATATGCCCTACTTACATGCATCAAAGATTCCAGTAATTTGTAGCTATGTGTGAATGTACTAAAGCGTGTAACTACAGGGGGAATATAGACGGGCAGAGCACTGGCATGTCTCCAAGTGATGTACATAAGTTACAGAACAGCTCACTATAGATGGCAATTACAATATTTAACTCCAACAATATAATATTCAGTGCTCTATAAGTTTCTGGAATTGAAAAGTCACCACTATTGGGCTATTTTCGAAAGACAAGGGCGCACATCTTTCGACACAAATTGGGAGATGGGCATCCTTCTCCCAGGGTCGCCCAAATTGGCATAATCGAAAGCCAATTTTGGGTGCCCTCAACTGCTTTCTGTTGCGGGGACGACCAAAGTTCACGGGAGCGTGTCGGAAGCATAGCGAAGGCAGGACTGGGGCATGCTTAACACATGGGCGTCCTCGGCTGATAATGGAAAAAAGAAGGGCGTCCCTGACGAACACTTGGCTGACTTTACTTGGTCCATTTTTTCTTGCGACCAAGCCTCAAAAAGGTGCCCGAACTGACCAGATGACCACCGGAGGGAATCGGGAATGACCTCCCCTTACTCCCTCAATGGTCTCTAACCCCCTACCACCCTTAAAAAAAACAACTTTAAAAATATTTTTTCCCAGCCTCAAATGTCATACCCAGCTCTCTGACAGTAGGCGGACCCAGGCCCACCCCCCCCTACCTGTTACACTTGTGGTGGTAAATGTGAGCACTTCAAAACCCACCAAAAACCCACTGTACCCACATGTAGGTTCCCCCTTCACCCCTAAGGACTATGGTAGTGGTGTACAGTTGTGGGTAGTGGGTTTTCGGGGGGGGGGGTTGGGGGGCTCAGCACCCAAGGTAAGGGAGACATGCACCTGGGAGTAATTTGTGAAGTCCACTGCCTTGCCCTCTAGGGTGCCTGGGTAGTGTCTTGGCATGTTAGGGGGACCAGTGCACTACAAATGCTGGCTCCTCCCATGACCAAAGGGCTTGGATTTGGTCGTTTCTGAGATGGGCGTCCTCGGTTTCCATTATCGCCGAAAACCGGGGATGACCATCTCTAAGGTCGACCTAAATGTTGAGATTTGGGCGTCCCCAACCGTATTATCGAAACGAAAGATGGCCGCCCATGCCCCTCTATAAGAACTTCAAAAGATCATGTGAAACATGAGTCATGACAGCCTAACCCCTGAGCCAACAAAGATAAGTTTTAATTTTCATTATCAAAAATATTTGAAACTAAATGCTTCAAGAAATGTTAATGACTTATTGTCAAAGACCAATGAAGAAGGTGGTGAATAAGTCTTGATGACATCAGTTAAGATCATTGATCTGCACAGCTGAGGTCTTTTGAAGTTTTCAGAGTGGTGACTTTTCAATTCCAGCAACTTATAGAGCACTGTAAGTTCTAGAACAGACTCATTCATGTATACCTGCCAGTCACATGGCATAAATGGTTGTGCCTACAGTGAGGAACACCCATCCCAACTTACACTAGTATTCCATAATGATATCTTGGTGCACAGATGCCGTTATAGAATTGGCGCCCAGAGAACAGCAACATTGCGCATAAAATGTATGCACCATTTTACAGAATTAACTCTACTACTACTACTTAACATTTCTAAAGCGCTACTAGGGTTACGCAGCGCTGTACAATTTAACATAGAGTGACGATCCCTGTTCAAGGAGCTTACAATCTAAGAGACAAGTGAACGGACAGTCCGATAGGGGCGGTCAAATTGGGGCAGTCTGGATTTAGTGTACGGTAAGAGTTAGGTGCCGAATGCAGCATTGAAGAGGTGGGTTTTAAGTAAAGACTTGAAGATGGGCAGGGAGGGGGCTTGGCGTAAGGGCTCAGGAAGGTTGTTCCAAGCATAGGGTGAGGCGAGGCAGAATGAGCGGAGCCTAGAGTTGGCGGTGTTGGAGAAGGGTACTGAGAGGAGGGATTTGTCCTGTGAACGGAGGTTACGGGTGGGAACATAGGGGGAGATGAGGGAGGAGAGGTAGTGAGGGGCAGCAGACTGAATGCATTTGTAGGTAAGAAGGAGAAGCTTGAATTGAATGTGGTATCTGATTGGAAGCCAGTGAAGTGACCTGAGGAGAGGGTTGATATGAGTAAATCGGTTTTGGCGGAATATGAGACGTGCCGCAGAGTTCTGAACAGATTGAAGGGGGGATAGATGGCTAAGTGGGAGGCCAGTGAGGAGTAAGTTGCAGTAGTCAAGGCGAGAGGTAATGAGAGCATGGACGAGAGTTCGGGTGGTGTTTTCAGAGAGGAAAGGGCAAATTTTGCTGATGTTAAAGAGGAAGAAGCGGCAGGTCTTGGCAGTCTGCTGGATATGCGCAGAGGAGAGGGAGGAGTCAAAGATGACTCCGAGGTTGCGGGCAGATGAGATACACAAATTGTATATCATGTGGCTACTGTAAGGGTGCAAATCTCATCTGCTTCCAACAGAGCCTGTCTCACCTTGGGTGCTAGGGTAATTTTTTAATATGGTGACAGATTTATCTTTTTCTATAAAAAAAAAGTTTATGTTGCTCTGCAAGGAGTAGTAGGTGGGGACAGGATGCCGTTATTTAAAGGTACAAATCTGGCTTATATACAATCCTTCCCACACTGTCCCAAACCTACTCATTCAAGAGGCTGTTTTACTTATATAGACTCCTAAGAAGCCTCATTCCTTACTACTTTAATCAATTAAACTTTTCCCTTCCTTAATTTATCCCATGTGGTTTTCATTTTCCCAATCATGGTCTCATAGTCTGGCAAGCACAACTCGCTGAGGAGGCCAGTGAGGGCTGCAGTGGTGCACTGCTGGGAGGAAAACAGCAAGCCGAAAGGAGAAAAAAATAAGGAGTTCCCTTACCAGTGAGTATAGCAAACTACAGCAGCACACTATTCCTGGGAAACCTAAACCATCCATCCTTGCAGGTAGGAAGATCCCTGAGCCAGGGGTTAGGAATTGGGAACAGTCCCTAAGAGAAGAGCTAACCCCTCCCCAGGCAGATGATACCTGAAGCTCCAGAGGGTT
Organism: Microcaecilia unicolor; assembly: GCF_901765095.1. Lineage (NCBI taxonomy): Eukaryota > Metazoa > Chordata > Amphibia > Gymnophiona > Siphonopidae > Microcaecilia > Microcaecilia unicolor. Next base: position 208,387,898 of record NC_044031.1, read on the forward strand.
ACCAGAAAACAGGAATGTGGTTGATATCAATAAACCTTTTCTCTTGCCTTTCAAAAATATTCCACCTATTCAATTAGAGAAAAAGTCTCTCTATATTGGTTTAATTTCTATCCGACTGGTATTCAAAGTGATTTAAGCGGGCAGGAGAGGCTCCTTCCCACTTAAATCACTTGGGGATACATAACCACCGATATTCGGGGGTACTTAACTGGGCAGTACTGCTGGATAATGGTTCTGACTGACCCAAGTAAAAGTGGTCAGGTTAGGAGCAGTACAATGGGTGGTACCAGGGAGGTGCCGGAGGTTAAGCAGGTGCCGGTAGTATTCAGTGCTTCGATCTGCATAGCTAAGTGGGTCCTAAATTTGCCCACTAAGCTATGCAGGCCCCGGTACTGAATATTGGCTGGGAGCCACATAAATATTTAAAGGCTTTATGGAGTTCTGGGAAACCCCTCAGTATGTCTTCTGCAGTTACCACACAGAAAAGTACTTTACTGCACATTTCCACTTAATGTACATTAATTTTTGCTGTACTAAAATGTACTAAAATTTACTGCACTTTACTAAAAGGGCCCCTTACCTGGTAATCTCAGCACTAACCAGCTAAATTTAACCTGACAACTCCTCTCACACAAATAGTTGCTGTATTTAGACAAATTTTCCTTCACAAAACTAGCTAGCTAGGTGCAGCTGAAAATTTGGTTAAAGAGAAAATTACTCAGTTACCCTGCAAACTAAACAGTTTCTCAATATTGACCCCTTTGTTCTTTTGCTTTTCTCTTAGAAACATAGAATATGACAGCAGATAAAGGCCATATGGCCTATCCAGTCTGCCCATCCATATCATCAGCTCTCTTCCTCCTCCTAAAAGATCCCACACGCCTGTCCCATGCTTTCTTGAATTCAGATACAGTCCTTATCTCCACTGGGAGGCTGTCCATGCATTCATCACCCTTTCTGCAAAGAAGTATTTCCTTAGATTACTTTTGAGTCTATGTTCCTCCATGCCCTCTCGTTCCAGACCTTCTTTTCAGCTGAAAAAGACCTGCCTCCTGAGCATTTATGCTGTGGAGATATTTAAATGTGTCAACAATCACATCTCTCTCTCTCTCGTCTTTCTTCCAAAGTATACATATTGAGGTCTATGAGTCTGTCTCTATATGCTTTATGATGAAGACCACTGACCATTTTAGTAATCGCCCACTGGACTGACTCCATCCTAGTCATATCTTTTTGAAGGTGTGGTCTCCAGAACTGCACACAGTACTCTAAATGAGGCCTCACCACAGACTTCTACAGACACACTATTGCCTCCCTTTTTCCTGTAGCCATTCCTCTTTCTATGCACCCAAGCATCCTTCTGGCTTTTGCCATCACCCTTTCTACATGTTTGGGCACCTTAAGATTGTCAGAAATGATCACCCCCAAGTCTCACTCTTCTTTCAAGCACAGACATACTTCTCCTCCTAAATGGTATTGCTCCCTTGATTTCTGTAACCCAAATGCATGACCCTGCATTTTTTAGCATTAAATCTTAGTTACCAATTTCTGGACCATTCTTCTATGTTATCCACACCATCAGGGGTGTCTGCCCTATTACAGAGTTTTGTATCATCCACAAAGAGGCAAATCTTACTCGACAGCCCTTCCGCAATATTACTCACAAAGTTGTTAAAAAGAACTGGGCCAACGACCAATCCCTTTGGTAAACCATTGATAACATCCTTTTGCTCCATTTACCACCACCCTCTGTCTTCTTCCATTTAAGGGGGAAATGGGACTTGATATACTGCCTTTCTGAGGTTTTTGCAACTACAATCAAAGTGGTTTACATGTATTCAGGTACTTAATATTTTTTTTTGTACCAGGGGCAATGGAGGGTTAAGTGATTTGCCTAGAGTCACAACGAGCTGCAGTGGGAATTGAACTCAATTCCCCAGGATCAAAGTCCACTGCACTAACCACTAGGCTATGCCTCCACTCCTGTTTCTAACCCAGTTAGTGACTTTTTGGTCCAGACCAAGAGCACTCAGTTTATTTATCAGTCACCTATGTGGAACCCTGTCAAAGGCTTTACTGAAACCTAAGTACACATCTAGCGCTCGCCCTAAATCCAACTGTTTGGTCACACAGTCAAAGAACTTAATTAGATTAGTCTGACAAGACCATCTTTTAGTACAACTGTGCTGCCTCGGGTCCTGCAAACCTCTCTATCCTCTGTTTTAGAAGCATTTCCATTAATATACTCATGTCAGGCCCCTCACCTGTTTCAGAAGTCCTCTAGGGTCCAGCAGCCTCCCATGCCTGAAGAATCTTTTCTACTTCCTGGAACTCTGCACTGCCTTTTATAGCCTTGGAACTTTTATCCACTCAACCCCTGCCTCAGCAACAGGCTTCCTGATATCCTGCAGACTTCAGTGTGTGTTGCCTTGTTTCAGCATTCCTACCTGTTTGTTCCTGCCCTACATTGTTCCAGCATTCCTGCCTGTTTATAGGTCCTGCCCTGCTTGTTCCTGATCTTGCCTGCTCACTGCCTACCTAGACCTCTGTCAGGTTTCTGACCTTTGTTTTTATATATGCACTTTAAAGTGCTATAAATATTATAAAGTGTTTTCAATGTGCTCAGACAGTATGGTCTGAGCACATTTAAAACACTTTATAATATTTATAGCATTTTAAAGTGCATATATAAAAAAAGATAAATTATTTTGAACCCAAGTTTATTATAGTGAGGTTTCTGACCTTGCCTGCTCGCTACCTGCCTAGATCTCTGCCTGGTTCCTGACCTTGCCTGCTCACTGCCTACCTAGACCTCTACCTGGTTCCTGACCTTGCCTGCTTGCTGCCTGCCTAGACCTCTTCCTTTTTATGACCTTGACTAATCACTGCCTGCCTAGACCTCTGACCTGTTCCTGACCTCGTCTGCTGTCTGACTAGATTTTGGGTCTGCTCCAGTCCTTGTCTGTCTGCAGATAGCCCTGGCCTTCATCACCCCCCAGCTTGGAGTCACTGCTGGGTCTTGGACTTTGTCAGTATCTGTGTCAGCAGCTATCAGTGAAGACCTGTGATTTGCTTGCATCGCACAGGTAGAGCCAACCTCATTACAGCCCAAGGGCTCACTTCCCTCAAACCGTGACAACTCACCACTGAGGTAAGACTAATCAGACTTGATGCAGATCTCATAAGAGCTCAGTGAACATGTTCAAAATATAATATGCAGAAGACTTTCTAGTTGTTGAAAATCAGGTGAGTGCAGTGTTGTCATTCAATGCATTCCCCAGCCAGCGGTGCATGAGCAATTAATCTTAACCTGTATAATAAAATTCGAAGCAAAGCAAAAGATCCCGATAAGTGTTTCAAGTTTATTAAAATCTTGATATAACATCCATTGGGGTCCAGCTAAGTGGCTTACAATATTCATTTACAATATAGGTTGAAGCAGTGGCATAGCCAGACGGCCAAATCTGAGTGGGCACATAATGCTCTTTCCTCCTCTCACCCTCACGATTACGGATTCTGCCCTCAGCTCCTCAAAATATAAATACCTGAGCAGAACCCTGAGAACCTCCCATGGCTAAGCAAATGGGTTGGAGATAGAGAAGGGGAAAGATTGAAAAGAAGAAACTATAGAGGAAGGGAAATTATAACATGTATTGGAAGGTGTAGGAAGGAAGTAGTCAGATGAGATTACTCTACAGTGTTACCAGGTCCAGCCCAATCCATCACTGTTTGGTATGGAAAATGGAAAGTCATTGATAAGTTTTTCTAAAAAAGTACGTTTTAAGATCTGCTTTAAACCTTGAAGAGAGGTCACCAGCCAACTTCTCATACCTGGTTAATTCTGCTCAGCACCTTTACTGAAATGTAACTTTTATGATTACTCCCATGTTCACATATCTCCCCCAAAAAGTTGACATTAATGCATGCACATTGCCCATCTTTAGATTACACTGGGATTGTTACATGTATCTTTCTCATTCCCAACTGTCAAACTTTTAAATCTGGCCACAAGTGCAAAAGAATTTTCCTCCTACATCTAAATCATGAAACATACGCAAAAATAACAACAAAGGGCATGAGTTCCGGTACTAGTTAATGAGAGGGAAAAAGGCATTTTCTCCTAATATTCCAGTAACATAAAACCACTATTTAAGGCAGAAAAAATTTTTTCGGTTTCAGGGAACATTGCTGCTAGTTGCCAAAAAAAAAAAAAAAGCCGACACATGTAAGAAGAATTATTTGCTAATGCCGGACACCTGCAGTTTTATTGAGGGCCCCTCAGGACAGCTGTAACTGCTGCTAGCATATTCCAGTCTACTGACACAGCAGCCAATCAAAACTGAAAACTGTTGCCTAAGCTCACAATGAGTGTTACCAGCTCTGCATATGGAATAGGTCATTTTAAGCCCTTGCGTATGAAACTAAATAAGTCATTGTGCCAGCTGAGCATAAGTACACACCCAAAACATCCACTGCGGTTAAACATGTCTGTGTGAATTAAGCCCTAAGTATTTTTTTAGGCTAGCTAATTGGTTCAAAGGAATCAGAGATACTTGATCGACGAACTTCAGTTCCTGATCATTCTAGAAGTTTTACCCTTACTTTTGTCAACACAATATACACCACTACAACTTCTAGATTGTTTACTGAAGAAAATTAAGAGCAATACAAATACTTTAAAATGCTCTGGATGGCACAGTATTAGCCATAGCAACATTGGATTCGATTCACTCAAATTTGAGCAGGTCAATATTCAGTCATAGCAGTCCACATTTTTTTGAAAATGCTGGCTGTCATGGCTGAATTAAATCTGGATATTCTATGCCACTATTTGGATAGTGCCCCAGAAAGCAACAAGGCAGACGATCTGCAAAATCCAACGTGGAAAACAAACCAGCAGATCAGTATAATATCCAAAAAGACTTTATTGAGGATACCGTGTATGAAACAAATGCCCAACACAGGCCATGTTTCGCCCAACAATAGGGCTGCGTCAGGGGCTATAATAAATAACAAACATATAAAATTAGAAATACGTGAAATTATAAAACATAAAATTACATAAAATATATATATATATAAAAATATATAAATAAAATATAAAACATGAATTATACTGTACGTGTAAAACATAGACATAAATTATAAACACTAAAAGTGCTTTTTTAATCCAAATTTTCATAAAATAACATTGGACATTAATTAATATATCAGAGAAAATTATGATAATATAAAAATACATATACATATGCATACAATATATACAGTGAACATCTAAAATAACATTAGACATCAAATTAATATTTGAACATATAATATAAAAATATATAAGAATATGCATTAAATATATAAATCTGTCAAAAACCAACAGGATAAGAACATATGTAGTACATATATATTCCAATATACCAGTCGGGCATTTGTTTCATACACGGTAGCCTCAATAAATTCTTTTTGGATATTATACTGATCTGCTGGTTTGTTTTCCACTATTTGGATAGTGGCCAGTGTGTGCGATCCAAATAGTGGCAATATGCTACCTGTTATCTGGATAGTTATTCAATTAGCGGGCTGAATATCGCTGTTAACCAGATAACAGTCAGCTCCACCTCAGATCTCACTATGGACTGTACCAGCGCTATCCAGCTAGTGCTGCTGAATATCCGCACTCAATGCCAGAAAGCAGTGGAATTTATCTGAATTAGTAGGAAATTATCAACTTAGGCTACCATTATGATGTTATTTTACCACTAATTTGTGCTATTTTAGCACTGGTTCCATTTTATGCAATGAGATCTAGTTACTAATAATTGGGGTTAACAGTAGCCCATGGTGATAATTTCCCTCTCTTAATGGCTTTAGATATTGACCCAAGGATTAAAAAAAAAATGATATGGTAGAAACAACAGTTACCAATTTGTTCAAAGACAAATAATCAAAACCTGTTAATAAAACAAACAAAAACATTCATCATAGGCCCAGCGTACTCTGGAAAGATTACATAAACAGCTAGCATAATGCATTTATATTCACTGCTGAATGCATAAGTCTCATTATTCCTTTTGGGATATGTTATGTCACTTTCGCAACCCTAACAACATCTGAGAACTGGGAAGAGGACATGTTCTGAGAGCGTGAAGAAAGGAAGGGCATGAAGGCCGAAACACTTTCTTACATTTCCATCAACCAAACTCTTATTGAACATCCCGCAAAAACATGTCAAAAACAATTCTATAACTGGGTGTGTGCCATTATAGAACTGGCACGCAGCATGAGGCATCGTTGGGCTTAACCTGAGGTGCCAAGTTATAGAGTTGCCTCTTAAGAGTTTCCTATCCATCACACTCAGTGAAAAATGCTTTCATACTTAAGCAACTACTATAAAACCCTACACGTGACTCTCGGCAATGCAAATAAATGTATAATATCTTAATACAATGAGAAATAAAACTACTTATTATGAAACTTGCAAATTAAAAGGGAAAGGAACTACAGCAGGATCTCTCATAGATCAATCAATTACAGCAGTACAAAGAAATGTTAAACAGCATGCACAGCTGCAAGCATTTACTATACATGCTTGAATGAGAAATATGCGGCATCCTGATTTTGCATAGGGCTTCTAAGTGAATAAACAGGGCCTCCAAGTCAGGGCATTCATAATTTCCTGTGTATTTTACAAAAGGTTCTGCTGAATGTGGAGTCTTTGTAAAATATGTATAAGGGCCAGCATGAATGGCCATTTTAACAAGCAAAATGTTGAAAAGAAATGTAGTCAGGTCCTCATTCTGGTGGAGTTCAACGTAAACTCAAGGCCATACAAACTGCACACTCTTCTCCTGCTCTCTGCTCCCTAATCCACAGTGCACTGACAAAGGATCCTCAGTGAGGACTAAAAAACACTCTCACATTTACCTTCAGGCCTATACAGACCTCCAATGCAGGTAGGAAAAACAAGGAAGCCAGGAACAGTTTATATAAAAATACCCATTTATTGGGCATTCCCAAATGAAAAAGGAGATATAATAACAGAATAATAAGAGCAATCAAAAACACAGTCCGTAAGAAAAGAGTTAAGACTGTGACAGAAAGTGTCCACATTACTCACAGTTTGGGTATTCTTACTCTGTCTTCCATGTGTACCTCCCTCCAGCAGATTCCTTGTTGTACAGGATGCAAATCCCTACATGCATGCTGCTCCTTGGAGCTGTGCGGGTACCTTTCAGTCTCTCCTTCTTGGTGCTGTTCCCTGGTTGGATCCTTGATGGACCCCTATCACTAGTTCAGTTCATTAGCTGGGATCCTATATGGACTGCTATGACCCTCTCTTTCTCACTTCAGTTCAATAGCTGGGATCCTTTTTGTACTTCTATCACCTTTCCTTCTCAGCGCAGTTCAGAACACAATCACAAGGAATAGACCTTTTCTCTCACTTTTAGGATGCATTCACTTCTCATTCCAGGTTACACCATACCCCTCTTGTGCAAGACTAACAGAATTTACCTGGGGCTTAGGTGAATAGTTTAGAGTATTTTCTCATCTTTTAAGAGTTTTGCTTTGTTCTGTTTCTGTATTTTAATATGTAAACCATTTTGAATAATTTTAAATCACAAAAATGGTATAAAAACTTATAACTAAAATATTCCACATAGGGTCATACGTCAGGACTCTCACCAGTTCTATCTCCCTCCAGGGACTGGACCGCTGACGTTTACTCCTTTCTTTCTCTCAATGATTTCCCTCACTACACGCCATTTTATACTTCCCTCCAAATCTAAACAATCTACTGCAGTAAGACTAACCTACCCCTCATTACATATGAGTGGCAGTACTCTGAAGAAGGGTTCAGAAGGTTCCTCCTCTTTATCCAAGGTAGGCACATTTAGATGTCCTGCTACATAAATGCAGCATCACAAGAGGTTTTGCTCATGCAAGTGCCAAGGTTTACCTCTGCAAGTGCCAATTCTGCAACCTAGTGTATAAAAATGGCATTTATATCAGTGGCATAGCCAGAAGGCAGTTTTTGGGTGGGCCAGTGGGCAGGTTGGGTGGGCATGCTTTTCCTCTTCCCTTCCCCCCTCCCCCAACCATGAACTTAAAAAAATGAAATACTTTAGCTGGTGAAGATCTCTAGCCCACAGACCCCTGTTTAGAAAAGCATAGCAATCAAAGGCACTGCTCCATGCTAGTGACACTGGCTTCGGCACCATAGGCATGCTCAGTTCTCATGCATGACATATTCCAATCATTAAACAAAAAATAACATTTTTTTCTACCTTTGTTGTCTGGTCATGTTATTTTTCTAATCATGTTGTCCCAGTCTCTGGTTTCTGCATTCCTCTGTCTTCTTTTCTCTTAACTTTTTTTCCAATATCCTCAGTCCATTTGACCTTTCTTCTCTATCCATGTCCACCATCCATCTCCCTTCTGTGTCCATGTCTTTATCCTCCCTCTGTGTTTTGCTCTTATCCTCCCCCATGCCCAGCACCTCACCCTTTGTGACCCTGCTCTTATCCTTCCCTGTGGCCATAATCTCCCCCTATTCCTTATCTCATGTCCAACATGTCCTGCATCCTGTCCTTCCTTGTGTTCAGATTCTTCTCCCATTCTTTGACTCATGTCCATCAACCCCTCTCTGTGTCCAGTCCTTCCCTGCATCCATTCTTTCCCCCTCCGCCGTTCCTTCCCTCATTCCTTCACTTATCCAGCAACCCTTGTGAGCATTCATTCTGGGTATCCAAAATCTTCCCACCATTCTTCCTTCATAACCAGCATGCCCTCTCTATGTCCTGTTCCTCCCTGTGTCCACCCCCCCCCCCCATTCCTTCTCTTGTGAGCAGCATTCCTTCCCTATATCCCCGACCCCCAATTCTGCATCTCCTCTATTTTCTGTCCTCCTCTGTGTCCTTTTTCCTCACCCCCAATCCAGCATGTCTTCTATTTTTCAATCCTCCTCAGTGTCCTTCCTTATCCCAATTTTCCCCTTCTTGTTCTCTGGCACTCTCAAATCTTCCTGCCCCTACAGCAGCTCTCTCCCCTTCAACTGCCAACAGCTCCTCACCACTAAACCCAACGATGCAGTCCTTGGAAGGCAGTGCGGGACCTCCCAGCCACGTCACGCTGACGACTCTGCGGTGTCTCACCCCTAAGACACAGATTTCCTGTTTCTGTGAGGGCGGAAGGGGCGGGAGTCACGCCCCTCCTGCCCTCTCAGAAACAGGAAGTCCGTGTCTTAGGGGTGAGACACCGCAGAGTCATCAGTGTGACGTGGCTGAGAGGTCCCGCACCACCTTCCACAGACTACATCATTGCCGCGAGCCCTTGGATTCCGTTGTTACTACATCATTACCGCTACATGGATACCGGCGTCGTTTTGGCAGCAATCCTCTCTCCTACCCCTCCCTTGCACTTTGTAGATGTGGCGTCCTGCTCCGGAGCCCGCCCTCCGCCGCACTGATGCAACTTCTGTTTACACAGGGACACGGCAGAGAGAAGGCCCCGGAGCAGGCCGCCACGTCTGTGAGTTGCTGCCAGGCAACGCCAATAGTAAAGTGCAAGCGCCGCGGCAGGGATGGGAGAGGGTGAGAAATGGATGTGTGTTTCTGGGTGGGCCCGAGGCAAAATTGGGTGGGCCCTGGCCCACCCGTAGCTACGCCCCTGATTTATATAAGTGCTATAACTCTTTAAAAAAAAAAAGATCTTGAGGTAGTTTTAAATATCACAGAGGTAAGTACAAGTGTCACCTCAATCAGTGAGAACACCGGGTGCAAACAAGCAGCTTATCTGACATACCTGTGAAAGAGCAGGTGTAAATGTTGACATTCAGATTATTATTTTTTTTTTTTTTAGGTATTCGTGTATTTCCATTGTAAAATCAGAAATACGTGCATCTTTCTGGCCAACCAAAAACACACCCACCTCAGAGCCCTTTAAAAAACAGCATGCTATGAATGTACATGTGTAAATAGAGGCTTTCTAAAATACTTATTTACATGGGTTGGCTGTTTATAGGTGTAGATACTGCTATTTACATGAGTAGAAGTCCTGCAAACCCTCTATAATAACCCCTTATACATCCCACACCTTCCTGTCTGTGTAAATAGATCTCAGGTTGAAAGAACACCAAGGGCCCTGTTTATTAAGCCATGCTATAGATGCATTAGCGTTTTTAGTGCTCGCTAAAAATTAGCAAGTGCTAATGCTAGAGACACCCAAAGGAATATATGGGCATTTCTAGTGTTTAGCATGCACTAAGAACGCTAGTGCACCTTAGTAAACAGGGCCCCAAGGCTTCACCTTTCACACAAATAAATGCATGTATGGGGGCCTCTAAGACTCTGGAAAGACTAACTGCTTAAAGCAATTAGGACTTCAGACAACTCTCTCGATACGGGGGGGTGAGGTAGGAGCAGAGGCTAAAATTCCACCAGCTACTGGTAAGCAATGAACCAAGTACAGTAATGAGTGGAAGCCACTCAAGTTTATAGAGGTCTTGATCAAGGATGTGACTTCATATATTCCACAACCCTACAGAGAGGATCCGGGAAGAAATTTTAATGCTTTGAAGCAGAAGATCTTGCATCACATCTAACTTATCAAAAATATTGTAGAAACACAGAGGTGGAAAGAATTATGCATAATGGAAAGAAGTCTGGTCTACAAATTATCTAGGATGTTAGAGACACTGGAGGAAAGATGCCCATGCTGAAACAGGAGATGGTGACAGACAACGTAATTTCTAAAGATATTGACTAGGGGTTAGAAGTAATTTCCAACTTTTGTCCTGCTAACCCCCTCATTCTACAACATGACATCTCAATTTAGATGCCGAAATACGCACATCAATTTATAGAATACTAGCACGTATATGGGTAAGTGTACACTTAGACACATCCCCTCTAATTCTATAAAAGTCGCCAAAAATTGAATGCACAAATTTGGGGGCATGCACAATTTAACTGAATAACAAGCTAATTAGCATCAATAATTGGCTTTTTAACAAGCAATTATTGGCACTAATTAATTTAATTGGAATTTACATGTGCAAATTTAGGTGCAGGTTCCACGCCTAGATTTTACACGTGATCTGAAAAAGTTGGCACGGAAATGGGAGGGTCATGGACAGAATGGGGTGTTCCTAAAATTAATGTGTGAGGATATGCATTTGTATCACATTTCAGTTGGTGCAAATGGCCATGCCTAAAGTTGGGTGTGATTCCCAGGCGTAAGTGCTATTCTATAAACCACACCTAACTTTAAGTGTGGTTTATAGCATAACACATTTTTCAGCACCATATATAGAATTCACCCCATTAAGTGCTTGCTGAGTACAAGTATAGCACAGCATACTATTTAAAATGTCAACACAATATGTAATAGAACATTTTAATTGATAGTGAAGAGTATAAGCAAAGACGGAACATAAAGATAGATAAGAGAGTAAGAAGAGTTAGAAAGTAAGGTTACTAATTTAAAGAAAGTTGCACATGAGGTCAGAGAGATGGTTAAACATTATCTCAGCTAGGGTAGGAGTGGATAAACACTTACCATGAAGCATCTGGGTACCTAAACTGTAGTGCCCAGTTACAGATTTGCCCCCTAAGAGGCAAATCTGTACATTATACTTATTTTTATCCTTCTATTTTCCTTCTCTAGTTATGACATTTCAAGATCCATTTTCATCTGAAAATTTACATATACAAAATGTTAAAAATACCAAAACAATATGCACAAAAGGATACACAAGCCTATTACAAGGAGGGAGATCATAAAAAAGTTAATAAAATTATATTTCAAGGAAAATACAACAAATCTGTATAGAGTAAGTTTGTTCAGTGTATTTGTATCAGGGCTGGCTGATCTTCTATACTGCAGCTTCCAAATCTAGCGCCTTAACAGATAAACTACCTTTCCAGTAACTACTGGGTAATTTCAGCTAGCTTACCACTTCTGTTTAGATTGCTTTAGTAGGCGTCAGTCATAACTGGCTGGACTATTTAGCTTCCTGGTTTACCCTGGCTCCTTTCTAATATAATACATCTGCTTGGACCTGACTCTGTTTTCAATCTCCAGTTTCCATTCTCTGTTCTGTTTGGACCTGTTTCTATTTGCCTGAACCCTCACCTGATTTAAGTTTCCAGTATAATTTTAAATGAGGCATATGATAATTGAGTAATGAATGGTAAACTCAAGGTCAAAGAACTGTGGATTATGAAGATTCTGCCTTCCAGACCCCTCTCATAGTAGTCATGCTAAAGAAATACCAGATAGTGACTGAGCATTCTTTTCTGTCTCCTCTTCCTTCTGGATCTACTGCAGACGTCTGACAGACATTCAGTATACTCTTAGACCTATCACTTCTCTTCTATGTCCCTACCACTTTTGGATCCTTATTCCTTCTTTCTCCCTTTATCTATCTTTCATTTCATTTATTATACTTATCCCCTGCTTATCGTATACTTCTTAGTGGCTAACAATGAAATATGCCTAATAAATAAACTAACTCTTCCATGACAATTCTAATTCTCCATATAAAACAAAATATGGATCCATATAAAAACAGACTATGGAGAAGTATCAATCAAAAAACAAAAGGGGTAGTTCTATAAAGTGGTCCCAGAGAGTTTCCACTTACATGTGTCGAGGCGCCATCAAATTGACAGGTGCCTATGTGCTCTAGGTGTTAGTCTACAAGGTAGGAATTAAAAGCTATAGCACCTAACTGCAAAGAGGGCACACACATGGGCAGAGCATGAGTGGGCCATGGGCATATCTCCCAGTTAGGCACATAGTTTAGAGAATACTGTAAACTACACATGTCCCCTTAGTGCACCTAGGCACACCAACTTACACGTGCCATTGCATGCCTACACATAATTATGCTAGTATTCTATAATGGAATCTTGCTGCCAAGGGCCATACCATCTTCCTTTTTCAAGACTATTTGGTGTGAGTCTCTGACCTAAGAAAGCACATGGGACAACACTAAGGAAGCACATGGACAACAACGTATGCATCTATTCAACAAGTGGGTACTTTTCGTGCTTTTGTATCCGGCCAAGTTGCGGGTTATGCATGAGAATACAACCTTTTTTTACGGATCCCAATGAGTTGCAAATGTTTGTGGACAGGTTACAGTGACGGTGAAAAGGTTTCATGGTCTACTTTATGCACTTTGGCAATTGAGTGCTACCATATTTTCTGCTCACACAGACTCTTGATGATCTGTGGACTGTTGGTCCACTTGCTATCTGTGTGCCCTCTTATTGCTAACTGGGGGGCCATGCACCTACTCAGAGGGGTGTTCTTTCTAAGGACCTTACAGAACTACAGTGCAGGGACTACTGGGGATTCTGCAGTTTCACCAGTTTTGGCTGTCTGGCCTGTTCACTTGTTTTCTTTGTTGTTACCATTATAAAAGGGACTGTCTTTGGGATTGTATTGTTTGATATGGGATGGTGGAGAGCAGGGTGAAGGTTGGTGGTTGGATGGGGAGGAGTGGATGCATGGTCAGACATTGATAGGTTGTTTTGTGTGGAAGTTGTATGGGGTTTTCTTTGCGGGGGTATAGAATGGGTAGGGGTGGAGGGAAGTGTGCAGGTGGTGAATTTGGATGGGGTTGGGGAGAGGGATATGCTGGTCTTGATGATATACCTTGTCCTGCTGCATTTTATATGCTCACAGTTCTATTCTCTGGTCTGAATACTCTTACAGTACATTTTTTGGTGTCCCCGGTTAAGCCTACATACACCTTGTCGTTTGAGGGGTCTGGCTGGGAAGCCTCTGAGATGCACATTACTGTTGTAAATATTGCTGGTTTATCTTCTTCAGGGTTTAGAGAGTGTCTAGCTCAAACATTTTATCTCTCAATGTGGATGGGGTACACTCTCCCATAAAGTGCACTGAGATCTTGCAGATACTTAAGAGGGAGCACACTGATATCACTTTGCTACAAGAAACACATTTAGGGAAAGCTGAACATCTTAAATTGAAGAGAGACTGGGTGGGAGACATTTACTTTGCACCTTATAATAGAAACAGCAGGGGATATCTATATTGTTAAGAAAAAAATATCACTTTTTCTATGCATAGATTATACCAAGACCCAGATGGCCGCTTTGTGGTGGTGGTGGAACTTTTATAGGGGGTTCAGGTAGCCCTTTGAAGTATAAATGCACCCAACATTTATTCCCATACATTCTTTACGCTCTTAGCAGCCCATCTAGCCACTTTTGATGATTATCATCTGATACTGGAGGGAGACTAATATTACTAGCAACCCTTTAGTGGGCTGTAAGCCATCCTCCCAAAAATCCTACCAGGGATCATGAAGGGAAGGGAGTCAACCTGCTTATAAAGGATCTGGAGGTCATAGATATTTGAAGACTCCTCCATGCGGATAAGCATGATTATACCTTTTTTTCTCACCCACATGGGGTCCACGAATGTCTAGATTATATCTTCCTGTCTCACACTTTAGTATCCAATTTTATTCGGACAGATATAGGCATAGCGGATGTTTCAGACCATTCGCCAGTATGGGTGGAGTTGAGATGGGGGGCAGTCCCTGGTACCTCTGGATGGTGCATGAACCCAGCCCTCTATCAGAACAGGGACTTTCACGTGTATGTTCACTAGGCCTGGCTGGGTTATATGGCTGAGAATGATATGCAAACAGTGGAGCCTACGATTTACTGGAAAGTGGCCTAGGCTATTATTCAGGGAAAGATTATTGCTTACATGGTGTCCTTTCACAAATGCAGAGACAGAGATCTCCTTGAGTTATCAGCCAGATTACGAGATTCGAGAAGTTCATTCATCCTCCATGCATTGTAGCAAACGTGTTGCACCTACTTTTGAGATTAAAAAACAGATGCAGGCTCTCCTTAATGCCCAGACTTGATATAATATCAAATTATATGAATATTGCATGCATCAGTGGGGTAATAAGAAGGGCAAACTGTTTGCCTCTCTGATGAAACAGAGATCAGCTAAGAGTTATATTAGTAAAATCAAGAGGAAAGTGGGGGTCTCTCTTACTCATGTAGAGGCAATTCAAAGGGAGTTCACTCAGTTTTATTCTTCTCTTTATGACAAGGGCACTTTCTCTGTTGACAATGTAAAGATTTCTTTGCCAACCAAGATCTACCCTCATTATCTTTGGAGCAGCTGGAACACCTTAATGCTCCTTTACAAGGCACAGAAGAATAAACGGTTATTAAAAAAAACCAAAATTAGTCAAAGCCCCTGGGCTGGGTACCGAATTCTATAAGATTTTGTAGGATGTGCTAGTCACACAGTTTATTCGTATGTATGATGCTCTGCCCAGATTATGGGCTCCTTGTTGAACCATGAAGGACTGGCCTAATGGTTAATGCAGCAGGCTTTGATCCTGGCAACTTGGGTTTGATTCCCACTGCAACTCCTTGTGACCCTAGGCAAGTCATTTAACCCTCCATTGTCCCACATACAAAAACTTAGATTGAGACCCCTCAAGGAACAGAGAAAGTACCTGCATATAATGTGTACAGCACTGCATATATCTAGTAGTGCTCTAGAAATGATTAGTAGTAGTACATCACAGTTCTCCCGAAGCCTGGAAAGGATGTGGAGTTGGTGAGTTCCTATCATCCCATTTCGCTGTTAAACCAGGATGTTAAGATAATGGCAGCTGTTCTGGTGGTTCATTTGTGAGTTTATGCATTAATTTTGGGAAATCTGAGGCCTTGCCAGTCCCACTTCCTTGTGCTTGTACCCCTGTGTGTACTTTTCCTTTGTCTTGGGCATGTACTGGCATCATATATAGACTGGGTCTACAGGAAGAATGTGCTAGAGAAGTTGTATTTTATAAGACAGCTCTGAACTAAATGGAAAAACCTCCCTGTAATCTCTTTACAGCGGATGGCGTTGATTAAGATGTTATTTTACCAAAGCTAATTTACCCATTACAGATGCTTCCACTCTCGATGACTAAATGGGAGGAAGGGCTGTACCAGAGTATAGTGAGTTCTTTTATCTGGCACTCTAAGAGACCTCGAATTTCTTTTACCAAGTTGACCCATAGCAAGCTCCAGGGAAGAATTCATTTATCAGACTTGCAGGTTTATAATGTGGCTACGCTCCTTCGATGGGTACATGAGCTTCACTCGGGTGCCTGTGTTTATGCTCCTGCTGAGTTCTGGAACAGCTGGTGTGCCCCGTATGACCAATTCACTGTTCTAGAGTCCCGCTTTCATAAGTGGCTGGGGGACATGCATGGGAATAGGTTCCTTGGTGCACTAAGGAAGGCTTGGGTTTGAAGGAGGGGCCATCTGGAAGAAGCGGTAAGAGCAAGTCCATTTCTAGCCTTGGTGGGCAAACTGGACTTTCCAGCTGGTTTGGATTCAGCAGTATTCACCCTGAGAGGTGGGTGCCGTTATTTGGGACACCTACGATTTTTTTGTGGGGGGAGGGCTATTCTTTTCCCTTCTTAGATCAAATCAGATGTGCATCGGAATTTACCTAATGTGTATTTCTTTTTCTGCCTTCAGGTATGAGACTATATCCTTGCTTTAGAAAGACAGAGGGGGCTCAGGTGGTATTTACTAAGCTACATCAAATCTTTTTACATGTTCCTCCTGCTGTGAATAAATTCTCTCAATGGTAACAGATAGCTCGAGACACTAGGAGGGCACCCTAAATACACCAGCTAGCTAGGCTTTGGAGACTGGATTTGGCATTCTCAAAGACCAAGCTGTGGGCAGTATTTGAGGAATCTCACACTGTGATCCCCCCCCACCAGATGCAGCTCTGCAAGACATTCAATACCGATCATAACAAAATAAGAATAGCCATACTGGATCAGACCAATGGTGCATCTAGCCCAGTATCCTATTTCCAACAGTGGTCAAGCCTGGTCACAAGTACCTGGCAGAAACCCAAATTATGACAACATTCCATGCTACAAATCCCAGGGCATACAGTTGCTTCCCTATATCTGTCTCAATAGCAGAGTATGGACTTTTACCTCCAGGAACTTGTCCAAACCTTTTTTAAACCCAGATATGCTAACCGTTGTTACCATATCCTCCAGCAAAGAGTTCCAGAGCTTAACTATTTGTTGAGTGAAAAAATATTTCCTCCAAAGTATTTCTATGTAACTTCCTTGAGTGTCCACTAGTCTTTGTATTTTTAGAATGAGTGAAAAGTCAATTTACTTCTACTTATTAGATTTTGCACACACCTTTTTTCAGTAGTAGCTCAAGGTGGGTTACATTGAGGTACACTGGATATTTCTCTGTCTCAGGAAGGCTCATAATCTAAGTTTGTACCTGAGGCAATGGAGGGTTAAGTGACTTGCCCAAGATCACAAGGAGCAGCAGTGGGATTTGAACCAGCCACCTCTGGATGTCAAGACTGGTGCTCTAACCACTAGGCCACTCCTCCACTCCTTGGTCTACACCACTCAGGATTTTGTAGACCTCAATCATATCTCCCCTCATCGGTCTCTTTTACAAGCTGAAGAACCCTAACCTCTTTAGCCTTTCCTTATACAAGAGGAGTTCCACCCCCTTTATCATTTTGATTGCTCTTCTTTGAACCTTTTCTAATTCTTCTATATCTTTTTTTAAGATACGGTGACCAGAACTGAACACAATACTCAAGGTGTGGTCGCACCATGGGGTGATACAGAGGCACTATAATATTTTCGGTCTTATTCACCATCCCTTTCCTAATAATTCCTAGCATTCTGTTTACTTTTTTGGCCTTCGCCGTACACTGAGCAGATTTCAGCATATTATCAACAACAACACTTAGATCTTAGCACAATTCTATAAGGGGTATGCATCCTTTATAGAACTGTAAAAAATCAACCTTGCACTATAATCATCCTAAAAATATTTCAGCAGAAATGGGTTATCCAATTTTAAATTTTTATTGAAATATCCTTAGAAAATTCTTAAAACATCTTGATCTTGTTCATACTCTCATTTATAAATCAAGATGTTCAGACCCCCACCGACACGGGCCACATTTTGCCACGCTATATCAGGGCTAGGTCCTATAATGAAAATTACATATACATTTTCAATAACAATTCAAAAAACCAATATAGATAGGATTAACCCACCTACCTAAACTAAGATGCCATAACTTCAGAGACTTCTTCAATGATTCCGCATTGAAGCAGTTAGCACCATCCCCTTTTAGATGTTTTCCTATTGGTTCCCACTCTGAAACTCTCCACCCACCAAACTGCTGTCATTACAAAAGTGATGCCCACTCAATTTCTAGATTGAGCCCATCAGGCGATATCATTCTTAATGAAAAAATCCAATATTGTTCACAACCTCTCCATATCCCCACCTTCCCATCCTAGCGGTAAGTGATTTATTAGGGTTGTTTACAACCCACTTGAATTCCACTATAGCCAAACTACACCACTGGCAATTCCCACAACCCTTATGTCCTATCAATTTCTCAGCCATGGAAGGGTAATCTATCCATTTATAAGATAACATCTCACCTATAGGGCATCCCATCTGATATGCTATCAAAGGGCCTCCCTTTGAACATTCAACACTGGCCAATAATTAAATAACAAAGCTGTAACTAAAGAAATGTGTGTAGCATAAGGAAAAACTGTTACCATTCTATCCAAACAGATCAGACACACACTGAGGGTTTTTATTATAAATTGCAGGACCAAACCAAAATAGCCTACTGGGATCTTGAAACAAAAAATGAACCAGGCAATTAATGGATCAAATTTAGATTAAAAAAAAAAAAAAGCTAAAAACATCAAAGGATGGAACCCAATGCTTACATAATCAGAAACTGCATTCATTCCTAACTTAAAAATAGAAATTCTTCTGCACTTTTCATTCAAGCTGTGTTTTCTTATCTTAACTTTAGGAGATTGTACAACACTGTGCTGGTGGCACTGAGTTAAAGGTTGAAAAGGAACAGCACATTTTAGAGAACTTGCAAATCTGAAATCTATTCCATGGTTGGCTGGGAAACTGCAGTTTCAAACTATTGCAAATCTCATCAGCCAAGATGGTAAGGATAGGGAACACAGTTATCTTTGGAGTCACTGAGCAGCACTTGATCAGTACAGGAAACAGTTCAACATTATGACGTGATGGGTAAACATGAAAACACAGCTATCAAGAGGGGCATAATTGAACAGTTTTCCTGGGGCCGTCCTCGCAGAACGGCTCTGTAAAGGGGCGGGGAAACCCGTATTATTGAAACAAGATGGGCGTCCATCTTTCGTTTCGATAATATGGTCGGGGACGCCCAAATCTCAACATTTAGGTCGACCTTAGAGATGGTCGACATAAATGTTGAGATGGTTGACCTAAGAGATGGTCGTCCCCAGATTTCAGCGATAATGGAAACCGAGGACGCCCATCGCAAAAACGACCAAATCCAAGCCCTTTGGTCATGGGAGGAGCCAGCATTTGTAGTGCACTGGTCCCCTCACATGCCGACACCAACTGGGCACCCTAGGGGGCACATCAATGGACTAACATGCACTAACCGAAAGGAAAAAGCCCTTCCCTTACCGATCCCTTAGCGATTCGGAAAGGAACGGGCATGCATGAAGAAAATCACATGCAAATGAGCTGCTCGCTGTTAGCTCATTTGCACATGATTTCCTTCCTAAGGAGGGGAAACCAGTGCAGAGCAGCCAAGCGTTATGCTGTCTACAACCATAAAAAAGCACAAGTCCAGGTGAAAGCGTCCAAGTGCTTGTCAGGGACATTTTTTTTTTTTTAGTATGGGTGAAGCACGTCTAAGTGTTAGGTGCCCTCGCTATGCCTCCATCCCTGCGACAGGCAGTTGAGGATGTCCAAAATGTGGATTTTTCTGTGAGAAGGATGTCCATGCCTTTGCTATGCCACCAACACCCCCTTTATTTATTTATTTGGATTACAAGTAACAGCAGTGGGATTTGAACCTACCACCTCTGGATTGCAAGACCAGTGCTCTAACCACTAGGCCACTCCTCCACTCCACTTCCTTGAAATTTCGCTGTCCCTGGGGGGAAGGGGGCAGTTTAAGACATCCTAAATGTTTGCAAGAAGGACGTCCACGCTTTTGCTATCAAGCTCATTTTCAAAGCACTTAGCCTCCCAAAGTTCCATAGAAACCTATGGAACTTGTAGGCATATTTTCAAAGCACTTAGCCTTCCAAAGTTCCATAGAAACCTATGGAACTTTGGAAGGCTAAGTGCTTTGAAAATATGCCTCTGCCTCCGCTGACCCACACACACACCTCCCCCCCCCCCCCCCCCCCCAGGGACCTGCATACTGCTGTGATGGACCTGAGTATGATATTTGAGGCTGGCAAAAAAAAGCTTTTAAAGCTGTTTTTTTTCAGGGTGGGAGGGGGTTAGTCACCACTGGGGGAGTCAGGGGAAGTCATCCCCGATTCCCTCCGGTGGTCATCTGGTCAGTTCGGTCACCTTTTGGAGGCTTGGTCGTAAGGAAAAATGGAGCAAGTAAAGTCGGCCAAGTGCTAATCAGGGATGCCCTTTTTTTTCCATTATCGCTCGAGGACGCCCATCTGTTAGGCACGCCCCAGTCCCGCCTTCGCTATGCCTCCGACGCCCCCCCCCCCCCCCGTGAACTTTGGTCATCCTCGCAACGGGAAGCAGTTGGGAACGCCCAAAATCGGCTTTCGATTATGCCGATTTGGGCGACCCTGAGAGGACGCCCATCTCTCGATTTGTGTCGAAAGATGGGCACCCTTCTCTTTCGAAAATAAGCCTGCAAGTGACCCAATTTTTAGTGAAATACTTCTGTTCACTCCTGGTTTCTTGAACCTACACCTTTATATTTTCAGCTCTTGATTTCCATTTGAAATCAAATGCTAAAGACAAAATCAAACAGGAGGCATGTCAAAAAGTAAATCATGATTTAAAGTCTTCATCTTGAAACTGGGTCATTTGGCTTTTCTACCAAGTTATTTGTTGCTACATATTACATACTACTACTACTACTACTTATCAATTCTATAGCGCTACATGTCAGACATAAGCACTCACAGCTAGGTGACACATAGAAAGAAGGGTTTAGAAAGACACATAGAAAGAAGGGTAACGGAATTCAAACATGCGTGGGATAAACATAAAGGAATCCTGTTCAGAAGGAATGGATCCTAAGGAGCTTAGCCGAGATTGGGTGGCAAAGCCGGTGGTGGATGGTGCTGGGCAGACTTATACGGTCTGTGCCAGAGCCGGTGGTGGGAGGCGGGACTGGTGGTTGGGAGGTGGGGATAATGCTCGGCAGACTTATACAGTCTGTGCCAGAGCCGGTGGTGAGAGGTGGGACTGGTGGTTGGGAGGCGGGATAGTGCTGGGCAGACTTATACGGTCTGTGCCAGAACCGGTGGTGGGAGGTGGGGCTGGTGGTTGGGAGGCGGGGATAGTGCTGAGCAGACTTATACGGTCTGTGCCCTGAAAAGGACAGGTACAAATCAAGGTAAGGTATACACAAAAAGTAGCACATGTGAGTTTATCTTGTTGGGCAGACTGTATGGACCGTGCAGGTCTTTTTCTGCCGTCATCTTGTTATGATTGGGGTCAGAACCCCTCTCAAACTTACCTCTTTCCTGGGGGTCAGCTTCTTAGCTGGCTTCTGTTTCTTTTGTCTGTCCTTTCTGAGCTGGCTCTGTCTCTCTGTGCTGGCAGCTTCCAGCAGCATGGGGTTAATTGTTTCACTTTACTACAGCTGTGTGGGTGGATTGAGTTAGCTCTACCTCTCTTTGGGTGTACTGGCTTCAAGTGCTTCACGGTGTTGCATTGGTGTGGGTTGGGCCTCTCTGGGTCAGTGTGCTTTTGCCTAGGTCTAGGGAGTGTGACATCATCAGGGAGGGCCTTGATAAGGAAGTGGTGTTGTTTCCTTCAGGGCCTTTGCAACGGTGGTGTTTGATTTAGGTAGGGTGGTGCAGTGTGCACTTCTGACTTTGTGTCTAGTTTCCCTGCTTGTTTTTGCTAAGGGCCAGGTTAGTGTTAGTGCAGTGTGCACTGGTGACTATGTGTTTAGCTTTCCTGCTTTTCCCTCTTGGTTTTGGAAGCATTGCTGTGTGTAGGGCTTTGGAAGCTCTGTTGTTGATAGAAGTACTCCAGGGTTTGGTGTTGTTAGGAACACTGCAGAGTTTGCTGTTAGAAGTACTTCTGGTGTTTGTGCTATTGGGAGCATTGCAGTCTTTGCTGTTGGTGTTTGGTGCTTTAGAAGTACTTTTGGCTTATGTGTTAGCTTCCCTGCTTTTTCCTTGTGCTCCCCTGTCTTCCCTTTAAATGCTAGGAGCACTTCTGGTTGCTTGCCAGAGTAGTGCTTAGGAAGCTCCTTGTTAGTTTTGTGTTTAGCTTGTTAGTGTAGAGCTCTGCTTGTAGCTTGGTGCTTAGTAGCACCTGTGTTAGCTTTGTGTTTAGTTCCCTGCTCTGTTAGTTTAGGGCTTAGGAAGTCCCTTTCTTGAGCAGGGCTTAGGAGCTCCTGTTTAGTATAGGGCTTAGGAAGTCCTTTTGTCAGTTTACTGTTAGGAACACTCCTGCTGGTTTAGGGCTTGGGAGCAAGTAGATCAGTTTAGGTTTAGGAGTACTTCTGTTTCTAGTCCTGGTCCCTGTGTCATCCGGTATCCAGTAAGTCCTGCCGGCTACTCGAACCCAGGAGCTCAACACTTGGGGGGCTTAGTAGCTTAGTGCAGGTGAAGCTGTGTGGACCAGTCCAGTGTGCTCCAGTCCAGTGTTCCAGTCCTGTGTCCTCCAGTCCGGGGGATTCCAGTCCATGTGTTCCGGCTCGCTGGGCGGTGCCTGCAGTCCCTGCCGGTGCCGATGTGCTTGCCCAGCGTTGGTTGGTGGGTTTTGCCTGCTGCTGTCGCTCCTCGTCAGCAGCCCAAGGGCTCACGTTTGCTCCAGAGCCCAGCCCCGCGGGCTCTGAACCTGAGAACCTGACACATCTACTATGTTACTATGTAAATAATTGAGTCACCCAAAAAACCTGAAGGGTTCTAATTTTATTATGTGACCAAATGCGTAGGTTTATTTTTAGAGAAGACACAGCTGAGGAAGGGATAGAAACCATCAGATGGCAGCTGTTATGGAGAAGAGAGAGACAACAGTGAAAAAGCCTAATTCTTTTCCTAACATCTGGCAAATCGTGCTAGTATCAGAACTTGGTACTTAATACTGGGTCAGATGTACTAATCATTTCTCCCATATAAAAATGTGAAGAAAACCCCTTTAGTACATCTAGTCAACAGATACTGCATGCCATTTGGAAGCTGTAAAAAATTCTTGAGACAATTTTGGCAGAGACTTACAGTCCATTCAGACGAATGTGCTCATCTGGATGAAAAACAGATTCCAAACTTCAAAAGGGCCTTCTTCATTAAAAGGGAGCCTCCTATAGTAAGGTACATCTTTTTTTGTGCCAGAAGCAGTACAAGCAGTCAGTGCCATTAACTTCATCCATTTAGTGTATAATCTCTTTATTGAACAGTTCACAACAACAATAAGCAACAGAAACAAAACAGAGCAACACATGATTCAATTCATTATAGCATCCAAGGCCCCATTATCATCAAACACTATTCCCCCTCCCCGCAGACACACAACGTTGTTCATCAGAATCCCAAAACATGTGGGAGGTTTTTGTTCTTATAAGAACCCACTCTGTTCCTATTTCCATCTATCCTATCCCGATCCTCCTCATTCTCTCCCTGAAGCACCATAGGTGGTCAAATGAGTAAATATTGTGGAAAGTAATTAAAAATCTAGCTTATTAAGGACCTCCCAGGTGGACCAAAAACATGTTTTTCCTTTGTAGTGCTAACATGTATCCCAGGTCTCCAGCACCATAAGTGTGTGAAAAGTATTTTATTTCTCCAATGCCAATAGGATGGGGTAGTGCTTTGTGTCCAGCAACACAGGATGTATTTCTTTCCTATAATACAGATGCTCCCCTGCACTAAAAAGACCATAAGCTGTTTCCCTCCTGAACAAAAATCCCAGTGGTGAGAACACTATAGGCCTTTGTAACAAGGTTTCCAGATTTTGACGTATACTTCTCCAAAATTGTTGTGTCTATTTCCATGGGTGAAACACTGCTTTACCTATGGAAATGGCTGAAAATTATCCTCCGTGCATATTATGTAAATTACCCTGCTAATTAATTAATATTTTAAAGGTAATCTACAAAACATAACTTTTTGTAAGCAGAAATACAAGCCAAGTCCACAAATGTGGAAGACCTTCCAATAAAGGTTACAACAGTTTTACTCTGATGCAAAACAGTTCTAAACTTATTCATAAAAGTTTCTCAGTAGTTTTTTTTTTTAACCTGCCTGAACTAAACTGAGAAGTAAGAAGTAGACAACAAGAGGGGCTGAATTTCATACTTTTAGCAGTAGGTCCAGTTGATAAGGTTGGTGGAAATTCCCAGGTCCCAACCACTGAAAAATAAACAGAGAGAACAGGGGCTTAGGCTCTCCGCCCCTGGGTCCAATATTTCTTATCCCCCCTCCATCCCCGGATCCAGAACTATAGCACTCCCCCTTCTCTACCCACCACCTCACCTGTCCAAGGGTCTGTCCCCCTCCCAGTTTAACTCAAAAGTCCCTTTCTCCATACATGGCTCTGGCTGTCCATCACTGAGTGGAACCTCTCTGCTGCGGCCCACCCTTGCAGAAGCAAGAAGTTACATCGGAAAGGGGCGCGCCACAGCAGAGAGAAGGTTACGGTCAGTGGAAACAGTTGGGGCTCTGTACAGAGAAAGGACTTTTGAGGTAAAGGGGGGTGGGGGTGAGACAGGGGGAGCACCAGACCCAGGATGTGTGAGGGGGGGAGCACTGTACCCAGGGACAGAGAAGAGAGAGAGATGTTGGACATGCGGGGAGAAAGTACTGGGCCCACAACTGCACTGGGCCCTTGGGCATTGTCCCATTGCCTGTATAGTCAGCCGCCCCTCAGTGAGAATGGAGAGGGAAGGGAAGATTGAATTTATCTGAGAGAAAAGCTGACGGGGATCCAGGTGAGTGGAACTTAATGTTGGAAATAAAGCCCTTGGAAATTTTCTCAGTCAGTGAACAGATTACTTTATTGTTGCTTGTGGCTAAAGTGGTGAACATTTTTCCAACAGATGGCTTTCTCCTTAGTTTGATCATTAAAACTGCTTATTTCTACACTCAACATCTGTACAGTGAAAATTAGGAGGTTTTACTCCTGGTCTGATGCCACCAGACAATATACTGACATCATTAAATGACCCTCTTATGTTTTGATGATATCAATTTATATAAAAGTATATTCTGTGAGCTTGATATTATATCTTCCTTGCCTAGGAACCAACTGTGTAAATAAAAAGGTTATACTAAGCAGATACAATATGACTTGAAGATTCCCTATACACTCTCACACATACTACATACACATACAGGGGAATAATCGAGCGGCGCCGGCGAAATAAATGGCCGGCGATGTATTTTGGAGGCACCGCAAACAGCTGGCCAGACCCGTATTTTTGAAAAAGATGGCCGGCCATCTTTTGTTTCGATAATACGGTTCCGGCCAGCCAAATGCATTGGATTTGGCCGGGGTTTGAGATGGCCGGCTTCATTTTTTAGCGATAATGGAAAGTTATGTTGGCCATCTCAAAGCCGGCCAAATTCAAGGCATTTGGCCGTGGGAGGAGCTAGTATTTTCAGTGCAATGGCCCCCCTGACATGCTAGGACAGCAACCGGCCACCCTAGGGGTCACTGCAGTGGCCTTCAGAAAGCTCCCACATGCATAGCTCCTTTACTTTGGGAGCTGACCCCCCCCCCCCCCCAAACCCCCACCAAAAGCCCATACAACACATTCTGCTCTCATGGAGATGGGTATGACATTTGAGGCTGGCATACAGGCTGGCAAAAAAGGTTTATGTTTTTATATTTTTAGTATGGGAGGGGATTGGTGACCACAGGGGGAGTATGGGCAGGTGATCCCCAATTCCCTCCAGTGGTCATCTGGTCATTTAGGGCACTTTTTTGGGACTTGGTCATGAAAAAAAAAGGTCCAAAGAAAGTGACCTAAATGTTCGCTAAACACGGCTAATTTTTTTCGATTATAGACGAAAGCCGGCCATTTCTGTCCAGCCCATAACCACACCCCAGTCCCGCCTTCACCACGCCTTCGACTTGGCCTCGTCAATTTTGGCCGGCTCCGCAATGGAGTTCAGTTAAACGCGGCCAAAAATTGGCTTTCGATTATACCGATTTGGCCGCTTTTAGAAGATGGCCGGCCATCTCCCGATTTGTGTCGGAAGATGGCCGGCTATCACTTTCGAAAATAAGCTGGATAGTTTCACTAAATAACTTCTGTTCCCTTGGGAATACTTATGAGTGTTGGTCTCACTGTATTTCTTTTCTATTTCATATCTGACATTTGTGGTAGAATGCTACCACCAAGTGTTATAGTGTACATCAGTACCAATAGAAACACTGAGAAACTTTGTGGAAGACCAACAATGTCCCTGTGATGTAATTTTCAGACTGTTTTAACAGTTACAAAGCTTCAAGATTAGTTTACTTGCCACTCTGACAATCCTCTTTGTGATTTTAGAAATAACAGAAGCAGTGGAGCTCAAGGTTAATGTGTTTATGTTTATTTCAAGTTTGAAATCCTGCCAAATCTGGAACCAGGTCAAGGCAGCTTATAGTAACATTAAGGCAGCTTACAATAACATTAAAAACAATAAAATATTTGAAAAGAATGCCAAAAAAGATAGGTCAGGGTAACAAGCATACCACACTCACACAAGAACCCAAGTTACCCAAACTCAAAATGTAAATACTGCACTAATGCAGATTCGAAGGATCTAAGGGATGAGGGTCTAAAGGGTATCCAAATGTCTGCTCAAGGCTTTTAGCAGTTTTAAATTTGGGGAATGATACTTCAGAACAAAGATATGGAGAAAGACTGTTCCATAATGAGGGGGATAAAAAATAGTAGGCTGAACTCCGGGTTGATTCATAATGTGCACTCCTAGATGATGGGAGGGCTAGGCGGTAAGAATTCAGAGATCAAAGTGCATGAGACGGGGTGTAAGGAATAGTAACAGAGGACAGATAAGAAGGAGAGCCAATGTGAAGAGCCTTCTGAGTTAATATGTATGGGCATTAGGCAATTCGGATATTGACACTACCTTTATTTCTCTTATCAATGGCTTGTTCTGCTGCCACTGACTGGATGGATATAACTCTAAATTAAGGGGGCTGGAGCAAGATCCACCCAGGCCACTTGTGACTTTGCCACTGTTTATCACCTCCTCTCACCTACCAACACCCATCCTGTTAGAATATCAATGAAATGCTTTGATGTCCCCATGCATACCCCCACCCTCCCACTCTGTCAGACTGTCAAAGTAATGCTTTGATGTTTCTCTTTCATATACTATCTGCTACCACATTTGCTTATTTCTGATCTGACAAAGAAGGGCAACCTTCGAAAGCTAATCAAGAAATGTATTAGGTTATGTCCAATAAAAAAGGTATCATCTTATTTTCTTTTCCATGTTTTATTTTGTTTGATT
This sequence comes from Microcaecilia unicolor, assembly GCF_901765095.1. Taxonomy (NCBI): domain Eukaryota; kingdom Metazoa; phylum Chordata; class Amphibia; order Gymnophiona; family Siphonopidae; genus Microcaecilia; species Microcaecilia unicolor. The sequence continues at coordinate 208,415,457 of NC_044031.1, forward strand.
TCTATTGATAACCACTGGGAGCAGAAAGCAATTTTGGGCAAAGAAAAAGGAGATGGTACAGTTGAGCTTTGATCAATAAGCATACCAAAATAAAATAGAACTATGTTAGGTAACACATATAACCACTCTCTTCAAATAATTTTGATCAGCCAAAAAATATATGCTAAAGTAACAATATTAGTTTACCTTTACTGTAACTACACCCTGTATTTTATGACAATGCGATATTGCTACATTGCAAAACTTTCAAACTGAAAGCAGTTTATGTTACCTTAAAAGAGAACTGTACTCTTCTCTACTGTACAGTGTTTCTAAAGAACATATGACAAGTAGTAGGACTGATTTTTTTGGTGGGACCCAAGTCAACATGGGTGAGTATTAGGTTGTTCAGATGTTCATACCACTTACAGTTCTCCTACCATTAGCCCAGTGCCATTATCGCTGACTGAGTGGGCCTAATTTCAAAGTACGAGGAAAGAGGGGGGAAAAACAGTCCATCCAGATCTACTCATAAAAATGCCCCTAGTAAGGCTCATCTTTTTTCTATTAAAATGACTAAATTTCCAAAAGTGTCACAATTATTTCACACAGAAAAAAGTATGGTATACGTTTGATATAATACAAGTGGGAACCAATAAATGAGGAATTTTAAGCATTGCAGCAAAACAGATTAACTTCCCTTCTATGGAAGGATGACCCCCTTGCTTGAGATAGTACTATGAGACTACTGCTAGAGGTTGCACGCAACATTTTTCATCCAGACCTGACATGGATAGTAGCTACTGGGGTTCGTTTTTGCCTGGACTACCCTCTAGACCTAATAGAAGAAGCAGACATGATAAAAGGTTGATAAAAAGCATTTACTGTGGAATATCAGACAAAAAGGTTCCTGACACGGCAATGTTTCGCCCACCAATGCTGCTTCAGGGGCAATACTTATACTAATAGAACATATAAAAACATAAATTAGAATAAAAAGCATAAATCATAAATTATGTTAAAAAAAAAACAAAAATATAAGCATAAGCCAATGTAAAAACTGTTAACATTATTCATTAGTATAACTTAAAACTAAACTGTTAGGAACATAAAAATGTGAACCAATGTAAGAACACTCTAAACACTACTCATTAGTATAAATGAGGACTGAGACCTTTCTTTCCAAATTCAATCTTTCGTTCTTTAGTCCAAACATTAGTTCTCTCTAAGTTTGACTATTGTAATACTGTTTACTCAGGTTTAAAGTACTCTTTAGTCAAGGAACTTCAATCAGCGCAGAATACCACTGCCCATCTTGTTTATAGAGTTCCTCGTTATACCAAGGCAACTCCTCTCCTGGCTAAATTACACTGGCTTCCAATAAATTCTTGGATTACCTTTAAACGTTGTGTACTTGTTTATCATATGTTGTATGGTTTACTAACTTGCTACATGCAAAACCTGTTAGAACTGCCTTTATGAAATGCTTTTCCGACATCTAGGGTCAATCTCATCTTTTATTACCCAAGTTGTAAGAAGCTTCATTATAAATCTATTCATAACGCAGGCTTTACCTATTAAGGTACGAAGATATGGAATTCTCTGCCTAATCCATTAAGATACGTTACCGAATACCTATTAATTCTTAAGCTGTTGGAAAACATTTTTATTTAGCAAATCCCGTACTCACATTTGTAATTGTTACCTCTCAGGCATGCTTGGAATCCTATTCTTCTTATTCAATAGTAGTGAAGTTTGTATATTGTATTATAACTATGGGCCCTGTTTACTAAGGTGCGCTAGTGTTATTAGCGCACGCTAATGCTAGAGACACCCATAGGAATATATGGGTATCTCTAGCATTAGCGTGCGCTAAAAACTCTAGTGCATCTACAGCGTGGCTTAGTAAACATGTATGCTAGTATTAATTGTATTGTACTTTTTGCAGATGTTTACTGTTAGTCACATTGAACCTGAACTTGTTTGGGATAATGCAAGATATAAATGTCATTAAAAAATTTTAAAAAACACAAAATGGTTAGAGTAGTTGCAACTATAAAAATATAAACATATGTACAATGTACAAAACATAAATGTATACATAAAAATGTGTTTTGGAACCAATCATGGTGTCTTACATACCCTTATGGTGTGATACTGTTGCTTCACCCGTGAAACTAGAACAATTGAGGAGGCACACATCCATTATTTGAAAGAAGTTAGAATAGAAACATTAGAAGAAATAAGCTAAAATGAAAGAGAAACTCACCAGAGCCTTCAAACACAGGAGGGATCACCCCTGAAGCAGCCCTGCTGGGTGAAACACGGCTGTGTCAGGCAGCTTTTATCTTTTAATCCACAATAAAAGCTTATCATCAACTGTTCGTTTCTGCTTCTTCATCACTAGTGGACTAGTGGACCGCTTGCCCATCTATTTCCTGTGACCTACCCTCTAGACCAGCAGGGATGATAAGGTAGGCCTGAGGGGTGGTCCAAACTGGGGTTCATTCTTATGGGGGGGGGGGGTTAGGAAGGAACCTTGTTCATTTTTGTGGGGGGAGGTTGGGAGGGGGATTGATCTTGTATGGAGGGAGGGAGGAGAGAACAGAGAATACTTCAGGCTGCTATCTGGAAGAAGTGCCAGCACCCACATAACTAAGTGATCAAAGTTAGGGCAGCCTTTTGTGAGGATCTATCTGGTCACTTAGCTATGTGGGCACAATCAATAGCCAGAAAAAAAGAACACCATTTTTTTTTTTTTTAGAAAGATAAGCAATTTAGAAAAGCATTAAGAGACTGAAGCCCTCTCATCCCTAAACCCACTGCCTTGTCCTTCCCTAAGCAGGGAAGGCCTCATGAAATAGATAGGTTTTTAGAACTGCCTTAAGTTTAGGAAAAGGTGGTTCTGGTCAGTGGTATAGAATTCCAGATGATTTAAGTGACCATCATGTAATGATCTGAGTATTCTATATAGGCCATGGAGGCTAAGTTGGGGAGGGGGCAGTATTATAAAGAATCTTATCTTGAATACGTTGTAAGGTAGGTAGCCAATGAAGTTGTTTTAATAGACTGGCCACATCTTTTAGCATTAGAAAAAAATCTGGATGGTCACATTTTATATGGTTTGCAGTTGCTTGATAATGTCATGTGGTAAATCTGTGTAAACTATGTTGCAGTAGTTGAGTCTGGAAGCTATCAAAGCATAAAGCAAAATTAAGTGTACTGAATATCGGCAGCCAGCCCACTCAACATGGTTTAGCTGGACCGGAGCCTGTCCTTTCTGGTTAAAGCCATTTGAATATTGGGCCCAACATCTCTAAAAAATATTCAGATGTCAATTAAATTATGCTTGCATTATTTTATTTTCAAATGGAAGAAGAACAGCACCAAAACAACGGGTTACCTATAAAAATAACAGGCCCGACATTCAGCCGGTGGCAATCAGCATTTTGCTGACCACCGTAAACCTGAAAATTCAATGCCTGGCCATGTCCAGGTACCAGCATTGAATTTCTGTGTTTCTGAAGCCGGCTAACACATAACCAGTTAAGTGTGATATTCAGCATTTAACCAGCTATGAGTTACTGCATAAAGATAGGACTGACTTCTATTTGGACCTGTTTATGCAGTTAACCTGGTTGGTTAACTACATAAACCTGCAGAATATCATCACTTACGTAACTGGCCAAGTGCTGACTCGACCCCTAGAACACCCCTAAAATAGCCGGTTTTCATTTCAGCACTAACTGGTTATTTTCAATGGCATTAACCAGTTAAGTGCCGCTGAAAATTAGCAGTTAACCCTGAACAGGCGATTTAACTGGCCAGGGGCCATTTCTGGCTGGTTAAATTGCTTTGACTATTGACCCCATTTTGTTTATTAAAAAGGAGATTCATGCATAGAACCCATATCTGGGGCAAAGGATGAGACAGAGCTGGAGTGGTGTAGGGGCGGAGTTTGCCTCCACCCCCACATCAAAAAAGGCATTCCACTGCCTCTGATGATGGAATATGCATTCATCTTCTGAAATGATGAATACACATATATTGTTTCATTCCACTCAAACCATTCCTCTTCCAATATGCACATACTGCAGATTTACACTCATAATTCCTGGCTTTCCAACATTTATTCGATATATATATATGTAAATGCTAGTATTTACCTGTATAAGGGGCACAGTTATTAATGTGGGCTATTGTTATTTTACCACTAACCCATGCTCTATTTTAGCACAGGTCTCATTTTATGCAATTGGACCTAGTTACTAATAACTGTGGTTAATAATAAAATAAGACAGCTTAAGGGTAGCCCACATTGATAGTGTTCCACCTAAACCATGAATATGGCTTCCAAAATAAGGGCCATAATGTTAACTATAATTCTTGGTAACAACAGGGAAGAATTTTGTAACAAAGATCACAAGTATGCAAAAAAACAAAAAAAAAGAGTGAATCATTGCATATATTTCTCTAAAAATATTTTGCAATGATTCCCCCACTGTAGGAATATAATTTATCAACTTAATAGCTTTCTATTATGGAGATCTTTAAAAATAGATAACATAAAATGATTTATAGAGGCTCATACAGTCTGTATTTTGATTATAAGGGGGAAAATAGAGACAATCATATTTTTCTATCCAAGATGGAATTTATTGTCATTTAGAATTACTTTGTGCCATATTTCCATCAATTTTCTTCACAGGAAATATCAACATTTAACGGACATAGTTCAGATTGAGTATGCTGGAGAAGTAATGCACTAAATCCCAAGGAAGGAGGGATGATGTCTGCTACAATTGTGGTGACTCCTGTTGACCAAAGGAATGGTGCCACAGTTAAACCTTGGCAAAGACTTTCAGTCTTCCTGGTGGACTGTGTCTCTATAGAAGTAATTCTACAACAGGGCACTTCCATTTAAGTACCCCGATTCAGCATAAGGAGCACCTATTCTAAAATGGCACCTTGGCAGTCCAATTCTGTTACAGCATACTAGCAAAAACCTGCATTGGTACGTCTATATTTTGGTGCAACCATTTCTGCTAGGTCTATGGCTGGTATAAATGGGCATACCTAAAAGCGCCATGCAACACATGTAACATATTATTCTACAAGTTGCATTTGTAACTTGGAGACTCACCATGCCCTGCCCATGTGTATGTGCTCTTGCAGTTAGGTGCTACACCACTCTCATGCTATCTTTTAGAATAGCACATTATGCACTTTCACATGTAAATACAGCTTTTCTGCGACAGCCCCTACTGCGAAACTTGGCTTTACATGTTAAGAAGAAGAAGATGAGCTTAAGTACGCTTGCTACTTCATAGCTTCATCAAGGGGGGGGGGGGGGGGGGGCGAGGACTAAAGATAACACAGCAACACTGCTGAAAGAATGGGAAGCACAAGGTTTGCCATACTGATGTCCCAGGGAGCTGGGAAGGGAAGGGAGTATGTTAGACATGGCAGAAGGGGGTGTAAAAATAGAGAAGTGACACTCGCTTCATGAAAATAGATAGTCAGCTAACAATTTTCTATCACCAATAGGGCTCAAATTTTAGGCATACATTTTTCAACTTAAGTCTTATATGATTGTGCAGTGAGCTTTAAAGTTATCTGAAAAAGTTTATCTAGCTAGCTTTAACTGGATATTCAGTAAAGTTCCATCACTGAATATGATTGGTTAAAGTTATCTAGATAACTTACCTGGATAACTTTAGACCAGATATTAGTACACCCAGACTTACCCGGATAAGTTTAGTGCTGTCCCACTGACCTAAAACCAACCCTCTGTAATGCCTCAAGGCTAACTTCTGATATCCAGCTAGTGGATGGAAGTAGAGGGATTTTAAGAAGTAAAAGATTTGTCCAAGTAACTTCTAAAGTTACCCAAACAAATCTTTTGAATATCAGTCTCTAGGTCTACAGAGAAAAAATCAACTGGCACTCCACTACCTCAGACATAACTTACATCTAAGGCCCCCTTGTACACTAAGACGCACTAGCATTTTTAGCACACACTACTGATTAGGATACACTAAATGCCAGAGACGCCCAAAGGAATATATTGGCATCTCTAGCATTTCGTGCATCCTAATTATTAGTGTGCGCTAAAAACGCTTGTGCGCCTTAGTAAAAGACCCCCTGAATAACTTGTGTACCTGAACTGTAATGCACCTGGAGCTTGATTTTAGATGATAACATTGTATTATAGAATTTGTTTCATTTATTGTTGAGTCTGTTTTACTGTTGTGATTGGTTTTACTTATTAAGTATGTTATATTGAGCTTGCATCTGTATGATAGCGCGGAATAGAAATAAAATATACATCTAAAATTTTATCATCTCATTTTGTACAGCTGGATATACAGATGTATGTGTGGTTGTGAAGTCATCAATAAAAAAAGTTGAAAATTAAATTTTATCATCTCTGTTCTGATTCAGTGGCTAGTGTCCAGTGCAGCCTTTACCTTCCTGTGAGTTCTAGCCCCCTGTGAGCATTTGATCGGGGAAGACGGCACCAGAGGAACTGCCTGCCCGATCAGTGCTGGCCAGCTTACCAACTGTCTTTACTATCAAGTGCAGGACTTTAACAACTGTGTCTGTGTGCTGCCTTTGTGCGGCTCCTAGATGGAGTATGGGCATTATGCCTAATTCGTAGGATAATAAGCTGTTGACCTAAATTTTTCCAACTAATTAAGCTTCTCTTGGTCAATACTTAATGCAGTCTACTTAGTATTATGCTTCAGGTTAGTTAAATTCTTTTTGTTATTACATAACTTGCTCACTGCTGCCTTCTCATTGAACTTATGGCTCATTTAATAGTGTATCCTTTTCATCTATTCATTATGTATCCTTCAGCCTTGCATTATTGTAGACTATTGTCTGGTTAGTCTACCACTTTAATCAGTAACTTTTCTCCTTTTCGTCTTACCATTTGTTCAACTAATTTAATTCTATTATTGTAGTGTCCTTTCGCTCTTAATCCATTAAACTTCTCTTCTTATCCAATTCTAAATAGAAATGACAGACCTCATCGACCTGCCAACCAGAAACACCACAAAATCTACACAATCATACCTAAACCTCCACTACCCAAACAATAAAGGTCTCAAATACAAATCCACCTATGCATCCAGTTTCTCCTACTTAAGCGCACAACTATGGAACACACTGCCAAAAGCAGTAAAAACTATGCTCGACCATCTAAACTTCCGGAAAGCACTAAAGACAGACCTGTTCAGAAGAGCATACTCCACCGACCCAACATAATATACCTGGACACTTGCGACACAATGTAACCAAAGATCGTTATGAACATTACCTGACCCTTCCTCCCCTCGCCCTCTCTAAGATCCCCCCAATTCTACCTACCATACATGTACTTCATTCCACCACAATATCACTGTATCCATTCATTCATGCCATATATTTGTTCAGACCGGAATCGGCTAACGCCGTTAACGGTAATATGTAAGCCACATTGAGCCTGCAAAGAGGTGGGAAAATGTGGGATACAAATGTAACAAATAAATAAATAATGGAATTTCTTTTAATTAAGTGGCTCCCATTCTTATTTCTCCTATCATGCTTGGTGATATCATGCTTATCATGTTTGGTGAATCTCCAATTACGTGCACTTGAGGAATACTACTGTATCCCAGTGATTTATACATCTAAGCAACACTTTCATTGGCCTTTAATTGGTTGTTCTACTTATTCCAATTTTCGCAATTCAGCCTATTATAAATATAGCCATAAGTTAAAAGTGCTTAAACATGAACATCATCTAATTAAAATCACACCTTCTCAAACTGCATGTGATTCTTATTCACCTAAACCAGTGGGTTACATTAATGCTAGACTGTTGGAAACAAATCTGAAGTAATACATGACTGGATTGTACATGGAACAATTTGGCTTTGTCTTGATTACAAAAATGTGGATGCATTCTAGGGTAAGCCACATTGGACCTGCCCGTGGGTGGGAAATTGTGGGATATAAATGCTGTAAATAAATAAATGATCCCATCATTAATGATGTATGCCCTCCTGGTTATAAGATATTCCTCTTACTAGAGTAAAGAAAAGAGGTGGATGCTTAACAATTCTTTATAAATCTTTCTTCAAGCTTACTCTTGTCTCTGAGTTAATTTCTCCACAAAGAAATTGTTGCTTGTGATATTAGGGATGATTCTTTGTCTAAGCATATTTGTCTGGTTTTCCTTTACTGCCCTCCACACAATTGGATTGATGCAGAAAATGATATTATGGAATTAATTTCTAATACTTGCATTCACTTGGATGTGTTATTATTAGATGATTTAAATCTTCATCTAGACTCATTAAATGATTCCCACATCAATCACAGAATTCCTTGATCACTGGCAATTTTCCCTTTTCAATGGTGGTCCATCTCATATCAAAGGTCACCAATTAGATCTCCTAGCATATAGATTCACTGACTGTACTAAATTCTTCATCACATTTCCAACATGGTCGCCTGCTCCTTGGCCTGATAATTTTAAGTAAACTTTAATACTTAATTGGAAAGAACACACAACCGTAAATGTGCCAGCAAATAACAGAACCCTCTGCTCAACTAGGGGCAGGGTTAGTGCTAGTGAATTTTGGTCTAATATACCTTTCGATCAGTTATCATCAACTTTCTTCTCCTCTAATTTCTTTCAATTTTGGGATGATATAAGTAGGGCAACAATGGATAGAACAGCTCCAGAGAAAACAAAATGGAGGCCTACCAAAAAGCTATCCCCTTGGTCTACAGAGGAACGTCTAGAGGGAAAGAGAAAATGCAGGCGACAAGAAAGAATCTGGGCCAAGTCTAGAACCAAGGAAAATTGGTCCACCTGGAGAAAACTATGTAAGGAATACAAGCACGCAATTAAGAAACCTAAAACTTCTTACTACGTGAAGCATATTGGTGGTCCCAAAATTAGCATTACAAAGCTCTACTCCTTAGTTAATTCTATGCTAAAGCCGCGATCAATGTACCTATCCCATCTGCAGACCAACTTGTGAGTTATACTGAGCAGAAAAATATTAGAAAAGAGCTAAATGGTACTAATATTACCTTAGCTGACCAACTTAGTTATTTGAATATTTCTTCCCTAGGTTTACCTGAAGATAGGGTTTGGTCTTCCTTCTCTCTACCAACTCTTGATTCGGTTAAATTCTCTCTAAATACTCATCTTTGCATGCTTGTTAGATACATGCCCTACCTATTTATTGAAGTTGGCATGTGAACTGTTCGTTAACTGTCTTATGTCTAATCTTTCTTTTATGTTGTCTTAAGGCTTATTCTCTAAAGACAAAGGCAAAACATTCTAATTCCCATTCCTAAGAACCCCAAGTCTAGTATGAGTAAAGTATCCAATTACAGACCGGTGGAATCCATACCACTGTTAGTAAAGGTGATAGAAGGTCTGGTATCCAGTTAAGTCATGGAATACCTTCTGACTCATAATATTTTACATAGCTCTCAACCGGGGTTTAGTACACAGACAGTTCTTACCACCTTGATAACCAATTTCAGGACAGACCTAAGGCAGGGCAAGAAAATGTTGATTTTACATTTTGATATGTCCAGTGCTTTTGACATGGGTGACCACAATATTTTACTGAGTCTGATGGATCAGTTTGGCATTTGTGGTTAGTCCGGCAATGGTTCAATGGTTTCTTAAAGTCAAGATAATATCAAATAAAGTTGTCTGGTAACATTTCTTCACCGTGGCTCTCTGTGTGTGGGGTGCCCCAGGGTTTCCCCCCTTTCACCCATTCTGTTAAATATAATGATGGTCCCACTAGGTAGATTATTGGAATTAAATGGCTTTAATACCTTTATTTATACTGATGATGTCACTATTTACATACCATTTAAAGAAAACGTAGATGAAATCTTGCCTAGAATTAAGTCCGGCTTTGATCTGATGGACTCTTGAACTGCCAATTTTAAATTAAAACTGAATAAAGGATAAAGCCAAGTTCCTAATCCTAACCAATTCTGTCCACCCAATGACTAATAAAATCTTCGCTATTGATAATGTGCCCTACCCTTTTCCTACCACCATTAAAATCTTGTGAATAAATATCAACCAATACCTATCATTTGAACCTCAGATTTCTGTTATAATTTCTAGTGTCTTTAATTCTCTGTGGAGATTGAACAGGCTAAGGCCTTTCTTTTCTACCTTTCTTTTTCATTCTTTAGTTCAATCTTTAGTGCTATCAAATTTAATTACTGTACTGCTGTCTACTCAGGCCTAAAAGTCTCTCTTATCAAAAAACTTCAAACAGCTCAGAATACCGTGCTCGTCTCACCGAGTCAGCTCCTCTTTGAATCAAACTGCACTGACTTCCAATAAATGGAAGAGTTACTTTTAAACTATGAGTACTTGTTTATCAAATTTCGTAAGTTGTTGAAAGCATTCTTGTTTAGTGAATTCATTGCCACTGTTGGTGATTGTTATTCTTTTGGGGGGTCTTTTACTAAGGTGAGGTGTCATATGTGTGTGCCCGATGCAAAGAGCTCCTAGCTCTCAGAGAACGTGTCCGTTCTCTTGAGGCTAGAGTAGCAGACTTGATGGAGCTGAGGGAGACAGAGAGGTACATAGAGGAGACCTACAGGGATGTTGTAGAGAAGTCCCACCTCCAGTCAGGTAGCCCCTGTGCTACCTTGGAGGAGGGAGGTCTCCTAGAAGGAGAGCATCACCCTGGTGAAGTAGGAAGTACTCCTGTAGCCAGGACCTGCCCACCAGGGGATGTATTATCCTTTCGCACCGAGGATATATCTCCAAATGTTGCCCGGGAGGGAAAGGTTAGGACAGCTGTTGTACTTGGTGATTCGATCATTAGGCATATAGATAGCTGGGTGGCTGGTGGACGTGAGGATCGCCTGGTGACTTGCCTGCCTGGTGCAAAGGTGGCGGACCTCACGCGTCACCTAGATAGGATTTTATATAGTGCTGGGGAGGAGACGGCTGTCTTGGTACATGTGGGTACTAATGACATAGGAAAATGTGGGAGAGAGGTTCTGGAAGCAAAATTTAGGCTCTTAGGTAGAAAGCTGAAATCCAGATCCTCCAGGGTAGCATTTTCTGAAATGCTACCTGTGCCACGCGCAGGGCCCAAGAGACAGGCAGAGCTCCAGAGTCTCAATGCGTGGATGAGACGATGGTGCAGGGAGGAGGGCTTTAGATTTGTTAGGAACTGGGCAACATTCTGGGGAAGGGAGGGCCTATTCCGAAAGGATGGGCTCCATCTTAACCAGAGTGGGACCAGGCTGCTGGCATCGGCGTTTAAGAAGGAGATAGAGCAGCTTTTAAAATGCTAGAAATGGGGGGAAGGCCGACAGTCGCTCAAAAGAGCATGGTTCGGGATAAGGTATCTTTCAAAGATATCACCATAACAGGGAAGATAGAGTATCCTGATAGTGAGGTTGCAAAAGAGATTGCAGTAGATCGGGTATCTTTAAATAACAATAAAAATCAGACAAAAGATTGCCAATTAATACTGTCAAGTACTAAGCATGATGTACTTAGGAACAACAAACATAGTTTGAAATGTCTATATGCGAATGCCAGGAGCCTAAGAAATAAGATGGGGGAGTTGGAATATATTGCACTAAATGAAAAATTAGATATAATAGGCATCTCTGAGACCTGGTGGAAGGAGGATAACCAGTGGGACACTGTCATACCGGGGTACAAATTATATCGTAGTGATAGGGTGAATCGGATTGGTGGAGGGGTAGCATTGTATATTAACGAGAGCCTTGAATCAAATAGATTGAAAATTCTGCAGGAAACAAAACACTCCTTGGAATCACTGTGGATTGAAATTCCATGTGCAAAGGGGAAAAGGATAGTGATAGGAGTGTACTACTGTCCGCCTGGCCAGGACGAACAGACGGATGCGGAAATGTTAAAGGAAATCAGGGACGCAAACAAACTAGGCAACACAATAATAATGGGGGATTTCAATTACCCGTATATAGACTGGGTTAATGTAACATCTGTACACGCAAGGGACATAAGATTTCTTGATGAAATCAAGGACAGCTTCATGGAACAGCTAGTTCAGGAGCCGACAAGAGAAGGAAAAATACTAGACTTAGTCCTTAGTGGTGCTCATGATCTAGTGCAGGGGGTAACGATACGAGGGCCGCTTGATAACAGTGATCATAATATGATCGGTTTTGATATTGACATTGAAGGAAGTGAAACTAGGAAATCAAGTACGCTAGCGTTTAACTATAGAAAAGGTGATTACGACAAAATGAGAAAAATGGTGAAAAAAAGACTGAAAGGACCAGCTCGCAGAGTAAAAAACTTGCATTAGGCGTGGATGCTGTTTAAAAACACCATCCTGGAGGTTCAGGACAAATATATTCCACGTATTAGAAAAAAGGGAAAAAAGACTAAACGTCAGCCGGCGTGGCTAAACAGTAAGATAAAGGAAATCATTAGAGCCAAAAAACAATCCTTCAGAAAGTGGAGAAGAGAACCAACTGAAAGTAACAGGATAGATCATAAGGAATGCCAAGCCAAATGCAAAGCGGAGATAAGGAGGGCAAAAAAGGACTTTGAGAAGAAATTAGCGTTGGAAGCAAAAATACATAGTAAAAAATTTTTTAGATACATTAAAAGCAGGAAACCGGCCAAAGAGTCGGTTGGGCCGCTGGACGAAAATGATGTTAAAGGGGCGATCAAGGAGGACAAAGCCGTAGCGGAGAAATTAAATGAATTCTTTGCTTCGGTCTTCACCGAGGAGGATTTGGGGGGGACACCGGTGCCGGAAAGAATATTTGAAGCGGGGGAGTCGGAGAAACTAAACAAATTCTCTGTAACCTTGGAGGATGTAATGGGTCAGTTCAGCAAGCTGAAGAGTAGTAAATCACCGGGACCTGATGGTATTCATCCCAGAGTATTAATAGAACTAAAAAATGAACTTGCGGAGCTACTGTTAGAAATATGGAATCTGTCCCTAAAATCGAGTGTAGTACCGGAAGACTGGAGGGTAGCCAATGTTACTCCGATTTTTAAGAAGGGTTCCAGAGGAGATCCGGGAAATTATAGACCGGTGAGTCTGACGTCAGTGCCGGGCAAGATGGTGGAGGCTATTATTAAGAATAAAATTGCAGAGCATATACAAAAACATGGACTGATGAGACAAAGTCAGCACGGATTTAGTGAAGGGAAGTCTTGCCTCACCAATCTAATGCATTTTTTTGAGGGGGTAAGCAAACATGTGGACAATGGGGAGCCGGTTGATATTGTATATCTGGATTTTCAGAAGGCGTTTGACAAAGTGCCGCACGAAAGACTCCTGAAGAAATCGCAGAGTCATGGAATCGGAGGTAGGGTATTATTATGGATTAAGAACTGGTTGAAAGATAGGAAGCAGAGAGTAGGATTGCGTGGCCAGTATTCTCAGTGGAGGAGGGTAGTTAGTGGGGTCCCGCAGGGGTCTGTGCTGGGTCCGTTGCTTTTTAATGTATTTATAAATGACCTAGAGATGGGAATAACTAGTGAGGTAATTAAATTCGCCGATGACACAAAATTATTCAGGGTCGTCAAGTCGCAGGAGGAATGTGAACGATTACAGGAGGACCTTGCGAGACTGGGAGAATGGGCGTGCAAGTGGCAGATGAAGTTCAATGTTGACAAGTGCAAAGTGATGCATGTGGGTAAGAGGAACCCGAATTATAGCTACGTCTTGCAAGGTTCCGCGTTAGGAGTTACGGATCAAGAAAGGGATCTGGGTGTCGTCGTCGATGATACGCTGAAACCTTCTGCTCAGTGTGCTGCTGCGGCTAGGAAAGCGAATAGAATGTTGGGTGTTATTAGGAAGGGTATGGAGTCCAGGTGTGCGGATGTTATAATGCCGTTGTATCGCTCCATGGTGCGACCGCACCTGGAGTATTGTGTTCAGTACTGGTCTCCGTATCTCAAAAAAGATATAGTAGAATTGGAAAAGGTACAGCGAAGGGCGACGAAAATGATAGTGGGGATGGGACGACTTTCCTATGAAGAGAGGCTGAGAAGGCTAGGGCTTTTCAGCTTGGAGAAGAGACGGCTGAGGGGAGATATGATAGAAGTGTATAAAATAATGAGTGGAATGGATCGGGTGGATGTGAAGCGACTGTTCACGCTATCCAAAAATACTAGGACTAGAGGGCATGAGTTGAAGCTACAGTGTGGTAAATTTAAAACGAATCGGAGAAAATTTTTCTTCACCCAACGTGTAATTAGACTCTGGAATTCGTTGCCGGAGAACGTGGTACGGGCGGTTAGCTTGACGGAGTTTAAAAAGGGGTTAGATAGATTCCTAAAGGACAAGTCCATAGACCGCTATTAAATGGACTTGGAAAAATTCCGCATTTTTAGGTATAACTTGTCTGGAATGTTTTTACGTTTGGAGAGCGTGCCAGGTGCCCTTGACCTGGATTGGCCACTGTCGGTGACAGGATGCTGGGCTAGATGGACCTTTGGTCTTTCCCAGTATGGCACTACTTATGTACTTATGTACTAAGGTGTTCTCACATTTTTAGCGTGCACTAAAAATAGGTCTATTTTTAGCGCTCGCTAAAAACATGAGCGTGCCTTAGTAAAAGACTCCCTTAGTTAATTTGTTATTTCAAAATGAGTGATCTTACTGCTTAGATGTTTTTACCCATTACTGTTTTGTATTTTTGTTATAGTTCTCTTATTGTAATTTGCTTTAAAGTTTGATGTAAGCCACATTGAGTCCGAACTTGTTTGGGATTAATGTGGGGTACAAATGCCATAAATAAAAAAGAAATAAAATCAAAACCTGAAAAATGCATTGAAAATTTTACTTTGCATTAGCCACAGGTGGGCACGGGTTGCCTTGGTTCTATCCATTTTTGCCTCAGGCCCACCCAGCAGCCAGATGCAGCATCCATGTAGCTTGCTGGAATCCCCAAGCCCCACAAGCTGAAGAAATGTGGCGCTGTCTCCAGTCTCTAAACCTCAGAAAGGCAGCAGCAGCAAACACAGTCACTGATGCCAGGTCTGTGGGAATGCTCAGTTCATGCGCAGAATCGAACATACTTTCAGTGCAAGCATCAGTGGACCAGTGTGCTGCTTATGACTGCCAAGCTTTAGAGACTAGAGGCAACTCCACATTTCTTCAGCTAGCAATGCTTGAGGATCCCCACCAGCTAAGGTACTTCTAATTTTAATGGGAGAGCAAGGAGAAACAGAAGAAATGGGACTCTAGTGCCCACCTATGTTAACCACTGCCCCCCCCCCCCCCCCAAAAAAAAAAAAAAACATGTCTGGTTACACAGCTGCTCTGCATATTTTATCCTGTAATTTCAAAAATATAAAGATATGATATGCACATTTACAAAAGCTGGCAAAGTAATAGACTTCATACAAAAGAATGAGCAGGAAAAATTATTTGCAGTCCTTCAGGAAATAGAGGAAACAGCAGCTATAGCCAAAAAATGTTATATCCTGCCACCAGATCAGAAATGCAATAAGGCTAGAGATTCAGACTGAAGAAACTTTATTGGCATGAACATTTGTACATATGTTGCCAAAGTAATACATTAAAGCCCTGATTCATCACGGTCTATTTTTTACAGATATAGAATGAAAGAAAAGTTTTAGTGAATCAGTTCTTCTGGTAATGGGAAAAAGTACAAAATCCAGAAGAGAAATAAATACAATTACAGGGTTCTGGTGATGTTCAATATTGTCTCTGGCCATATTACATTCTGGCCCTGTAACAGAATATGGTTTATTTTGCTATTGTAACTGCTGTTTCTCTTGTTTCCCCAAGGATTTACAGAACTTTCCCTGCTTGTTTTTTTTTTAGTGGAAAGTGTTTTAGTTTCTCTGTCCATTTTGGAAATGTTGATTTCTTAGATTTCTATCTTGCATGGCTGAAAAGGATATACATTTCTAATTTTGTTTTGCTAGTGTTATACTGTGTACAGAGTCTGGCTTTCAATGTTTTCAACAGGTTTGCTTCCACTTGTAGTTGGAATGTTTTTATGTATTTTGAATGTGTGACCAAGATGACGTATTCTATTACCATTAAGCAGTGCTTCCCAATCTTTTTGTGGCTGTGACTCCATGATAGTGGTCAAATAAAATTGTGTGATCTCCTGGAGGTACAGAATAATGATGCACCTATGGAGAGCTCACTTAGGTCATGACCCCCCCAAAGGCAGGTTTTGGGACTATAAAGCTTACCAAATCTGTCCTGATGACCCCAAAGTCAGTTGAATTTTCCAGAAATACACAATGTATACCCATAAAATACATTTGCATACACTGAATCTCCAATGTATTTCTTGTGTATTTGTTGTGGATATGTTGAAATCCAACTGATTGTTTAGTCACCAGGACTAGATTATGAGGCTGTGTGATAATATGGAGATTCAGTAAAGGAATCTATGACCATCTAAGAGCTAGAATTACTACAGTGCATTAATGGAATAGCACGTTATGTGCCAAATAATACTCGTTAATTGACAATAACATACGTTATTTTCCCTTAATGGAGGATTGTTTACTGAAAATTACGTTAACAAATAACTAGACGCCAAACATGCAAAACAGCTAATTATTATACAAAATGAATAATGACACCTGTGAGAAAGCTCCTAATCCATTCATGGAAAGGCAATGACACCTGAAGAGGTATAGTTATCTTTCCTCCCCAAGGGCACTGAGCCACTAACATACAGTCTGATGCTCCCAAAAAGGAACTTAAGAGGACAAGTGACACCATCTCCTTATGTCCTTCCAAAAGTACCCTCATCTCCCCTCGCAGCATCCACTGGTGGTCTTCCCTTGTAGGTTGTGGAGGAGGGTCATGAAAAATCCACAGATGCTCCTTCCCCAGCAGGTCCTGGCCGCAAAATGGCACACTCAGCCCTCTAACAGTAGTCTCATGGTATTACTGCTAGGGGTCGGGCTGCCGAAATAGGGCAGTGCCGGGGTAGATGATCATGCAGGTCAGTAGCAAGTAGAGTAGCATGAACAGCCCAGAACACTAATAATTTTTTTTGTTACATTTGTACCCCGGACTTTCCCACTCATGGCAGGCTCAATGCGGCTTACATATACAGGTACTTATTTGTACCTGGGGCAATGGAGGGTTAGGTGACTTGCCTAGAGTCACAAGGAGCTTCCTGTGCCTGAAGTGGGAATCAAACTCAGTTCCACCACCCTAACCACTAGGCCACTCCTCCACAAGGGGGAAAGCATTTTTCTTTTCAATCTTTTTTAGGTAATGAAATTATTTTTAGAAATGAGTAGCAGGGCAGATGATCACGCTGGGCAACAGTAGAGGAGCACCGCATACATCTCGTAGCACTACAGTACTACTACTACTACTACTACTATTTAGCATTTTTATAGCGCTATAAAGGGTACGCAGCGCTGCACAAACATAGAAGAAAGACAGTCCCTGCTCAAAGAGCTTACAATCTAATAGACAAAAAATAAAGCAAGCAAATCAATTAATGTGTGGAGGAAAGAGGAGAGGAGGTTAGGTGGAGGCGAGTGGTTACAAGTCAAAAAGCAATGTTAAAGAGGTGGGCTTTCAATCTAGAATTAAAGATGGTCAAGGATGGGGCAAGACGTAGGGGCTCAGGAAGCACTATAGATATGAGAAGTAGTAGTAGAAGTAAGGGTACTGAAACAAGACAGCACACTGGATAGTGGCAGGGCCAGGAGCAGAAAGGGGAGGCAGTGATACAGGTGGCAACAACAGAAGCTGAAAGGGGCAGGAGTGGTGGAGGAGAAACCACTTGAAACAAGACAGCATTCATACTACTTTTTGATCAGCAGCTTCAGGACAGGGTTGCCACTTCCCTTGATCCCCAGCCCTATGGAATCTCTTATTGTCAAGTAAAGCAAGTGTGCAAAGCATCAATTATTATAAAAGGCCCCCTTCTGTGTATTACAAAATGACCAGGAGCCACAGTTAACTAACTAACTCTCTCTGTCTCTCTGGCCTAGCTGCCAGACCTCCCAACCTTTTTCTTGTTTTTGCTAAGATATGGACTGGTATGGCTATCAGTTATATTCTAGGCATATAGCGGCTTATGTGTTCCCTCTACACCCAGTGTCTGACCCTACCATCAGGGAGTGTTAGTTGTGCTTAGCATTCTGACTGACCTAAAGTGTTGCTGGTGAGGTACATACTACTACACTCCGCCTGCAGCCAGACACGACACTGAGTATACAGGCTGGAGATCACTTGCTTACTAAAAGCTGTCCCGGAGTGTACTTAGTAATTGGGGGATAAGAGATGCAATAGTCTCTTAAACCCCATGTTCTCATCTAGCTGTAGGGGAAAGTCATTCACCGCAGTCATTTACCTGAAACACCCTCTCAGTACCTTTGATGCTGCCTGCCACTTGGCCTGAGACATTGAGGCCAAATACCAAGCTATCTCCTCCATGGTGACTGTTTCTACTTCAAGATCAGGATCAAATCTCCATGTTGATTTTTCCCTCTTCTTCTCTCTGGCACTCTGTGCCTTAGGGTCAGCTGTGGATCAGACTGGCAACCCCTGATCAGTTTTATCTCTTTGGGAACAGTATGCAGCAGGGGATAGCTGTGGATCAGGAGAGAACACCTGTGATTTTTTTTCTTTCCTTCTAACAGCTAAAGTAGGGGGTCTGAGGTACAAATGGGCCTCAGAATGGCGTAATCCACCTCCATTAAATCTACATCTCTCCTTGCTGTACACCCTCTAGGGAGAAAGAATCAGACACATCTGGACCAGGAAGCCCAAACCAGGGCAACCTTCAGACAAGAGAGCCTTTCAAACCTCCCATCTCTCCCACAAGCTAATGGATCAGCAGTAGTTCAGTTATAATTTAATTTAGTTATTTACCATACTGCCTTTCGCTGCACACATCAGAATGATTTACAACGCAATAACAAACATCTATTAGAATTTAGAAAATTAAAAAAGTCAGTGAACTAAAACATTCCTGGTGATGGAGAAGCATCATTCATCATATTCTTCTACTGCCCGCCATATTGGAAAATGGTGCAGCTAATATTAATTCTATATTGTGTTACAATTTACTTTCCTGTAACCCCAGCATAATCATGTGATATCTTGTTAAACTATGCGTTACCAACTGCCTCTGTTCTGAGTTCACATGCTCTTTGTTCTAGAGCTCAGTTGGAAAATTAGGTAGAAAAGAGTTTTCTCTTTGAATAACAGTCAGTTAATGTTTCTGATAAAAGCCAGTCATAAGTTCCAAAAGTATAGTCTTATATTTTGTTAGAAGAAGAACATAAGAATAGCCATACTGGGTCAGACTAATGGTCCAATTAGCCCAGTATCCTGCTTCCAACAGTGGCCAATCTAGGTCACAAGAACCTGGGAGAAACCCAATTAGTAGCAACATTCCATGCTACCATCCTGGGGAAAAGCAGTGGATTCCCCATGTCTGTATCAATAACAGACTATGGACTTTACATCCAAGAACGTGTCCAAACCTTTTTTTAAACCCAGATATGTTAACCACTGTTACCACATCCTCCAGCAGTGAGTTCCAGAGCTTAACTATTCTTTGAGTATAAAATTCAGTCAAGCTTCCCTATTGTTATAACTCAGCATCCAAATTGTACATATATATTCCACTTATACTGCCAGGCTTTAATTCACATTCCATCCCCACCCCCTTAATTCAGAGCTTTGAAAATTTTCCAGTAAAACGTTTTTCCCTGAGTAGTGGAAATAAAGATATTGATACCCTGCATTTGAAAAAAAGGCAGCAGATTGGCATCATATCCTCGGTGAAGCGTAATAAACCCCCCTTTAATTAGGTTTCAGGCTGGTCCCCTACTGTCCAGTATGTAATACATAGTAACATAGTAGATGATGGCAGAGGAAGATCTGCACGGTCCACCCAGTCTGCCCAACAAGATAAACTCATATGTGCTACTTTATGTATATACCTGACCTTGATTTGTATCTGCCATTTCAGGGCACAGACTGTAGACGTCTGCCCAGCACTAGCCCTGCCCCAACCACTAGCCCCACCTCCCACCCAGGGGCATAGCCAGACTTCAGCGGGAGGGAGGTCCAGAGCCTGAGGTGAGGGGCACATTTTAACCCCCCCCCGCCATTGTAGAACCCCCCCCCCCGCTGATGACCCGCCCGATCCCCCCTCCCGCCGCCAACCCACAGTCACCTACCTTTGCTGGCGGGGGACCCCAACTGCCGCCAGCCGAGCCGAGGTCCTCTTCTTCCCAATCCCACGCAAGGCATCGTTCTAGTCTGACGTCGTGCAGGACATCAGACTAGAATGAAGCCTTGCACGCGATTGGGAAGAGGAGGACCTCGGCTCGGCTGGCGGGGGTTGGGGTCCCCCGCCAGCAAAAGTAGGCAATGGCGGGGGGGGGGGGGTCAGGCGGGTCAGCGGCGGGGAGTCCAGTGGCAAATCTACGGGGGCCCAGGCCCCCGTGGCCCAATACTGGCTATGCCACTGCTCCCACCACCGGCTCTGCCACCCAATCTCCGCTAAGCTTCTGAGGATCCATTCCTTCTGAACAGGATTCCTTTATGTTTATTCCATACATTTTTGAATTCAGTTACTGTTCTCATCTCCACCACCTCCCACGAGAGGGCATTCCAAGTATCCACCACTCTCTCCGTGAAAAAATAATTCCTAACATTTTTCTTGAGTCTGCCCCCTTTCAATCTCATTTCATGTCCTCTAGTTCTACCGCCTTCCCATCTACGGAAAAGGTTAGTTTGCGGTTTAATACCTTTCAAATATTTGAATATCTGTTTCTCCTTTCCTCCAGGGTATACACGTTCAGGTCAGCAAGTCTCTCCTCCTACGTCTTGTAACGCAAATCCCATACTATTCTTGTAGCTTTTCTGTGCACCGCTTCAATTCTCTTTACATCCTTAGCAAGCTACGGCCTCCAAAACTGAATACAATACTCGCATTACAACATGCCAGAAACTCATTAACCGTTTTCAGACGTACATGATCACTCTGCTGATATATTGAACAACAGGACAGTGCAAAGGAAGTACATGGAACAAGCTAACATGATTCAAAATGGCACTTCTTAATATTTAGCAGTAGTTTTGCCGTACTGCCATTAGGAGTCAGATAGCCAAAAAAGAGCTTGTATCCTTTTGATTGGACTAAATACAAATATTTTGACTAGCTTTTGGAAGTTAAAACCCTTTACTTCAGGTCATAACAGAATGAACAAAGATAAGAAAACAAGAATATATAAATGAGTCAATCATAAAAGCATTCCAATTATAGTCTGAAGGGGAAAAGGTGGGGTGAGGGGTGAAGGGAGAGAAGCATGAGTGATGAGGGAGTAGAATTTTACAGTTTAAAACAACTTAGAAAAGCCCAAATCTTTGAAGCCTTTTCTTCTTAGTGTTTACATATCTGATCGTTTCAACTTCAAAATTGTTAGGTTTGCAGATTTTTATTTTTTAAGTTTCCTTTTAGTTCTGATATAAGGTGAGTCATGCAGTGCTATGGTCTTATAAAGGGTTCCCCACCAGAGGTGTCACAGGACCCCACAAATACCCACATGGAAAAGACATTCTGCACAAGAGGATCTTACTCATGCTCCCCCTGTAATGTAGTAAACATTATTCAACGCAGAAAATGTGAAGAAGGGAGCTATGTTGGGGAAAAAAAGCCATTGGTCAAAGACAGGAATCAATTTAAAGAGCCATCACATCAGACACTACATAGCAGATCAGGACAACAACGCTGTGGGAGAGCATACACTGCATCCATATTCTGATTGGAAGAAATCAAGGACCCTGTTTACTAAGCTGCGCTAGAGGTGCATTAGTGCATTTAGCATCCGCAATATTCATATGGGCACCTACACAGTTAGCGTGCGCTAATTTTGTGCATGCGCTAAGAACGCTAGCGCACCTTAGTAAACAAGGCCCCAAATACTGTGAGTGAAAACAAACACAACTGGGGGGTTGATATTTAAAAGGAGTCATTTGGGTAGCAGCACCTGCTACCCAGAAAAATACCACTGAAATATATAATCAGATGCAGTATCCAATCAGGGTCACTGAGTATCTTTACAAAATGCCTTGGCGCCATCCAGACAAAGTTTTAAATTTACTACTTTGTAGCTTCATTGCATGCCCCCTAGTCCTAGTATTTTTGGAAAGAGTAAACAGACGCTTCACGTCTACCCGTTCCACTCCACTCATTATTTTATAGACCTCTATCATATCTCCCCTCAGTCGTCTTTTCTCCAAGCTGAAGAGCCCTAGCCCTTTAGCCTTTCCTCATAGGGAAGTCGTCTCATACCCTTTATCATTTTCGTAGCCCTTCTCTGCACCTTTTCTAATTCCACTATATCTTTTTTGAGATGTGGTGACCAGAACTAAACACAATATTCGAGGTGCGGTCGCACCATGGAGTGATACAAAGGCATTATAGCATCCTCCTTTTTGTTTCTCAGTGGCAAGTAAAGGATTAAACAGTTTTCAGCAGTTTATAGAGAATGCAAAGTTCCTTCTCTTACTGCTCACTATACAGGAAGTACTGCTGGACTACCACAGCAGCCCGGAAGTACTTCCCACCCCTAGCGCATCATCATTTCTGGCGCTATAAAAATTTATTTATTTTTGTAGTGCTGGAGTGTACCCGGCGGTAACTGGGCAATTCCGTGCGCGATCCGGTTACCACCAGATTAACGCAGGAGCCGTAACCACCACCTCAATGGGCGGCAGTAAGGGCTTCCCCATGAAATGGCACACTGCAAGTGCTTTAGTTGCCGCCCAGCCATTTCCTGTAGGAAAGCAATTAGAGCTGCGGTAAAAGGGGGCCTCGGCGTGCATGTAAAACACGTGCCAATGCCAGCACTGGCCCCCTTTTGCAGTAGCTTGGTAAAAGGGGCCCTAAGTTACAGTGATTATTGAGCAGTGGCATGTGTTCATGATTTATTTATTTTACTTATCAAATTTATATCCCGCCTATCCAGCGTATCTAAGCAGGTTACAACATACACTCATAAAATAATACATAGACTAAACTAAAACATATTATACAATAAAACATACACCAGCCCCACAAATGACAGCAGAACACAGCACAGAATTATGTCACATCATCAAACAAAAAAGGTTCGAGCAAGGGTTTCAGCAAGGTGAACTTGACGAACCGAAGGTACCGCCAAAAAATTACATCCCTGAGATTTCAACTCCTTTAAAGGCTGATAGACCCTAAGGCTCTGAGTCATAGTTAAAGGGGTTTCAGAATGCATTGCTTTAAAAACCAACATCAAAATTTTAAATTTGATGCGCCAAAAGATAGGCAACCAATGAAGCTTCTGCAACTGGGGAGTTACATGCTCAACCCTAATCCTATCCCCAATTAACCGAGCAGCAGAATTTTGGACTACCTGCAGTGCCCGCAAGGATTTTTGTGAAGGATGAATATCTTGGAATATTATTCTCATGTTGCTAAATAGCAACTATCAGAAAAGAAGATATGAGATAAATAGGGTAATAAAAAAATCAATCAAGACACAGCACAAAACAAGATATTCAGGCTACACAGGACACAGAGCCACCACAGATAATTAATATCCTCCATTTCACTTGTGATGAGCCTACAAGAAGTAATTCACACATATGCTTATGTCACTTCTGTTCATCTCCTTGAAACCTCAGATATATTTATTCATATGATTAGAGACGGAATATCTCCAGAAAGTTTCTGTCCATTACCAGATTGATTTCCTCACTTTTATTTTCCTCCTATGCCCAAATTGTCAAACTTACCTAAAAGAAGCTATGCTACATTATTCTATCATATGGCACTACAGAGAAACGGACAAAACTTTGTTTCATCCAAAATCCACTAGCTGCACTCTCTCAATGCATACGATACTTTTAAAGAGCCAATTTTGTTTTCTCCAGAGCAGACTGTGGCATTAGTCATTTTAAAAGGCCTTTTGCACCCACTGGATTCCACACAACCAGCCTAACATCATTACTTAACTGCATAAGCTCCTCCCTTTCAACCTTGGACAACATACATACCATCACAACACCCCCTTCACAAAACTCTAATCATTTCATGATGTCACTTCACAAGAATTTCTCTGGAGACAGGAAAAATATTTTATAAATGACTTATGTCAAAGCAACTATATATTAATTATCATTAGGCGCCCACATTTAGGAGCCCGGAAAGTGCACACTAAGCAGCTATTCCATAATGGAAAGTATGTGCGCCCATTCTGTTATAAAACAGCAAATAAGTCTGCATGCCCATTTAGGCACATTACTTATGCCATTTCAAAGGCTGGTATAAGTACGGGCACCTAAAGTGTCAAATGCATGCATATATGCAATTATTCTGTAAGCCACTGGTTCCCAAACCTGGACCTGGAGGCAGCCCAGCCAATCAGGTTTCCTGGATATCCACAATGAATATTCATGAAAGAGATTTGCATGCAGTGGAGGCAGTGCAAATCTCTCTCATGAATATTCATTGTGTATATCCTGAAAACCTGATTGGCTGGGGTGGATACAGGACCAGGTTTGGGAACCACTGCTGTAACCCATGAGCGCATATTCTGGGCATGCCCCTGGTCCGCCCATGCCTTTCCCACATCAACACACACTTTGAGGATGTGTGCTCTTGAGCTTATGTGCCCAGGTTATAGAATAGCAGCTAAGAGCAGTTGCACACACAATTGTAACTTGATGCCAATTAGTACCAAGTAACTCCAACTGTACCCACTAATTTATTTATTTATTACATTTGTACCCCGCGCTTTCCCACATGTTGCAGGCTCAATGTGGCTTACATAGTAAATACATACAATTACAAAGTCTGGAGAAGAATAATACAATTGTAGTAAACAAGTAGTTGTAAGGTTTGAGAAAAATGTGAATTATATGTAAATGCAAGCAAAAATGGGATAACGAAAGGAAAAGAGATAGGGAAGGAATGGTAAGGAAAGATAGAGGGAAGTGGTAAGGAGTAGGATCAAGTAGCTGCTTTGAAATTTAATTACAGTCATTCGGGTAAGTTTTTTTAAAGAGGTGGGTCTTCAACATTTTCCTGAAGGGTAGATGGTCATTGATTTTCCGGATGGGTCTTGGCAGAGCGTTCCAAAGCTGGCTGCCCAAGAAGGAGAAACTAGATGCATAGGAGGTCTTATATTTAATACCCTTGCAATTTGGGAGGTGTAAATTAAGGTGGGTGCGAGACAACAATGATCTATTTCTGGCTGGAAGGTCGATGAGGTTGTTCATATAGTTAGGGGATTCACCACAAATGATCTTATGAATCATAGTGAGGACTTTAAAATTTATTCTTTCTCTGATTGGAAGCCAGTGAAGTTTTTCAAAGAGGTGTGTTGTGAAATCTTGACTTGCCAAAAATAAGTCTGGCTGCCGTGTTCTGGGTAGTCTGAAGCCTTTTCAAAATTAGGGTCTTACATCCTGAGAAGACACTGTTGCAGTACTCTGCGCATGTAAGTACTGTGGATTGCACTAGGTTTCGAAAGGTGTTCAAGGGGAGATAAGATTTTACTCGTTTCAGAATCCACATCATGTTAAACATTTTCTTTGAGACGGATTTAGCATGGTTTTCGAATGATAGATGGTTATCAATTATTACTCCAAGTATTTTCAGGTTGACTGTTAAGTTCAATTAACAGACAATTTTTATATTAAATTGCCCACTCCTAGTGTCCTTATTCTTTAACAGCACGTGGAACTTCGAGCACTAAGGGCCCAGTATTCAGCTGGTGGCTATCAGCATTTTGCTGACCGCTGCCAGTGTTAAACCAGGAAATTGAATGCCAGGACATGTCCAGACTTCAGCACTGAATTTCCGGGATTGCACATAGCTAGGTAAGTGCAATATTCAGTACTTAACTGGCTATGGGTTACTGCATAAAGATAGGCCTGACTTTTATGTGGTCCTACTTATGCTGTTAACCTGGCTGGTTAAATGCCGACCCTACCCTGGAACGCCCCCAAAATAGCTGGTTTTCAGTTTGGCACTAACTGGTTATTTTCAGTGGCATTAACTGGTTAGCCCTGAGCAGACAATTTAACTGGCCTGGAACTGTTTCTAGCTGGTTAAATCACGTTGAATATGAACCCATAAGAGTTAATTTATGTGCTCCTTTTTATGGAATCAGGGGGTGTAGGGTCTTTACTGGCAAGCAGAAGTACATTTATTTTATGTAATATCCTATATATTTTATATACAGCATTATAGAAGAGTGGCATAAAGCAGCAACATTTTTTAACAAATCGGTTTCAGAAAACCTTCTCACGCCCCCAGCATTTCCCTCATGTTAAAACATTGCAATATGAATATGGTAATGGTAGAAATATATGCTGCTAGATATCCTTCTATAATTTTGACAACAAAAAGAAACATAGCATTAGCCGAGTGTTCTCACACATTCTTCCTTGAAATTCAACAACCTAAGAGCACAGGGAAGACAGAATATTAATGTTATACCCTCAATAAAATTACAGCTAACCATTACAGATTACGCTCCACTGGGTGCACATGCAGCACAATAAAGAACACTGAATTTAGTAATTAATTGAAGCGATTTCGTTGTTCCTTTGAAAAGACTCTAGTTGATTGCTTTCAGATTTTCAGCACAAAATAGCTTTGCTTTTGTTTTATATACTACATGCACTCATTAAAAAGGAATCAAACCTCAAAACACATGGGCTTTGAGAGTTTTTCTTTTTAACTGTAGTACATAATGTCCATAAAACTATCATGTAAATTATTAACAGGAGGATCTAGTCACCCTTGGGGTGTTTGGCCTTCAAGAGGTGAAGAGCAGTTAGATGTCAGGTTTTCCCAAATGCCTCCTATTACAAGAGGGGATATTCTGCTACTATTTGGTTTACTTAACTCCATTTATTTCCTATGAGATATAAAATACAGCCTTAATTTCCATTACCTTCCATGAAAAATCATCTGAGCTGACTAATACCACACTATTTCCCTTTACTTTACCCAATTCCATGGGAAAAGAATCAGAATAAAAGAAGGAAAAAAGAAGCACAAAAGTCACTTATGAAAACATTTGTCAACCTTTTGAAAGAGACAGTATTGTGGTGGTACTTGTCTGCAACCAAAATGATAAAGGGGATGCAACTCCTCTCATATGAGGAAAGGCTAAAGAGGTTAGGCCTCTTCAGTTTTGAAAACAGCTGAAGGGGGATATGATTGAAGTCTACAAAATCCTGAGTGGTGTTGAATGGTTAAAAGTGAATCGATTTTTCACTCTTTCAAAAAGTACAAAGACCAGGGAACACTCAATGAACTTATATAGAAATACTCTTACAACAAATAGGAGGCAATATTTTTTCACTCAAAGAATAGTTAAACTCTAGAACTTGCTGCCAGTTGATGTGTTAACACAGGTTAGCGTATCTAGATTTTAAAAGGTTTGGACAAGTTCATGGAGGAAAAGTCCATAGTCTGCTATTGATACAGACATGAGGAAGCCACTGTTTGCCCCAGGATTGATAACATGGAATGTTGCTACTAATTGGGTTTCTGCCAGGTACTTGGGACCTGGACTGACCACTGTTGGAAGCAGCATACTGGGCTAGATGGACCATTGGTCTGACCTAGTATGGCTGTTCGTATGCTTCCTTAAATGCTATCTACCGCACAAGTTTCTAAACACGCTATCCACACATTTCTTCTCTGCTCCCCTAATTGATATATCTTTCCCTCAATTACTTTTACAATTATATTTTATCTGGACCTAATAGG
This sequence comes from Microcaecilia unicolor, assembly GCF_901765095.1. NCBI lineage: Eukaryota > Metazoa > Chordata > Amphibia > Gymnophiona > Siphonopidae > Microcaecilia > Microcaecilia unicolor. Next base: position 208,443,249 of record NC_044031.1, read on the forward strand.
TGCACATGCTTTCGTATTGTTGCATTCAGGCTTATTATTTAAGTACACACATACTAATAGAGTGTAAAATAACCTGGGATATGTGTGTGTGCCAAAAACACAGGCTTAATTATGTATTCATAAATTCCCTGGGGTAATTTTTAAAGAAGTAATATGTGCATACACTCACTTTCATCCCTGCAATTTGGGCAATCGTCTCTTGCCCCCACTTCCTCATACTAGGCTCTGTACTTTCTGTACTACCCATCTTCAAATCATTGCTCAAAGCCCAACTCTTCAATGTCACCTTCGGCACCTAATCACTACACCTCTTCTTTTTTTTTTATTATTTTATTTATAGATTTAATTATAATTCACAAGGATAACCTTGTTAAAGCAATACAGGTAAAGAAATATGTAAATTTAAGAATTTGTAACATTCTCATTCAAATAGAAATTTACATTTCTGTCATTAATGAAAAAATAGGAAAATTATAATGAGTATAATTACAAGTACAAATACAAATAAATATTTAACCTTTCTTAGACCCCAATAATTGCTTGGGGGGAAAAGAGTAAGAGAGGTTATATAGGCATTAACCAAATTAAACTAGACCTAAATAGGCACTCATGTTTAAATAAAATACAGGCTGTAAATTCCAGAATTAACTACTACACCTCTTCTCAGGAAATCTCAACTACCCCAACTTGACATTTCGTCCTTTAGATTGTAAGCTCTTCTGAGCAGGGACCGTCCTTAGTCGTTAATTTGTACAGCGCTGCGTAACCCTAGTAGCGCTCTAGAAATGTTAAGTAGTAGTAGTAGTAGTAGTACTTTAGTTACTTGTGCATTTTCCTCCACTATGTCCCTTGCTTGTACACCTGTTCCTTCTATCAGGCTACTTACACTTTCCATCTTGCTGCTTAACTGTCGGTCTCTTCATAATAAGTCTATGCCACTACACAATATACTTCAAGCTGATCCACAATCCCTCTTCTTCTTTATGGCCACTTGGCTCTGTGAGGGGGAAAACCTCAATGTCTCCCTTCACGTTACTCAGCCTTCTTAGCTTCTCACTGTTCCTTATCCCAGGGGATGGGGGAGCAGCGGTCCTCACCCTCCTCTGCCCTCCTGTTTTCAGTGATGGACTATGATTCCTTTCCCTTTCTTGATTCCCTGATGCTGCATCTAGATGGAACACCTCCTACCTATTTCTTTCTTCTCTGTTCCTCCTTCCCCCCAAGCTTCCCTGCTTGAACAATTCTTTTCACTGTCTTACTGACATTGTTTTTCATTTTCTGCATTTATGGGCAGATGATCAAAAGCCCTGCGCTTTTCTAAATGCTCTAAAAATAGCGCCGGAGTGCGGGCCTTTACCACACCTATGATCAGAGATAATTGCATGTAAATTTAAGCACACAGTTCTTTCTGATCATGGGGTAGAAGTGCGGGAGGACTCAGGCACAATCCTCCCGCACTTGACAATCCTCCCGTACTTATTTGACAGGTCTGGGCTGTCAAAAGCCCAGACCTGTCAAACACATGGGCTGGAGGTCCATGGGACCACCAGACCCCAACTACCCCCGTCAGGTTCAGGTTCAGAGGGGGCTGGAGATCTGGTGGGTCTCCAGTGCCCCCTAATGCCCCAGCATCCCTCCAATGTCCCTGGTGGTCCAGTGGGCTGTGGGTCAATCCCCCTCACCTTGTGGTCTAGCAGCCACTCCCCACCCCCTACCTTCAGTTGGAGGAGGGAGGTGGCCACATATGGTGTGAAACTCCACCCAGCGCATCCCAGGATGCGTTGGGCAGGGCTGGGCGCCACCATTTTCCAGGCTACCTCCCACCTCCAACTGAAGGTAGAGGGGTGGGGAATGGCCGCTAGACCACCAGGTGGGAGGTGAATTGACCAGCAGCCCACTGGGCCACCAGAGACATCAATGGGGGGCTGGAGACCCACCGGATCGCCAGTCCCCCTGAACCTGAGATGGGGGGGGGTCGGGGGACCAGAGGTCAGCTGGACCTCCAGCCCTCTGTCGCTGGGGGGGTCAGGTCGGGGTTCCTGTGGGGGGGCTGCTGCATTGGGGAGACAGGGCTCACCATTCCTCCCCAATGGTCTGCAAACCCTAATGCCAGCTCCGAGCTGGCATATGGTTTGCCGCAGCCAATGAGCCAATCTTTGGTGCACTGGTCACTGAGGATGAATAGGTTTAGCATGCATTTGTATGCTACTTGCGCTAAGAGCCCAGTTTTGCATCCATTTGCGTGTTAGTTGTGTCCAGAGCCTGCAAGTGCGTTGTTTCACGCGCTCGGGGGCTCTGATCATGGGGCAGTAGCAAACGCAGGCGCTAGTATGGCGCTAACAGCCTCTAGTGCCTGCGTTTAATTCTGATCATCGGCCCATTAGTTATCCTGGGAGATTTCAATTTTCATGTGGATAATCCTACTTGTCTCACTGACAAACGATTTCTGTCACTCTTACCCAATCTTTCTAGTCACCAGCATATCCCTTTTCTACTCATCAGGCAGGTCATAACCTAGACTTGGTCCTGACACATAATACTGTACCTTTTTCTTTGTCTAACTTTTCCTTTCATCCTTTACCTTGGTCTGATCAATTCTTAGTATCTCTGAAACAGCCTAATAGTCCCATCTCCTCTTCTGATTCCACTTTTCTTGATTTTAAAGCAGTAGATCTCTCAACCATCCCCTCACTTCATAGCACTTTGCCTCAAGATTTTACAGATTTATCTTTATCCGACCAGGTGCCTTCTGAAATTCTACCTTATAGTCTGCCTTAGAGCCTTACATCCCTTATCGCACCACTACCTTAGCTAACTTCTCCAGGAAGCTCTGGTATGATAGACCTCTGTATTTAACTAAGCATCAACTACATCACGCCAAGAGAGCCTGGCACAAGTCAAGGCCTTCAACTCACTTCCATCTATCACCAGTTTCTCCACGATTACTTAGCCCAGTTAAAGACGGATTAACGCGAATATTACTCCAAACTTGTTCATGAATCACCAAACCACTCACACACCCTTTTTCATCTCCTCTCTAAATTATCCTCTCTTGGTCCTTTAAATTACTTGCACTCTGCTCTGACACAGATGGTTTTGCCCAAAGTTTTGAAGATAAGATTTTTAAAATTATCACCACCTGCTTTCTTTCCATTATGATGTTATGGAACCCTTGTTCTGCCATACCTCCTCCTGTGTCTTGTTTGGCGATGTCTCTGCCAGCTCCTGTTTCGTCCACCTCTTATTTGACATTGCCTTTGCCAATTTCTGTTCTCCCTGCTTCTCCTCTGCCTACTCTCAGTTCCACTTGGTTTGCTTTTAACTTACCATCGTTATTGGATATCACTAGAATATCTGTAAAGAAAAACTTTCTGTGTCCTTCATGGCTTAATAACCCTAGGCACAAGCTCTTTCCTTTGATCTTGTCCATGATCTGTAACACCTTATCAACCAGAACAGTTCCTGACACATGGAAAACCTCTGTCATACATCCTGTTCTGAAGAATTCCTCACTAAATAAATTAAAACTCAGGAACTATAGGCCCATTTCACACATACCTTTTCTTCTAAAGCTTTTGGAAAAAGTTGTATTCTTCCAACTCACTGATCACATTGAAGCTTCTCACTTCCTACATCCTAGGCAACCTGGTTTCTGCCATGGAATTCTACTGAAATTATTCTTACATCACTCTTAAATGACATCCATTCAGCTTTTGACAAGGGGTAGGTGATCTCTTGATCTCTCATGACTTAACTGCTGCTTTCAATCTGATTGATCACTCCCTTCTACTCTCTCGTCTCACAGCTATTGGTGTCACTGGAACTGTTCTCTCATGGTTCTCCTCAGTTCTAATTGTCAATTTGTTGTTTGTACTTCCCAATGTACCTCCAAGTATCATCCTTTTCAATGTTGTGTGCCTCAAGGATCTATTCTTTCACCTCTTCTCTTTAATATTTTAATTCTAGTTTCAAATTCTATATCTATGCAGATGATATTCTCCTTGTCTCCACCTATGACCCTGTTGCACCTAATCTTTATTCCCTACAAACTTGTCTTGATGCTACTGATGACTGGCTCTTCTCAAATCGTCTGGTTCTAAATCCATCCAAGTCATCATGGTTCCCCAATCAAATTAGTGGAATCCCTTAAATATTTAGGGATAACTATGGATTCCCCAACTCTCCTTTTCTTCTCAGGTCTCCTCCATTGTGCAGTAATGCTTTTCCTCCTTGCAGTCTAGTTGAACCCTGCACCCTTTCCTGGATGATGATACCTGTTCAATCCTTCTTCGTGCTTTGGTTCTAATGAAACTTCATTACTGTAATGTTGTTTATGCCAGACTTCTATCCTCATTGTGTAAGAAACTGCAATCTGTACAAAATACTGTTATTCGTATTCTTTCCGACACACATTGTTTTGATTGCATTACTCCATTATTTAAACAATATTGCTGGCTCCCAATTACCTTTCATATACAGTATAAAGTCCTAACACTAACCCCCCCCCCCCCCCCCCCCCATAAGAGATTCAGCATCTCGAGTAATAAGGCCTGATCACAGAGGCGAGCCATCAGTGGTTTCCAGAACTAGTGTCACATCCTTCTTCTATACTGGAACTTGATTCTGCTAAGCAAAGTTAAAATGCATGAAGCAGACTGAGGCTCCTGAATCAATCATGGTATACACTGAAAGTTCCTTGTCCTATAGGGGTTACAAGATGAGCCGATTGGGTGCACATCATAAAGTTTAGCTTTAGGGGGGCAGTTTGTACTTGCTGCTGACCCTCAGCCTCCTGCGGCTGCTCAAATTCTACGATCTGTGCTTGTAGGTATTTTGCATATGCCCAGAAAGGCCCCAGTAGAGACAGAGTCTCTCCTGGCATCATTGTTCCTTCCTTTCTGCTGACAGGCATTGCCTCTTGGTACCCATTACCATAGGCTCCTCTGGAGGTTCAATACTATGACTTGGTTCAGCCCTTTCAGCACATCTTTCCCGGATGCTTTCCAATAGGCATATTTTAATGAAATACACAGTGTGAATAGCTCCTCTAGATGAGCAGGAGGATCCAATCATGCCAGCTCATCTTTAAGTGAAGCTGAAAGGCCCCTTCAGAAATGGGCATGGAGAAGCAGCTCTCTTCAACTGAGGTCACTAGTCCAATGCTGGAATTCTATAGCATACTCTTATAGTATCCGCCAACTGGGCTCAGTCTGGTTCCCTAAAGCCATGGGAAAAGACAGCCAGGAAGTGTTCTGGGTTGCTCAGGATAGTATGGTTCTCTTCTAGCAAGGAAGTGGCCCATGCCAGGGCTCTCTTTGTGAGTAAGCTATTTACAAAGCTTACTTTGAATAAATCTGATAGGAGCACCTACAAATGGAATCAGATCCAAAATTTGCGCTGATGAATGAACCCTCACAGGTCTCCCCAGGAGCATCAAACTTCACAGGTAATGGTGTATACAGTTTCAGGAGTGGACAGGCCATTGTCTTTGTCCAGAGGACTGAAGAGCTTCTACTTTCTGCTCAAGGGTATGCAGCTGTCCCCACACATCTAGTAAAGCCATTGCTAGGGATCTCAAGGTCTCCACTGGAACATCCATTCTGACTTAGCCCCTGTGTTGGTCTGGTTCAAACTGTCAGAGCCTACTCTGGGCAAGAACACAGACAAAGAGGCTAGACCCAGAGCAGGATCAAGCAAGGTAGAAACCAGGTTGAATCAGGAGCCAGGCATGGGGCAGGAATTAGGCATAGAACAGGAATCACAGGTAGAGCGCGAATCACGCAGGAAGCATGTAAGGAAGAGCTGGCACTGAAGTGGAACAAAGAGCTGGGACAGTAGGAGATACAGATCAGGTACACAAAAAAACTGTTGCAAAGAACTCAAACTCTTACAACTAGTACAAAATACTATAGTCAAACATATTATAGGAGCCAAAAAATAAGAGCGTGTTATCCCACTTCTGAAGGCATTGGCTTCCTTGTCACAATGAATTACGAATTACTTATAAATTGCTATTACTGGTCTATAAAATCTGTATTTCTGGAGAACCTCTGTTCCTCTCATGCCTTTTGACACTGTACTTCCCTGGTAGGACATTACAATCATCAAACCAAGATTAGTTGGTAATTCCCTCTTTTATAGAGATTGTCTATGACACCACTCGATGTTCAGTTTTCTCAGTCTAAGGCCCAAAGCTTTGGAATACACTGCCCCAGAATCTTAAACTGCAATGCACCCTCCAGCACGTCTGATCTAAAAACCTCTCTCTTTAAGGATACTTTCCAGTAAACATTCTTTTCTCTCTCTCTCCCTCTCTCTAAGCGTGGATGCAGTGGATGAGAGTCATAATTGCATAGCTTTCCTCTCTATGGGTTGTGCCACTCCCCCTCCCCCACTATCACAAATTATGTGGTTCTTCCTCACCTTCCCCCCTATTTTGTCTTTCTGTTCTTCTCCTTCCCCAATTATTTTAGCCTGTACACTGCTGAGGTGGCATGTCTGATGAGAAAGATAGAAAGCCATTAATAAATTTGGAATCAGCAAGGGTGTGCTTAGATGGACTTCCTTAAATGCTGTAATTGAAAAGACAAGCCTCTTGCTGGTCCAATGGGCTCCTCTGGGGGCAGGCTTCTCCTTCTGCCCTCCATGTTCACATTTCTGGGAGCTCAGAGTGCAACTAAGCAGCCTCCATTGCTCAGCCTCAAGTCTCCATCCTGAGGCTGCGAGTGTTCCTTGTGCTCCTACAGGTTACATTTGCTATAAACAATCTCAAGCACAAGGGGGTCATTATATGATGTTGGAAGTGATAGGATTAGAAGAAATACTTAAACATGCCAAGAACAGTCAATCAAAATAGAAGGAAACAGAATTCAAATGTGGTGGTAACAAAGACAGGGCAGGGCAGTGCAATAAGGACAAATGAGATGACAGAGATCAAGTACATTGAACAGACCTAAAGGTCCTTCTCTATTGAGAATAATATGCTGTTATGTGATCCTTATGTGGTAAAATAAGGGCTGTTGAATTAAGACTATGTGACAGCTTTGCAAAAGACTTTGTCCCACAGACAAAAAGTGGGACAAATGGTACCCTTAATAAATCATGCCATATCCTAACTAGGTTAGACCATAAAAAAACAACCCTCCTGAATGCAGCCATTGAAAAAGTAGGAGAAAAAAAGCAACCATTTTCCAAGCAATTAAGTGAATGTTCCCTACACTCCATTGCACAAAGTACCATTAACAGCATAATGTATATAGCAGGAGAATCCTTGGAAAATCTATTTAAAAAATGAATTTTCTTTTGATAGTGTGTTTTGATACCTCCATGAATAGAGCTTAAAGACCTGATTTTCCAAGCTTGTTTCCCAAAGTCACAAAAGAGATAATTCTATAAGGAGCCGCCTAGATTTAAGCAGCAAGAATGTGTGTAAATGCCAGAATTCTAGACATTTAGGGAAAGGGGATGAGATTTGATACACTGCCTTTGTGTGGTTACATGCAAATGTGAACACAAACATGCATAAATGACCAGTTTCTGGCTAAGCACTATTCTGTAAGTATGACCCAATAGTCAATGGTGCGTCCTTTGCAGGCGAGCAAAGGTGGATAGGTGGAGTCTGGGTGGAGCATAGACTTTTATGCACATAGATTATAAAGTTCTATATTCTAATGTGTTAACAGTCTAGGCATCAGTATTTACATCCACTTTGCCCCGGATTCTATACAGCGTGCCTAGAGATCTGCAATGAAATCCAAACATATTCTATAACAGCACGCATAATTTAATTGACTTAACAAGTAATAATGAGCACTAATTGGCAATAATTAGAATTTACATGCACAACTCGCTAAGTGTATTCTTTCACACAGTATGGCTAACTTCTAACACTTGCAGGCAAAAAGGGGCGTGGTTATGGGCAGGGAAATGGGCATTTCCTGGGCGTTCCAAAATTTACACGTGTAGTTATAGAATACTAGTAATGAAGGCCCGTTTCAAATCGCAATGAAGCGGGCGCTAGCAAGGCTCCCCTCCGTCCCTTTGTGTCTCCTTGTGTCGCCGGCCCCCCTGCAGCCTCCGTGCGAGAGCTACAGTGCAGTACAACGCTGAAACTGAGAATGTGCTCCGCCCTCAACGTCATAACGTTTGACGCGAGGGCGGGGCCCACAGACTGTGATTTTGTGTGGCTTCAGAGCTTCGAACTTACAAACCTGGCTTCAGTGACGTCAGTGCAAATAGAACGTTGAGGGTGAGTTATATATATATATATATAGATAGCCCAGTGCGCCTAAATTTACGCACCGGGATTTATGTCATGTTTTCATTGGCATAAATGGATGTGCACAGTTTTAGGCGCTGGAATCAGTGGTGTAGCCAGAGGTGGGCCTGGGTGGGCCGGGGCCCACCCACTATGGACTCAGGCCCACCCAAAATTGTGACACTTTTGCTTTGGCTGGTGGGGATCCCCAAACCTTGCCAGCTGAATATTTTCTGTCCTTGGGCAGCCCCACTCTTCCAAATGTCGGCCAGCAGCACTTGCCTTGAACTGAGGTTGCGACTGGCCCTTCTGCACATGCTCAGTTTTCGCACAAGCAAAAGCACTGATCATGCATGGCTTGCTGGCAGCAGCATCAATTTGAAGCAAGTGCTGCTGGCTGCCATTTGGAAGAGTGCTGGCTGCTTGAGGAGGAGGAAATCTTCAGCTGGCAGGGTTTGGGGATCCCCGTCAGTTCAAGTATTTAATATTTGGGGTTTGTGGACAGGGAGGGGTGGAGAGAGGCGCAAACAGGGGGGGGATGAATTCCATGCCCACTCACCTTAGGCTCAGGCCCACCCAAAATTGACCATCTGGCTACGCCCCTGGCTGGAATATCAACTAAGCGTATTATACATACCATGTCTAAATCTAGGCACTGTTTATAGAAAACGCTTAAGTGGAAATGGTTTCCGTGTGGATTTTTTAGGTACCATATATAGAATCCACTCCCCCCCCCCCCCCACCCTTTATGGCTGCTGCAATTGCTCGTGACTAAAATATAGGTACATAGTTGACATGTTACGCTAGTATTCTATAAACAAAATTAAAACCGAATAGGCTTCAAACAGGTGTGTCTTTGGTGGCTAAAAGAAGGCAACCCTTTATAGATTTACCTTCCACATCGGGGAAAAGGCCTTAGTAAATTAAGACTTTGAATCAGCGCTCCTCAGTCCATAGCACTAACTTACAGATCTTATTTGTTTTGGCCTCAGCACAAAAAATGGGTTCCACTAATTTACTAAATTATATTTTGGAAAGAAAGATGTTTTGGCTCAGGCCCCTAAAGCCATAATATTTACTTCAAGTAAGAACACACACTGGAAACCTAAAGATACAATGCTGGATAGGGACCTGCCTTAGATATGTTTTGTGTTATGCCACAAAACAGTGGTTTGTTCATAAAATGGAACAAAATATCATTTGTTACTCATACTTGGCCCTAGGGCTGCATGTGGTGAAACCATAAGCCTCAATGAATCTTTGAATGTTTGCACAACCAACCAAAGTTTCTCCGTGGAAATGACCTACAATGAAATCCCCTGTTGCATTAAAAAATTATCATGAGCTTAAATATTCCAGCATACCTTATGGTACACAAAAAAATGTACATTGTGCTGCTCAGTTCCCCTATTAAAATAAAAGAAAGACAGAAATATTTAAAAAACATGCAGGAAAGATGTAAATTAGCTGAGTGCTGTTCCACTTAATGCAAGATATATCATACCACCAGCAAAAAATAAAAAAGGCAGTTTCTTTATGCCACAGTGCTACATAAGCATTGCCATACTGGCAAGATCCCAAAACAACACAATACATTTTAAGCTGCTTATCCTAGAAATAAAGATTTTCCCAAATCCATCTTAATAATGGCATACAGACTTTTAAGAAGATATTCAAACCTTTATTAAACCCCGCTAACCTAACTGCTTTTACCACATTCTCTGGTAACAAATTCCAGAGTTTAATTACATGTTGAGTAACTCCACTCATTATTTTAAATACCTCTATCATACCTCCCCTCAGCCATCTTTTCTCCAAGCTGAACAGAACTAGCCGCTTCAGCCTTTCCTCATAGGAAAATCATCCCATCTCCTTTATCATTTTCATCGCCTTTCTCTGTACCTTTTTTAATTCCACTATATCTTTTCTGAGATGCAGTGACCAGAATTTCACACAGTATTCAAGGTGCGGTCACACCATGGAGTGATACAAAGGCATTATAACATCCTCATTTTTGTTTTCCATGCCTTTCCTAATAATAACTAATATTCTATTTGATTTCTTTGCTACTTCTGCACACTGAGCAGAGGGTTTCAGAATATCGTCAATGATGACACCTAGATCCTTTTCCTAATGCGGAACCTTGCATCACGTAGCTCCTTGCATCACATAGCTATAGTTTGGGTTCTTCTTTCCAACATGCATCACTTTGCACTTACTCACATTAAACATCATCTGCCATTTGGATGCCCAGTGTCCCAGTCTCAAAAGGTCATCTTGCAATTTTTCAGAATCCTCTTGTGATTTAACAACAGTGAATAACTTTGTGTCTTCAGCAAATTTAATTACCTTACTAGTTATTCCCCTATCTAGATCATTTATAAATATGTTAAAAAGCAGTGGTCCCAGCACAGACCCCTGTGGAACCCATTGAGAATACTGACCATTTAATCCTATTTTCTGTTTTCTATCTTTTAGCCAGTTTTTAATCCACAATAGAATACTACCTCCTATCCCATGACTTTCCAGTTTCCTCTGGAGTCTTTCATGAGGTACTTTGTCAAATGTCTTTTGAAAATCCAGACACACAATATCAAACAGCTCATTATCCACGTTTGTTCACCCCTTCAAAGAAATGTATTAGTTTGGTGAGGCAAGATTTATCTTCACTAAATCCATGCTGGCTTTGTCTCATTAATCCATGCTTATACATATGAACTGTAATTTTGCTCTTTATAATAGTCTCTACCATTTTGCCTGGCACCGACGTGAAGCTCGCTGGTCTGTAATTTCCTGGATCACCTCTGGAACCCTTTTTAAAATTGGCGTGTTATGTTGTCCACCCTCCAATCTTCTGGTACCTTGCTTGATTTTAAAGATAAATGACATATTACTAATAGCTCTGCAAGTTCATTTTTCAATTCTATCAATACTCTGGGATACCATCTGGTCCAGGTGATTTCCTACTCTTCAATTGTCAAATTGTCCCATTATATCTTCCAGGTTTACAGAGATTTCAGTTTCTCTGACTCGTCAGCACTGAATACCATTTCTGGCACTGGTATCTCTCCCTCATCGTCCTCAGTGAAGACCAAAGCAAAAAATTCATTTAATCTCTCCGCTATGGCTTTGTCTTCCCTGAGTGCCCCTTTTACCACTCAGTCATCTAGCAGTCCAACTGATTCTTTTGCCAGCTTCTTGCTTTTAATATACTTTAAATGTTTTTACTATATATTTTTGCTTCAACGTAATCTTCTTTTCAAAGTCTCTCTTTGCCTTCCTTACCAGCACTTTGCATTTGACTTGCCATTCCTTATGCTGTTTCCCTATTATTTTCAGTTGGATCCTTCTTCCATATTCTAAAGGATATTTTTTTTTAGCTCTAATAGCTTCCTTCACCTAATTGTTTAACCATGCTGGCTGTCATTTGGTGTTCACTCTTCCTTTTTTATACATGAAATATATTTGGCCTGGGCTTCCAGGATGGTATTTTTGAACAGCATGCAAGCCTGATGTAAATTTTTGACCTTTGCAGCTACTCCTCTTAAGTTTTTTTTTCACCGTTCTTCTCATTTTATCAGTCTCCTTTTTGAAAGTTAAATGGTAACGTATTGGATTTCCCATATGTACTTACTCCAGAGTATATATCAAATCCGATCATGATATAAACACTGTATGGCCCCAGCATCATTACCTCCTGCACCACATCATGTGCTCCACTAAGGACTAGGTCTAGAATTGTTCCTCCTCTTGTTGGCTCGAACTAGCTGCTCCATAAAGCAGTCTTTGATTTCATCAAGTAATTTTACTTCCCTAGCATGTCCTGATGTTACATTTACCCAGTCAATGTCAGGGTAATTGAAATCACCCATTATTATTGTGTTCCCTAGTTTGTTAGCTTCCCTAATTTCTGATAACATTTCTACATCTGTCTGTTCAACAAAATTTTCCATGTTTCACATGGAGAGAAATGGCTGCAAGAAACACTCTAATAATGTTACTCTCTGCTACACTCCTCCAGAGGTGCAGCCTGCTTGCGCAGCATATGGGCATTTGAGGATACGGCGGCCATCTTGGATGTGGGTATCTCCAGGTTAGGGTGGCCATCTTGGGATGGGCGTCTCAGGTGGTGGCAGCCATCTTGGAGTTGGGCAGTTTCAGGAAGGAAGCCCATATTTGGGCCTAGAGCATCTCCTATGATGGGGGCAGCCATCTTGGATCAACTGCACATGTTTGAGCCTAACTCCTAACTATTTAAAGCCCTGCCTCCAGTCCTTCCATGCTTTGGCTTCTATTTGCATAGAGGTCGTGGTCTACCTTTGTGTTCCACAGCCGGCTATTAGCGTTCCATTGTTTTCCTGTGTACCTGACCTCGGACTGCTCTTCGACTACGCGCTGTGTTGCTGCCTGCCCAGACCTTTGGACTGCTTCTTGACTACACGCTGTGTTGCTGCCTGCCCAGACCTCAGACTGTTTCCTGTTTTCGTTGCACCGCTGACTCCTTGCTCCGGGACTGTGTCTGCTCGCCCGCCTGTCGAGTTAGTGGCCGTGCAACCCCGACGGTTCCGGAAGTCCTGGTGGCCGCCTGCACCTGGGGGCTCAACTCTCAGGGAATGGCGGTCGCTTCCCAGGTGAAGCTAGGGGTTGTCTGGCTGCCTGACCGAGTGCGGTGTCCCTCCATCTTCGTCGTGCTCAGTCGGGGCACAAGGGTTCACATCCCCAGTCATAACAAATAATTATTATTTGTTTTTCGATAAAACACAAGCCACAGATTACATGTAGTTTAAATAAAATAGCTACCTATTGTGAAATGTTGGCAGTATTACATTACTGATCATTAACTTGTAACTACACATTTTCCAGCAATAGAAAATCTTCCCTACAATAAGAGCAATAGTAGGAGATAAGCTCACTCATTATTAAAAGTAATTTCTTCAAAGGAACTTTGCATCCATTTATCAGCAATCTAGGCCTTTTTTCGGATATGTTCTAGATTAAAACACATTGTTTTGCTGCTGAACCAGCAACACAACATAATTTATTTTATAAATCACCAACATTTAACTTTGAACCTTGTAGAAAAGGACAGCTGTGCTATAAATAGTTGTTTACAGCAATTATAACATTCTGAAGACAAATTCAATTATATTTAATTTAATTTGGCATTTATAGCCCGCTTTACCAACAAGTTCTAAGCAGTTTACATTTAACAATATGCTATCAAAAGATTAGCTAACATTAATTACTAATTGCTTACAGTGGAACTTACAGTAAACAATATTACATTATATTTTATTAGCTAGCTAGATGTGGTTGAGCATATGGTAGCAATCATTTAGCATGTGATCAGACATTAAAGCTGAAAGCAAAGCTATCTTGGAGAGACATGATTCTTATTTGTAAAACTGCATCACAAGCAGAGATAATATGTTATAATCAAAATTTGCCTTTTATATGGAAAAATATAACAAAATGTATGTATCTCAAATGGAAAAGGTCAAAGTAGGAGGCATCCTTAGCTTAGGACCCATTTTACCAAACTGCGGTAAAAGGAGGCCTGCAGTGGGTGTTGGTGCGTATTTTTGATGTGTGCCGAGGCCCCCTCAGTTATTGCTAGAATCCTCGATTCCCTCATTATTAAAAAATTTTAAAAAATCAATCAAATGTTATATATCAGGAAAACAGACAAAAGTCCAGCTGAAGCGATCCAGAGAGACAATATTCTGTAGAAACATGTTACATTCCTGGAAAAGGGCTGTAGTTGTTCCCCTGCTGAAAAAACTCTCCTTGGACTCTACTTGCCCAGAAGATTTCTGCCCTGTTTCCAACCTCTGTATTTCCATAGATAGAAACTACTATTGCCTGGTTTTCAGAACACTGTCTCGTCCTTCATGCTTTCAAGACAGTTACTTGTTGGATCACTGGCCCCTTGCCTAAACCCTCCCTCATTCCTGTTCTTTTCAACTCCCCAATCCCAACTGTTGATTCCTTCCATTACTTAGGTGTTAGTGGACTCTGCTCTCTCTCTTTTAATTCTCAGGTGTCTTTGGTTCTCCAATGTGGTTTTCTTTCCCTCCATCGTCTTTGCTGTATCTCTAAGCTGCTTGATTTCAATTCTCTGCATACTTTAGCTCACACCTTTGTAATCTTGCAAATAGTCTACTGTAACGTTGTCTACTCTGGTCTCCCCTCACTTCAACTCCATTGCCTTCAAACCTCGCAGAATGCCACTACCTGCTTCCTCTGTAAGGCTCGTAGGACTGATTCAGCCTCCCCATTACTTATCTCACTTCACTGGCTTTCTGTTAAGCTTCAGTTCTGGTTCAAGATATTTTGCATTACTCATAAAACCCTTCACTCTGGCTCCCCTGTCATCACTCACTATTCCTTATACCCCAGCTCGTGCACTCCATTCTCTCAATTCCCACCATCTTGTCCTACCTTCCCCTAAACAGGCCCATTACAAATCTACACATCACAGTGCATTTCACTTTTTAGCCCCAAAACTTTGGAACAACCTCCTATCTATGCTTATATCGGAATTGTCTTTTCCACATTTTAAACTTCTCCTTAAAACCCATTTTCCCTTGCTTTCATCATCATTCCTCAGGCTAGTTAGAAATCGACATCGGGCTTTCTTCTGCAGAAACAATTGCTTGTTTTTACTCTTACAGTGTGTCTGCATCTGCTGATTGATTTTTACTTTCCTCTTGATTATTGTAATATTTTTCTTATTTCCTAAATTTTTAGTTTTATTGTAAACTGTTGCAACCTTCTTTTAGAAGTGGCAGTGTATTAAATAATCAATAAACATAAACATACATTTCATCAGCCATTTGGATGCCTGGTCTTCCAGTCTCATAAGGTCCTCTTGTAATTTCTCACAGTCCATAATTTAATAACTGAAAAATTCTGTGTCATCTAATATTTGATCACCCCACTCATCATTCCCACTTCCAGATCATTTATAAATATGTTAAAAAGCACCGATACCAGCACAGATCCTTGTGGTGCTTCATTATTTACTTTCCTCCATTGAGAGAACAAGCCATTTAACCCTATTCTCTTTTGTCTTTCTTAACAAGCTCCCAATCCATGACAGGACATTGCTCCTATCCCATTACTTTTTAATTTCCCAATGAGTCTTGCATGAAGGACATTGTAAAAAGATTTCTGAAAATCTAGATACACTATAACCAGCTCCTCTTTACCCATATGTATTTTCTTGCCTTAAAAAAAATGTAGCAAATTGGTAAGTCAAGACTTCCCTTGACTGTCTCACTAAACCATGCTGAATAATTTTGTTCTTTACAATAGTTTCTATCATTTTGCCTGGCGCTGATATCGGGCTCACTGGTCTGTACTTGCCTGGATCACCCCAGAACCTTTATTAAAAATTGAGGTTACGTTGGTCACCCTCCAGTCTTCAAGTACCATAGATAATTCTAATGATAGGCTACAGATTAATAATAGTAGATCTGCAATTTCATTGTTGAGCTCTATCGGTACTCTGGAGTCTATACCATATAGTACAAGTGATCTCCTGCTCTTTAGCTTGTCAATTTGGCCTATTACAGTACATCTTCCAGGTTCACCTACATTTGTTTCAGTTCCTCCAAATTCTCATCTTTACGTACCGTTTCAGGCACAGGTATCTCCCTTATTTCTTCCTTAATAAAGACCAAAGCAAAGAATTTATTTAGTTTCTCTTTTATAGCCTTGTAGTCCCCGAATGCCTGTTTTATTCCATGATGATCCAATGGTTCAACTAACTTCTTGAAAGGCTTCCTGCTTCTAATATGTAGGCACCTACATTTATGCCAGACATAGAGCTGATATAATTATAGGTTCTTAAATGCAGTCACGACAAATGCAACTTACAGTATTCCGTAAGTTATCCACGTAAGTAGGAACCCCACCTAAATCTTGCCAATGCTCTGCCCCTGTATATGACAGCTTGCAAATATGCGCTATGTAAGATGAGCAGGTACTTTCAGAATAGTGCCTATGTACCCTGCTAGAACTTACATGGATGTGTGTGCTAATACCTGCATAAGTGCTAGTATTTTAAACATTTACATGCATGGAGCACATGTAAATGTCAGCGCATAGATAACAGAATTGCCCTTCTGGTGTTTAGTCCCCAGCAACCCAGGCTGCTACACTTGCTTCTAATTTATATTTAATGGTTGAGTTTCCTATTGTGCTGTTTTATGCATTATATTGTATGTTATTTATTGCTGTTAACAACTCTGCGGCCCAGAGTGGAGGAGAGGTATATAAATGTAAAAATAAATAGAAACAGAGAAAATGAAGGCAGATAAAGTCCATATGGCCTATCTTACCTTAATCTACTATCCTTTCCTCTCCCTCAGAGATCCTGTGTACTTGTCCAAAGATTTCTTGAATTCAAATACAGTTTATCTCCACCACCTCCACCGGGAAGTAGTTCCATGAATTCACCATCCTCCGTGAAGAAATATTTCCACAGGTTATTCCTGAGTTTGTCCCCTTTCACCTTCATCCTATGCCCCCTCATTCCAGATCTTCCTTTCAATTGAAAGAGACTCGCCTCCCGTATGTGGCCATAGGAAGGGCATGGGTGGGTCGGGGGCATTTCTTGGATTTGCGCACAGTGATAAAGAATTCAGGGGATCCACACTAGGATTTACTCCAGCATTCTGCTGAAGTAAATACTCATGCCCAAAACTGGGTGCAGTTCCTGGAACTAAGCGGTATTCTATAAATGGGGCCCAACTATGAGCGCGGTTTACAGAATAGCATCTAGCATGTATTTTTTGTGCCCAAATATGGGCACCATTTACAGAGTTGAGTCCTTACTGTAGAATAGGAGGGACAAAGATATACAGCGTTTTACTTTCCATTTGAACAGCATAAAGAAATGAGCAAGTCACACTGTGTTAACTTCACATTCATTTTCAGATTGTATAATATTACTAATTAATGCAACTTAAAATTCTTCCAAAATGTACAACAGACTTCAAGTACTATAATACACCAGTAACTACATACTTCTAATAAATGTATTGCTTATAAAAGACACCAGATTAACAGTATTGTGGACCACAGTCTTCTTTCTGTTCAAACAATCAGATAAAGGGCAATAGCATTACAACCTTTCCATAGTGCCCTGCCAATGTGTCTTAACACAGCTCTATAAAGATTACCTCTAAAGGTAATGAAGTCTTCATACCTTTTCAATCTTTACCCTCTGCTATTATGGGATGGGGTCAATAAGGAAGGGACGTTATCAATGTGGGCTACCATTAAGATATTAATAGTACCTAGGGTTTATTGCAAAAAAGGAAACCTGTGCTAAATTATTACAAGTTAATGGTACAATAACACATTATAATGGTAGCCCACATCGTTAACTATGCACCTAAATTTCCTTTGAATTTATGACTCAGTTATCGCTCTCTCTGCTGACAGTATATAGAAGTGTGAAGTGATATGCCAATGTATTATTCCTGCTGGAAATACGTAGGAATGACTATAAAACCCTCTGCTCAATATGCAGCAGCGGCTAAGAAAGCAAATAGAAAGTTAGGAATTAATAGGAAAGGAATGGATAACAAAACTTAGGGCCCTGTTTACTAAGCCGTGCTAAAACTTAGCGCACACTAACATAGGCATATATGGGTGTCTCCAGCATTAGCATGAGTTGAGTTTTAACGCACGCTAAAAACGCTAGCGCGCCTTAGTAAACCAGGCCCTTAGAATGCTATAGGGGCCCTTTAACTAAAGCACGCCCAAAAGTGGCATGCACTGGTGTAGGCAGGTGTATTGAATGCACACTGGTCCATTTCCTGAGCGCAACTGGAAAAAGGGGATTTTTTTTAATGTGCCGTAATTGGACATGCAGCAAAATGAAATCTAGCACGTGTCCATTTTCGACCTGAGACCTTAACACCACCCACTGACTTAGCGGTAGGTTCTCACACGCTAAACGGGTGGTAATTGTGCATTGCACGCCAACTGCTGATTACCACCAGGTAAGGGCACCGCGGTAGAAAATAGAAAATGTTTACTACCGCGTGTTTTGGGTGCATACCAAAAATGGAATTACCACCCGAGGCACGTGGTAGTGCCAACTTGACATGTGTTGGATGCGCGTAGGCACCTATACGTCTTAGTAAAAGGGCCCCATAATGCCTTTGTATTGCTTCATGGTATGACTGCACCTCGAATACTGTGTGCAGTTCTAGTCACCGTGTCTCAAAAAAGATATAGAGGGGCATAATCGAAAGGGACGTCCAAGGTTTCCTGAGGACGTTCTCGCAGGACATCCCCCGACAGGGGCGGGGCAACCCGTATTATCGAAACAAGATGGATGCCCATCTTTTGTTTCAATAATACAGTCGGGGACGCCCAAATCACGAAATTTAGGTAGACCTTAGAGATGGTCATCCCCGATTTTTGGAAACCGATTACGACCATCTCAGAAACGACCAAATCTAAGCCCTTTGGTCATGGGAGGAGTCAGCATTTGTAGTGCACTGGTCCCCCTCACATGCCAGGACACCAACCGAGCACCCTAGGGGGCACTGCAGTGGACTTCACAAATTGCTCCCAGGTGCATAGCTCCCTTACCTTGTGTGCTGAGCCCCCCAAACCCCACTCCCCACAACTGCACACCACTACCATAGCCCTTAGGGGTGAAAGGGAGCACCTACATGTGGGTACCGTGGGTTTCTGGTGGGTTTTGGAGGGCTCACATTTACCACCACAAGTGTAACAGGTGGGGTGGGGGGGGGGGGCTGGGTCCGCCTGTCTGAAGTGCATTGCATCCACTAAAACTGCTCCAGGGACCTGCATACTGCTGTCATGGAGCTGGGTATGATATTTGAGGCTCGCATAGAGGCTGGAAAAAATATTTTTTTTTAATGTTTTTAGGGTGGGAGGGGGTTAGTGACCACTGGAGGAGTAAGGGGAGGTCATCCTAGATTCCCTCCGGTGGTCATCTGGTCATTTAGGGCACATTTTTGTGGCTTGGTCGTAAAAAAAAAAGGACCAAGTAAAGTTGTCCAAGTGTTCGTCAGGGACACCCTTTTTTTTCTCATTATCGGTCGAGGATGCCCATGTGTTAAGCAAGCCCCAGTCCCGCCTTCACTATGCTTCTGACACCCCCCCCCCCCCCCCCCCCCCGTGAACTTTGGTCATCCCCACAATGGAAAGCAGTTGAGGATGCCCAAAATCGGCTTTTGATTATGCCGATTTGGGCGACCCTGTGAGAAGAACGCCCACCTTGCGATTTGTGTCGAAAGGCGTCCTTCTCTTTCGAAAATAAGCCTGATAGTGGAATTGGAAAAGGTACAGAGAAGAGTGACGAAATGATAAAGGGGATGGAATGACTTCCCTATGAGGAAAGGTTAAAGCAGCTAGAGATCTTCAACTTGGAGAAAAGACGGCTGAGGGGAGATATATCAGAGGTTTATAAAATACTGAGTGGAGTGGAATGGGTAAATATGAATCGTTTGTTTAATCTTTCCAAAAATATTAGGACTAGGGGGCATGCAAAGAAGTTACTAAGTAGTAAATTTAAAACAAATTGGAGAAAATATTTCTTCATTCAATGAGTAACTAAACTCTTGAATTCGTTGTCAGAGAATGTGGTAAAAGCAGTTAGCTTAGTAGGGTTTAAAAAAAGTTTGGATAATTTCCTAAAAGAAAAGTCCACAAGCCATTATTAAGATGGATGTGGGAAAATCCACTGCACATTCTAGGATAAGCAGCATAAAATCTGTTTTGCTGTTCTGGGATCTTGCCAGGTACTTGTGACCTGAATTGGCCACTGTTGGAAACAGGATACTGAGCTTGATGAACCTTCAGTCTATCCCAGTATGGCAATGCTTATGTTCTCATGTTCAAAATCTCAATGTTCTATATAGAATTGAGTAAGAAAAGCCAAAAAGGCAAATTCCCTACAAATACAAATACCAAAAAAAACAGTAGGGAAGGACCAATAGTAATATACTAAAGAAGCCAAACCCAGCGAGCAAGGCTTATATAGAAACATAGAAACATGACAGCAGATAAAGGATAAATGGCACATCCAGTCTGCCCACCCTCCGTAACCACTAACTCTTCCTTTTCCTAAGGGATCCCACGTGCTTGTTCCACACTTTCTTAAATTCTGACACAGTCCTCATCTCCATGACCTCTACCAGGAGGCCATTCCATACTTCCATCACCCTTCTGTGAACAAATACTTCCTTAGGTTCCTCTTAAGCCTATTTCCTCTTAACTTCATCGTATGACCCCTCATTCCAGAGTTTTCCTTCATTTGAAAAGGCTCACTTCCTGTACATTAATGCCCCTGAGATATTTAAATGTCTCTATCACATCTCCTCTCTCCCTCCTGTCTTCCAGCGTATACACGTTGAGGTTCATAAGCCTATCCCTATATGTTTTATGTCCAAGACCGATTACCAATTTTGCAACTGCCCTATGGACCGACTCCATCCTGTTTATACCTTTCCGTAAGTGATGTCTCCAGAACTGCACACAGTACTCTAGAAACTTATACAAGGGCACTATCACCTCTTTGTTCCTGCTAGTCTTTTCTCTGCTTATGCACCCAAGCATCCTTCTGGATATGACTGTCATTTTTCTACCTGTTTGGAAACTTTACCCCCAAGTCCCGCTCTTCCTTTGTACACAGGAACATTTCATCCCCTATATTGTACCGTTCTCTTGGATTCTTGTGACTCAAGTGCATGACCCTGCATTTTTTAGCATTAAATCCTAGTTGCCAAATATTGGCCCATTCCTCAAGCTTTGCTAGGTCATTCCTCATGTCATCCATACCTTCCAGGGTGTCCACCCTGTTGCAGAATTTGGTATCATCTGCAAAGAGACAAACCTTACCAGATAGCCCTTCCTCAATATCATTCACAAAGATGTTAAAAACAGCCGGTCCCAGGACCGATCCTTGCTGCAGTCCACTGATAACATCCCTATCTCCAGAGCAAGCTCCATTTATCACTACCCTCTGTCGCCTTCTGTTCAACCAGTTTTTAACCCAGTCAGTTACTCTAGGTCCCATACAGAGGGTACTCAGTTTATTTATGAGTCACCTGTACGGAACCGTGTCAAAGGCTTTGCTGAAATCTAAGTATACCACATCTAGTGCCCCTCCCACATCCGACTGTTTGGTTATCCAGTCAAAGAAATCAATCAGATTTGTCTGACAAGACCTGTCTCCAGTGAAGCCATGCTGCCTCAGGTCCTGCATTCCATTCAATTTCAGAAACCTCAAAATCCTCCGCTTTAAAAGCGTTTCCATTAGTTTACTCACCGCCAAGGTCAGACTGACAAGTCTGTAATTCCCAACCTCCTCCTTACTTCCACTTTTGTGCAAAGGGACCACATCCGCCCTTCTCCAGTCCTCCAGGACTACTCTGGACTCTAAGGAAGCTTTGAAGAGGTAAGTCAGCGGAGCCGTCAGAACTTCTCTGAGTTCCTTGAGCACCCTCGCATGTATCCCATCAAGACCATCGCTTTGTCTACTTTTAGTTTAGCTAGCTTCTCATGAACAGTCCTCTGAGAATGGGTTTTGAGCTACCATCCATCCATCCATCCCCATTTGCATTTGTTTTCATTGCCTTTCATCCGTGAACACAGAACAGAAATAGTTGTTAAGCAGTTCAGCTTTATCCTGATCAGCTTCCACATATTCCTCCCCCTCAGCTTTGAACCTCACAATGCTATTATGGCGCTTCCTCCTGTCACTTACATATCTGAAATACATCTTATCCCCCATTTTTACCGAATTAGCTAGCTTTTCTTTCATTTGCCTCTTCACTTTCCTGACAGCTTTTTCCAGATTCTCTTAATTTATCCAGGTATTCTCGCCTGTCTTCTTCTTTCTGAGTCATCTTATAACGTATGAAGGCTAACCTCCTTTTCCTTACCTTTTTGGCTACTATGTTCGAGAACCAGAGTGGCCTTCTTTTCATCTTTTCTTTATGTAATTTATTAACATAAAGGTTAGTTGCCTCCAGTGGCGTAGCCAGACCTGACATTTTGGGTGGGCCCAGAGCTAATATGGGTGGGCACTGTGCTTATAGGTATGAATAATGTTTCTTGGGATACTACAAAATAATGCCTTAGAATGCACTTGATGATGAATTTCTAAGCAGTCTGCCCAACAGCGGCCCTGCATCGACATAAACCACATACATACAGTACTTAAAGGAGAACCGATATTTTTAAATATATTTACATTATGCCATATCAAATTTGATCAGACATAGATCTACTATAATGGCAAACATCTCAATGCATGTGACAGGATCCTGCAATATAATTACAGCAATGACGTACAGCAATGTATTCAAATTCTGATAGCACCTCAATAATAGCAACAAAATCCCTTTACTGCCAGGTACTTTGTAAAGTAACACTAAATCCTGCAAAGAGGCTTCTCAGATCCTATGTTGCCTTAACACCAGATCCTTAACACCAGTTCCAATAACAGTACCTTTACAAAGGCAGCAGTGAATATACACAACAGCACTACACATCCCATTGGAAAAGCCAGACAAGTCATGCTCATAGATCCCCACACAAACCACATGCCAGCAGAATCTCTCACCTACTCGGACACATGCAGGACATACACAGACCAACCCTCATCAATGACAGAATAATGGAATAAAAATTAGAAATTGTTCTTTAACCCAACATCAGCTTTTCCCCTCCCTATCCCCCCCATCCATCTCCGTAGCCCAGAATCTGCCCTTCTTTTCCTTCCCTACTCCCCCCATCTATCCCAGTAGCCCAGCATCCATCCCATAGCTAGGCATCAGCCCTATGCTGCCCCCCACCCCTCCCTGTAGCCTAGCGTCAGCCCTGTCGTACCCCCATCCCCCCCCATGGTCTGGCATCTCCCCACCCCCACCCTGAAGGACACAATCATTAAATATAAGACCTTTTTTATTTTAATGTCCTGGGCACTGCAGAGTTCACCTCCACCCAGAAACCCATCTACATTAAATGTAAAACTTTTTTTTTTTAATTTTAACCAAGGCACTGCACTGCAAAGACCAACCCCATCCAAAAACCCACAAAGGCACCAACCTACATCTTTTTTTGCCCCACGCTGTGAAGAGCCCACCCCCACTAGGGTTACCATTTTGTGTCCTCTGAAAAAGAGGACACATGTCACGCCCCCCTACCCCGCCCCCGCCACGCCTCATGCCCCGCCCCCACCACGCCCCCTTCGGGTCCTCGCTCCGCCCCTATTCCCCGCACCCCCGTCACATAGTCCCCTCCCCCCTCTCACATACCCCCCCTCACTTACTATCTAGCCCTGGTGGTCTAGTAGCGTCTTCTCTTCGGGGCAGGAAAAAGCCCCCTCTTTCCTGCCCGGAGCACTGCCTGCCCTTGCCTGCTGCATCCTCCTCGGTCTGGCTGGGGATTCAAAATGGCCACCGAGAGTTGAAGCGGCCTCGCGAGAGTTCAACTCTTGGCGGCCATTTTGAATCCCCAGCCAGACCGAGGAGGATGATAGACAGCGAGGCAGCGCTCCGGGCAGGAAAGAGGGGGCTCTTTCCTGCCCCGAAGACGTCACTAGACCACCAGGGAACATGGTAAGGAAGGGGAGGGGACCGGAGACCAGACCCGGCGCCGATCGCCCGCCCACACGCATGCGCCTGCCCACACCCGCGCCCACGTTTGTCCAGAAATCCGGACAAACGTAGGTGCAGGCAAAATCCACCTGACGCCCCGGACATGCCCTCAAAAAGAGGACATGTCCGGGGAAATCCGGACGAATGGTAACCCTAACCCCCACCCAGAACCCCACCACCCTCCAGCAGACTGTACACATTAAAAGTTTAAAAATATATTTTACCTGGGCTGGGTAGCTGTGCTTCGGCGGTGGCAGGCACTGGTGCAGATTCAGAAAGCACTGTGCTCCGCTCCGTGTGCGCTGTTGTGGGGCCACAGGGGATTGCTGAGGCTAAGGCCTTGGGGGGGGGGGGGGATCAACAAAAATGGCTGATTCATCCATGAAGGGTCAGTGAGGAACGTGACACTGATGGTGATGAAAGCCAGCAAATTTTCCCATGCAGCAGATCCACATGACAAATCAGAGGACCAAATAACATGGCTTCAAAGTTTCCACACATTATACATACTTGTCCACATTTAGGCAGACTGTCAGTTAAGTGAGTAAGTTTGAAGTAACTTCCCCACAAGGTTTTACACATGTGAGAGCAGTGAAAGAAGCAGACTCATGCTTTCCAAACCACCCTGGACAATTTTCAAAACACACACACACAACAAAACACGAATTCCATTTGTAGCACTACGTAGCACAAAACAAGGACAAAAACAATCTCCTCAGAAGAGAATGAAACATCTGACAGATATTTTGTTTACAGTTGGCATGGTCAGCTTTACATTTTCTCTGGCTCGCTGGCACAGATTCCGATGCCATGGATCAAATTTGCACTTACCCAAAGGGATTTTTTTCTTAATTAGAGTCTAATTGGTTTCACTATACCTCACTTGGACAGATATCTGTTGTAGCAAACTGTTTGGCACTTTTAAGATTCAGCAAACCTTCATTTCTGTACAGTTCTGCACATCTCCTGATACTTCAGGTTTCCTAATTCATATGTTTTGTACTTGCTTTACTACATTCCCAGTTGCGAATTGTGTATGCCCTGCTGTTTTTCCCCTCTCCTGTCTTTTCATCTGTGATTGCTAAATGCACTTTTTTTTTTTGCCCCAGTAAAAAGGTTCCTGTTCCTATAGCAGGATTTCAACAACAAAGCCCAGGGTGCTTTTGTCCTTTCTCAGCCAAATGCTGCTTAGCTCTACAATGACAAGTGACCAAGGGACTGTTGTAAAATAATTAGCAACTTTTGTTCAGGGCACTTCACCTAATGATGAAACTCAGCCAGTCTGAGAAGAAAGAACGTTTGAGGATCACTCGCCTTGTTTATCAAATGTCAGCGTCCCTCTTCTCAATGCCTCGCTCATCTGTAATAGTTGTCCATGATGAGGGGGGAGTTGGAACTGCATAATTTGGGTGGCGAGGAGGTTACCCCTGATAAGTTGCCGCTCTGCCTAGTGGTTTGGATCTGGGTGTTGGGGGGCAGCTGCACTGTGATGCCGTCATGCGCACTGTAGTGTGGAGGAGGAGCACAAAGCAGCAGATGCCAGAGTGAGACCGGATGGGGAGTGACAGAGTAGCGGTGCCGACGTGCAGTGCTACAATGCCTATGCCTACCCACTTCCGGATTAGGACCTGGCTGGCCCGCACTTTAAAAAAAAATGTGGTAGGTAAGAGGAAAAGGACCGGAGAGTTGTCAGTTGCGTGGGTGGGCCTGAGCTGAGATTGGGTGGGCCTGGGCCCACCCAGGCCCACCCGTAGCTACGCCCCTGGTTGCCTCGAAAATAGCTCCTCTCAGTCTTGTCCACTGTTGCTCTACTTCCTTCAGCTGTTCCCATCCTACTATATTGTACATAATAGTCAGTGTGCATGGTGTCCTTTGTTAATACAACAGATATGGACTGATAGGATCAGGTAAATGTAACACAATTTCTGTCTGTTTAATAATAGATTTCAAATTATTTTTTTTACTACTTATCTACTCATGACACAGTCTCTTAAGAAACACATTTTTTTTAGGCAGAACCAGTACTAGCATGAAGGGCATGGTAGGAATTATAAAGGATGTAACTGTTACAACTCATTTTTCCACTTCTCCCCTTCATACAAGAATGGATTCTCATCTTTAGCATCTTGCTCGTTTCTCCAGTATAGTACCCATCACACTTCTTGCATTGAATGATATACACATTTGAAGATGAGCAGGTGAAGGATCCCCTTATGCTGAATGTTTTCCCCATGTGAATGACTGTGGGATCCTGTGAAATGTGTTGGCACAGTTTGTAGCTTGGTATATGCAGGGATGTGTGCCATTCTCTTCTTTTTGAGCTTGTGTTGGGAGCTTGCTTTTCACTAATTTGTGTTTCAAATTAAGTGGTTGTCCAAAGGCCAGCACTAGTGATGCTAGGAATAGTTTTTCAGTAATTCATCCCCCTGGAGTAGTGGCTGTAGATCTTTTATGATTCTTCTCAGTTTTTCCAGCTTTGGATTGTATGTCACTACAAGGGGGATCCTCTGTGTTTATTTTTTCTCTTTTCACGGTTTTCTCTGGGTATTTTAAGGGAAGAGGCAATATTCTTGGAGATTATTTGGGGGTTATATTCTTTTTGTTTGAGGGATTCAGTCAGGACTTTGTGATGTTTATCTCTGCCTCTTGGGTCAGAGAAGATATGATGGTATCTTGTGGCTTAGATGTGTATAATAGATTTTTTTGAAGGTGAAGTGCGGAAGCTGGAGTTTTGGAGGTAACTGTATCTGTCCATAGGTTTACTGTATATAGAGGTTTGTATATAGCCATTGCTGATGGAAATTGTGGTATCTAGAAAGATGATTTTTTTCTGAGGAGTAATTATTTTTGAATTTGATTGTAGGACAGTATGTATTGAAAGAACTGTAAAATTGTTTTAGAGTCTCTTCTCCCTCAGTCCAAATCATACAAATGTCATCAATATATCAGTAGTGTTTTAGGAGTTCAGCCTGATATATATTTAGAAATATCTCTTACAGTTCTGCCATGAAGAGCAGTTCCCATGATCTGCAGATAGATATCATTATTAAAGTGGAAATAGTTGTGAGTTAGAATGAATTTGATTAATTTTGTAACAGTTTCTGGTGAGTATTGCTATCTGCATGGGGAATATTGCTGTATAGTGATTCTACATCTGTTGTGAGCAGAAAAGCACCAGGTGGTAGCTGCTTGATGTTTTTCAAATTTGTTCAGAAAATCTGTAGTGTCCTGAATGAAGCTGTTTGTCTTGTGCACAAAGGGTTTAAGAATCCCCTCTATAAGCCCAGATATTTCCTCTGTAAGTGTGCCAATACCAGATATCATTGATCTGCCAGGGTTTCTAGGTTTATAGATTTTTAGGTAGCATGTAGAATGTGTCCACAGAAGGATGGTTTGGTATGAGTCACCAACCCCCTTCCATACTAAAAAATAAAACTAAAAACCTTTTTTGCCAGCCTGTATGCCAGCCTCAAATGCCGTACCCACCTCCATGACAGCAGAATGTGTTGTATCCTCTGACAGCCTTTCCCTGGTTGCGATGTGGCTCTCAGGTGAGTGTGACACCTTTTCTGTTAGGTGCCCTGCAGAGTCACATTAGCAATGCATTGTGGTGGGTGTAGGGTACTGGGCTCTACTCCCATGGTGCTTTTCCCCCCTGCTAACTGGGACAGAGTGTGCCCTGTTTTGTTTCCTGTTGTAGTCCATGCGGTAGTGGCCATTTTTGTAAGCCAGTTTTAGTTCCCTTTCCTGTGTTACCCACGTTAGAGAACGAAGTTCTTACCTTGAATGGTGCTGAAAGAGGGCATTGTACACCACTGTGCCAGCTCTGACCTACTGCTAATCTTAGTACCAGGGGACTCTTTGCCAGTGGGGCACAACCTCTGATCTGCAGTTAACTGTGAGTAAACGTGCTTATTTCAAGAAAGAACTTTTTCAGAGAGATTAGTCTTCAGGTGTGAACTGGTGTGCCAAAGTTATACAGCAGCAATAAGTCCTAAAGGCTGTATGCAGGTCCCTGGAGCAATTTTAGTGGGTGCAGTACATTTGTGGGTAGTGGGTTTGCACGTGGGAACTTTACTGAAGTCCACAGCAGTGACCCCTAGGGTGGCTGGTTGGTGTCCTGGCATGTCAGGGGGGCCAGTGCACTAAAAATGCTGACTCCTCCCACGGCCAAATGCCTTGAATTTGGCCGGGGTTTGAGATGGCCGACTTAACTTTCCATTATCGCTGAAAAACAAACCCGGCCATCTCAAACCCGGCGAACTCCAAGGCATTTGGCCGGGCTAACCCGTATTATCGAAAAAAAAAAAAAAGATGGCCGGCCATCTTTTTCGATAATACGGTTCCGGCCAGCTGTAGCGCCGCCGCCAACATAGATCGCCGGTGATCTATTTGGCTGGCGACGTTCGATTATGCCCCTCATAGTTGCCTACTTTATTGTTTTGTCCATCCTATGGGGTGAAATACATGCTCTTTTGTGTAAAATTGCATTCCAGTCTGTTTGGACTCTCTCTTTTGTGGAAATGTACTTTCAAGCTGAGTTTTCTAAAGAATTCTTCCAGGTCTGAGTATAGTTGAATTTCATCTAGTTTGCTGGAAGGACTAAATGAAAGTCTTTTAGACAGTACAGAGATCTCATGCTGTGGTAATTGGTAGTTTGAGAGGTTTACTATCCCCATTTGATTTGCACTTCCATCAGTGTGGTCCGTGGGAATTTGCCTGCAGGGGATCTGCTGACTTTATGGTCTCCTAATTTGTTTGAATTCTGATTCTCATATACCTGGGATGGAATGGAAAGTGTATCCAAGTTGTTTAGGTCTGCTCCATCAGGTGTTACACCACTGGTGCTCGGAGATGAGATGCTGTTCTCTCTGTGATTCTGCAGAAGAGAAGTCAGCTTTTCTTTCTTTTAGATAGCAATGTATTGTTTTGTTTTTGCTTGGATTTCTTGCAGGTACTCCTTCAGTTGGCTTGAACTTTGTATATTAAGATTTCAGATGGAGCTGAAATGGTAGAGAGTTCCAGAGGTTGGGTCCTGCATAACTAATAGCAAAGGCACAGATGTTGTTTAGGTGGATAACTGATGGGGATGGAAGTGCAAGTTGACCTGTGTTGACAGAGCGTAGGGTTCAAGATAGGGCATAAGGAATAAACAGCCATATAGTGAGGTGCAGAAGGGAGGCATCCCTTAAAGACAAGAATTAAGATCTTGAATTGTATACGGGAGGAGAGTGGAGGGCAGTGTTTGAGATGAAGAATTGAGGTGATATGGCTAAACGATTTGGATCTGAGGAGCAATTGAGTGGCAGTGGACTGAATAAGTTGAAGTCATTTGAGAGAATAGAGCGGCAAACCTGTTTACAGTGAATTACAGTAATCGAGGTGGGGAATTATCAACCTGAGAAGAGAACAGATTGCAGAGAGAGGGAGGAAAGATCTAACAGCACGAATGCAATGGAGAGCAAATGGGGCAGCACAAAGAATTTATGCCTTTAAGTGTATACTCTACCCATGCACTGTCAATGTGAATGCTCACCTGCAAAGTATGTACTATCTAAGTTAGGCACATACTTTTAGAATAGCTTGTAGCTGGGTATTGTAATTTATGCACATGTGTGTTCATATATGCTGGTAAATGACTAGATTGCTGGCACTTGTGCACGTACTTGCTATGTGTCTCTTTTAAAGAATTACCTCCTTGGCATCTGGGCCTAGGTTTTAAATCCATCGATGTCCTCCAGCAGGAGTTTGATCTTTAGAGAAAAATGCTTCTTGCAGTACCATCAACTGATGCATTGCCTTAGAGGTAGTAGCATTTCATCCGAGGATCTTAGAGGATTAGTTCTAGGAATCAGATAGTCACAGACTGGAACCTTGGATCACTCTGCTTCTCTCTTCTATCAGCTTTTTGAAGTTAACAATACATTTCAATGTGTTGGAGTGGAGAAAGTCTAGGAAGCAGAGACAGTGTGAAAACACATGTGCAGGGCTAGATTAATGCTATATTGGGCCCTAAACAAACATATATTTGTGGGCTTACGCTTTCTAGGCAAACATTTATTTATTTATTTAGACATTTGTATCCCACATTTTCTCAACATATTGGTTTCAATGTGGCTAACAATGAAGATGCTGGAGAGAAATGAACATTTGAAAAAGTAGGTACAGAAGAGGCAGGAGTCTATAACTAGTATAATGACTAGATAGGGGTGTTGAGATAGATATAGTGGTGCTGATGGGTTGTATAGTAGTTAACAGACAGTGGCTATATGTATAATGGTTGACAGACAATGCACAGTAGTTAATAGTACTAATCACCAACAAAATGAGAAATATACACTCATCCCAAAACTTCAAGCAACTTTACTAGTGGTCAATACAAAACATTATAATAATTCTTTACTTTTTTTTTCTCTTTCTCTGTGGTGTGAGCAATGTTGGATTCACAGGCTACAATCAACAGGACCTAAGGGTCTTAACGAAGCTGTTCAGTGGACAGTATTTCTTTGATGTGGACATATATCAGTTTTATATGTGCCACACTGAGACATAGACAATTCTGTATTGTCTATAAAGCTTTTTTTTGTGGCATCATCATTGACGTCTTTTTCAAATACTGACGCCATCTTTGATTTCTCAATATTGACCTGCAGTGTGTTGTCCAGTTATGTATGAAGCACCAAAAGTAAATCCGTTGCTTGCTCATTGTTATGACTTTATAATGAAACACTCTGTTCATATGATTATTTTTTTATATATACAGAATAAATGTGGAAAAATCCCCTGATAAAGTCAGTCCCATGGTGAAATGGGTTCCTGTTGGGATTCTCCTTTACGCTAAGTTCAATTGCTAATTTTCTTCCCTTGCTGCATGTTTGTTTTCAAAGGCACTATCATACCTTAGACAATGTTAGGGCAGCACTGACAAATACTGAATATTCCTATTTGACATATCATAATAAAGATAGAAAAGGAGGTTTTTGGCCGATGATTGGGCTAAGTTAAAAGGTGCTGCAGTAATTACAACAATCAGAGACGATGTCATAAAGCCTGAGTTCTTATTCATTATAGCAGCTTGAAACCTTTTACTACAGAGGCCTTTTTTCCTCCAAATTTTATGAAACAAAAGAAATAGAAAGAGAAAAAAGAAAAAAGTAAAGAAGTATTCTAATGTTTTATATTGACCACTAGTAAAGTTGCATGAAGATTTGGGATGAGTGTGTATTTCTCACTTTGTTGGTGATTAGCATGGCTATTTTGTGAGAACTGGTTATTTAAGTAGTAGTTAATAGACAATACTTAATGACTAGATATGGGTGAAGGGATAGTTACAGAGGTGCTGCCGGAATGCTTAGTGGTCAATTGACTTAGCACTGGTTATAGTGACAAGGTAGATACTATTTACTATCAACATGGAAAGATTTTCTGAAGAAGGCTTTCAGCTGTTTGCAAAAAGGGATGTAATTATTCATGAATCTTTATTCCTTCGGTAGGGAGTTCCAGTTTTTGGTACTAAGATTGGAGAAGCCGGACGAGTACACTGATTTGTATTTAGGTCTAAACAGGTAGGAAGCGGAGGAAAAGATCATTTTGAGCTCCATGGATTTCATTATGGTGTGGTAGGTCAATCAGGTTAGACATGTATTCTGGGGCTAGGCCAAAGATGATTCAGTGGACTAGTGCATAACTTGAAGAGGATTCTGGCTCTGATTGGGAGCCAGTGAAGTTTCTGTAATAGTGGGCTTGCACATTCATATCTGCAAGAAATAGCAGAACCAGTAAACTCTTCATAACAGGTAAGTATTGCTGAATGCATCTTTAGATCATTAAGATATTTGCAGCACTTAAGGAAAATGAAATGGTGTTTGATGTCTCTCACAAGTTTAACAGTAGTAACTAGCTTGCCCTCTGTACTGTTTTATCATGCCATTGTCCTGATTAACAAGTGATTGACAAGTTCCTACTCCTTGATAACTTAAAACTATAAGTAATGTAATTAATATGTTTTTGAAAACACAAACAAAAGAGTTACCATTTAATCGGCCCAACACAAATCTGCCTGTTTTGTGGTTTTGTCTGTGAACTCTTGCAGGTTAACATTTTCTTCCTTTTAAAGGAATGTGACATTTTTAGATATGCTGCCTTTCTGTGGTTACAATCAAAGTGGTTTAGATATTATATACATATATTGTATGTGGGGCAGTGGAAGGTTAAGGGCCTCTCTAATGCAGCTTGACAAGAGGCCCTTAGTGACTTGTCCAGAGTCACAAGTACCTGAAGTGGGAATTGAACCCAGTTCTCCTGGTTCTGAGGCTACTGCACTAACCATTAGTCTACTTCTCTACTCTTCTAGAGAGCAGTTGTGTGTGTGCTACTTAGCTCTGCACAATGTACACATAAGTGCTGTCATACAGTTACAGAATTGCTCTATGTGCACAGTAACCCCCTCCCCCCATGAAAACTTTTTATCTGTAAGCTAATGTGTATTAAATTGATTTTGCATGCACTAAACTTTTTAAGGCACATTAACGAGTGCACATCTCTAGAGGACAGTAATCAGTCTCTGTCTCATTGTGCAAATCCTGCAAATAATTCTAAGCCACGGGGTTGCAGCAATAATTACATGCCTAGTGCTCCTTCCATTATTGTCTAATGAGAAATTACGTGCAGAGATGTGTGCCTACTTTCTCTGTGAGTAATTTTTCCTGGCAAAACAACCATATGTTTTGATCTCTGCCCTGCCTCTGTCCCTGGAACCATTCCTTCAATCCATGGATAAAAGTACATGGAACTTCTGTTGGTAAAATGCTGTTTTGCCCACAGAAAGAGCTTTCATTATTGCCCTCTTAGTGGGTAATTCTATAAGGCAGGAAGAATACGTATAAATGCTGGTGTTCCAGTCATGTATGCAGATATGTGGACACATGCATGCGTGTGAATGACCAAAGTTTGCACCAAAATGCAAAGGCACATACTTTGTAGGGGGCATTCACAAGAGCAGAGAGTGGGCA
Organism: Microcaecilia unicolor; assembly: GCF_901765095.1. Lineage (NCBI taxonomy): Eukaryota > Metazoa > Chordata > Amphibia > Gymnophiona > Siphonopidae > Microcaecilia > Microcaecilia unicolor. The sequence continues at coordinate 208,476,173 of NC_044031.1, forward strand.
GGTACACATTTGCACGACTACTTTATAAGATCTTATCATATGTGCATCTTTTATTGCAATCTATCTGTCTAGCTCTATGGCTGGTGTAAATGTCTATGCCTGCAAAGTAAGCCAACATAAGGTGGCTTACGCTTGTATTCTAAAATGACAAGTAAATGCCTACTTTTCCTTATAAAATTGGCTTCAAATAGGTGCTTTCCTAACACCTATATCTAGGGGTTTCCTTATAGAATTACCCTCCTAAAGGGCAGTTCTATAACTGTATCCCAGCAGTTATATATGCAGAGCTATGTAGCACTTATATTCGCAAGTGCCTTAAGTGTTATTCTATAAGAGCTTGTGTAAGTATAGTGTGTAAGTATGAGGAGACATAACATGTGGGTGGAATATGGGGGGAGGGAATGGGCATGCCTTTCTCTTATGTGCACAACTTATTGAATACTGTAAGTTGCATGCATTGAATGTAGCACTTAGGAGTGCCCATTTCAACCTGGCATAAGTGGGTACACCTACATTTATGCGGGTTTACACTAATATTCTATAATGGCATCTGATTCTCAGATGCTGTTATAGGATAGGTGCTTCCTGCACTGCATTGGGGTACTCTTTTATAGAATTGCCCTCCTAGTGTCTATATAACAAGAAGAGTTATGTTCAATCTTCTGTCTAAATGAAAGTGTAGTGCTATGCCTCCTTGTTGCACTAGGGCAGTGTTACACTTTTGAGGCATCTTTCTATCTGATGACCATTATGTCATTTTCTAAAGATGTGGGGAGGCTTTTTCGAGAGGACATCCAAATCAGAATAGGGACATCCAAGTCAGAATGTCCCAAATGGATGTCCACCTCACACGTATTTTCGAGCAGCATACAGCCTGTTCAAAAATATGTGAGATGGACACCAATGTACTGGAAATGCCCAACATGAACATCCATTTTACAAACTGAAACATCTAAATTTTGAATGGGGGAAGCAAGAAACAGAGACAACTGTATTGCAGCATTCTTAGAAGATGGCCACAGAGCCATCCATGCAGAGCACAGGGTCAGCCTACTGCTTAGTGCAGTGGACTGGAAACCAACGGACCCTGGTTCAAATTCCACTTTAACTCTGTTTTTGTAATTGTGAGCCCTCCAGGAACAGAAAAATACCTACAGTACCTGAACGTAAACCACTTCAATAGCCTTCATTCTTCATTTCAAGGTGTTTTATATATTTAAGTATAGTAGGCATGTTTCTGTTTCTGGAAGGCTCACAATTAAAAAAAAAAAAGAGTTTGAGTGGGATTTGAACCTGGGTCCTCTGGGTTACAGTCTACTGCATTAACCACTAGGTTGCTCCTCAGAGCTGTTAAGAATGCCTATAATATAATATCTGAAGCTGTCATAGTACCTGGTATCCCCTTCTGGTTTCACTTTCAGGGAAGAGAGAGGGGAACAGCAACCACTGGGGGATCAAGGAGGTGTCATGCCTTAATCTTTCCAGTGGTCAGCTGCTCAATCAGCTCACCTTTCTGTAACATGGACATTCCTGAAACAGGTCTAAATAAGGATGTCCTTCTTTTTAGACATGGATTTTTCTTCCTTTTCAGTAATCGCTGTTGGATGTCCAGATATCAGTCCTTCCCTAGTCCCACCCAAAATATGCCCCGAACACGCCCTCTTGCTATTTGAACATACTACAGTGTTGGACATCCCTATTCTGCCATTGCAAAGTCGGGATTTGGACATTTCAAGCACGCCAAAATGGAGTTACCACCCGACTACCGCGTGGCTCTCGCGGTAATTTCATTTTTGGCACATGTCTGTTATTTTTTATTTTTGGGTGCACGTAATGGACGCGCACCAAGTGGCATTTGACGTGCATAGGTCATTACCGCCAAGATTCTTTACCACTAGGTCAATTGCTGGCAGTAAGGTCTCAGACCCAAAATGGGCGCGCAGTGATTTGGTTTTGCCACACGTCCATTTTCGGCAAAAAAAAAGACTTTTTTACAGGCGTGCTAAAAATGGATCGGCACGTACCCTGAACCCATGCCTACTCTACCGCAAGCCATTTTTCAGCGCGCCTTTGTAAAAGGACCCTTAAGTTAGTCCAATTAAAAAGATCTTATTTTCTTTTCTCTGTTTTGTTTCTTTTTATTACATTTAAAAGTGGACTAACACTGCCACCATACCACTTTACTCAAGTCTGTGCTCAAAACTCACCTCTTCACTCAAGCTTTTAATACAGCATAAACTTACACTACTGTGACTCCACTTTAAAATATTTTTGACCTTCCTCATTCCTATCTTAATGACTACACTTTTTTTCTTCTTTTTTGTGGAGGAGTAGCCTAGTGGTTAGTGCAGTGGACTCTGATCCTGGGGAACTGGGTTCAATTCCCACTGCAGCTCCTTGTGACTCTGGGCAAGTCACTTAACCCTCCATTGCCCCAGGTACAAATAAGTACCTCTATATACTATATAAACCACTTTGAATGTAGTTACAAAAACCACAGAAAGGCAGTATATCAAGCCCCATTCCCTTTCCCCTTTAATTTATTATAAACCACATAGAAACCAGTAATGATCTTTGCACTATATCATGATCCTATAAATAAATACAATACTATAATTTACTTGCTCCTCTCCAGTCCATAGTTATGCCAGTATTCTATAAATTAAAACAGGTATCCACTTTTTTCTATAATAAGCTCCAAATAAAATAGGCAGCCATTTATAGAATTTCTCTCTCTACAGGGGCAACTTTATAAGCAGCCATCTAGTTTTAAGCATCGTAAACATGTAAATAGCAGTATTTTAGTCATGTGTATAAATAGTAACATAGTAAATGATGGCAGATAAAGACCTGTATGGTCCATCCAGTCTGCTCAACAAGATAAACTCATTTTACATGGTATGTGATACTTTATACCCGAGTTTGATTTGTCCTTGCCATTCTCAGGGCACAGGCCGTAGAAGTCTGCCCAGCACTGTTCTTGTACTAAGTTCTGAAGCTAACGTCGAAGCCCCTTAAAATTTACGCTCCAGCCCATCATAGAATACTCAGTAGTGTAAAAGTATGCATGAATGTTTAATTGGCACGTACTTACACTGGGGGCATGCACAGGGGCAGAATTTGGGCAAAGTGAAGTCAAGCATGCGTGTAGATTACAAAATTTATTAATTCATGCCTATACGTGCAAAAATTTACACCAACCCTCAAGCTGGTTTTTGTTAGCATTTACATTTTTATGTATTCTTCCGAGCTTACACTAGTATTTTATAAAGGTATATACTTGACCTTATAAAATCGGCTTAAAACAGGCATATTAAAACACATGTTAACTAGATGCGACATCTTCAAAATGGTGGCACTCCATCCCATTCATCCTGGGATGAACTGGGCGGGGTCTGTTTACCACATAAGGAAGAAACTAGTTATTCATCCTCCCAGATTTCTCTAGTCCTAACGTTGGTACTTCAACCAATAAATCTGATTGTGTGCCCAGTTCCCACTCCATGGGGCAGACACTTGGCAGCCACCTAGGCAAACACTTGAACCACCGGTTACACATAACAGTTATATAATGCATGATTTTGCTGTTTAGAACACATTTTGAGGCCAATACCATGCGTTATTATGTTAACACACCTTAGTAACTACTCCCCTAAATTACCCTACAAAACCAGCCAAATTTGTGGCTATAACGAGCCCACATACATTTACACCAGTTTGGAAGCTGATATAAATGTACACATGTGAAGTACATGTGCACACACATGGTTTATAAAGAATGTAAGTAAATTGTGAATCTGCCTGTGCGCCATCCAAAATCTAGCACCAAATATGTCTATACCCAAGTCCTGTAAAAGTGCAACTGCTTGCCATCACGCTTACTTTTACATGCGAGCAATTTTACCGGAGGCATTGTACATGCATATACTGACATTTCAAAACTCCTTTATAAAATTACTCCCTTAACTATTTATGAGGTTCAAGATCTAGGCCTATTTGATGGCAAAGCTCCAAAATGAAACAGACATCTTTGTTCAGTTTATTTCATGCAGTGCAGTGGCCACTATAGAAAGAATATGTTTGCTTCCTTCCCTCAAAGTGGCAACAAAAATTCCTTAATCATTATTAATACTGTGCATTGATATTTCAAAAATAGCACACAAGTGTACCATATTTTTACAAGTTCAGTCATCAAAAAACTATTTTGTTTTCCATTTAAAAAACCCCTAATGTTTAGTGCTTCAAAAACTGTACAAAAGGAAAATATTTTGCAGTCATAAGATGCTTGGAAAATGATCTTTATACTAATTTCATTTTACAGTTCTTATGTACAAAAGTGCTTTAATGTCACAGACCTGCATAGCAGAACTCTACAATAATTTAATAACAGTGTTGGCATCATGTTTAGTTTGTCTGCTCTTTCTGATGGAAGCAGATTAAGAGCAGACAAAGAAAAATGACTCACCGCGTAAACCTAAATTCTTATATCAATGGCTAGGACTAACCTCCATCCATATAAATACTTAGAAGATTAGTTCATCCTTCAGTACATGAAAAGAACCACTGAATATTACAGAAGAAATGCAGCACAGTGCAGATGGATTGCATCCTAAACTAGTTGGGAACACATTACTACGAGTGTCTCTCAGGTACTTTTTATAACAAAAATGCAACTCTCTCTAATCAGTAATAAATTTAGATACCTTTGCTTTTCATACAAAGACTTACATAGCGGCTCATTTCCAAAAGAGAAAAACATCCAAGAAGTGGCATAAATCTGCATTTGGATGTTATTCTCACACATTCCTAACACTTTTTTCCTAACATGTTTTTGTTTTGTTCCATTATGGCAGAAAAACCTCCAAGGTTTTTCTGCCATAATGGAACAAAACAAAAACATCCAGCACTAAAGATGGACGTTTTGGTCCAGACCTGCTTTATTAACAAATAAGCCAAAAAAGTGTCCTAAATGAGCAGACAACCACTGGAGACAATCAGGGATGACCTCCCCTTACTCCCCCAGTGGTCACTAACCCCCTTCCACTCCCCCCCCCCAAATAAAATGTGATTAAAAGCATTACTTACCAGTCTGTATGCCAGCCTCAGATGTTATACTCAGGTCCATTAGAGCAGCACACAGGTCCCTGGAGTAATCTAGTGATGGGTGCAGTGCACTGCAAACAGGTGGACCCAGGTCCATGCCTCCCCCTACCTGTTACACTTGTGGAAACTGTGAGCCCTCCAAAACCCAACAGAAACCTCCTGTACCCACATACAGCTGCCCCCTTCACCCATAAGGGCAACTGTAGTGGTGTACAATTGGGGGTAGTGCATTTTGGGTGGGTTTGGGGGGGGGGGGGGCTCACCAGACAAAATAAGGGAGCAATGGTGAAATGTGTACCTGGGAGCACTAACATCTTATCATCTAGCACATTCGCTGTGGGATCAACACAAGAACTGAGTAACCATCTTTGATTCCAACACAGAAGAGAGAGAGAGACCAGGATAATGGAGCAGTGTTTTTGGCCTCACCCCCTGTGGTGACATCATCCCCCCCCCCCCCCCCCCCACCCACAGATCAGTGAAAAGTGTGCAGCTTTCTGAGGTATGCTGCCGAAGGCATGTTGCCAAAGGAGAACACCTAAGGGGCGTGTAATGCCCCTTAGTGTGCCCCTTTGTGTGCAACTTTGTAGATAATTTATTAATAATCTACGTATAGGATTTCTTTGTTCCTGCACTGGAGTCTGGGCATGTTTTTATTAATTATTTTATATTTTACTTGGAGGTATATTTTTAACTTGAAAAAATGAGGCACCTAAGGTCAATCCTTTTTCTCTTACTTCTCTCAGGACTATTATATAGTCCTTTATCAGTAATTGGTATGACATGTTGTTTACAATAATTTATATTCAATTAGACAGATACTGAATTGTGAGGATTATATGCAACACAGCACTGAAGTAGTGACAAATAATCATCAGAATCAACAGAAATGTAGTTCTAGAAGCAAATATAACACATAGTCATTAAGAGTTGGTAGACGGTATTTAAAAAAGATAGATTGCAAATCACATACTACATCTTTATCTATCCCGGTTCTAGGGTACTCTATTAATATAAGATCATTAGGTAATAAAGCCACTATCCTGAGAGATTGGATAAAGATTGAAAAACCAGGGATTTTATTTTTTACTGAAATCAGGCTGAGAACTAATGACGATCAGTTATTGAATGAGAACTGTCCATTGGGACATAAGTTTCTATCTCTCCCTAGAAGACTGAAGAAAAGGAGAAGGTTTGTGAATTCTATATAATTCCAGATTTAATGTTATCTACTGGATTCTTTTACTTCCACTGAATTAGAGATTCTAGCTTGTATAACTAAGGATAGTACTCTGAGTGGTTCATTAACTTGTTTTTTGTTTTATAATCCCCTGGAAAATGGTCACACTCAAGAGAAGATTTCTACGATTTTGTAGGTAACCATACTAGCATTCTACATAATACTATTTTATTGGGTGACGTAAATTTACATTTACAAAATACACACAGTGCAAATGTGGGAAACCTGAATAGTTTTCTCAGGTCATTAGGATTTGATTTACCCTCATCCCAAATTACTCATGTTAAGGGCCATCAATTGGATGTTATAGCTCACATTACTAATTCATCAAACAGTTTGCAAATTGAGATAGGTCAGTGGACACCATCCTTATGGTCTGATCACTATCTGTTGGATTTTGTATTAAGGTGGTGCCCTAGCGGTAAAAGATACAAACAAAATAAATCTCAAGATGATCGCAAGTCTGGGAGAAGGTAGATAATTACTATGCAAATGATCAAATAGAATTAGATGGTTTGGCTAATTGGAATATAGTGTATCAAAAATATATTAGATGATATCGCTCCTCAGCAGACTTAGGGCCCTGTTTACTAAGCCGCACTGTAGGCGCTCTAACTTTTTAGTGTGCTCTAAAAAGTTAGCATGCCTTAGTAAACAGGGCTCTAAATATAAATCTAATAACATAAGAGCAAAATGGTTTAATTCTGAACTCATATTTTTTTAAAAAGACGTAGAAAATTGGAAAGTTAATGGAAAAAGACAGGTTCAAATATGTACAAAATCATGTGGAGACAAGTAGTTAGCAAATATAAAAGAGCTATAACTCAAACAAAAAAAAACCCCCTATTTTTCTAAATTAATTGGAATGAAAACTTAAATGTAAACTGTCTTTTTACAATAGTTCATAAGTTGTTTGATGTATAACAAGTAAGTACAACAGAGCATGATCCTCTTCTGAGAGTGGATTAATTGGCACAGTTTTTTAGGGAAAAGACACTCAAAATTAGAACACAATTTACTGGTAGTAAGATGGTAGATGTTTTAAATTTCATACAGATGGAGTTCCAGTAGATATGCTTTGGAGTGAATTTTAAGAAGTTAAACGGAATGATTTAAATCAGCTAATTAACAAATTTGCTAAATCACATTGTCAACTGAGTTTTTGACCCTTGGGTTACATGAAATTAGATACTTCTCAATTTAACCTTAAGATTTATGATTGGTTGACAAACTTTGATATCACAAGGATTTTTTCATTCCTACTTAGGTAATATTATCTTGACGCCTATCCTTAAAAATAAATTAGAATCTCAAGCATCAACAAGTAATTATAGACCAGTTACCTTTATTCCCTTTATCACCAAACTTATGGAGGACATTGTCATTTTACAATTTTCACAGTATCTGGATAACTTTAATATTCTACACTCCTCACAGTTGGGCTTTCGGTCTAACTTTAGTACTGAGCCATTATTATGGACCTTAATATTCAATTTTGTTGTAAGTTGGGGTGCATATACGAAGGCCTAGCATGTATGGGTCCAATATTGGTAATATATAATATTTACAAAATCATAATCTACAGACAGTGAAGTGTGGAGACATATTTTTTCTTTCTGTGGATTACACCAGAGTTAATTTCAGCAGCCAGCAGAAGGCCAAGCACCCCTTCCATCCCCTCCCTATTCCTTGTCAGGTAATTGGAAGACAATGAGTCATGCAATTCACTGTTTTCATTAAGTGTGTTCAAAGAGGCCATTTGCTGATAAGCAGAGAGCAGGCAATTCCTTGTGCATATCTTTCCCATACCCTGCTTTTTATTTGCTGCTACTAATTTCTTAATTTTCATATCCTTGGATAACAATAAACTTTATTAACTTGAGAAGCTTCTTTTGTTTGTAATTGGGTTTTTTTTGGTACTTATCAGGCCGGTGGTCCTAGGAAATCAGTTGGGGAATTTGTTTGGGCAAGAACTGTGTTCCGATTCTGAGACCCAGTTCCAAAAGGCCCAGACAATTTAAATATTTTGTCGTGTAAGGGAAAAAAAGCTCTTATGATGCAACTAGATTTGACTAGCGCACTTGACCTTGTGGATCACACTTTGCTATTAAATATCTTGAGCAATATCGGTTTATTTATTTATTACATTTGTATCCCGCGCTTTCCCACTCGTCGCAGGCTCAATGCGGCTTACATAGTAACAAGAGAATACAATCTGTAGCATCAGAATCAACAAAGGAGGTATGTGGTAGGACAAATGAACAAGGGGTAAATGGGATAAAAGAGGTATGAGAGAAAGGATAGGGATAGGTAAGGACGTAGAGCAATAAAGAAGAGGTAGGGGAAGAGTATGGAAGGTAAGAAGATTGGTAGGAGGTAATTTCTAAGTCATTGTTGTTAATGTTTAACAGGGAACGTTCTAAAGTGGTTTCAAGGTTTTATGTCTGCAAGATCTTATTCTGTGAATGTGGAGGGAGAATAATCACAGAGTTGGGATGCAATCTGTGGGGTCCCCCAAGGCTCCCCTTTGTCCCCAATTCTCTTTAATATTCTTATGGCATCTTTGGGTTATCAATTAGAAGCAGCTGGTTATAAAGCTTATATTTACACAGATGATATTACTATCTTGATCCCAATAGATATCAATCTGATAAAAATGGTCCCGCAGAGAATTGTATCGCACTGATAGTAACATGGATGTTCAAAAATCGGTTTAAACTTGAGAGAGAAAACTAGTTCTTTTTATTTATAATCAAGGTATTTAATCAAAGCCTTCCTACTTATTTTTGAATGGCTTAAACTACAAATTGGAAAAATCCTTAAACATTTTAGATATTTTGTTAGAACATAAAGAGGGGCATAATCGAACGGGCACCCAAGTTTTCCTGACGGCGTCATCGCAGGACGTCCCTGCGAACGGATGGGGAAACCTGTATTATCGAAACAAGATGGGCGGCCATCTTTTGTTTCAATAATGCGGTCAGGGACGCCCAAATCTCCACATTTAGGTCAACCTCAGAGATGGTCGTCCCTAGAGATGGTCGTCCCCAATTTTGGGCGATAATGGAAACTGAGGACGCCCATCTCAGAAATGACCAAATCCAAGCCCTTTGGTCATGGGAGGAGCCAGTATTCATAGTGCACTGGTCCCCCTGACATGCCAGGACGCCAACCGGGCACCCTAGGGGGCACTGCAGTGGACTTCAGAAAAAGCTCCCAGGTACATAGCTACCTTACCTTGTGTGCTGAGCCCCCCAAAACCCACTCCCCACAACTGTACACCAGTACCATAGCCCTTAGGGATGCAGGGGGGGTACCTAGATGTGGGTACAGTGGGTTTGTGGTGGGTTTTGGAGGGCTCACATTTACCACTACAAGTTTAACAGGTAGGGGGGGATGGGCCTGGGTCCGCCTGCCTGAAGTGCCCTGCAGTACCCACTAAAACTGCTCCAGGGACCTGCATACTGCTGTCATGGAGCTGGGTATGATAATTGAGGCTGGCACAGAGGCTGTAAAACATATTTTTTAAGTTGTTTTTTTTAGGGTGGGAGGTGGTTAGTGACCACTGGGGGAGTAGGCGGAGGTTATCCCCGATTCCCTCCGGTGGTCATCTAGTCATTTAGGGCACATTTTTGTGGCTTGGCCATAAAAAAAAGTAGTCAGCCAAGTGCTCGTCAGGGATGCCCTTCTTTTTTCCATTATCGGCCGAGGACGCCCAGGTGTTAAGCACGCCCCAGTCCCACCTTCGCTATGCTTCCGACACACCCCCGGGAACTTTGGTCGTCCCCGCAATGGAAAGCAGTTAAGGGCGCACAAAATCATCTTTCGATTATGCCGATTTGGGCGACCCTGGGAGAAGCATGCCCGTCTCCCGAATTGTGTCAAAACATGGGCACCCTTCTCGTTCGAAAATGAGCCCAAATATGTCCAGGGAATCTCAGACTGTCTTATAAAAAAGAGATTTGGGATCATGAGTAATCTAAGACATATTTGAAAATATGTCACCTTGTAATGTTTCCAAATATTAGTAGAAGCACTAATTCTGTCGAAGCTTATTATAATACTAGTAAAAAAAGGCCCATTTCTGACACAAATAAAACGGGCGCTAGCAAGGTTTTCCTCAGAGTGTGTATGTTTGAGTGTGTGTGAGAGTGACTATGTGAGAGAGAGAGAGAGAGAGAGAGAGAGAATGTACGAGTGTGTCTGTGTGTGTGACAGAGAGAGTGAGACTGGGTGCGAGTGTGTCTGTGAGAGAGAGTGTGTGTGTGAGAATGAGAGTGTATGCCAGGGGCCCCCCCCCTCCCTCCCAGTTCCAGGGTCGTCCCCCACCTCCCTCCCTCCCAGTTCCAGGGTAATTCCCTCCTTCCCTCCCTCCGACTTTCAGGGTCCCCCCTCCCTCCCAGTTTCAGGGTCCCTCCCTCCCTCTCAGTTTCAGGGTCCCTCCCTTTTAGTTTCAGGGTCCCTCCCTCCCAAGGAGTCATGGTGGCACACCCTCCCATGGGGCCCGGAGGGGCAGCCGTGGCCATCACCTGCTTTCCTCCTCTGAAGCCGCTCTGACTCCTGAGGTCCCCCCTCCCCCGCGCCCAGCACAGGAACACGCGAGCGCACCCGCAGACCGGCTCGGCACAGCAGCACGCTCTCCGTGGCTCTGCCCCCTCTGCTCACGCTCAAGGAGGACTCCGACCTTTCTTTCCCTGCCATTGGTCGCGACGCTCTTGGCTACTCCACCCATCAACGCTTCTGTTTCTCTTTCAAGCTCCGCCTCTGCCCCTGTGCCCTGCCCCTTACGCCCCTCCTCCTCCGGCTCTGGCGTTCTACGTGACGTCAGCCTGGGCTACGGAGCCTAGCAGACCAACTTCGAAGACGTCATGGACACAGGCAGCAAGACGCATAGAACGTTGGAGGTGAGAATTATTATATAGGATTGTATACTTGGGTTGTATGAAATATTTACTGAGAAAATTCAGAACCATCCAAAACACTGATTCATCTCATGTGTGGCTTAGATAAATTTGATAGGAGTATCTCCATCTTATGAAAAACTCCACTGGTTGCCATTGGAGGCAAGAGTCCTTTTTAAGCTTTGCTGTTTTGTCCATAAAATACTACAAGGAGTGGCCCCTAGATATATATATATATATATATATATATATCCCATGTTGAATATATTGACTTTCAGGTGTGGAACTTGAAATTATCTAAACTTATCTTAGGGGCCTTCTTACAGGGGCTCACATTCCAAGAAACATTTTACGGCTCTATTCTCATATCAAGCCTCTCAAACTTGGATTCTTTGCAAATTCTAGTGAAATCTCAATTACATTACTTAACATTTCACAAACTGTTAAAGACGAACTTGTTTAGAAAATATGTGCTTTCTAATTAATTGTTGATGCTATGTTCTTCTTTATATTAATCCAATTATTATGTTGTGATCTCCTAGATTTATAGACTGGTTTTATTTCGAATTGTAATCCACTCCGAACTTATTTTTTAGGTGTTGAGGAGAATATAACATTAACATTATTTGAAGTCCCCTGCAGTGCCCCCTAGGGTGTCCCGTTGCTCTCCTGGGATATCTGTGTGGCCAGTCTACTAAGAATGCTGGCCCCACCTACATCATAATGGCTTGATTTTGTGCATTGTTCACTTGGACGGTATTTTTTTGAAAATGAACCCCTCCCCCCCCCCAAAAAAAAAAAACACAGTACAAAAACATCTAGCAAGACATACAAAAAGAGACTTACTGACCTGAATATGTATACCCTGGAGAAAAGGAGAAAAGAGGGGTGATATGATACAGATATTCAAATATTTGAAAGGTATTAATCCGCAAACAAATCTTTTCTGGAGAGAGGAAGGTTGTAGAACTAGAGGACATGAATTGAGGTTGAAGGGGGGCTGACTCAGGAATGTCAGGAAGTATTTTTTCACAGACAGGGTGATAGATACTTAGATTGCTCTCCTGCGGGGAGTGATGGAGCTGCAAACAGTAGCAGAATTCAAAAATGTGTGAGATAAACACAAAGGAATCCTGTTTAGAAGGAATAGGTCCACAGAAGCTTAGTGGCGATTGGGGGTGGCAACATTGGTAATTGGGAAGCAAAGCTAGTGCTGGGTAGACTTCTATGGTCTGTGCCCTGAAAATGGCAAGGACAAATTAAGGACAGGCAATCAAACTCGGGTATAAAGTATCACATACCATGTAAAATGAGTTTATCTTGTTGGGCAGACTGGATGGACCATACAGGTCTTTATCTCCGTCATCTACTATGTTACTATGCATGTATTCTAGGTGGGTGCTGATAGTACATCCTAATACCATTAGTACACACTGTTGGTAAATGACCCCTATCTGTATACTTGTGTATTTAAAAACAAATGCAAGCAAACATCGCAACTCCACTCAAAATTATGTCCCTGGCACAAGTATTTATGTCTATTTGGCTGGACAGTTCTATAAGATCCCTTTTAGTGTCTAAAACATGCTTAGCACATGGAAGATGCCAGTGCATACTGCCTGAAGGCAAGGAAACAGATGAGATAACCTTCTCATCAAAGGTTCACTGCAGCCCTATTTTAAAAATGTGTGTTTTGTCAGGTGTATCACCATCTATTATGACAAAGAAAAAAAACTGGAATTTGCTGGGGTTTATTTTTGGCACAGGCAATACACTTCAGACAGCCTGCTATAGTTTCCAACATTCACCACTGCTGCAGTTCCTCATCTGTGCATATCCAGCAGTATGATATGCAAAAGCCCTGTTTTAATTAACTGCAGTCTCTCTTAGTAGATCAAGTTCTCAAAGACAGTTTGACTACCTGAACTTTAATGCAGGCTAATTTTAGCCACAAATTTAAGGTTTCTTAAAAGATAGAATCGAAATGTACTTGAATTGAATTAATAATGCTTAAATAGAATCTAAGACATTTTAATGGTTACAGCGTGGTCTGGAAATAAACAGTAATCAACGGTGTTGAATCGTTTCATCTTTAAGTAATCAAAGAACAAAGTCTAACAAGTACCCATAACAAAATAAATCCTGTAAACCACAAAGAACATGGCCATTAAAGATATAAAGCTAAGCACATGTATAGCCAAAAGCTGAAATAGTTAATTTTGGATTTGTTTTGTACCTCAAACTGCTCTAAGCCTCAGTTAAAAAGCAACAAATGTTTCACTGATGATAGAAAAGCCGGTATGCTTTTATCAGACTTCAGTGTTTTTAACAGAAATGCAAAAGAAGATATTGTTAAATGTATATTGTACATTATGACAAATCAAACTAAAAGTTAAAGCATATATCTATGTGAATAAATATCACCTAAACTCTACAACTAAATACAAAAGCTACCACTATCTTTTCCTCACTGGCTCACCTTTATCCAAATGTTTGTTCACATTTCTTTGAAGGGGTGAACAAACATGTGGATAAAGGGGAGCCGGTTGATCGTGTGTATCTGGATTTTCAGAAGGTGTTTGACAAAGTACCTCATGAAAGACTCCAAAGGAAATTGGAGAGTCATGGGATAGGAGGTAGTGTTCTATTGTGGATTAAAAACTGGCTAAAAGAAAGAAAACAGAGAGTATTTATTTATTTATTTTTAGATCATTTATACCCCGCTTTTTGCCACTAAAGCAGCCCCAGAGCAGCTTACAATGAACTAATGAAAAGAATTACAATGAGTAGTGTTGGACCATTTCTCTAGTATACAGTCTTGCACTAGATTAAAAACTTTTGTAGCTGCACAAAAATAGAATTACATTTCAATTTATTATTCTGTGGCATACGAGAAGCATATTGTAGTGGAATCAGGGAACATCTCTCTTTCCCAATGAAGCCACAAAGGTACATCATCTGATGGGAAGACTAGGGTCCACCATACTCCTTGGCACATTCAAAAAGCAACATAGAAACTGGGGAAGTTAACCCAATGAAGTTTAGTACCTTTAACCTTTTTTGTTGCTATATGAGGGGTTTTACCTTTCCAAAGGAATTGTACAAGAAGTTTTCCCAACTATTTATATTGTTAAATGGTCATTATTCTCAATGGAGAAGGGTAGTTAGTGGGGTTCCCCAGGGGTATGTGCTGGGACCGCTGCTTTTTAACATATTTATAAATGACCTAAAGATGGGAGTAACTAGTGAGGTAATTAAATTTGCTGATGACACAAAGTTATTCAAAGTCGTTAAATCGCGGGAGGATTGTGAAAAATTACAAAAGGACCTTACGAGTCTGGGAGACTGGGCGTCTAAATGGCAGATTACATTTAATGTGAGCAAGTGCAAAGTGATGCATGTGGGAAAGAGGAACCCGAAGTTACAATGTAGTAAATTTAAAACGAATCAGAAAAAATATTCCTTCACTCAATGTGTAATTAAACTCTGGAATTCATTGCCAGAGAATGTAGTAAAGGCGGTTAGTTTAGCAGAGTTTAAAAAAGGTTTGGACGGCTTCCTACAGGACTTGGGGAAAATCCACTATTTCTGGGATAAGCAGTATAAAATGTTTTGTACTTTTTTGGGATCTTGCCAGGTATTTGTGACCTGGATTGGCCACTGTTGGAAACAGGATGCTGGGCTTGACGGACCTTTGGTCTTTCCCAGTATGGCAATACTTATGTATATAAAACCATCTCTTCGAAAACCTATGAATAACTACATGATCTTTAGAAGCCCTCTCCAGGCTACACAACACTATTGTAAGCCACTTTGAACCAAAACATGTTTTTGGATAATAGTGGGATATTATCCAAAAACAGTTACCCGTGGTGGCGGCGTCGGGTTACTACTTTCGACCTCCTGCAGTTTTCAACCTCTCCTCCTACCGCAGTATCACTGCTTCTCATCCTTTGAAGTTCACTCCATCTGTCTATTCTACCCGCTGCCACTCAGAGTTGCAGTCATTTACCGACCCCCTGATAAGTCCCTCTCTTCCTTCCTTACCGACTTCGATGCCTGGCTCTCCATTTTTCTTGAGCCCTCATCCCCATCCCTACTCACCCCTACTCACCAATTTGGCCACTGTCTTGACCTCGTCCTCTCCTCTACCTGCTCACCCTCCAATTTCTGCGCCTCAGCTCTTCCTCTCTCTGACCATCACCTGATCACCTTCACACTTCATCACCCTCCCCCGCAGTCCCGCCCAACACTAACCACTACTTCCAGGAATCTCCAGGCTGTCGACCCTCCCACCTTATCCTCTAGTATCTCCAATCTCCTCCCTTCCATCATGTCCTCCGAGTCTGTCGACAAGGCTGTCTCCACTTACAATGCCACTCTCTCCTCTGCTCTGGACGCCCTTGCACCATCCATCTCCCGTCCCACAAGGTGTACTAATCCCCAGCCCTGGCTGACCCCTTGCACCCGATACCTTTGCTCCTGCGCCCGATCGGCTGAACGCCTCTGGAGGAAATCTCACACCCATACTGATTTCATCCATTAAAAATTCATGCTATCCTCCTTCCAGTCCTCCCTATTCCTCGCCAAACAGGACTATTACACCCAATTGACCAATTCCCTCAGCTCTAACCCTTGTCATCTCTTCGCCACCGTTAACTCCCTCCTCAAAGTGCTCTCCGCTCCCACCCCCCCTCACTCTCTCCTCAATCACTGGCTGACTACTTCCGCGACAGGGTGCAGAAGATCAACCTCAAATTCACCACCAAACCATCTCCTCCTCTTCACCCTATAACCCACTCCCTCAACCAACCAACTCAGGCCTCCTTCTCTTTTCCTGATATCACCGAAGAGGAAACAGCCCATCTTCTTTCCTCCTCGAAATGCACCACCTGTTCCTCTGACCCCATCCCCACCAACTTACTTAACACCATCTCTCCTACCGTCACCCCCCATGTGTCATATCCTCAACCTTTTGCTCTCCACTGCAACTGTCCCTGACACCTTCAAGCATGCTGTAGTCACACCACTCCTCTAAAAACCATCACTTGACCCTACCTGTCCCTCCAACTAACGCCCAATTTCCCTCCTACCCTTCCTCTCTAAAATACTTGAACGTGCCCGTTCACAGCCGCTGCCTTGATTTTCTCTCCTCTCATGCCATCCTCGATCCGCTTCAATCCGGCTTTCACCCCCTACACTCAACAGATACGGCACTATCTAAAGTCTGCAATGACCTGTTCCGTGCCAAATCCACAGGTCACTACTCCATCCTCATCCTCCTCGACCTATCCGCCACTTTTGACACTGTCAATCACAATTTACTTCTTGCCACACTGTCCTCATTTGGGTTCCAGGGCTCTGTCCTCTCCTGGTTCTCCTTTTATCTCTCCCACCGTACCTTCAGAGTACACTCTCATGGTTCTTCCTCCACTCCCATCCCGCTCTCTGTTGGAGTTCCTCAGGGATCTGTCCTTGGACCCCTTCTTTTTTCAATCTACACCTCTTCCCTGGGCTCCCTGATCTCATCTCATGGTTTCCAATATCATTTTTATGCTGACGACACCCAGCTTTATCTCTCCACACCAGACATCACTGCCAAAACCCAGGCCAAAGTATCGGCTTGCTTATCCGACATTGCTGCCTGGATGTCCAACCACCACCTGAAACTGAACATGGCCAAGACCGAGCTTATTGTCTTCCCACCCAAACCCACTTCCCCTCTCCCTCCACTCTCTATCTCAGTTCATAACACCCTCATCGTCCCCGTCTCATCTGCCCGCAACCTCGGAGTCATCTTCGACTCCTTCCTCTCCTTCTCTGCGCATATCCAGCAGATAGCCAAGACCTGTCGCTTCTTCCTCTATAACATTAGAAAATTCGCCCTTTCCTCTCTGAGTACACCACCCGAACTCTCGTCCACTCTCTCATTACCTCTCGCCTTGACTACTGCAACCTACTCCTCACTGGCCTCCCACTTAGCCATCTATCTCCCCTTCAGTCCGTTCAGAACTCGGCTGCATGTCTTATCTTCCGCCTGGACAGATATACTCATATCATCCCTCTCCTCAAGTCACTTCACTGGCTTCCGATCAGGTACCGTATACAATTCAAGCTTCTCCTACTAACCTACAAATGCACTCGATCTGCAGCCCCTCCTTACCTCCCTACCCTCATCTCCCCTTACGTTCCTACCCGTAACCTCCGCTCTCAAGACAAATCCCTCCTCTCAGTACCCTTCTCCACCACCGCCAACTCCAGGCTCCACCCTTTCTGCCTCGCCTCACCCCATGCTTGGAATAAACTCCCTGAGCCCATACGCCAGGCCCCCTCCCTGCCCATCTTCAAATCCTTGCTCAAAGCCCACCTCTTCAATGTCGCCTTCGGCACCTAACCACTACACCTCTATTCAGGAAATCTTGACTGCCCCAACTTGACATTTCGTCTTTTAGATTGTAAGCTCCTTTGAGCAGGGACTGTCCTTCTTTGTTAAACTGTATAGCGCTGTGTAACCCTAGTAGCGCTCTAGAAATGTTAAGTAGTAGTAGTACAAGAATGCATAAATAAATAAATAAAATAAGTTAATTTCCAATACAGAAATTGTGTGTTTCCTCTTTTGACTATTTTAGTTGTGAATTCAAATGTAGGGTGGTGTACTAAATGAGAGGGAAGGGATAACAAAGTATCCGCATAGAGAGAGGGGATAAGTAGAAACAGTATCTGGATGAAAGGGTGAGAAAGCAGAAGAATTAAGGGAAAGGGTGAAATGGGCTAGTGGAAAGAAGGAAGGAAGGGAAGTGGTGAAATGGGGTCTGAGTGGAGGGAAGAGGTGGGATTGGGGTAAGACTATCTGGAGGGAAAAGGTAAGAAGAAGGAAGAGTGCCTGCAGAAATGGACAAGAGGTGAGAGTTCGGGAGGGAGGGAGAAGGGGAAGGAAGAGTGTCTAGAGGGGTGAGGAGGGAAGAATAATTGGAGGGCGGGAGAGGGATTGAAAAGGGGGGGATAAGTATATGGAGGAAGGGGTGGTTTCAAAGATATGAAGGGGCTAGAAAAGGTTTGAGGGAGAGCTAAAAGGGATAGATCTGTGAAAGAATGGAGGGGAGTGGGAAGATAGGTAGAGGTTAAGAGAGAGAATAATGGAATAGGATGTCAGGAGGTGTGGAGTGACAGATGCAGAGCTGGGGGTGGTGAGGGAATGAGCTTTGAAGGAAGTTAAATGATGGTTGGGAAGACAGCAAAAGTAAGTGATGGAAGTGAAAAGAGAGGTTGAGGACTGGAGTGTGAGAGAAGTAGAGAGTGGGGAGGGAAGGGAGCAAAATTTAGATGAGTGGAGATGCAGTGCAGAAAGAAATGGGAAAAAGGGTGATGGGGAATTCCAATGTCAGAGACGGACCTAGTGAGGACAAAAAGGGAAAGTAAAAAGAAATAAAAACAAGACATCAAAAGAATTTAGATGAAGACTAGCACTAGGGAAATGGAGAGATTGGGACCAATTTTATTAGTAAAATAAAATGGTCAGACAACAAAGTTAGAAAATGTAAGAATGTATTTTCAGGTTTTAAAGATTGGATTATATCAGGTATGGAAATGGTGCATCTCTTCTATTTTTATTTTCTTGTTGTTCTTGTTTTATTATCATTGTTGTTATTATGATTATTATTATTTTAAAGCAGAGGAGGAAATGTCTTTTTCTCTTTTTCCAATATTGCATGGCTTATTGGGATTTGTTACCATTTCAAATTTTTGGCTGAACATTTTAGCTTTTAATTTGTTATCCCTTATTCTGTATTAGATGAGTGTCTGTCCATGTTTAGCATGTGGCAGCGGTAAAGGTATTCTGCTAGCCTATAGTTTTGTATAGGGATGTACAGAAGTCAAAACGGTTTTGAATTCCAACAGAAGTGTTGCCATGTCCCAGCACCTGCTGTATTATTATGGTTCGTAGATTAGATTGTTGCTGTTTGAGTCCTGGCAGTTAGTGCCGTTTGATATAGAAGGTTTGCTATATGGGTTCTAAATGTCTTTTGTATGAGTTTGTATTTTTCCACAGTGTGTAGAGAGCATTTGTGTTGCTGTTACTAAGGTAGCATCAGAATTTTAAAAATTTCAGCATGCTAAGAAGGGGAAATATCTGCAGGGTTTACAATGAGATTAATGTCCCATCCAATAAAAGACTTCACTCCCATTTAGAGGTAGGTGCAACAGGGAATGATTCTCAAAAAGCAGCACCTAAAGTTTGGGCACTAAGGGGTGAATTCTATAAATCGTGCCAAAAAAAATCGACACTGAGAAAAACCACTTAAGCGCTATTCTATAAGCCACGCCTAAAGTTAGGGCGGTTTACAGAATAGTGCTTAAGTCCTGGGAGTTTTGCGTAAATTTAGGTGTGTCCATTAGGACTAATTAACACCAAAACTTATATTCCGCCATATACCTTACGGCTCAATGTGGATTACATTACAAAAGATAATGGATATTTTCGTGAAATACAGCATTCATTCATCACGTTCATAAACAATTGCTAACTAAACTGAGAAAAATGATGTAATACCCTAATCTAATCATTGGGATTCAGAACATATTTCCTGAATAAATAAGTTTTGATTTATTTTTGAAACTGAGTGTAATTTACAGCAGAGAACAAAATAGTTAAAAACGTCTTTATCAAAATGAGCAGCTTGAAATGAGAAAAGACTGTTCAATAACCTGGATCTTTTCAATGTCTTTAGATCAGGAAAAGCAAACAAAGTTATTGATCTTGTAACCCTAGACTTCTGCAAGAAGACAAAATGTTCCAAAAAATACAGTGGTGCTAACCCGCAGAAAGTATTATAAATGAGGCAAAGGAACTTAAACAAAACCCTAGCATATACTGGAAGCCAATGAGTTTTCTTAAAATACTGTTTGTAACCTTTTTAATAATTGTTTAGAGGACCTCAAATAATAGACTTAGGATCAGTGATTGCACTATAAGGCGAAAGTGTTCCTGTTCAAAATATTTACATACCCTCCGAAGGTTATACATAATGAAAAATGCTCTTTGAGTGAGTATGATAACCTGAGATTCTAAAGGTAACTTGGTATCTAACAAAACCTCCAGTACGCATATAGAAGATGAAAATTGGTAAGTAACCTGATTGATCCTCACACTATTTTACTTTACATCTATAGAATGATTGATCAGTAAGAATTTAGGGGCCCTTTTACTAAAGGGTTGCTGTGCGGCAACCAAGAACTACCACAGGCCGAACGCGGCCTCCAACTGTAGTCCATCTCAATCATGCGCCATTTCCGGCGCAACAAAAAGGTTTTACTGTGGCGTTAACCCAACAGTAATTGGGCAGTGCATGGATTACCACGGGAGTCCTTACCATCACCTGAATGGATGGCGGTAAGTGATCCCCACCACATGGCTACATTGTAAGAGTAATCTTACTACATGGCCATTTTTTTAAGGGCTTTTTACCCACTGTGGGAAAAAAAGGCCCTGGCGTGAAGGAAAAACGATCCCTGCTGCTACCAGAGCTTGCTAAAAGGGCCTCTTTTTTTTTTTTGCATTAAGCCTAAGCTTATGCATTTTCATCCACGATTCTAAGGCGTTAATATTATGAAGTAAAGCTGAATGAAGAGAAAACAAAGAAGTTATTGGGACCATAACTGTTCTGTTAGCCATATAACTATAAAAAAAAAACACCTAGCTTTTCCAATGCATGGCCTAATGGATACATATTAACATTAAAGAGTAGTGGAGATAATGGTGAACCCTGAGGAATCCCACTAGGGTTACTCCATTTCTCTGATAAACTGATATCCAGCTTTACCCTGTAAAATCTGTTTTAAGATTTGCGCATGCAAATTTGGCAGTGCAGCCAAATTGCATGCGCAAATTCATTGTTTAAAAGCAAACTGGGGCTGATAATTGGCCAAAACAAGCAATTATCAGCACTAATTAGAATTTACTTGCAAAACTTTGTAAGAGTATTCTGTACAATGGAGTGTATAAATTCTAAAGCGTGGATCTTGAAAGGGGGCGTGGCCATGGGGGGCATGGGCAGGTCATGGGCGTTCCTAGAAACTATGTGCACTGTTACCGAATATGGCTGATCTGTGCCTAAGAGAGGCGTGGGCATTTACAACAGGTTTTAGTTGGCACAAATGGTCGCACCTAAATTTTGTCAAGGGTCTGGGTGCTACGTGAATTCTATAAACTGCACCTGTTAGGCACGGGTTGTGGAATAACACTAAGCGTGATTTTTTTTCCACACTGATTTTTTTGCCGTCATATATAGAATCTAGTCCTTCGTGCCTAATTTATCAATTAAGCCAGGCACATAACTGGCAGAATTCTGTAACCTGCGTGCTCAATTTTGAGCACTCGGTGTGAAACTGTGTGCGCAAGTTTAAAGAATTAGGGGTTAACGCTTCACAATACGTTCATCTCAGCTGTTTGGCACCTTTAAAATGAGTTCTGTTTCCAAACATGATTGATATGAGAAAGCAAAACATTTAAAGATGATTGTGGTTTGTCAGGTGATTCAGCATTTAATAAATGCATAATTGGGGGATGAGCAATCTGAAAAAAAAAAAAAGGAGAGGCAGCCACAGAAGTTTGCCCGGGGCCCCAAACATGATTAAAGCAGTCATGACTGTGGATTGGAGCTCCTGCTGATTATTACTCTGGGTAGGCTAATGATTCCAGGGTAGGGGTTGTTCTACAGGTGTATTGATTATTACCTTGGTTTACTGACCCCAGGATCATTATCACAATATAATGATTATTACTGTGTGGTAGATTAATCGGGACTGGTCTTAGCAATTGCAGGGCCCTGTGCCGAGCAGTTTGGTGGGGCCTCTCAGCTCCTTGTCTAGCCCTACCCCAGTTACTTGCCTAGCCCTGCCCCTGGCTAGCCCCGCCCCTTCTGACAAGCCATTCTTTTTTAAAATTATTTGTACTGCTGGGGGGACCCTGAGCCTCAGAGGACTCTGCCTTGTCTCTCCCTCCCCCCCTACTAAATTAAATATCAGCACAATGTTATACTATGATGATATTTATGTGACCTGTGCTCTTTGCAGGCTCCTACCTAAAAGCATTTTTACATGGTTGTATTAATGACTAAGACAATGTGAAACTGGAAATACTATTTTATTAAAGTACTAAATACACAACTGATAAGGTCCAATATGTCATAATGGGGGAGGGGGATGCTAGGTTTGCAAGCTGCACAGAGTGCATTTATAGCTTAGTACAGCACTGCCAATGAGGCAGTTAAACTCCCTCCCTCCCTCTACCGTCTCTTGCAGTTTTTACAAGACCTGATGGGCAAGTTTCCAGTGAACAAAATGGAAAGGATATCTGTTAGCACACGTAGAACTCACTCCTTTTTGAATAGTGCAGAAGTATATCACAGTGATATATCTACAATATTAGTAAATAAGTCTTCAGCATATTAATCACTGCTTGTACTCTAGTCGCCATGTCCAATAAGCTTTTAGGTGGGGGAGTTATCAATATGGGCTAGTTAAATTGGGTTATTTTACCACAAGTCTGATTATTTTAGCATAGAATCCCATTTTATGCAATGAAACCATCTGCTAAAATAACCCAGCATAGTAGCCCATGTTGATAAATTCCCCCCTTACACTTTTCCTCAAAGCCTATATCAGTTTTGGTCAATGATGAATACATATTGGTTAATTCTCTTACTCCTACTTTTGCAACACCCACATACAAATGTTTCTGCCAGTTACTCCTCATCTTTGCTTATATTCTCAACTATCTACATAATCTTCCTTCTAAATTAAAAAGCAAATTGTTGAAAGGAAATGTTTGCCTTACAAAACAACATAAGAATACTCATACTGGATCAGACCAATGGTCCTTCTAGCCCAGTATCCTAGTTCCTACAATGGCCAATCCAGGTCACAAGTACCTGGCAGAAACCCAATTAGGAGCAACATTTCATGCTACCAAACCTGGGGCATGCAGTGGCTTCCCCCATGTCAATAACGGACTATGGACTTTTCCTCCAGGAAATTGTCCAAACCTTTTTTAAACCCAGATATGCTAACCGCTGTTACCACATCCACCAGCAGCGAGTTCCAGAGCTTAACTATTGTCTGAGTGAAAAAATATTTCCTCCTATTTGTTTTAAAAGTGTTTCCATGTAATTTCATTGAGTGTCCCCTGGTCTTTGGACTTTTTGAAAGAGTGAAAAATCGATTCACTTCTGCCTATTCTACACCACTCAGGATTTTATAGACCTTAATCATATCCCTCCCCTCAGCTGTCTCTTTTCCAAGCTGAAGACCCCTAACCTCTTTTGCCTTTCCTCATATGGGAGGAGTTACATTACCCTTTATCATTTTGGTCACTCTTCTTTAAACCTTTTCTAATTCTGCTATATCTTTTTTTGAGATATGCAGACCAGAATTAAATGCAATACTCAAAGTGAGATTGCAATAAATGGTCTTATTTTCCATCCCTTTCCTTTGTTCATTTCCCCTAACTATACAGACACAAATTAATCTCTTCATTACTGGAGGGGAAAATTTTTTTTCTAGTTTATCAAGAACCCTTTCCGTATAATAGTTTATTTTGTCATTCTCACCACTAATATAGAGGATCAACTGAAGTTCTACATACGCATTTATCCCTATCAAACTAAGACCTTCATCAATGTCTTTCTAGCTTCTGATTTTGCTGTTTTAATTTCCCCAGATCTTCATTGTACCTGGGAGCAGATTTTATTCCACCAATACCTCTTAATTTATCCAGAATTATTGTATTGGCTACTTTCCAAAACTCATCATTCCAGTGAGTAGCAAGTATTTCTGTATCACAGCCCAGACAGTTTCCTGGTAAAGAACATCAATAGAAATCAAACAAAATAAAACATGGAAAAGAAAATAAGATGATACCTTTTTTATTGGACATAACTTAATACATTTCTTGATTAGCTTTCGAAGGTTGCCCTTCTTCGTCAGATCGGAAATAAGCAAATGTGCTAGCTGACAGTATATATAAGTGAAAACATTCAAGCATTACTATGACAGTCTGACAGGGTGGGAGGATGGGGGTGGGTCGGAGGTATGCATGGGGACATCAAAGCATATCATTGATATTCTAACAGGATGGGTGTGGATAGGTGAGGGGTGGGATGATCAACAGAGACATACAGCTTTATGGTTTATAATGGGCTAGGAACCCCAGGTCCTTGTTAAGTCCTTTCTGTTGGGTGTTAAAATATTCAATCATTCTGACTTCAAAGGTCTTACGTTCTTGTATGGTTTTAAAGTTACCTTTCAGTATTCTCACTGTGAAATCACTGGTACAGTGTCCTGGTTCTGTGAAGTGCTGTCCCACCGGGGTGGGGCCCTACTGGCTGTATTGTTCATGTGATCACCCCACCCCTCACCTATCCACACCCATCCTGTTAGAATTTGTGTCAAAAGATGGGCGTCCTTCTCTTTCGAAAATATGCCTGAATGTCAGTTTAAATGGAAAAATAAATTCAGGATCAAGGGGTCATAACATGAAACTGGCAAAATGGATCACAGAGGAAGCATGAAGAAATATATATTTATTAGATGGTGGTAACAACCATAAAGAGGGAACAGAAATCAAAAGGGACAGAATTTAAGCATTCTTTAGATATAGGGAGCGGTGGTAATAACAGGGTTGAAATGTTGGAAAAAAGGCCTAGAAAGAATCTTGGAGCCTATAAGTTGATCTAGTCAGAACAGTAGAAAGAAAAGATAATAAAGCTGGCTGGAATAAGGAGTGATATTGTTCAGACAGTCAGGTTCATAAAAAAGATATCTTTAAGTAAAGCAATATACAGGGGTACAAGTGAGCAGAATACATGACTCTATTGGTCCTTCCTCTGTTGCTATAACAATTGGAAATACATTTTCTTAGCACTTCTAGAAAATAAGAGAAATAATGTATTGAGGATCAGCAGTCCTGAAACATATATTACAAAGGCTTTTTCCATAAACGTGATCTGTAAAAAGCTGAACATATATTTATTTATTTATTTGTACTGCTCCCTTTCCATTCCACCCATCTGATCTTCAGATCTCTCACTTTCAGCACTTTTAACATGAGCCAGTATATGTGGCTTGAATTTATTCATCTTAAGTATTAAAAGAGAAAATGCTTTTATTTGCTAAATCTGCCAAGAAAGCAATTAAATTGACTCCATGCACCTTCTTGCAATAATTTAGGTACACAAAAATTAGCTATTCTATACCTAAAAATCCCAAAATTGTGCAACTTTTATATTCTAGAATTTGATAGTTAAAATGTAATACTAAAAATGAAGGGGACTGTACTGTAGGGGTTGAAGCTGTTAGATTCATAAAACCCAAAATCATGCTTGGGTGCTTCAGAAAAGAAATGGTCAACTAGCCTCATGGGGTTAATTCTGTAAAGTGGGAGCTAATATTTAGAAGCCGATTATGCATGTAAATGTCAAAATTCCACTAACTGCTATTTTCTAAATATGCGCATATCTTATACAGCACGTATTTTGCAGGTAGATGTACACAAAGGGAGAGTCTGGGAGGAACATGGGCAGGACTCACTTGTGTGTAACTTATAAATGCTATAAGTTACACATGTATTGCCAGCATTTAGGTGCAAGCCCTTATACCATATCTATGGGTGGCATAAGTGCCATGCGTACATTACATGTGCGCATTTCCCCCCTAATTCTATAAAAGTTGCCACAAATTGTGAACACAATTTAATTAATGAGTTAATTAGCACCAATAATTGTCTTTTTAAGAAGCAATTATTGGCACTAATTATATCTAATTGGAATATACGTGCAAAACTTTATGCGCAAATTCAAAACGGGGCACAGATATGGGAGGGTCATGAGCAGAATGGGGGTGTTCCTTTCATTTATGCATCTTGTTATAAAATAAGGGGGATACACATGTAATTTAGGGGTGTACATTTGCACCACGTTTCAATTGGTGCAAATGACCGAGCCTAAAGATAGGTGCAATTCCCTGGTGTAAAAACTGTTCTATAAACCATGCCTAACTTCAAGCACGGCTTATAGAGTAGTTCTTTTTTCGGTGCCGATTTGTTTTCAGCGCCGTATATAGAATTCACCCCTATACCTGTTCTGCTAGCATACAGAACGCAGGTACCTATTTTCCTTTAAAGAAAAGGTGCCTATATAAAGGCAAGTTGTGATAGAATTAGCCCCCAATGGTGCCTAGAAGTGCACACAATTTAACATGTGTCGAAGGGGCCTTTCATTGACAAGCACCTATGTCCGTAATACCTGAAGATTGACGGGAGGCCAATGTAACACCAATTTTTTAAAAGGGTACTGGAGTGATCCGGGAAATTACAGACCAGTAAGCCTGACTTCAGTGCTGGGCAAAATGGTGGAAATTACTACAAACAATAAAATTACGGAATACATCAATGGGACAGAGTCAACATGGACTCAACCAAGGGAACTCTTACCTCACCAATTTGCTTCAATTTTTTGAAGGCGTAAATAAAATTGTGGATAAAGGTCTATCTAGATTTTCAGAAAGCTTTTGACCAAGTTCCTCATGAGAGACTCCTGAGTAAATTAAAAAGTCATAGGATAGGAGGCAATGTCCTGTGAATTAAGAGTTGGTTATTGGACAGAAAACAGAGGGTAGGGTTAAATGGCCATTTTTCTCAATGGAGGAGGGTGAATAGTGGAGTGTCGAAGGGATCTGTTCTGGGACCAGTTCTATTTAACGACAAGTGGGGTGATTGAATTTGCAGGTGACACAAACTATTCAAAGGTGTCAAAACACATGCGAACTGTGAAAAATTGCAGGAAGTCCTTATGACACAAGTTCCCAAACCTAGTCCTGAAGGCATACCAGACAGTCAGGTTTTCAGAATACCCACAATGAATATTTATGAGAGAGAGAGAGATTTGCATGCATTGCCTCCACTCCATACAAATCTATCTCATGAATATTCATTGTGGGTACACTGAAAACCTAACTGACTGGGGTACCTCCAGGACCAGGTTTGGGAACCACTGCCTTAAGAAACTGGAAGACTGAGCATCCAAATGGCAGATGAAGTTTAATATGGACAGATGCAAAGCGATGCACATTTGGAAGAATAATCTGAATATAGTTACCTGATATTAGGGTCCACCATAGGAGTCAGCACTCAAGAATACACTGAAATGTTCTGCTCAGTGTGCAGTGGCAGCCATAAAAGCAAACAGAATGCTATGAATTATTAGCAAAGGGATGGTAGCTAAGTTATGTTTCTTTTGTTCTATCAGCAAAACAATTGTGGATGAAGTAATTTTTCAGCCTGAAGCCCTAAGTTGCAAGAGGTTTTGAATATTAAATTGAAAATTTTGATAATTTTGCTATTAGGAGCAGTGGGACATTATTAAATTATGTTGGAGATTTTTTTTCTGGACCAATGATCGATTCTGTGTACTGTGGTATGGATAATATTGCAACCCAGTGAGGGTGATTATCAAAGTGTCGTGTGCAACAAACCACAGTTTACTGAGGTTCTATTTCCTCCTTTGCTTCTTTTTCACCTTCAGTAAATATATTTTGGCTTCTGTGATTAGAAAAATTACAAAATTATATATAAAATACAAAAATATATGAAACAAATTATAGAAAAAAACACATATAAGAGAGAATATTGCCACACTGCTCCTTGATTTTTTGTTTACACATTTCTGAGTAGTGTGTCCAGTGTTTTTTCTACTTAAAACAAATAGGAGGAAATATTTTTTCACTCAAATAATAGTTAAGCACTGGAACTCGTTGCCGGAGGATATGGTAACAGTGGTTAGCACATCTGAGTTTTAAACCAGTTTGGACAATTTCCTGGAGGAAAACACCACAGTCTGTTATTGAGACAGACATGGGGGAAATCCACTGCTTGCCCTGGGATTGGTAGCATGGAATGGTGACAATATTTGAGTTTCTGACAGGTACTTGTGACCTGGATTGGCCCTGTTGGAAGCAGGGTACTGGGCTAGATGGACCATTGGTCTGAGCCAGTATGGCTATTCTTATGTTTTTAAGTGCCATAGTCGTTATCTGTAAGGGTGTGCACACATGGTTAGCCCGGTGGTCCTTTTTAGAAAGCAGTAAGCCTGAGTTGGGCTTAGCACTGCTTTGTAAAAGGGGCCCAAAGTAAAGTAAATATATGGGTGAATTCTTTGTATGGTGCTGAAAAAAAATCAGTGTTCTATAAGCTGTGCTTAAAGTTAGTCACAGTTTATAGAATAGCGCTTACTCCCGGGGATCATGCTTAATTTTAGGCATGGCCATTTGCACCAAATGAAACATGGTGCAAATGTACACACACCTAAAATGGGTGCATAGTCTCCATATTCTATAACAATGGGTGTAAATGCTAGGAATATCCCCTTTCCACCCATGACCCTCCCATTTGTGAATTTTTTTTTTTTTTACTCACACGTAAAATTTAGGCACATAAGTTCTAATTAAATCTAATTAGTGCCAATTGCTTGTTGAAAAGCAAATTATTGGTGCTAATTAGCTTGTTCAATTAACTTGCGTGCACCCAAATTTGCACGTGCAATTTTTGGCAACTTTTATAGAATTAGGGGGATAGTTTAAAGCTACAATTGAAAACGCATTTGCAACAAAGGTGTCAGAGGAATTTCCCCACTGTGTGCTTCAAATACATTTTCAAATACGTTTTCTCATTTTTGTCATATTGCCTAATATCTGCTTTTATGATAGTTGTTATTTGGGATTTTCTTGTTATGAAAATTCTCCCCTGAATATCAGCCACATAGCTGCAAAATCTGCTGGCACTTTTTACCTGGAGATTTTTGCACCAGTTTTGAAAGTGAAAGTATACACAAGGGACAGTTGCTTCTCCTTTCACTACCGGTAAGATATTTTGCCAACAAGAGCTATGACAGCCTAGCTTGTGCCTGATGCAATGAAATATGAACCTGAAGTTCAATATGACCTTTAGAGCTGAAGAGATTCTTTGATCAAGGGGCATAGATACCATTGAGCAAGCCAGGCAAAAAGCCCAGGGCCGTCCACTGGTAGAGGCTGCATGCTGTTGGAATCCTCTTAACATTGGCTCCCTGCTCGCCAGCCCCATGTTCCATAATCTCTCTCTCTCCCATCCTTCCCCCTCCCAGCAGGTCCAACATCTCTCTCTCTTTAATTTTGCCCTCCCCTTCGTGAGTCCCGCATCGGTCCTTCTAACTCTGCCCCCCACCCATACACAGTGCCCATTCAGGTCCAGATGCACTAAACTTAACAAGCCTTTAACGAGCCAGTAACGAGGCATTAACGAGCAAGTAGTAAACCTCAGCATGCACCAAATGCCATTTCCCGATCACGGTAGCAGCTAACAAAAACGGAAATCAAATCATTATAATGAGCTGCACTACCATTGCAAGGCTATTATAATGATTTGCACTCACGTTTACCGATTCCCCTTACGGTGGAAACCCTAACGTGAGGTCTGCACCTCTCATTAGGCAGGGGCTGCTCTGGGAAAGCAAAAAAAAAAAAAAAAAAAACAAGCTGTGCGTCAAAAAAACAAACAAACAAACAAACAAACAAAAAACGAGTGCCTATGGACGGCCTTTATAGATTGCATTCGCCCCCCGCCCGAGGTCGCCGCCGACGCTCCCCCTCCACTGAAAGAGCTTTCTGCAGCCCCGCCCCCGAGGTTGCCGCTGCCGCCGCTCTCCTCTCCCTTGAAATGACATCTTCCCCACCATCCTCTGCACCCCCGTGGCCCCGCCCCCCCTGAAGTTGGCGCCACCGCTCCCTCCTCCACCCGCCCCCTCCGTCTGCCACCGGGCCCTCACAGCGCCTCTCACCCCTGTGTGAAGGAGCTGCACCAGCCACAGCAGGCAACAGCTGATCGCTTGTCTTCGGGACTTCCCTTCTTTCCTCCTTGGCTCGCCGTCGTCAAGGGAGGGGGAGCGGCGGCGACCTCGGGTGGGGTGGGGCTGCGGAAAGCTCTTTCAATGCAGGGTGGAGGGGGGAGCAGTGGCAGTGACCATGGGCGGGGGGGGGGGGGGGAGAAGGCCATCTATAAAGGACGTCCATAAAGGACGTCCATAGGCACTCATCGGGTTTTTTATTTTGGTTTGTTTTATTTTTTGACGTCCTTGGCATGCGCAGAGCAGTCAGCATAATGCTTGGCTGCTCTGCGCATGCTCTACCGGCCGATTCTCTGACCGTTTTACGAGGGATTAGAGAATGTGAGCTGCAACGAGCAGCTCATTTGCATTCCCGTTCTTTGATGCATTGCCGTTCCCTACCGATTCGCTATGGAATTTGGTAGGGAATGGCTCTAACGACGACTTTAGTGCATCTGGCCCTCAGTCCTAGCTATGACACTACTTAGATCTTTTGATAAAATTGATAGTAGCTAAATAAGGGGTTCTTTTACTAAGGTGCGCTAACAGATTTAGCACATGCTAACAAGTTAGTGTGCATTAAGTGCCTTGCTGCCCATAGGTATACAATGGGCTGCTCAGCATTTAACATGTGTTAAATCCATTAGAACCACTTAGTAAAAGGGCCCCTACAGAAAGTACAGAAAACAAAGCAGACCACATTACTGAGCGTTATCCACAGATTCTCATTAACAATCTACTGGCCATTCAATTCTTGTGGAGGAGTAGCTTAGTGGTTAGTGTAGCAGACTTTGATCCTGAGGAACTGGGTTCAATTCCCACTGCAGCTCCTTGTGACTCTGGGCAAGTCACTTAACCCTGTATATAATATGTAACCTACTTTGATTGTGACCACAGAAAGGCTGTATATCAAGTCCCTTCCCGTTTCCCTATGATTGAGACACTATAAATGATTACTAGACTTTTGGTATAGGGATATTCATGGCAATGTGTCAAATAGGCATATAAAGCAGCCCTTTCCTCATAGAGTTTTTCTTACATCTTCTAGTATGCACTTTAATTATGTAGCATACAAGTATAAATATGACTGAATGTATATAGGAGGAGAAGGTGGGCAATCAAAGTCAAAAACGTTAATGCTTAGACTATAATAAGCAGAATAAAATGTACTGCACTGTTTTGGTACTTGTAACCTGGATTGGCCACTGTTGGAAACAGTATGGGAACACTTACATACTTATGTATACTTGCTGTAGAAGAAATTCTAGGCAGAAGGAAAGGCCAAAGAAGTGTTTAAATGGAGAATGCCAAAATCCTGCCTGGTAAAAGTAATATTGGCTCTTTAAAAGAAGGTGGTGCCTCAGGAGTGGAATAAGGTTTCTGAGGACCTTTGTAACTGCACTGGTTTGTGGAAACTATCATCAAGGGTTGAATTCATAGCTAGTCTAGAAGGGTAGATGTAGATAGTAGAATTCGTTAGCTTAATAGGGCTTCTGTATGGGAGGGCATGATGATTTTCTAGATTCATCGTGTTGTATGTTTATGTGGGTATTCACCACTTCAGGTCTTTGGATAGAGACAGTTTATAAATCAAAATAAATAAATTGGAAAAAGGGAGCTCTGACAGAGTCATGAGGTTTCGATAGAGGATATGCATCTATTTTGCAGAAAGTAAGAAAATGTGTTTAGAGTGCCAAGATCATTCCCATGTAAGACAATGGCATTTGTACAGCTGCAGCAGCCTTAAACAGGAGGATATATATTTTGATGTAAGGGCTGCTGGAGGTAAATAAAAACACAGCTAGGTTTGTTTATATCCGTGCTTGTCTGTATGTAGGCAGAGTGGAGAGAGTAAATGGAGCTTTTCTTTCATCTCCTCCTCCTGAACACTGCAAATACTTTTTGGGCCGAATATTTTTAAAATAACAGCTCTCATTTGTCTTTTATTTTAATTGGCAATTTCCTCCTGCTCCTTTGTACTTCCAGCTGATTTGGATTAGGGCTGGGATCTGGTGCCATGAGCCTTCATTCACTACACTTTGTTGGGATTTTGGCCATAATTTACATTCCCTACTTCCCACATTCTTACTTTAGTGATTACAATGATGGTCCTGGATTGGGGGCTCCTTCCGGAACACTGCTATCATAGATCCTGAATCCAGTCACTCTTAAGCGATGATCACAATCGCCTTCTCTCTCTCTCAGCCCCAACCTGTCTGGGAAGAACCACCTCTAGGAGCTAAATTCCCATAAGAGAAGGAACTACATACTGCGTACCTAAAGGCTGAAAGAGCCCTGAAGAAACTAATAGGAGACTTACAGAGAAGCTTCCCTCTGGGGAATAAGTCCCCAGAGACAGTAAAGCTATAAAAGGACTTTAATTGAGAACCTCTATTAGAGACAGTCCATAAGGAACTTTACCAGACACTGTCCAACCTGATATGCAAAGCAATTTAACTAGGCTCCTGCTTGGTTAAGGCACTAATGACGACCTAAGTAATGATATTAATCGATACTTAACCAGAAAGTGCAACTGAATATCATCACAGATCGCCCCTGCACTGTCCGGTAAGTCTGTAGGCAGAGCGTGGAAGAAGCCAGGACTTACATTAGTGGCCCAGTTAGTAAAAGTGTTGTCCTAACTTTGCCACCAAGCTAATCAGGCACCAGTCTGAATTTTGACCGGTGCCCAGTTAACTTCCAGGTTGCAGCATCAGCTTTACATGTACCCCCCTCCCTCCCCGAGATCCTGATCCTCCTGACCCGGGGGCCTATTCGGTGGGGGCTCAATTGATCCTTCTTCACATCAGGGGTGAGAGGAAGGGGGATTGGGATTATGAGGGTGGGAAAGAGAAAGGGGAAATCAGAGGAGCAGAGGGCACCTTCATCCTTTATGCAGATCCTGGTCAGTAGTCAGCTGGGACCCACATAAGTGACTGGACTTGGCCTGGTACTAAATATCTGGGGCTAATTCTGCCCTTAGTTTTCAGCATTTAAAAGCATGCTGTCTGCCAGGGTGTATCAGTGGCATAGCCACCCAAAATCAGTGCTCCATTGGCATGGCTGGCACAGATGTGCAGCCCCGTCATGCTAGCTGAAGACCTCCTCTCGGCAGAAACAGCCCTTACACCCTGTGCAGTCAGTTGCAGTATTCCCGAGCAACTACTGCCCCACACCTTGAGCATGCTCAGTTTGTGTGCACGTGAGGAGGCTGGCTGTGTCAATGGCCTGCGACACTGTTGGCAGCGGCTCAGGAGGGCTCTTTCTGCCAGGAGGAGGTCTTCAGCTGGTGGAGCTTCCTGATCTCCCCCAGCTCAGGTATTTTTTTTTTCTTTAGGGTTTTGGCAGCAGTGGCGGGGGGGGGGGGGGTGAGGAAGAGATGAATCGTAAAGCCCTCTGGCTATGCCACTGGAGTGCATGCAACAAAACAAGATAATCTTTGCCTTGGCACCCATTCCTTCTTCAAATAGGTCTGACAATAGACAATGCAAAGTCATTGTTGCTTTGGGCTGAACTGATGGTACAGCTGACTAAAATATCCATGAAAATTTCCTTAACATATGTAACAACCAGTTAACAAGATCTCAAACACTGTGGCTTTGGGCCAAATTGATGGTCCAGAAGTCTGAAACATTCATGAAAATGCCCTTAACATTTCAAACAGAACCAGTTAACAAGCTTTCAGTGAACAAGGGCTTGGACCGAATTGTGTGTAGAGCTAAGAGCTTTCTGGAAATGCTCATTTAAAATGAAACTCCATTCTCCCTTCCTTTTTTAATAAAATGCTCAGTGACATTATCATAGAATGTTGTGTTTGACTTTAAAATCAGGAGTAGCTCTTTTTCAATTGATAGTTTTGCTAGAGATAAGTCTCTCCTGCCTGTTGCATTCCTGCAATATTTTGTAATTCTTTTTAAAGCAAAGAAAGATCTTTCCACTGTAGCTGTAGTGCTCAGAACTGTAAGAATCAGGATACCAAGTTTGTAACTTTCACTGAAGCCAACAGAATCTAGCCCACTATCTCTTAGTATTTTATGGATTTCGTGCAGATATTTACCATGGAACTCTTTAGATGAATCATGGGCTCCAGCTCTGAGGGTGCTAGGGCACCCCCAATATTCTTTCAAGCACTGCCCAGATATCAGAGCTGAAATCTTCAGAATGTAGCAAGGAGATTTAATGACAGGAGACTGAGGAAGAGTGATTGGCCCATTATGTGGACTGAAGCCAGTAGGCGGAGCTTGTTGCCCTATCAATTGTTTTAAGTGTATCATGATGACAACGCTGCATTAGAGAGAATGAAAACCTCCTTGGGTGGAGAGTGTACCAAGATGGCACAGTTGCATTAGGGAGAATGAAAACCTCCTTGGGTGGATAGGCTTCAGCATTGTGACATCATACCGTCTCCTGTCATTAAATCTCCTTGGGATGTAGAGCTGCAGGGGAAAGCAGGAAAGAAGGTTGTGGCTCCTCAGCTACTGCTCTCGCCTCCCCTTGCAGCCAACTGGTCAGACATTCCTTAGCCAGCCAATAGCATAGTAACATAGTAGATGACAGCAGAGAAAGACCTGTACAGTCCATCCAGTCTGCCCAATAAGATAAACTCATATGTGCTACTTTATGTGTATATCTGACCTTGATTTGTATCTGCCATTTTCAGGGCACAGACTGTAGAAGTCTGCCCAGCACTAGCCCTGCCTCCCAACCACTAGCCCTGCCTCCCACCACCGGTGCTGCCACCCAATCTCTGCTAAGCTTCTGAAGATCCATTCCTTCTGAACAGGATCCTTTATGTTTATCCCATGCATTTTTGAATTCCATCACCATTTTCATCTCCACCACATTTCGCAGGAGGGCATTCCAAGTATCCACCACTCTCTCTGTGAAAAAATACTTCCTGACATTTTTCTAGAGTCTGCCCCCCTTCAATCTCATTTCATGTCCTCTAGTTCTACTACCGCCTTCCCATCTCTGGAAAAGGTTCGTTTGCGGATTAATACCTTTCAAATATTTGAACATCTGTATCATATCACCCCTGTTTCTCCTTTCCTCCAGGGTATACATGTTCAGGTCAGCAAGTCTCTCCTCATACGTCTTGTAACGCAAATCTCATACCATTTTTGTAGCTTTGCTTTGCACCGCTTCAATTCTTTTTACATCCTTAGCAAGATACGGCCTCCAAAACTGAACACAATACTCCAGGTGGGGCCTCATCAATGACTTGTACAGGGGAATCAACACCTCCTTTCTCCTGCTGGCCACACCTCTCTCTATACAGCCTAGCAATCTTCTGGCTACGGCCACCACCTTGTCACACTGTTTCGTCGCCTTCAGATCCTCAGATACTATCACCCCAAGATCCCTCTCCCCATCTGTACATATCAGACTCTTACCACCTAACACATATGTCTCCCATGGATTTCTACTCCCTAAGTGCATCACTTTGCATTTCTTTGCATTGAATTTTAATTGCCAAACCTTAGACCATTCTTCTAGCTTCTGCAGATCCTTTTTCATATTTTCCACTCCCTCCGGGGTGTCCACTCTGTTACAAATCTTGGTATCATCCACAAAAAGGCAAACTTTACCTTCTAACCTTTCAGCAATGTCACTCACAAATATATTGAACAGAATCGGCCTCAGCACCGATCCCTGAGGCACTCCACTACTCACCTTTCCCTCATCCGAGCGAATTCCATTCACCACAACCCTCTAGCGGCTGTCTGTCAAGCAGTTCCTAATCCAGTTCAACACGTTGGGTCCTATCTTCAGCCAGTCAAGTTTGTTCAAGAGCCTCCTGTGGGGAACCGTGCCAAAAGCTTTGCTGAAATCTAAGTAGATTAAGTCTATAGCATGTCCACGATTCAATTCTCCGGTCACCCAGTCAAAGAATTCAATGAGAATCGTTTGGCAAGATCTACCTTTGGTAAAACCATGTTATGTTGTCTCGGATCTTGCAACTTATTGGCTTCCAGGAAATTCACTATCCTTTCCTTCAGCATCGCTTCCATTACTTTTCCAATAACCGAAGTGAGGCTTACTGGCCTGTAGTTTCCAGCTTCTTCCCTATCACCACTTTTGTGAAGAGGTACCACATCTGCTCTTCTCCAATCTCACGGAACCTCTCCCGTCTCCAAGGATTTATTAAACAAATCTTTAAGAGGACCCGCCAGAACCTCTCTAAGCTCCCTCAATATCCTGGGGTGTATCCCATCCGGTCCCATGGCTTTCTCCACCTTTAGATTTTCAAGTTGTTCATACACACTCTCTTCTGTGAACGGTGCTATATCCACTCCATTCTCATATGTATTTTTGCCAGTCAATCGTGGTCCTTCTCGAGGATTTTCTTCTGTGAAAACAGAACAAAAGTATCTGTTTAGCAAATTTGCTTTTTCTTCATCATTATCTACATAGCGGTTCGCAGCATCTTTCAGTCTCACAATTCCCTTTTAGTCTTCATCCTTTCACTAATATACCTGAAGAAATTTTTGTCGCCCTCCTTACATTTCTAGCCATTTGTTCTTCCGCTTTTGCCAGACATATCTCTCTCTTGGCTTCCTTCAGTTTCATCCGGTATTCCTCTCTGTGTTCCTCTTCTTGAGTTTTTCTGTATTTCATGAACGCCAACTCTTTAGCCTTTATTTTCTCAGTCACTTGCTTGGAGAACCATATCGGTTTCCGTTTTCTCTTGCTTTTATGTACTCTCCTTACATAAAGGTTTGTGGCCATAGTTATAGCTTCTTTCAGCCTGGACCACTGTCCTTCCACTTCTCGTATGTCCTCCCAGCCCATCAGCTCCTTCCTCAGGTATTCCCCCATTTTACTAAAGTCAGCATGCTTGAAATCCAGGACTTTGAGTTTTGAGTGGCCACCCTCCACTTCAGCTGTTCTATCAAACTGTTTGATGGTCACTGCTGCCCAGGTGGGCACCCACTCGGACATTTGACACACTATCCCCATTTGTGAGCACCAGATCCAGCGTTGCTCCCTCCCTACAAAGGAGACAGGACCAGTAGCTTAGGAGACACTATTGGTCAGACATTCCTTAGCCAGTTAATAGGCTGCAGAAGAAAGCAAGACGGAAGGTTTTATCTCCTAAGATACTGCTCCTGCCTCCTCTACAGCGTTACTGGCTTGCTAAGGAATATCTGACCAATAGGCTAATACCAGGGAGCAGAGAAGATCTGCAGTGTCGTTATATAGGCTTCCTGCCTTTGGTCTACCACAGAGAGGGAGAGAAGTGCTGAGGAAGGCACTGGGAAAGGAGTGAGGAAGGAAAGAGTAGACACACAGGCATTGAGAGCTGGAAGACATGGGTTCTAAGGGGAAGAGAGGCTGAGGAGAGAGATATGGAATGTAAAAGGGAGAACAGAGCTGAAGTGAATGCAAGCGGGTGGGGGGAGCATGGGCTGTGATACAAAGATAACTGGATGAGGGAGGAGCTGAAGAAAGAGAAACTGAGGACAGGGAGAGAAACTTTTGTCAAATTCAAAGAACAGGGGGGCTGAGAAAAGGGATCTGAAATGAGAGAAGATTAGGTTGGAGGGAATAAGCACTAAGGGATGAAGAGAGGCATGAAGTGGCAGGAGAGGTAAGACTTGGAAGAGAAAATCAAGAATAAGCAAAGAAAAGATCATTTTCAGATTTTTGTGCTTATGGTTTGAATCTATCAGCCCCTCACCACAACCGAGTAAGCCCAAGAATCACTGGGTGGGAATGTAAAATATTGCTAATTGAGCTGGGTCAGTGTTGGGTAGCTGCTGGTATCTGCTCTTTTATTCCAACCTTGCAGTCACTGGGGTAAATAAGGTATTTCAATTGAAAGATGGGAGGAGGTTGTGGAAGCATGGAATATAATGAATTTAAAGTCTCCCTTTAAAAACTTACTTTCACTTGGCAGCTCTGATATTGAGAGGGGTTATGGTCAGGGATTAAACTGAAGGGGAACAAAACGTAATACTGTTTTCATTCCTCACAAAAATTAAAAATATTATTCCCCCATTATATCCCACAGGAGGTAGAAATGGTGGGGCACTGGGCTATATGCGCCTAAAGGAGTAGCATAGTAGCAGAAGGAAGAGGTGGCAGGAGACCAGAAAGAAATAAGTGTTCTGTGGGGGCCTGGGGTATGAATCTGTAGATGAACTACCCCACATCTGGAACACTGCCCTTACAGATGAAAAAAAACAAAAACAAAAGAATTTGGAGATGGGAAGGAAGTGAAAGAGAGATTGCCTGGGGGTGGGGGAGCATTAGGGAGTGCCTTGGATAGAATCTGCTCAACAAAAGCCAAAAGAGACAATGTATACAGTTCTTGGACATATTTTTCAGATCATTATGGGGCCTATGTAATAACCACTATCAACATTAGCATGCTACCTAATGGTTTTAATTTTGGTGGTACATTGAGCATTGACACTGATACACTTCAGGACATAGTAATATTAAAAACAGTGGGTGTAATAATATTCAGCTGGCAATGGTAAGTGCTTTTTTTTAAATGTTGATCTTAACTAGCCCCGGATATTACGTGCTGGTCTATATGTGGGCACCGGCACTGAATATCCAAGGCTAATTATGAAAGCAGTGGCTGCAAGAGCTTATGCGGGTCCTGGCTGATATTTAGCCAGCTAAAAAATTGCTGGGAGCCATATAACTCTTTAAATTGCTTTAACCCCTCTGAGCCTCCTCCTGCCCCCATCAACAGCCCATTCCTCCCATTCACCCTCCCCACAGCCCCTGACATTAAGTCCCCTGTCCCCCTTCAATGTCCCCCCAACCACCCTGGTTTCGATAGCCCAAACACACCCAGGCCTACCTCCGATCTCTGGTGGTCCAGTGGGGTTGATGAGGGCAGAAACAAAGCACACTTATTCCTGCCCGTTGTAGCTGCCTCAAGAAAATAGCTGCTGTGACCTCTTGCAGCAGCTCGTGAGCTGGCGTGGCAGGTGAGCAGGAGTGGGCAGAAGGGGGCATGGAGAGGTTAAAACAAGCAATTTTAGAGTTGTGTGCGTCCCGGACAATATTCAGTGCCAGGACTCACATAGCTAACCAGTCTATTTAGGACAGCTTTTGAGCTTGGCTGGGTTAGCTATATGGGTCCTGGCACTGAAAATTGCCAGCACCCGCATACCTGCCAGCTCCACTCCAATAGCACTCCCCTGTACTGCTCCTGACCTGCCCAGTTTCTACACGGGAAGTCAGACATGATATTCAGTGGCACTGCTCACTTTAGTGCTGCTGATTATTGAAGGTTGGACGGCTCAAAGTGATTTAAGTAGGCAGAAGTCTCTCCTGCTCACTTTAATCATTTTACTACTACTACTACTTATCATTTCTATAGCGCTACTAGATGTACACAGCGCTGTACACTTGAACATGAAGAGACAGTCCCTGCTCGACAGAGCTTACAATCTAATTAGGACAGACAAACAGGACAAACAAGAGATAAGGGAATATTAAAGTGAGGATGATAAAATAAGGGTTCTGAACAAGTGAATAAGGGTGTGGCCAAATAGTGCTATTGTGTTGAACATGGCAGGTTTCCTCAACATAAAGCAACCAAAATGCAGGAGCTGGTTAGCACAGGAAAACTTTCTTATCCTCCCCCTCCCCACAAAAAAAAGAGCTTTCATAGCCCTCTCAACATTTTCTAAGCTGTCTTATTCCCCAAAAAGGCACGGCTGAGGCTTTGTCATTCTCAAAGTCCTACATTCCCTTCCTTAAGGCTATAAGGGTCTGAGCCCACTTGACCACTACTCCTCCAGGAAGACAAGGGGTCTTTGTGTCTCAAAGACATCTACCACTTTCAAAATATATTTGGACCTCCATCCCCCCAGGCAGATAAGGGCTCCTGCTCCCTTACCCCCCACCTGATAAATGTCTCCATGCACACTCAGCCCCAACCAAACACCTCC
This sequence comes from Microcaecilia unicolor, assembly GCF_901765095.1. Lineage (NCBI taxonomy): Eukaryota > Metazoa > Chordata > Amphibia > Gymnophiona > Siphonopidae > Microcaecilia > Microcaecilia unicolor. The sequence goes on from NC_044031.1 coordinate 208,516,245, forward strand.
AACCTACTGCACCAAGTACCTGAAAGTCTTGAAAATCTTTGCTGACAGGAGGGAGTCTGAATCCTTTCTGCCAGTTATGATGCCAAAATAAAAATAGTGCTGTTAACATTTTGGCTCTCAAGTGGTGCTTTACCTCTTTTGGGAGAGCGGTATTGAGAGATATAGTTTGGGTGGGTCTGGAGGCCCTTATGTTCTTGATGGTTGTGTGTGTGTGTGGGGGGGGGGGGGGTAGGTGGGGAAGTTGGCCTTCCTTCTTGAAGACCATTATCAGGCTTATTTTCGAAAGAGAAGGATGCCCGTCTTTTGACACAAATCGCAAGATGGGCGTCCTTCTCACAGGGTCGCCCAAATCGGCATAATCAAAAGCCGATTTTAGGCGTCCTCAACTGCTTTCCGTCGCGGGGATGACCAAAGTTCACAGGGGCGTGTCGGAGACGTAGCAAAGGCAGGACTGAGGCGTGCCTAACACATGGGCGTCCTCGACCCATAATGGAAAAAAGAAGGGCGTCCCTGACGAACACTTGGACGACTTTACCTGGTCCATTTTTTCTTACGATCAAGCCACAAAAATGTGCCCTAAATGACCAGATGACCACCGGAAGGAATTGGGGATGACCTCCCCTTACTCCCCCAGTGGTCACTAACCCCCTCCCACTCTCAAAAAATTTTTTTAATAGTTTGTGCCAGCCTCTATGCCAGTCTCAAATATCATACCCAGCTCCATGACAGCAGTATGCAGGTCCCTGGATCAATTTTAGTGGGTACAGTGCACTTCAGGCAGGTGGACCCAGGCCAATCCCCCCCTACCTGTTACACTTGTGGTGGTAAATGTGAGCCCTTCAAAACCCACCAGAAATCCACTGTACCCACATGTAGGTGCCCTCCTTCATCCATAAGGGCTATGGTGGTGGTGTACAGTTGTGGGTAGTGGGTTTTGGGGGGCTCAGCACACAAGGTAAGGGAGCTATGCACCTGGGAGCAATTTCTGAAGTCCACTGCAGTGCCCCCCAGGGTGCCTGGTTGGTGTCTTGGCATGTGAGGGGGACCAGTGGACTACGAATGCTGGCTCCTACCACGACCAAATGGCTTGGATTTTGTCATTTCTGAGATGGGCATCCTCGGTTTTCATTATCGCCGAAAATCGGGGACGACCATCTCTAAAGTCGACCTAAATTTCGCGATTTGGGTGTCCCTGACCGTATTATAGAAACGAAAGATGGATGCCCATCTTGTTTCGATAATACGGGTTTCCCCGACCCTTCGCCGGGACATCCTGCGAGGACGTCCTCAGGAAAACTTGGGCGCCCCTTTCAATTATGCCCCTCCACATGCTTCATAGAGATGGTAGGAGTCTTTTCTTCAAGGCTGTTGAATGCCTGAAAAGGCCATTGTCATCTTTAAGTTAGAAGATGAGGGTACGGGATCAAGTTATCCACTACTCATGAAGTGTATATGTTTTGCAGAAACCTCTCAGATATTAGGTACTAATACTACTTAGATAATAAAACATTAATAAGCTAATTTATATTTTTGTTCTACAAAATCAGGTAATTTAAATTTGTGTTAGCATTTCCATATAGTGTTCTATGAGTTACATATATAAATGTGAGTCCTGTCCACGCTGCACCCAATGCCTGCCTTTGTGTATGCCGACCTGTAAGATATGTGCTATGTAAGGCAGTCCTTAAGAGGATTCTTGGCATTTGTGCATTTATATGCCACTAATGTAAATATTTACACTCATCATCAACACATAAATGTTAGTGATTACTTTAGAGAATTAACCGCAAATGTTTAAGTGCTGACATTTCCATATATAATCACCGTCACTTATGTGGAAGCTGCTGAATCATGCTGCTCCTTTTTTTTCTACATTTTAGTTTTATAAAGTCACTGCCCTTGCTATATGTGCCAACAAATACATCTGTATTTCTTTCCTATTAATTAAATTTTAGTCCCTTTCTATTTCTTCTTTTAGATTCTGCACCGCCTTGCTCTGCCTGTCAGACCTATGCTGTATAGTAAATGCAAATAAATGAAAAATGATTTTGATGGTGTTATAGATATTTCAGTCTTTTGTAAAATACTGAGAAAATGTGAATGTTCTAGGAAAAAAAACTGTAGAATAATGAACTAGAGAGGTACAGCCTAAATAACCACAAATTTAAAAAGGAATCTGTATCCTCAGAGTCCTGTAATGAATTAATGCCTGCTTAAAAATAGCAGCTGTCCCAAAATACATAAGGACCAAATCACAATCATTGGATACAGATGACTACAAAATCATTTAAATCATTTAATAACTTTCAAAATCTCACATTTTCAACAGAAATTCTAAATATTAACAAATTACTATGGAGAAAAAGACTTCAAAGGAAGCCAAAAAAACTCAGTGGATCAAATAACTTAGGTGACATTTACATCATTCAAATGCAAAAGTTATTAGAGTTTGATCCATGCAATGAAAACATACTAAGTAAAAAAATGGTCTCAAATAACTGTGCCATTACTCTTCAAAAAATACGATATCATCGAGAATCAGAAGAGGAGGCAATAAAGCCACAGTACTCATCCAAATAGCTGAATGTCGTAGGCAGCTGATCTCCAGGCCAGAAACCCCTTACACAAATTTTGCAGCAATTTTAAGTGTCCATGCCTCTTCCTCTGTTCTTCTGTACTGACAATCTTTTTCCTGACAAGGGCCCTCATTTATCTACACAAAGCTTCTTCAGAGGAAAATTATACAAAACACCAGCGCCTTAATTCCACTGAAGAAACTCCTTCACTGGCAGCCTGAGTGCTTCAAAGAACTTTCAAAATGGCACCCAATTAAATCAAGAACTCCAGTATTCAAAACAGAGCAATAACAGACCACCATTCCACCCGGGCATTCAGGCCCAATGGTTCTACAGTATTGTGTATATAAATCCATTTTTGCTCTGTCTCAAAAAACAACAAATATTTCCTGCTCTTGAAGTACACTGGATTTAGATAATCTTTGTACATCTCAGCTCAGAAAAGCTGTGATGATGCTGTAGACAATGCTGTACTAAAGGTTCTTCTACCTTGTCATGAGTAGCACAATGTCTATGCGCAATAATTTAGGTCTTAAGCAATATACTTCAAAGAGACATAAGACATAAGAATCGCCACACTGGGACAGACCAAAGGTCCATCTAGCCCAGCACCCTGTCTCCGACAGTGGCCCATCCAGGTCACAATCACCCAACAAGATCCACGGAGCAAAGCATTTTGTACTGCTTGTCCCACGAATAGTGGATTTTTCCCTACATCCATTTATAACATTCTATGGCCTTTTCCTTCAGGAAGTCGTCCAAACCTTTCTTAAACTCTGCTAAGCTAACCGCTTTAACCACATTCTCCGACAACGAATTCCAGAGTCGAATTACTCGCTGAGTAAGAAACCTTTCCTCTTATTTGTTTTAAACTTACTGCACTCCAGCTTCATCGCATGCCCCCTTGTCCTAGTATTTTTGGAAAGCGTAAACAGATGCTCCACATCTATCTGTTCCACTCCACTCATTATTTTATATACCTCTATCATATCACCCCTCAGCCGCCTTTTCTCCAAGCTGAACAGCCCTAGCTGCTTTATCCTTTCCTCATAGGAAAGTCGTCCCATCCCCTTAATCATCTTTGTCGCCCTTTTCTGCACCTTTTCTAATTCCACTATATCTTTTTTGAGGTGCGGCAAGGGAATGAAATCATATGCATAACATTTTTGGGCACATAGGTAGTAGAAAGAACATGGCTGCAAGTTGCTGCGTCAACTAAATGAGTGTTCTACTGTACCATAATACAGATTGAACAGTTGCAATATTTTCCATGGCCCTGAGGATCTCCATCACATTTAGAGGCCCACACAATGGAGTGGCAAAGCATGTCATTTAAATTAGTATTCCTGCTGTATGAAAAAAGCAATCTAGTGGATGAGAAACATTGATGTATGCCCAATATATATCAATATTTTTTAATACATACACTCACTTCTTTGGATGAATCACTGTACTTTAAGATGCAGCCCAATATATCCTGAGAATCTTGAGTGCAAGGAGAAAACAAAAGTTCACAGTGATTACACAGAGCCCTCGAGACTGTTTCACAAGTTTACACAGATAACCTCGCTCTACTAGCTTTTGTTCTAGTTTCAAGGATGAGCAACAATTATTTTCAGTAGAATCATAAATTCTCTATCTTAAAAATTGAGAGAAAAGTAAGCTATCCTTTACATGTACAGGGTGCATGCTGACAATATGAAGAATCTTATAGTAGGCTTAGAAAATGGTAGTACAAAAACTACCAGGATCAGGGTCAATCTGACATTCAAAAAATTAATCACTGACTGGTGATAATTTAATTCAAATTGCATCGTCGGGTGGCAAGTATTAAGATACATGACAAAGAGGGGCATAATCGAAAGGGCTGCCCAAGTTTTGCTGAGGACATCCTCGCAAAATGTCCCGGTGGAGGGGTGGGGAAACCCGTATTATCGAAACAAGATGGACGTCCATCTTTTGTTTCGATAATACGGTCGGGGATGTCCAAATCTTGACATTTAGGTAGTCCTTAGAGATGGTCGTCCCTAGACTTGGTCGTTTCTGATTTTTGGCGATAATGGAAACCAAGGACGCCCGTCTCAGAAACGACCAAATGCAAGCCTTTTGGTCATGGGAGGACCCAGCATTTGTAGTCCACTGGTCCTCCTGACATGCCAGGACACCAACCGGGCACCCTAGGGGGCACTGCAGTGGACTTCACAAATTGCTCTCAGGTACATAGCTCCCTTACCTTGTGTGCTGAGCACCCCAAAACCCACTACCCACAACTGTACACCACTACCATAGCCCTTAGGGGTGAAGGCGGGCACCTACATGTGGGTACAGTGGGTTTCTGATGGGTGTTGGAGGGCTCACATTTACCAGCACAAGTGTAACAGGTAGGGGGGTGGGTCTGGGTCCGCCTGCCTGAAGTGCACTGCATCCACTAAAACTGCTCCAGGGACCTGCATACTGCTGTGATGGACCTGAGTATAACATTTGAGGCTGGCATAAAATATTTTTAAAGATGTTTTTTGAGGTTGGGAGGGGGTTAGTGACCACTTGGGGAGTAAGGGGAGGTCATCCCCGATTCTCTCCGGTGGTCATCTGGTCAGTTTGGGCAACATTTTGTGCCTTGGTCGTAAGAAAAACAGGACCAGGTAAAGTCGTCCAAGTGCTTGTCAGGGATGCCCTTTTTTTCCATTATGGGTCGAGGACACCCATGTGTTAAGCTCACCCCAGTCCCGCCTTCACTACGCGTCCGACACGCCCCTGGGAAGTATGGTCGTCCCCTCGATGGAAAGCAGTTGGGGACGCCCAAAATTGGCTTTCGATTATACCGATTTGGGCGACCCTGTGAGAAGGATGCCCATCTTCCAATTTGTGTCGAAAGATGGGCGTCCTTCTCTTTCGAAAATGAGCCTGAAAGTCTTGTAACTGCACTTCCATTGCCCATCCACACTGCAAAAATGTCATTAGTGTATCAAAACCAGCACTTCAGATGGCTGCTGACAGAAGAATGAACCCGTATTTGTCCATAAATAAAATGGCCAATGAAGTTGCAAACTAGGCTGCGATCATAATACCTGATAATTGCTGATAAATACAATTTTGAAACATGAAATGGTTTTGATCTAAAACCAAAGCAATCAGCTCAACCAAAAATTCAGTAGGGATGTAATTAGGGTGTGGATATAAATCCAACACCCTTGATACAGCTTGAACTGCCTTATGCTGTGGAATATTCAGGTACACAGACTGTACACCAGAAAACAAGGAACATTATCAACCTGAAGATCCTACAACTTCACCAAAAAAATGGAAAGTATCTTTAATATACAAAAGAATGTTCCACATTAAAGATTGCAAAAAAAAAAATAGTACACATATTTACATCGCCTTCCAAGAAGCAAGTTTCATGTAGATACAATTGGCTGCCCCAGAGGACAATCAAGGCTCTTTAGAATTTTAGGAAGAATGTAAAAAGTAGGGATCCACGCTTTGTTAGGAAACCCAAGTGTTTAGACTTCTCAGTGAGTTTAGCAATCTGATCTTGAATTTTATTTATTTATTGCATTTGTATCCCACATTTTCCCACCCATTTGCAGGCTCAATGTGGCTTACAGAGTCTTGTTATGGTTTTGCCATTCCAGGATATTAGATTTGATTAGTGATGTAAAAGTGTTAAATAGGGAAAGAAGAATAGATTTAGGTGGATAAATAAAGACGTTAAAGAAATTAGACTGTCATTGCTGGGCGAGTTGGCGTGGTGATTTAGTAAGGTTATGGGTTTTCTTTGTAAGCCTTTTTGAAGTGATTTAGTAAGGTTATGGGTTTTCATTGTAAGCCTTGTTGAAGAGATGTGTCTTCAGAGATTTTCGAAAGTCGGTTATTTCTTCGATGGTTTTCAAGGTAGTAAGTAGTGCATTCCACAACTGCGTGCTCATGTAAGAGAAGGTAGTTGCATGCATCAGCTTGTATTTTAGTCCTTTGCAGTTGGGGAAGTGTAGATTCAGAAATTTGTGCGATGATCTTTTGGCATTTCTGGGCGGTAAGTCCACAAGGTTTAGCATATAGGTTGGGGCGTCTGCATGGATGATTTTGTGGACAATCGTGCAAACCTTGAACGTAATGCGTTCCTTAAGTGGGAGCCAATGAAGTTTCTCTCTTAGGGGTTTTGCACTTTCATATTTAGTTTTTCCAAATATGAGTCTGGTGGCAGTATTTTGGGCTGTTTGAAGTTTTTTGATGTTCTGTTCTTTGCATCCAGTGTACAGTGCATTGCAGTAGTCCAGGTGACTCAGTACCAATGATTGTACTACGGAACGGAAGACGTATCTCGGGAAGAAAGGTTTTACTCTTTTGAGTTTCCACATGGATTGGAATATCTTTTCCATCGTGTTCTTCACGTGGGCCTCGAGTGTGAGGTTTCGATCAATGGTAACTCCAAGAATTTTCAGATTTTGTGAGATGGGAAGGCAGCAGTATGGTGTGGTTATGGTGGTGAATTGTTTGTGTTATCTTGTGATGTGAGTACAAGACATTGTGTTTTTTCTGCATTGAGTTTCAGTTGGAATGCATCTGCCCAGGAGTGCATGATTTGGAGACTTTGGTTGATCTCGTTGGTGATTTCATTTAGGTCATGTTTAAACGGGATATAAATCGTGACATCATCTGCATATATATAAGGGTTGAAGTTTTGATTGGCTAGTAATTTGGCTAACGGTATCATCATTAGGTTGAAGAGGGTTGGTGAGAGGGGGGATCCTTGGGGGACTCCACATTCAGGTGTCCATGGTTCTGATATGTCTGTCTTCGTTGTTACTTGGTATGAACTTTTGGTCAGGAATCCTCTGAACCATTTGAGAACTGTGCCTCCTATTCCGAAGTATTCTAGTATATGTAATAGTATTCTGTGATTGACCATGTCGAAGGCACTGGACATATCGAACTGTAGGAAGAGTATGTTGTTGCCGGTTGCAAATGCTTGTTTGAATGAGTTAATTGCAGACACTAGAACAGTTTTGGTGCTGTGATTCGATCTAAATCCTGATTGGATTGCAAAATTGAGTGTTTATCTAAGTATTCAGTGAGTTGTTTCATCACTATGCCCTCCATGAGTTTGGTTATGAGGGGAATGATATCTGTAGGATTCTGTTCAACACAATGGTAAACCTTACAGATGGATAACTGCCTGGTGATTTCAGCAATATAATTCCTTTTATCTTGAAGCATAATAGCGCTTCCATTATCCGCCCTTTAACAACTGAAGAGTAATTTTGAAGATTCTGGATAGACACCCATTCCTCGCAACTCATATTGTTCTTAGTAAAATACATAACATAAGAACTTAAGAATAGCCATACTGGGTCAGACTAATGGTCCATCTTGCCCAGAATCCTGCTTCCAACAGTGGCCAATCCAGGTCACAAGTACCTGACAGAATCCCAGATAGTAGCGAGATTCATCCCAGGGACAAGCACACACATGTTTCAGGTTGTGAGTTTTGTAGGAAGGAGTTTAAGAACTGAAACACCATAAGAAGCCATACAGAATCTATTTCATTATAGTGTACAAAGGTTTTCGTGCTCTAGAATGGAATACAATGTTTTAAATGTCTTGTTTTATTTTGATGTGTGGAAAAAAAAGAGAGTACTATTTCCTCAAGTGCGGAAACTTGAAGCATGTTTTTATAAAGCCCCCTCAGTTTCTCTATGATTGAATGACAGTACAGGACTCTTTGTGAGCCTCTTGGGTCCAAGGAAACAGGACAGCAAAATGAAGCTGGGCTGTACTATTCATGAACAGAATGGCAAACGAAACCACTATAATTCACTTACAGAATACCTCAGGGATCTCTGTAAACACATTATAAAGTTCTCTGAGGTTTGTGTTCTGGATTTTAACCTCAGAATTAAGGAACAGCCTCCCAGCTGGCAGTAGAAATGGAACCGTTCCATTGTTCGGTGGACAGCATGTTGCCTGAGGCAGTCTACAGGCAGGATTATAAAGAATGGACTGTTAAGCCAACCAAGAGGCCAATGTAATAAAGTGTGAGAGGTAGCGCAGAGCTTATTGTGGATTCTGTATACCGCTTTAGGCGTTCTTGTGGCCAACATATACAAAAAGGAGTTTACTACACAAGACATCACCACACTGCTCATTTAAATCCAATGGTAATGAAGGTATTAGCTATTAAACTGGATGCAAAGAAGTGTGCAAAAGACTTGAAGGCCAAACACATGGTTTTCTAATGCTGGAGCTTTAATACTTGGTCTGAGGAGGAGTAAAGTTAGCTCTTCTATGTGCTGTATCCTTCTATGTGCTGTATTTCCCCCTTTTCCCTCCCTCCCTCCCCCCCTCCATGTACATCCCCATCACCAATCTTTTTTCCAGCCCCCTCCCTCCCAGAACCCACACTCCATCCACTTTTACAGCCCCCTCCCTCCCTCCACCCACCTACATACACAACTCCATCTATCCTCCAAGAACCTACCATAAAGTCCCTGGTGGTCTAGTGGCCTCTTCGGGGCAGGAAAGAACCCCACACCTTCCTGCCCACTGCCAATGACCTGCCCACTGCCACAGCTTCTTAAAATTGGCTGCCGAGACTTCAAGCGGTGGCCTTGCAAGACTTCCCACGAGGCTGCCTCTTCAAGTCTCGGCAGCCATTTTCAAGAAGCTGTGGCAGTGGGCAGGTCAGCGGCAGATGGCAGGAAAGAGTGGGATTCATTCATGCCCGATGAGGCCACTAGACCACCAGGGCATGTTATGGTATATTTGGAGGGAAGGAGAAGGCCAGCCTGCGTGCCAGCCAACCTGCTCACCAGCCCAGAAACCCAGACAAATAGGCAGACAGGAAAAAACTGCCTGGATTCCCAGCAGTCCCCTGAAAAGGTGGACATGTCCAGGGAAATCCAGACATATGGTAACTCTACACGCTCACCTGTTTTCCATGATCTCCAGCAGCATTCCGTGCCAGGAGAATCTGTTTCACTTCCTGGGAACCCTGCACTTACATTATAACCCTACAAGAGGGTACTGGCTAATGTCATCACTTCCTGTCTTGTAGTATACAAGGAAGTTCCTGAGTCCCAGCCAATGCCTTTGCAACAGGTCACCTAGCCTAGTCTAGTGCGACTTGCAGCCTTGTTCCAGTCTGTGTCTTCAGACCTGTTCAAGTCCGGTTCCAGTCCTGTTCTAGTCCACCCTTGTTCAAGCTACTCCCTGGCCTCGACTCTGTCGGGCCAGCCCCCAAGGGCTCTCTTCAAAACCACTCTCCACCCTGACTTGTCGGGGCATCCTTAAGGACTCTTTTAAGAGCCACTCTCTGGTCTGGCCTTTGTTGGGCTGGAAATCGCCTGCTGCGAGCCGGGGTCTGCCTAGCCTTCGGGTTGGGTAGGCAGCACAAACCCACCTGCGGCCTAAGGGCTTACTCATTCTGAGACGTGACACTTAGAATAGTCTTTTTGCTGTCTTAACTTTATACATTTACTTAACTGGTTAGTAGTCTGACTATATCACCACTAACTGGTTAAGTGCCAGTTCCACTCTGGCACTACCTGGACAGTGCAGTGGTGGTCACAGGCAATATTCAGTGGCACTAGCCATGTAAGTGCCACTGATATTGGCAGATGGTCAGATCAGTGGAGGATTAACTGGGCAGAAGCTTCTCCTACCTGGTTAAACCTTTTTGAATATCAGGCCCTCTCTGGGGGATCCTATAAATGGCAACTAAAGTTGCTTGTGCAAATCAGTGTGCATTACTGATTTGTGCGCACAACTTAACTGATTAATGAACTAATCAGCACCAATAACTGGCTGCTAACAACCAATTATTGGTGTTAATCGGCCTCAATTGTGATTTACACACAGATCATACTCTATAACGCTCTGTGCATAAATCCTATAGCACATAAATTCAAGGAGGCATGGCCAGGGGTGTTTCGGGGGCATTCCAGCGATGTTCCCAGAATTTACATGTATTGTTATAGGATAAAGCCCCGTAGGTGCCCAACTTAGATGCCAGCATGCACACTTACTTTCAGCAGGTACATCCCTTACGTTAGGCACGTCCCTGAATGGAAAAGAATCTCATTCAAACAAACAGAAATCACTGCAACCCAGAGAAAACAGAGAGTAGGGTTAAATGGCCATTCCTCTCAGTGGAGGAGGGTGAATAGTGGAGTGCCGCAGGGATCTGTATTGGGATCAGTTCTATTTAACATATTTAGATGATCTGGAAAACAGAATGATGAGTGAGGTGATTAAAATTTTCAGATGACACAAAACTATTCAGAGTTGTCAAAACACATGCAGATTGTGAAAAACTGCACAAAGACCTTAGGAAATTGAGAGACTGAGCATCAAAATGGCAGATGAAATTTAATGTGGACAAATGTAAAGTGATGCACTTTGGAAAGAATAATCCAAATCATAGTTATCTGATTCTAGGGTCCACCTTAGGTGTCAGCAATCAAGAAAAAGATCTAGGTGTTATTGTAGACAATATGCTGAAATCTTCTGCCCAGTGTGTTTCCTACCCAAGAGTTACTTAATTTAAAAGTGAATGATGGAGTTCCACAGTACTGAATGTTTTCCAACAAATTTCATTCTGAATCTCTAACCACAATAACAAGTACAGCTACACAATTACTGTATTGGTGTTTTCCTCTTTTTATGCATTGTTTTGATTTGAAAGGGGATTTCAAAGTTCAATGTATTATGCATGCTCTGTAACATTTTGCACCATGTGAAAACATGTTCGGACCTAGAGTACTAAACTGTGTTTCAAGAAGTGAAAGCTTTCATTGAAAAAAAACTCTTAAGTACTACACTATTTGAGTGCATCAGATGTGTTTACTGTATAAAAGATTGATGAAAATGGTAGGGTGCCAGCTGCATGCCCTAGTATTTAATGCTTTGGTTCGCCACTCAGAAGAGAGGTAGGTTTCATTTCTGGCTGTGTTTCCTATTCCTCAGGCTGGCCAAATGTGAGCCAGCTGCTGAAAATCTGACTCACGTACTGCCCTTATAAAAATAATGACATTCAATGGTCAGCCAAAAAGCAGCATTGGCAATAAATCAGTTAGAATTTTATTCACCTAAATGTGGGATTTAGAAAACATTTCTAGCAAACAGTTCAACATGTAAAAATTAACACATTCAGCTAGGAAGGACATGTAAACAAGCAAAACAAAAATCACAATACTCCTAAAACCAGATCCTTTGTACAAAACAATCATATCCTGGAAAAAATATATATAAGTATAAAAAAAGGGGGACTCTCATGCCAGAAATTCAGCCGCAATGCAGCTGACTTTCAGACTGCCTGTATAGGCTGAACTATATAGGCGTCCTTTTACCAAGGTGTGCTGAAAAATGGGCTGTGCTAGTGTAGGCACGTGTTCTGGGCGCCCGCAGATCCATTTTTCAGCGTGCCTGTAAAAAAAGGCCTTTAAAATTTTTTGCCGAAAATGGACATGCGGCAATATAAAAACTGGTGCATGTCCATTTTAGGTCTGAAACCTTATCGCCAGCCATTGACTTCATAGTAAGGTCTCACACAGTAACCGTGCGGTAATCATCTACGCGTGCAGAATGATGATTACCACCCGGTTTCCCCTGCACGCAGGAGAATAAAACTTATTTTTCAGCACACGTAGCGGGTGCGAGTCAAAAAACATTACTGGGCCTTGAGGTAGCTGAGCGGTAACTCCAAATTGACATGCATTGGGCGTGCGTAGGCGCATTTTGCCCCGCCTCCCTGGTGCTTTCCGTCCCCGCCACAACCCCACATATCTGGGCTGACAGGGGTCCCCAAGCCCCGCCAGCAGACTTCCTGCAGCATTATTCACTGCTGCGCTGCCTGCTCTGATTTCCTGCTCCAGCATGCGTGCTGGGTTGTAGTGAAATTGAGAATGCGCGGTGATGTGGAGTTCTACTGTGTCTGTGGATGTCCATACTGGTAAAACATATCCTTTACATGCAAAAACTACATGTTCATCTTGTAATGTGATTTATTTGATAAAATGTCTGTGTAATTTATACTGCGTGGGTCAAACTTTTAGACAACTGAAAACATGCTTGATTGAGCACAGCAATTGTATTCAGCCGAAAAAGCTAACTGAACCTTTGGTGATGCATTTTTTGAAAAACAGAACGTTTTTGCTGAGATCCGATGAGTAGTGCTGGAACAATTATGTCTCACGGAGCATAGAAGGGATATCAAACGCTTGTTCAGGCAGCATGAACAGCATTGGATTTTTTATCTCTGACTCCTAGAGGACTGAATATGCCACTGGAATGGAAAGTTTTTTTGTGATTTATTGTGGCAGTGACGTCAGTACGTTGAGCATTCTGAAGTAGGATGCTGGATTTTAAATCTGGGTGTCTCTGTGGTGTCTACCGCCATTTTGTGAGTGCCTAGTGCTGGAAAGCTCTAGTGCCCATTCTCCACCCCTCAAACCTCTCCCCTCCCGAGTGTGGATAGCTCGCACACATTCAACAATTACCTCGGGATGCCCCAGCATGCTCTGTGGTAAACCATTTTTTACTGTGTGTTTACTGTAGTTTAGTCAAAGTGCCCCTATGTCTTGTTTCCCTAAATTATCACATTTATGCTTGTCAGTATAATTTCCTTTTGTAAGCTTTCATGTACAGTACGCTCTATAATATGTGAAAGGGCAGAGGACTTCTGAACTGGTAGAACAGTTGGTAAAACAGAAAGTGCTTTGTAGTAGATAGATTAAAAAGAGAAGCAGATAGAGGGGCAACCCCATAAAACATTCTTGTCGATTTTATATACTTGACCTACCTCCCCACACTAACCCTGATCCAGCAAACCACTCCATTTCTAGTATTATTTAGGGGGTCCTTTTACTAAGCCACGTAAGCATCTACGCATGCCCAACGCATGTCAAAATGGAGTTACCGCCCGACTACCACGTGGCTCTTGCGGTAATTTCATTTTTGGCACGCATCCGATATTCGTGTTTGAAAAATATTTTTTATTTTTGGACACACACCAAGTGGCATTTGACGTGCATAGGTCATTACCGCCCGGATTCTTTACCGCTAGGTCAAGGGCTGGTGGTAAGGTCTCAGTCCCAAAATGGACACGTGGCAATTTTGATTTTGCCACATGTCCATTTTCGGCAAAAAAAGACCTTTTTCACAGGCGCACTGAAAATGGATTGGCGCGCACCCAAAACCCACACCTACACTACTGCCATTTTTCAGCACGCCATTGTAAAAGGACCCTTTAATTCTGTAAGCATTTGGTTTTTATAGTTATATTCAATTAACTTAGCCACTGTATTCCATTAGATTAAGGATCCTGAAAGGGAACTTTAAAACAATACAGGAACATAAGACTTTTGAAGTCAGAATGATTAAATATTTTGACACCCACCAGACAGGACCTAACAAAGATCTGGGTTTTCTAGCCCATTATAAAGCATTAAATTGTATTGCTTTGTAAATTGTATTGCTCTGTCACCATCCTGTCTCCCTGACTCTCACCTATCCACCCCCATCCTGTTAGACTGTCACTGAAATGCTTCGATGTTTCATTCATATATACTGTCATCTACCAACATTTGCTTATTTCTGATCTGACGAAGAAGGGCAACCTTTGAAAGCTAATCAAGAAATGTATTAAGCCATGTCCAATAAAAAAGGTATCATCTTATTTTCTTTTACATGTTTTATTTTGTTTTATTTCCATTGATTTGCATTAGATTGAAATTATACTTACTAACCCATCTATATTTTTCATAATTCTTCCCACTCGTTTGTCCTCTATAGTAATCTATCTGCCTTGACTAGATTGTAATTGTCTATGAGCAGTGCCTGTCTCTTATATGCATACCTTGCAGCACTATATAAATGCTTAATAGTGATAGTAGTAATAGTAGTAGTAGTAGTACTATAGCTTATCAGTCCTGGGCAAACTACAGACAGAGCTCAACCAAAGATAAAGTGAACTAACACATGATCTGTATGCAATACATCAAAACGTATGGAGTCAGGACCCTCCTATATGTTTATAAGGGAAAAAAAAACAATGTCAGACTATTTTCAATACATTTGTTCATCTGCATTTGAATCCAAATAAAGTCAAGAATGCAGTCAATGATGGACTCAGACTTTCTTGGCTTCCCAATTTATAATCGCAAACAGTTCACTGTCTGAGAATGCTAGGTATGGTTTTTGCCTCACCTTTTTAAATAGTAGAATAAAAGAACAGATACACAACAGCATTAAACAATCATTGCAACAAGATTTGACTATATATTTTTTCTTATGTATCTAGCTCAAAATAACAAATCACACATCACTATAAAGCACCCCTATATGGTACAACAGAATAATTTATATATTACTAGTAAAAAAAGGCCCGTTTCTGTAGGCAAGGAAACGGGCCTTAGGCAGGCAGGCAATCCCCCCCCCCCCCCGTGCTACGGCCCCCTCGAACCCACCCCCTCCCGCGAACCTGTCGATCCCCCCCCCCGGAACGCCGAAAACTGCCGCCACCGCCGCCGCTGTTGTGCTACCTTCCCTTCCCGTAGGTTGTTCAATCATCTTCTTAGAAAGTTTAACTCCGTGCGTCTGACGTCAGATGCACGGAGTTAAACTTTCTAAGAAGATGATTGAACAACCTACGGGAAGGGAAGGGAAGGTAGCACAACGGCGGAGGCAGTTTTCGGCGTTCCGGGGGGGGGATCGACAGGTTCGCGGGAGGGGGTGGGTTTTGAGGGGGCCATAGTGCGGGGGGGGGGGGTGACAGCTGATTCCGAGGCAGTAGGAGGAGTAGGGAAACACGCTGCGCGTGTTTCCCTACTCCTCCCCTTGCCTTGGAATCAGCTGTGTTGAGGTCAGTGACGTCCGTGCGTGTCTGCCTCGCAGACCACTTGCAGCCAGGGAGCCACGGTCCCAAGCATAGAACGTTGGAGGTGAGAATTATTATATAGGAAATAACATCTGGTGCCATACTGCAGCTGGACATACATATTTGCATCTAATTAACCTGAATTTCTGGTATTTTTCAAAGACTACGCCTATAGGCAGTGGTGAAAAAAGTGAAAACAAAGTTATCTAATATGTGGTACAAAGGCACAAAGATTAATTTAAAGTAGGGGGAGGCAATCACTGGAATTAGTGCCCTCTGAACAGATTGATTTTGATGCCCCCTTCCAGTTCAGGCTTGTGCGCTTGTAGACTGCTTCATAAGGAAGGTGTGCTGTTCCCCTGTCTTGGTGCACAAGGTGATTGTTCTGCTTGCCAACTCCCTTTTGACAGTCTTTGTTTTCAGGTTCACCACAGAGCCTACTGTTTTAAACTCAGAGATATAAAACCTGGATTCTAGTCCTTAATTTCCCTGGGTTTGAGTTTAGTTTGGAAACATTTTGGGATGGTGTAATCACAAGTGACCATAAAGGGAAATTGTATAACTGGGCACTCGCATATTAAGTGTACTCCTACCCATGAAAATGCAATCTGCCTAAGCACTATTCTGTAAGTGCATGCATAAGTGGTGTAGCAAATAAATACAAGGAGGCATACATATGGGTGAGCGCCCACTTACAAAAACTGTAAGTTATGTGTGTCCCTGCCACATTTAGGTGCCCGCAGTTGTCAGGTCTATATTTGGTGTAACTTTGGGCACATACTCCCTAATTCTATAAAAGTTGCTATAAATTACACGTGCAAATTTGGGCATGTGTCCAATTTGCGTGCGCAATTTAATTAGATAATGAGCTAATCAGTGCCAATAACTGACATTTTAACAAGCAATTATTGTCACTAACTAGATTTAATTGGAACTTATTCATATAAATGTGGGCAAGGGATCCACACCTAAATTTTACACACGAGTAAAATAAAAGGCATGGAAATGGAAGGGTCATGGGAAGAACGGGGGTGTTCCTAGCATTTACGCGCGTTGTTATAGAATGCAGGGGATACATACCTAATTTAGGTGCATACATTTGCACCATGTTTCAGTTGGTGCAAATGGCCATGCCTAAATTTAGGTGAAATTCCCAAACATAAGCACTATTCTATAAATCGCATCTAACTCTAAGCATGGCTTAAAGAATAGCGTTTTTCGGTGCTGATTTTTTTTAAGCGCCATATAGAAAATGTAGCCATTATAGAATAAGCTCTGACTGCAGTGCATTGGGATGCCTAAATGGAGGTGCCCGCTTATAGAATTTGTGAGACTATTATATTAACAATTATGCACTGTGAATTATAGCATGTATGAAGTTTAAGTAACATGATTCATTTACGTGCCCTCTATTACAGTGGCACTCCCACCTAGTCAGCTTTTTAGGATTTCCATAATGAACAGTAATAAAAATGATCTGCATGACTTGGAGGCAACACATAGAAATTTATCTCTGGCATATTCATTGTGAATATCCTGGAAACCTGACTGGCTTGGTGGTTCCCCAGAACAGATTATAAACCCACTGCTCTACATTTTTTCTATTTTCAAATTCTTTTTATTGATCTTATAACTAACACATACAGATCATTGTTACACATGAAAATTCCAGGATATCCTTTGTCATACAAAAATCTGTATGTATTATATATTTACTAGTAAAAAAGGCCCGTTTCTGACACAAATGAAACGGGCGCTAGCAAGGTTTTCCTCAGAGTGTGTATGTATGAGAGAGTGTATGTGAGAGTGACTGTGTGAGAGAGAGAGAGTGAATGTGCGAGTGTGTGTGTGTGAGAGAGAGAGAGTGAGTCTGGGTGCAAGTGTGTCTGTGAGAGAGAGAGTGTGTGTGTGAGAATGAGAGTGTGTGCAAGTGCGTATGTGAGACACAGTGTGAGAGAGAGTGTGTTTCACACAGATACAGTGTGTGCAGAGAGAGTGTGTGTGAGACACAGACTCTCTGTAAGGCTGAGTGTATGAGACCAAGAGAGTGTGTGAGTGACTGTGTGACACATAGAGAGTGAATGTGATACAGTGTGAGACACAGAGTGTGTGAGAGACAGTGTGTGAGAGTGAGAAAGACACTGACTGTGAGAGAGAGAGTGTGTGTGACAGAGATACCTCCCCCCCTCTCTGGTGTCAGCCTCCCCCCCCCCTCTCTCTCTCTCTGTGTGTAGGATGCTGAGCTCTGGCTGTGCTTCAAGGAACTGACCAATCCTATTTAATAGAATGCACCTCCAACATTCTGAAGCCGAGAAACCTCATGTGGTTGGTCACTTCTGCTTGTGACGAACCCGGAAGTACGTGATGTCAATTCAGGAGATGGATACAGAGAGCAGGAATGCCTCAGCCATGCAGTCAGCTTCAGAATGTTGGAGGTGCGTTTTATTATATAGGATTACTTATATTCCACCTGCAAGCTCCAAAACAATTGATGCGGTGTACAATTAGGTACAGCGGTGTTCTTCTATCTCTGAAGGGCTCACAGTCTGAGCTTGTACCTGAGCAATGGAGGCTTAAGTGACTTCCCCAAGGTTACAAAGGGCTACAGTGGGATTTGAACTAGGCTCCTCTGGTTCTCAGCCCACTGCTCTAACCATTAGGCTACTTAAACATCAAATCTCACATATTGAAATGTATATATCCTAAATGTATTTCCTCCTTAGTGGGAGATTCACCTGCATAATATGAATGCTTGTGTATGGCCAGTATACTGAATGTGCCTAGTGTACTGTGAAAGTTTTGATACACATGAACAAGGACATACCTCTTTCAATGTACAGTGATTTAAAAAGTGGGCCATTAAAAGCGAGAAAGGCCGAATGCACCGCAAGCATTCTTCTTGCCAAGCCAGTCATAGATTGGAGAAAGGGAAAGAGGCACAGGAGCACCAAGGGTAAAACAAAACTAGCAAAGTAATGAAATCCCATATGGAACTGCATGTCTGGCACACACTGCTTGTAAATGTTCCCCACCGAAACTGTTACCCACATTCCCCCAGATTCTACATATCGAGCCTATGGTTCCATGCCAAAATCCAAGCGTATTCTATAACAGCACAGATAACTTAATTGTCTTAACAAGCTAATCAGCATTGATAACAGCACTTAACGAGCAATAATGAGCATTAATTGGCAATAATTAGAATTTACACACACAACTTGCTAAGCATATTCTGTAACGCAAAGCCAAAAAGGGGCATGATTATGGGCGAGGAAATGGGCATTTCAAGGGCGTTCCAAAATTTACACATACTATTATAGAATATGCCGCTCTGCCCCTAAATCTACATGCTTCCCTTGGTGTAAATGGATGCGTATAATTTTAAACACTGTGATAATCAACAAAACATATTCTATATACCGCGCCTAAATATAGGTGCCGCTTACAGAAGATGTTTAGGTGGAAATTTATTCCACGCAGAGTTTTCAGGCACCATATATAGAATCTGGCCCATTATGCATGGGGTATGTAAGAATTTCAGATTGGTATTACATGGAGTGTGCCACTACAAAACAGTTAATATTTCTATGAGGGATGTCAACTAGGAAGGACATGTTTATTTTGCAATGGTATGCTTGCAAAATGTTAGCATGCAAAGGGGCAGGCTATGTGCCTGACCCTCCAAAACAAGTATGTTTCCAAATTCTCTCTTTTAAAGTATGTTCCTTTCATCTTGCCAAGACTTTACATTAAAGGAAGGGATGACCTCAGTCTGATCCTATTTAATGTAATTTTAGGAACAAGTATGTGAAAATACAATGTCATTTGGGGTTTTCCAAAGAAATATCTTTTTTTGTCGCCTGTTCAAATGAATTAAAAAAATTACAAATCAAATTACAAATCAAAGCAAAACAGGTATGTACTTCAGTGAGAAGGCAGAAAAAGCAATACTTACTGCCTATAAATCACAAAAAAAATATATGTTTCATTTTACATTTTTTAAGATGGCACTTTTCTCACATATATACTGGGCATATCTCTGTTATCACCTGCTGTGAGATGCCATTTCTAGCCCAACACTAGAATTCACCAGTGGGCATGGGACAGTGGGCATGGCAGAGACAGCAAAAGTAACAACATTAACCCAGGGATGGACCAGGAAGAATAACACTGGGCAAACATTTAAAAAGTATGTAAACAGGGGAAGAGAGTCCTATGTGGAGCTGGGCAAGACATAGGGGTCAAGTTTCAGTCCCACCATGGAAGGGATTGAGAGGCCAATGCAGAAAGCCACATGGTAGAGCTGCGTGCTGATGGCTGAGTGCATGACCTCTACCTCAAACTTAACTCCACAACCCACAGAAAGAAAACGACATGTGAATTTGATGCGTATAGAACTTGCGTGCTAATCAAGGGAAGCCTGCCAGATGGGTGCACACAAAGTATTTATGGTAAGTGCAGCTTCTTGTACACATGTCCAAACAAAAACGAAAGTGCCAGCACACATGGGTGCCTGTTCATCTAAGTGTAAATATCAGCTTTGCAAAAATTTCTTGCACATACAAATTTTGCAAGGCTGATATTTATGTGCTGAAGAGCAGGCACCCATGTGTGCTGACATTTTGTTTAGTTTGGACACATGATCTGCTACCTCCCGTCAATCTTTTAAAAGTTGCAGGTACTTTCTGCTTGCGGAGGAGAACAAAATTGCCAGTTAAATCTCAGAAACTGGCATAAATCCTCTCTAACCCTTCTACGCTGCCCCAGACCTGGCAAAAAATGTCTTCTGTTGTGCCTGCGTCAAAAGCAGCTATATCCTTTTCTGCACAGCAGAGAGTATTTAATAGGCTCATAACCATACATTTGAATGCAGTGCGAGGCCATGTCTTAATACATAAGTTAACACCCACATTCAAAACCTCTCTGTAATACTTGGCCAGTATCATGCATGAACCACACATGGCTCACGATAGCTTTCTACATCTGACACTTTGAAAACAGCACAGGGAGGATGACAGTAATGGCTGGCCTAGGAAGAGCAGGAGAACTGAGATAGTTGGAAGCACAGTCTGCCCTTCACTAGACCACTTTCAGAACTGCGGTTGAAGTGCTAGAATTCAGCTAACTTCCTGCCTGGGGAACCCGGTTAACAGCATAATTATTCTGAGATGCAAAAACTGGCTTAGCGTATCAACAGCCAGGGCAGCAGTTGAAAGTGCTATTAAAAACTCAAGATTTGTAGTTCGGATTTATTCTGTTTCTACATCATTCCCAATGAGCTCCCAGTGCCAGTGGGACTAAATAAAATATACATGACGTGCTTACACCCTGGAATGGAAGCATGCTTGCTGGAAAGAAAGAGGAGTGGGAACCAGCCCAGAACCTAGACCACTCATACCTGTACACAGAACACCACTGCAATGCTGCTTCACTATTAAACATATTAAAACAGCAGTGCTCTGTATAATATGTCATGTTAATGCTGACAGCTAGCAAAGAAAAAAAAGGCAAAAAAAGGAAATCAAAACATATTACCAGGCAGGATGCTTAAATTTCTACCGCACAAGTAGAGCACATCAGGTGTAAGGCATCACTATGATGCATCACTCTAGAGGAATATCGGAAGGGAAAATTCATCTGTGAGATACCACAGCTGGCCCTTCCTGCAGGCTATGCCAAACACCTGCAGACCCTAAAAGGATACCAAAACAAACCTCCACCCTATGGCATGAGGCCATCCTTTAACAACCCTTTCTTAACTCTGCATCACCATAAAAATGAATTTAACATCTCTGCAGGAACCTTATTCTTCCTGTCCCAGAAGGCAAGCACATTTCCTTTCACAGTCCCTCCAAATAGGATAAAATATGCCTCGGAAACAAACACCAATTAGTGAAGCATCTGATGGCTGGGAAAAGGATCTATTCCTCCATTCTGTTTATTTGGAAAATTCTGTGAAGCTGCAGGATTTTTATTAACCTCCAGACTATCCTGTCTTCTCACAGCCATTCGGCTTTAGCACATCCTGACAATGTACTCACACTTTAGCATCTGGTAAAGGCATCTAGTATATATGGAGAATTAAAAAAAAAAAGGTCACAAAAGAAATAAATGTTTTATTTTAATGCATGCTGTCTTTTTCAATGTAGTTGCATTATAAGAATCACATTTTGGAATCAGTATAGTCATTAATATTTGTCAAAATGGCATTTCTAAGTCCACAGAGGGTTACCCAAATCAGATTCAATTATATCATTATTGATAATATTACTTAGAATAACATATTCACAAAGCATCCAGAAACTGGAAGACAACTGTTGAAGAGCTGTAGAAATACAGTATGTTTGGAAATAGTTCCTAGCAAATTATCTTCTCATATGTTGTATGTGTATGATTGTTTCTGCATTTCTATATATGATATCTCTGTAGGTTCAATTATGGAAACACATATTTAGACAGTAAGGAAGTAAGGGGCCCTTTGCTAAGCAGCAGTAAGCCCAATACGGGCTTACCACTCAGTAATCTGGAACTACCGCTGGCCCAACGCAGGCAACGGCAATAGTTCCACCCCCAGAATGAGGCATTTCCGGCGCTAGCGGAAATATTAGAAAAATATTTCTGCAGGGGGTTACCTGCCGGTAATTGGGCAGCACCGCTTGCTACCTGGATACCGCCAGGTTAGAGCGGGAGCTCTTAATACCATCTCAATGGGTAGCGGTAAGTGTTGCCACCCCCCCCCCCCCCCCATGCCACGCGGTAATCTTACTGCATAGCCATATCTTTTTTCAGCCTTTTTACCTACTGCAGTAAAAACAGCCTCAGCACACGTCATAAATGGCACCTGCTGCTAGCGCAGGGCCGTTTTTAGCACAGCACAGTAAAAGGGCCCCTAAGCCTGGCACATTTTCTAAAAATTAACAGCCTAATTGAGAAATTTCAACTTCAAGCTATTAAACTCCTGCCAGGAATGAATGACCTAGAAAAATGCTGGACAGAGGTCTTCATCACTCACAGAATCTATTTGGAGGAACTAAAAGAAAGGGGATATAGCGAAAATGTAAGACATTCCATCAGACAACAATCAGATAAAGGAGTTTCAAAAGGTGTAGTATTGGCATAATCTTAGGAATTTACAACTGGGAAGAGAGCCATTTCAAAATGTAGGAAATATTCTGAATTTCCAATTAGTGTACCGTGTCAATAGTCAGAAGATCTTCAAATAACTTCAATAGTTATCTGGCCAAATCTTTGCTTTTGAATGCCTCCCTCCTCTCTCCAGAGGTGCCTTATTCTTTTTAAAAGATAAACTTGATCGAGTTAAGGAAAGGCAGTGCTCGTAGCATTCTGGGGTTGCATTTTTAGTTTATCCAGACAGCATTGACAACTAAGGGGCCCTTTTAGGAAAGGGTGTTAAGCCCTAACACACACTTAGAACAAAATACTATATATCACAACTAAACATTTGATGCCAAAATGAAATTTGCCTAAGCACATTCTATAAAGTACGCTTAATTTAGAATAAGCCTAAATTTCCGTGTATTGTAGAATATGCCAAGCGCCTGCCCGCTTGATTAAATTTAGTCGAGGGCAGTTACACCAAGTAAAACTTGGTGTAAATCCAAACGCCTAAATTAGGCGCAGACTGGATGTATTCTATAACAACACGCATAGATTTTAGAAACACCCACGACCTGCCCATTCCACGCACATGGCCATGCTCTCTTTTCAACTATGCAACTTAGACTTTACACACAGCACATTACAGAATACACTTAGACAGCTCTGCGCGTAAAATTCTAAATACCAATTAGTGTCAATTGTTAATTGGCAATTATCAATGCTGATTGGCTTGTTAACCAATTAGGTTATGCACATTGTTATGGAATTCACCTCAATTTCTGCGTAGAAATCTCTGCGCAATGTATAGAAGCTGGAAGTTAATGTGTGAAAAATAGGCTAGCGCCAAACGCATTTTGCAGTATTTTTGCCAGTGTGTACACACTAAGCACACATTAAATATTTTTCAAAAAACATTTTCAGAGAGGAATGTCATGATGAGAGAATGGATGTGGAAGCATTAACCAACTACTGCTTTCACATTAGCTGGGGCCACTTGATAACAGTGATCATAACATGATCAGATTTGATATAATATCTGCAGTAAATACACAGAGGAAATTCAATAGGTTAGCATTTAACTTTCAAAAATTGAAGAAGAATGGCCAAAAATACAATCTTAGTGGAGCAGATGCAAGGATCAAAAATATAAATTAGACATAGATGCTATTCAAAAATAGCATCCCGGAAGCCCAAACCAGATATATTTCACGTATTAAATTTGGTGGAAGAAAGGCCAAACAACAGCTGACATGGTTAAAAAGTAAGGAACCTATTAGAACTAAAAGAACATTCTTCAGAAAATGGAAGAAGGATCCAACTGAAGATAACAGAAAAAAGCATACAGAATGGCAGGTGAAATGCAGAAAGCTGATATGGAAGGCAAAGAGACTTTGAAAAGAAGATTGCATTGGAAGCAAAAACACATAATAAAAAAACTATTTTAGCTATATTAGAAACAAGAAGCTGGTAAAAAATTGGTTGGACTACTAGATGACTGAGGGGTAAACGAGGCACTCAGGGAAGACAAGGCCATAGAGGAGAGACTAAATGAATTCGTTGCTTTGGTCTTCACCAAGGAAGATGTCGGGGAGATAACAATGCCAGAAATGGTATTCAATGCTGATAAGTCAGAGAAACTGAAAAAAATCTCAGTAAACCTGGAAAATTTAATGGGGCAATTTGATAAATTAAAAAGTAGCAAATTGCCTGGACTGGATGGTATACATCCCAAAGGACTGATAGAACTGAAAGATGAACTTGCAGAGCTATTATTAGAAATATATAATTTATCTTTAAAATCAAGCATGGTACTGGAAGATTGGAGGGTGGCCAATGTAACGCCAGTTTTTAAAAAGAGTTCCAGAGGTGATCTGGGAAATTATAGGCCGGTGAGCCTGATTTCAGTGCCACACAAAATGGACTATTACAAAGAACAAAATTACAGAATATATACCTACAATCAATAGAGAGGGTCAGAGTACACAGCACAAATAGTACAAAGAAAAAAGCACAAAGGGCTCTCAAGAATGGGATAATAAGTACACTTTATTTATGACCCAACATAGGCCGTGTTTTGGTGTAACCCAATGCCTGCCTCAGGGGTCAATTCAGGTAATACTAACTGCTTGAGTAGTTGCTCATAATGCAGTGACTTATCACCATGAAAATCCACACTATAATTAGAAACAGTCCCTTGTACAGATCAAGACACTACACAACGCGCCAAATAATCTAGCCATGGATTAATGAAGCAAAACCAACATGGATTTAGCCACGAGAAATCTTGCCTTACCAATCTGCTACATTTCATTGAAGGGGTGAATAAACATAGTAACATAGTAACATAGTAACATAGTAACATAGTAGATGACGGCAGAAAAAGACCTGCATGGTCCATCCAGTCTGCCCAACAAGATAAACTCATGTGTATACCTTACCTTGATTTGTACTTGCCTTTTTCAGGGCACAGACCGTACAAGTCTGCCCAGCAGTATTTCCCACCTCCCAACCACCAGTCCCGCCTCCCATCACCGGCTCTGGCACGGACCTTATAAGTCTGCCCTCCACTATCCTCGCCTCCCAACCACCAACCTCTCTTCCCCCACCTGCTCCGCCACCCAATTTCGGCTAAGCTTCTGAGGATCCAAAAGTGAGCCGTCGATATTGTGTATCTGGATTTTCAAAAGGCATTTGACAAAGTACCTCATGAACAACTCTTGGGATAGGAGGCAGTGTCCTATTGTGGATTAAGAACTAGTTAAAAGATAGAAAACAGAGAGTAGGGTTAATTGGTCAGTATTCTCAATAGAGAATGGTAGATAGCGAGGTTCCCCAGGGGCCTGTGCTGGGACCACTGCTTTTTAACATATTTATAAATTATCTAGAAATGGTAATAATGAGTGAGGTGATTACATTTTCTGACAACACAAAGTTATTCAAAGTTGTTAAATCACAAGAGGATTGTGAAAAATTGCAAGACGACCATACAAAATTAGCAGACTAAGCATCCACATGGGAGATGACATTTAGGGGACCTTTTACCAAGTTGTGGTAGGGCTACCATGGGCTTGGCATACAGCAATTTGTCCCTACCGCCAAGTTACCATGGGAGCCCAGAGGTAATGCCAACTCCCACGACGCAATATTTCCAGTACCAAAAAATTATGTTAATGTTTTAGCGCTGGGGGCTTACTCGCTTTGTAGCGAACTCGGAGCAGGTGCGCGCCGTGGCACCCCCCAGCGGCGTGCACCCGGGGCGGACCGCCCCCACCGCTCCCCCCCTTGGTATGCCACTGCTGGGCGGGGCTGTGGGTGGTTCTAGACAGAGCTATGGGCAGGCTGGGAGGAGCTAAGGGTGGGTCCTAAATCTCCTGCTCGGGAGGTTGACCCTCTTGGCAGCTGTGCCTAAGTTAGGCCTGTTTCTGCCACGTCCAGGGTACAAAAAGGTGCTCTGAATTGAGCAGCTGACCAATGAAGAGATTAAGGTGTGACAACTCCTTAATCCTCCAGTGGTTGCTGTCCCCTTTCCTCTCCCCTGAAAGTGAAACTGAAAGGAGATGCCAGGCTCTATGTCAGAACTGAAAGATGGGCATTCTTAGCAAAGCTGGAAGCAAGTCTGAGGAGTAGCTTAGCAGTTAGTGCAGTGGACTTTAAACCAAGGGACCCAGGTTAAAATCCCACTTTAACTTGTTTATTATTATTATTATTATTATTATTTTGTGCCATCCAGAAACAGAAAAATACTCACAGTACCTAAATATATAAGACACCTGCAAGCCTGAAGGCTATTGATGTGGTATACATTTAGGTACAGTAGGTATTTTTCTGTTCCTGGAGGGCTCACTATTACAAAATATAAGAGTTAAAGTGGGATTTGAATGGGTCCCTTGGTTTAAAGGCCACTGCACTAACCACTAGGCTACTCCTTTTATCTGCAGGTATGTCTGTGTGGCCATTCTTCTAAGAATGCTGCCAGATAAGTTGTCTTTGTCCTTGCTTTTTTGCCGTTCATATGTTGGATGTTCCAGTTCATAGGCTGTTCATGCTGGTTATCCTTAGCACACAGAAGTCCAACTCATGGAAATCCTTACATATTTCCTGTTGGAAAATACATGTGAGATGAATGTCCTTTTTGGACATGCTGAGCTGGACTTCCTTTCAAAAATGCCCTTCTATGTGAGATGGCTAAAGAGACTAGGGCTCTTCAACTTGGAGAAAAGATGACTGAGGGGAGATATGATAGAGGTCTATAAAACACTGACTGGAGTGATTGTTTACTTTTTCCAAAAATACAAGGACTAGGGGGCACGCAACAAAGCCATATTTCCTTCTTCACTTCTTTGAGTTAATCCGGTAATCTTTTCCGTGATCCTCTTGTTGTGTCCTTCTGTATTTCTTGAGCACAGCCTCTCTGGTCTTATTTTTTCAGCCACTTTTTTAGAGAACCACATAGGCTTCCTGTTTCTCTTGGTTTTTTTTTGGTTTTTTTACTTTCTTATATAAAGATCTGTTGCCATATTTATAGCATCTTTTAGCTTGGACCATTGCACTTCTAATGTGTACCTCTGCCGTTAGCTCCTTCTTCAGGTATTCCCCCATTTTACCAAAATCAGCACATCTGAAATCCAGTACTTTGAGTTTTGTGCATCTGCACTCTGCTTTTGCTATTTCAAACCATATCATGTGATGATCACTAATGCCTAGGTGGGCACTCACTGGGATGTTGAAAACACTTCCTCCATTTGTGAGCACTAGATCCAGCATCTACCCTTCCCTCATGGGTTTGGTCACTATTTGTCTGAGCAAAACACTTTGACAGGCATCCGCGATCTATCTGCTTCTTTCTGATTCTGCCGACAGGATGCTCCAATTCACATCAGGCAAGTTGAAATCTCCTAGCAAAAACACCTTCCCTTTCATTCCAAGCTTGTAGATATCTTTGATCAGATCCTTGTCCAGCTTCTCCATTTGTGCTGGAGATCTGTAGATAGCATCTATGGGGATACAGATTCCATCTTTTCTTTCCAGAACTAATCCATATAGCTTCATCCTTTCCCCAGGTTCCCTGCATTTCAGCCACTCTGATATTATTTTTCACATACAGTGCCACTCCTCCACTTCTTCAACCCTCCCTATCCTTCCTAAAAAAAAAGATTATAGCCTGATATGGTCACATCCCATTCATGAGAATCATTAAACCATGTCTCTATAATAGCAACAATATTCAAGTCTTCCTCAAACATCAGGGCTTGCAAATCTTGAACCTTTTTAGATTACGAGCATTTGTGCTCATTGCTTTCCATGTGTTATTAAATGCATTTAGATGGTTTTCCATATTACCATAACTTTCCCCACTGTTGTCATGTTTTTGCTGGGGTTGACTTTCTAAATTCCCTTGCTTCGTATTGTCATCCCCACCCTCTAGTTTAAATGTCTAGAAACATACTGTCTGAATTTCTCCTCGATAATCCTTTTTGCTGTCATAGAAAAATGTAGCCCATCGTTACAGTACAGACTGCTATTTTTCCATGTACTGCCCCATTCTCCTGTTTCTAAAGCCTTCTTCTTTACACAAAGCTTCAAGCCACTTATTGTAACTTCAGAAAAAGCTGCAGTCTGAACCAAAGACTTGAGTCCCTCCTCAAGCTTTTAGAGCGCACTTTGTACTCCAAACTTGCCATTATTAGCCAGGTCACATGGATTATAATATCAGTATTAGAATCCTCCTCTCTTCTTGGATCACACTTCTCCTCTTCCTCCACTCTCTATCTCAGTTGATAACACCCTCATCCTCCCCGTCTCATCTGCCCGCAACCTCGGAGTCACCTTCGACTCCTCCCTCTCCTTCTCTGTGCATATCCAGCAGATAGCCAAGACCTGTCCCTTCTTCCTCTATAACATTAGCAAAATTCGCCCTTTCCTCTCTGAGCACACCACCCAAACTCTCATCCACTCTCTCATTACCTCTCGCCTTGACTACTGCAACCTACTCCTCACTGGCCTCCCACTTAGCCATCTATCCCCTCTTCAGTCCGTTCAGAACTCTGCTGCATGTCTTATCTTCCGCCTGGACCGATATACTCACATCACCCCTCTCCTCAAGTCACTGCACTGGCTTCCAATTAGGTACCGCATACAGGTCAAGCTTCTCCTACTAACCTACAAATGCACTCGATCTACCTCTCTACCCTCATCTCCCCCTAGGTTCCTACCCGTAACCTCCGCTCTCAAGACAAATCCCTCCTTTCAGTACCCTTCTCCACCACCGCCAACTCCAGACTCCGCCCTTTCTGCCTCGCCTCACCCCATGCTCGCCAGGCCCCCTCCCTGCCCATCTTCAAAGCCTTGCTCAAAGCTCACCTCTTCAATGTCGCTTTCAGCACCTATCCACCATACCTCTATTCAGGAAATCCAGACTGCCCCAACTTGACATTTCGTCCTTTAGATTGTAAGCTCCTTCGAGCAGGGACTGTCCTTCTTTGTTAAACTGTACAGCACTGCGTAACCCTAGTAGCGCTCTAGAAATGTTAAGTAGTAGTAAGTAGTAGTAGTAGTAGTAGTACTACTGGTAGCAGAGGACCTTGGAAGGCATTTCATTAGGTTGGGACCCTTGAACTGTGTTCCTAAGTTAACACCTCTTATAACGGAGTCTCTTAGCAGTAAGAGTTTTCTGCTTTAAGCTGATCTATCATTGTTTTGGGGATGCATTTTCTATTGAGTTACATTCCTTCCCAGAGAATGTGGTAAAAGCAGGTAGCTCAGAAGAGTTAAATTGGTCAAATTTATAAAAGAAAGGTCCATAAACCATTATTAAGATGGATTTGTGAAAATCCACTGCTTATTTCTGGGATAAACAGCATAAAATCTGTTTTACTCTTTTGGGATTATGCCAGGTACTTGTGACGTGGATTTGCCGCTGTCGGAAAAAGGATACTGGGCTTGATGGATCTTCAGTCTGTCCCAGAATGGTAATGCTTATGTTCTTGAGGTTAGTCTCTTGTGTCCCACTTGAGTACTATGTACAGTTTTGGAGGAACATATCTTGCTAAAGGCATAAAAAGACTTGAAGTAGTTTAGAGGAAGGGACAAAAATGGTATTGGGTTTACTCCACAAAATGTATGAGAAGAGACTTGATGACTTGAATATGTATACCCTACAGGAAAGGAGTGACATGGGATAAGTGATACAGATTTTTAAATATTTGAAAGATATTAATACACAAACAAAATATTTTTTCACAGACAGGGAAGCAGCAGAAATAGAGGACATAAACTACGGTTGCAAGGCAGTTAACTTAGGAGTAATATCAGGAAATACTTTTTCACAAAGTTGGTTAGTAGATGCCTGGAATACCCTCCTGGTGAAGGTAGTGGGGACAAAAAATGTGACAGAATTCAAAAGCGCATGGGATCAATACAGAGGATTCCTGTATAGAAAGAAGATAGAATCAAAGATAGAGGGGTATAATCTGCATAGATCATCAGGTACAATTTAGGCAGACTGGATGGACCATACAGGTCTTTTGCTGTTATAATTTACTACATTACTGTTTTGTTGACATACTGTTATGGACTCCTGAAGCAGTACTGATGAAATATGGAGACTGTATCAGGTCTCATGGTCATCGGCAAAGTATCGGCAATATACTTGATGTTTTTAATTGCAGCATAAAAGAAAAAGAATAAGAGCAATATTTTTGCACTTTTTGTTGTTTCACAATTACAATGAACAAAAGGACATACAGTGACCAATGACTGAATTCATGAAGCAGTTCCCAGTGAATGACTGCAATTTTGAGATTTTGGCTGCATTTCTGAGGTCTCTTTTCAGTTAAGGATTTAAACTATAAGTGCTTATGTTTTTCACTTTTTCCCTTTGCCTTTATAAAATAGAAATAAACTAAGTGCTTCTTTTGACATTCTACATAGGCTCCTTTATAAAAACCAAACCCATAAAGTAATACATATTATCAAAACTTTCAACAATGACTCTTTATAAATTATGGGCCTCTGTAATGCATGTCAATGTGATTTAATGTACATTAAATAACAGAAGCTCCATTCTCAACGGGATTTGTTTGCACTTAATTGAAATTAACCTATGCCAACTGGTTAGACACTTTATTAAATGTGGTCGAAAGTCTTAAATATTGAAACAAACCAAAACTACAAACTAGAGCCAAGATTTACGCCACTGAAGGAGAAGAAACAAATTCCTTTAAACCGCCATCAGGAAAGATCAGATTTACAAGAAATCAAAGGTTTCTCAAGATAATCCAGACCACAGAAAATAAATTTAAATTTCTTGCAGGCTACATTTTGCAGGGTGCTCAGAGAGAAGGAAACCTCTATATTAATTTCATCATGATGCTTAGTGTGTAGGCTCCCAATTGTGTTATCTGTCTGAAAAGTTGATTCAACCACGAGTAGCTTTACAGTGTGATAATACTGAGAGTTTCTCAAATATATTAAAAAGATCAAGTAGTTGAGACCAACTCTAATGCAACAGATAATAGAAACTTACTCTCTCTACCACCTGTCCCTGGCGCTTCCTGAACACATTGCTCTGCCATAAAAAGCTGTAACTATAAGAGGCAAAGATCTTTCTGGTGTTTTTAACACCTGTCAAATAATGATGAAAGACCTCCTGAGGGTTAATAGTTTCCAGATTAGGAAAACTGATAAATGTCTAGTTTTTGTTATTAATTCTGTGTTCCAGCTTCTCACGTTACCTCAGCAAACGTCACAAATTTCTTGCAAGCGAGACTTCTATCTTCCAAGATCTGACATCTTTTAGTATTATTTTGGGAGCAATTTTTAGAGTCCCATGGCAGCTTGCAAGACTTACAAATTTATTTTCAAAGGGAAACTAAATACATCTGCTGAGAAACTGTGATCCAGACAACTCAAGACAAATGTCTTTAGAAGGTTGCCAGTAGAAAAAAGAAGTAATAAAATCAAACTTGCCACTGTCCCATGAAAAAGCAGCCATGATCTCCTTAAGATAAGTACAGTCTTCTCAATGGTAAGCTCCAGCTACCAGAGTCAACTCCTCTACAAAATCTCCAGATGCCCTGTAACACACCAAGGGGAGAAGTCATCAAGGTGCAGGAAAAGGTGAGCTTTCACCACACCTTGATTAATTATGGGAGTAACCACATTGTGGTATTTCTGTACTGCATGTTGTTTACTCCTGTGAGAAAAGAGGAATGCTGCCTGTGAGCAACCTTGCAAGCACCATTAGTCCATTGGCTCGAGGCCATCAGGCCACCAAGCCATGATCTGATGCACCTGGGTCCTGCCTTAAAGGAGCCAGCAGCCCAAATTTAACGTGCTGGCTAGAGGGCCTCCTTAAGGGTGAAAGCCCCTCTTGGGCTCCCCTCAAATCCATTTCCTTTCCTCCCTGTGTGCAGCATCTCCTGTTGCCAGTCCCCCTAACCAGGATGGGCCCTCCTTGTGGGCCAACTCACTACAATGGTACTCTCAACACAGCCCCCTAATGTTGTAATCCCTCCTCCCATCCTCCCTCACTCTCCCAAAAGTCCCCCAGGCCTGGGATACGTTTGGGGGAGGGTGTTACCACCTGGAGAGGGGCTGTGTTGGAAGTTCCATTATAGCGGGTTGGCCCACAAGGAGAGGTCATCCCAGTTGGGAGGCAGTACTGGGAGATACCACACAATGGGGAGGGGAATAAATGTAATGGGAGGAGGCAAGAAGGGCTTTCACCCTTGAGAGGGGCCTTATAGCCAGCAGGTTAAGTTCAGACAGCCAGCCCCCTTAAGGCACAGCTCAGGAGCATCAGGGCATGGCTTGGTGACCCATGATACTGTATTTACATAGCAATGAGCTGTTTTACATGCATAGTTGTAGCTCGTTAATATGTACCCCATGTTGACTCAACTAATGCTGTGTTAGGGCAAGATCATCTGCATAATTGACCTTTAAGTGACGTTAAGGGGCAAAATAACGTGGGTTATTGTCCTAACGCAGCTTGATAACTTCTTCTCAAATATAGGTAGCACAACTAAGGACACTGCAAAACCTTCCTCCATGCTGTCACAAATCAAAAGCAGAAGGTAATTTGGGAGGATGCCCTCCTGACTCTCCACGCTGTTTCCAGGACCCTAACTAGTTTCCTCAACTCATTTTTGTTGAAAGGTAGAGTCCTCAGTGGGTACAATGTGGAAGACTTACTGGGGGTGGAGGCAACAATGCAGGACTCAGAAGCAGAAGACAGTGCCTAACTGTGTACATGGCAACAAAGAAAACTATCCCATTAGATTAACAGTTGGAGAAACCAGCTCAGCCGGTATAGGATGGCTGTTTATCTTTCTGTTTCTTGGTGGGGGGGGGGGGGGGGCAGTTGCCTCACTGCTACCACCTATGGTGTTTGGTCTGCACCTGCAATGAAACACTACGAGACAAGACATACTACATAGAAAATAAACAGATCAAACCAAGAAACAAACAGCAGATACCAATTTTTTCTTTCAAGAACTCCTTTGTAGAAAATTTTCAGTAAGTGGAACAGTTCCTAGTTTTTCTTGTGGAAAACATCAACAGTTCAACAAAATCTGGCTTCTTCACTAAATTTATTCTACAAAGAATCCTAGTGACTGAATACCTTTTGATTATATAGGCCCGAGTCCATCACTTTTACTATGTGCTTTCAGATGGACTCTCAATTTGCCAAAACATAAACTGATTCCTCTATGGTAGCCTTCACAATAGAATAATCAGGGCCAAATATATTGTAGGTGATATCTGGTTTTATCCTATTGTACATTACATATGGATAATTAATGTTCAATGTCCCCCATGCGAGGCATTTAATGGACTGCTCCTCTCTGCTCCATGTTGGAAGTACATGATCTCTAAGACCTCCAGGCTCTATCCATGGCTCTCCTACTAGCTCAGAATCCTTGGGCTCTGAGATGCTTCTCAGCTATATCTATTTTGGCTCCCTTCAAAAGCCTCACTGCTCCTTAACAATATTCCCTCCTTCTCTGAACTTGACATGAATGAGCCAAGGGATTTCCTCAGTGAGGCCTCTTCTACCGGGGACACCGAGAGTAGACATACAAAGTCTATCATTGTCATCATCATAGGGATACATATGATAAAGTCTTTTTGTACCCTTAGGCATCCACTACTAACAGAAATGACCTCAGAAGTGACAGTACTTATGGTCCTCCAGGTCTCCACTTTGTCAGACCAGGATGGCTGTAAAACAGGCAAGGTGGTTTGGTTGGGCTTGATGAATGTGCCCCTTATAGTCCCCTTGGATATCCACCATAATGCAGCTGTTCCCCATCCACAAGTCTTCAGGGTCATCCTTGTCACCCCCATCAGCTGATGGGCAGGTCACAATGCTGTGTGGGACTGTCTGCTGCTAACTCCCATAGGGTATGCCCCTCTCACTCTTCTCTCTGTTGACACTTCCATTCCTAGGGATAGGTCAAGAGGTTGTGGCTGTAGAGACTCTATGGGTTTAGATTTGGGCCTCACAGTCTCAGGGACTTCCTGCACGGATGTTGTAACAGTATTTGCTCCCTTCTGGGCCCCAACGGTGTTTCACAGAGGAGAGGAAACCCCCCCCCCCCCCCTCCCCGGTGTTCGAACTGTCAGTCCTGCCAGTGTGGATGGTGTGTTCTTGGCTGAAACTGCTCTTCACCATGAAGGACTATTGTTTCCTGTCTTCACTCCTGTGTTCCACCTTCAGCGATGTGTTCAACCTCAGCTGGGTGTGGATGACTCATCCAATTCAAAGAGGGATTTTTTTTTCTTCAGTATCAGCAGTGAAAGACCACCAGCACAGGGCCCTGCTCCCTTAAGCAATGTGAGCACTGTGCCTGGCCCACAAGAATTCCACCTTGACAGAAAAATCTTGGGCCTACACTGACAAACCATCTTTTCTTCTTCATCCCTCACTGGAAAGCCACTAGGATAGGTGTTGCTGTCATTTGAGGCATACATTTCTCTCAATGCAGTGTATGGGCTTCTCTCACCCTCTGGATCAGATCTTCCTCATAATGACACTGGTCCTCCAGGGTGCGGCTTCTTGCACACACACACGGGGGCCCTCTGAATGGGTGGCCAGAACAACTGGCATGGGTATATTCCCACTGGCAGGAAATGGCCACCAATTTGAATTTCGCTGCAAAATGACAACTCACATAAAAAGCACAAAAATGGTTTAAAAAAAAAGGTCAGTGCATCTTCTTCAAATACTGCTCTTTCTCAGTTGCACACTCCTTTGATCCTTGCCATTTGATCCACTTGCTTTCTGCCATGGAAGACCAGTATGGTCAAGGGAACCATAGAGGCCTTTATTTAGAATTTTATAAGTCAAGAGGAAGTTCGTTAGTTGCATCAAGCAGTCTGCTCCATTAGCTTTGCCAGAATGTCATGGTTTCAGGTAAAAACAATCAATATACTGCTACTTTGCCAAAGTTATCTGTACTATCCTCAAAATCAAAAATTGTAGATTTTAAGCTGCCAATCAATTTCCTCTTTGGGCACCAATTTATGGCACCCCTGCCAGCCTGGAATAGTCCTCACAGGGGTTATGTTACTATGAATAAATAAATTCTATGTGGGACCAGATTGGAACGGATTAACCCTTCTCTTCTAGTAACACAGTGAATGATGGCAGATGAAGACCTGTATGGTCCATCCAGACTGGCCAACAATTTGGTCGCTGCATAGTCAATATACAAAACAGTGTGCCATTATATTCATCCCTATGCTATGCCTAATTACAGGGTGCGCAGTTACAATACCTGACAGCTGCTAATTTTAAGACTCTTTTCCAGAACTAAATTATAAATCCCTACGTACAGACTTTAGAAGTCTCTGTACAACACCATTTTTTTGTTCAACCAAGACTGCTGTTGAAGCACGAGCCTCACAATCAAGTCAATTTTGCAAGCCCATCCAAGTCAGGGGTTATCAAACACTCTTTCCTCTGTGCTCCACTCCCAGCCCTCATCCATAAAAGATATGGGCTGACTATTCTACCGGCAAATTTGTATAACTTTGTTAAGAGTGAATTAGCCACTGGATAAATGCAGTTTATAACTTACTGCGGTCAGAGTTTTACCTGCTGCTCCTTGCAGCTTACACCCATCTATGCCCTGTTTAAAGTGAGAGGGTCATTTAATTTTGCATTGATTCCATGTTCTTTCTATATAAGCATCTTCTGTGTTTATCCCACACAGTTTTGAATTTGGTCACTGTTTTTGCTCCCATCATCTCCATTCTCACCAGGAAGGTATTCCAAGCATCCACCATCCTGATGCTACTCCTAAATCTACCATCCTGCAACCTCTATTCATGTCCTTTAGTACTATCTTTTCCTCATCTCTAAAAAAGCTCTGTTCATATTAATACCTTAATATCTTTCCAAATATTTAAACATCTGTATTATATGTCACCTGTCCCTTCTTTCCTCTAGGGTATAAACAGTCAGGTCTTCAAGTCTCTTCTCACACATCTTTTGGTACATGCCCCATATCAGCTTCCTCTAACCCACTTAAAGTTAATGCCTTTAGCAAGGTACAACCTCCAAAGTAGAACATAATATAAGTGAGGCATCACCGTTGACTTCTACAGGAACATTCATATCTCATTTCTTCTGGCTATGCTTCTCTCTATGCAGCCTAGTATAAATTCTGGTTTAGCCACCACTTTTAGAGGCATTTTCGTAAGAGAAGGGTGCCCATCTTCCAACACAAATTGGGAGATAGGCATCCTTCTCTCAGGGTCGCCCAAATTGGCATAATCGAAAGCCGTTTTTGGGCGTCCTCAACTGCTTCCCATCGCGGGGATGACTAAAGATCATGGGGGAGTGTCGGCACTGTAACAAAGGTGGGTGTGATTAAGAGATGGGCGTCCTCAGCCGATAATGGAAAAAAGAAGGGCATTCCTGACGAGCATTCGGTCAACTTTACTTGATCCATTTTTTTTCACGACCAAGCCTCAAAAAGGTGCCCAAACTGACCAGATGACCACCAGAGGGAATTGGGGATGACCGCCCCTTACTCCCCCAGTGGTCACCAACCCCCTCCCACCCTTAAAAAAATTTTAAAAAATATTTTTGCCAGCCTCTATGCCAGCCTCAAATGTCATACCCACGACAGCAGTATGCAGGTCCCTGGAGCAGTTTTAGTGGGTGCAGTGCACTTCAGGCAGGTGGACCCAGGCACATCCTCCCCTACCTGTTACTCTTATTCTGGTAAATGTGAGCCCTTTAAAACCCACCATACCCGCATGTAGGTGCCTCCCTTCATCCCTTAGGGCTATGGTAGTGGTGTACAGTTGTGGGGAGTGGGTTTTGGGTTGGGGGGCTCAGCACCGAAGGTAAGGGAGCTATGCACCTGGGAGCAATTTGTGAAGTCCACTGCACTGCCCCCTAGGGTGCCCGGTTGGTGTCCTGGCATGTGAGGGGGACCAGTGCACTACGAATGCTGGCTCCTCCCACTACCAAATTAGTTGGATTTGGTTGTTTTTGAGATGGGCGTCCTCGGTTTCCATTATGGCCGAAAACCGGGGACGACCATCTCTAAGGTCGACCATCTCAACATTTAGGTCGCTCATCTTGTTTCGATAATACGGGTTTCCCCACCCCTTCGCTGGGACGTCCTTACAGATGGGCACCCTTAGAGATGGTCGTCCCCGTTCGATTATGCCCCTCCACGTCACATTATTTTGCCACCTGAAGATCCTCATGCATTCCCAAGGTCCCTCTCCTGATTTATGCAAAGTGACCTCTTGCCCTCTATAAAATACAGCTTCTTTGGATTTCTACATCCCAAGTGGATCTCTAGTAAGGACCCAAAGTGGTGAATTAGAATGAAAACTGATTAGATGACAGATGACAAAGTGTGGTAGTAAATGGAATCCTTTCTGAGGAAGGAAAATTGAGTAGCGGAGTGCCTCTGGGATTGATACTGAAGCTGATACTATTCAGTATTCCTTAGAAGCAATACTGTTAGCTCCTTCTTCCAGTCTGGTGGTTTCTTTAACCGATGGTGTCTTTTTAAATGTGGATATCAGTGCTCACCTCTCTTTGGGAGATACATCATTTGCTATTAGGATTTTATTTTCCCATTTTTTTGAATACTATAACCTTGGACCCCTGAGGCACGTGCTGTTGCACCAAAACACGGCCCATGTCGGGTCTTTCTCAGAATAAAATGACTCTATTTATCTCCATCCTGAAGGCCCAGCTGTGCTGTTTTCTTGTATTGCTTGTATCTGTGTAGTGTTTTACCCTCTCTTTTGTTACCTAGCCCCTTCTTCCAGATCATACCTCCAAGTAAATGTAGAAGCCTATGCAATTTTTGTCCCTCTCATGGTTTCTTTACTCCTGGCAGAATGGCTGGCCTAGACAAAGTCTTTGATCCTCTGACAGAATCGGTGAAGTAACCACATAAGCCAAAAACACAGAATGTCAAATGATCTGGGGTTTTATACCAATCCCAGTTTCCCTCCAAAAGGAGACTCCTATCATTACCTTACTGGTCAGAAGAGCCCTCCCTTTCTTCTGAAAACTACAGGGGTATTCACAAGTCAAAGTGCAATATTTTAGTAGAATGACAAAGAGCTCTCTACTATCCACCTAGAGCAGAACGTTAGACATCTCTTCACATATCAACCAATGTGAATATACACAACTCCCCCACATATATTCAGAACTGTCTTACAATAACTGCTTGTTATACTACTACCATGTTTTATCATTATCATGTTACCCAAAATCCTGCTGTAACACTAAATGTCTATTTTCTGATATATTTCCATTACTCATGATGTATTGTAAGCCACATTGAGCCTGCAACGAGGTGGGAAAATGTGGGATACAAATGTAATAAATAAATAAATAAACAAACAAACAAACTAATTCAATGCATTTACCATTGATAAATCCTTTGTATGGCACTTATAATAAATATGATACTGTGTATCAAAAATTCTTCACATAAAACGGCCCTGACAGTGCTGTTTTTTGACAGTATTAGTCTCCTGGCTCCCTCATATCCATAAATATGCACATATGGAGAGTGTAATTGGAAGAAAGCAAACAAAATAATCTCCCTAGTTCATCTTTCCTCTTAAAGGTTTGAAAAACAAATATGTCATTCCATGATTAATATTGCAATTATCCTATTTGCCTTTTCGTAAGAAACTCAAAGGCTGTTTTGAAAAGTAACTTGGGCAGCTATGATTGTTGGGATCTGGTTCTTTTCTTTTTAGATTCATTGGTGTAAGGGAGTCTATAGGATATTGCCACTTCCCCTTAAGGACGCTCCCTCACAGTATAAAAGCCACCTTAAAACTCAATAGTCCCACCCAGGGGGAAGTGATACAGAAGGGTTTAGAGCCAGGAGGCCATGGTCCGGGAAGTATAAAAGTCCAGACCACAGCTAGGTTAGGGATGTCCAGAGGGAAAGAGCAATGCTCAACTACATATGCCTCCCCCCTGTACCACTACAGTCAGGTGGGCCAAGTTTGACTTGGGACTTTGCAAAACTGTATACTTGAACTGCGCTGAGGGCAGACGTCAACTGTTATTGAACAGAGACCAGAACGATACCTCTGGAGAGTCAGGACAGAGTCCCACTAAGAGTGCTGCCTTGCTGAGAGATAGAAGTGAATGCCATGGGAGGACATTCTTACATATAAGGACTAGTTTTGTCTATATACAAATGCTAGATGCCTAAAAAATAAGATGGGAGAGCTGGAGTATATAGTGTAAGGAATATGCCGAAAGGAAGAGGGACCCCAGCTACCCACCGGAGAAAAGAGAGCCGGAGGGTAGGAGGGAAGACCCTAGGGATGCTCAGGTTTTGCCCAAAAGGGACATAAAGATGGGAAACTACAACTCCCAGAAGGCCACAGGAGAGCTCCGGGGGAGTAGGGTGCAGAACCAAGGAGCTCCAGAAGAGGGCCGCCAGGGAAAAGGAAAAGCTGATTCTCCCACCTGGTGGAGGAGGTGGTGGAACCGGTGGCAGGAGAAGGAAAAGCAGCCTAGCAGAGTTAATGAAGAAAAGTGTAATCAGCTGGAAAAGGGGTGGGGGGAGGAGAAAATGGACTGGGCTACTGAAGGAGGAGGAGAGAATGAACCAGAGGCGATGGAGCAAGAGGAGGCTGAGCTGGTCTTAGACGAACCCATGGAGCTCTTGGCTATGGCTCAGCCAGCACTGGAGGTATAGGGGAGAGGCCTGGGTCAAAGCGGGAGGAGGTCAGGAGAATAGAGACTGACCCAGAGGGTAGGACCCAAGGCTTTGAGCCCGCGCAAAGCCTAGCTCTATTGAACTGTGCTGAGAGAAGCCAGGCTGTAATTGGACTGTGTTAAAACAGCCTGACTTTATTGAGCTGTGCTGAGAGAAGCCTGGCTGTACTTGGACTGTGTTTGAAACAGCCTAGCTCCATTGAACTGTGCTGAGAGAAGCCTGGCTATAATTGGACTGTGTTAAAAACAGCCTGACTTTATTGAGCTGTGCTGAGAGAAGCCTGGCTGTACTGGGACTGTGTTTGAAACAGCCTAGCTCCATTGAACTGTGCTGAGAGAAGCCTGGCTGTAATTGGACTGTGTTAGAAACAGCCTGACTTTATTGAGCTGTGCTGAGAGAAGCCTGGCTGTACTTGGACTGTGTTTGAAACAGCCTAGCTCCATTGAACTGTGCTGAGAGAAGGCTGGCTGTAATTGGACTGTGTTAGAAACAGCCTGACTTTATTGAGCTGTGCTGAGAGAAGCCTGGCTGTACTTGGACTGTGTTTGAAACAGCCTAGCTCCATTGAACTGTGCTGAGAGAAGGCTGGCTGTAATTGGACTGTGTTAGAAACAGCCTGACTTTATTGAGCTGTGCTGAGAGAAGCCTGGCTGTACTTGGACTGTGTTGGAAACAGCCTAGCTCCATTGAACTGTGCTGAGAGAAGCCTGGCTGTAATTGGACTATGTTAGAAACAGCCTGACTTTATTGGGCTGTGTTGAGAGAAGCCTGGCTGTACTTGGACTGTGTTTGAAACCTCCAAGCTCCATTGAACTGTGCTGAGAGAAGCCGGGCTGTAATTGGACTGTGTTAGAAACAGCCTGACTTTATTGAGCTGTGCTGAGAGAAGCCTGGCTGTAATTGGACTGTGTTAGAAACAGCCTGACTTTATTGAGCTGTGCTGAGAGAACCCTGGCTGTAATTGGACTGGGTTTAAAACAGCCGAGGAGCTGTTGAAGAAAAGAGGGCTGGGGTGGCAAATCCCAAAAACAGGCCCAAGAAAGAAGAAGAAACACATAAAGAGGAAAACAGAGAGCTCGGTGCTGGTGGTGAGGGGGCTTCACGGACTTAGCCAGTAGGAGCCTTGTTTACAATAGAACTAAATAAAGAGGCAGATATAATCTCAGAGACCTGGTGGAAGGAGGTCAATCAATGGGACACTGTTATCAGAGTACAAATTATATCTCAATGATAGAGTGGATCAAATTAGAGGAGGGAATGTAAGAGGGAATTGAGTCAAACAAAATAAATATGCTACATGAAACAGCAGTGTGGAATCCTTGTGGATAGAAATTCCATGTGTAAAGGGAAAGAGTACTGGTAGGACTGTACTGCCATCCACCAGGATAGAATGAACAGACAGATAAAGAAATGTTTACAGAAATAAGGAAAGCTGAAAAATTGGGCAACATTATATTAGTGGGTGATTTCAATTACCCCAATATTGACTGGATAAATGTTACATCAGGGAGCGCTAAGGAGGTAAAATTCTTAGATGTAATAAATGACTGTTTCTTGGAGCAACTGGTCCAAGAACCGACAGGAGGGGAAGCTATTTTAGATCTAGTTCTTAGTGGGCATAGTACGACAAGTAACGGTGCAGAGGAATTGAAAGAAATCTCAATGAACCTGGAAGAAGTACTGAGGCAAATCAACAAGTTAAAGAGTGATAAATCACCTGGACCAAATGTTATACACTCTAGGATACTGAAAGAACTCAAACATGAAACTGCTGATCTACTGTTAGTTGTTAAAATCATCCATACTACCTGAAGATTAAAGGATGGCCAATGTAATTCCCATTTTTTAAAAGGGTTCCAGGGTGATCCTGGAAATTATAGACCAGTAAGCTTGATGTCAGTGCCGAGCAAAATAGGGGAAACTATTATAAAGAATAAAATTACAGAACACATAGACAAACATGGTTTAATGGGACAGAGTCAGCATGGGTTCAGCCAAGGGAAGTCTTGCTTCACCAATTTGCTTCACTTCCTTGAAGGCGTGAATAAACATGGGATAAAGGTGAGCCAGTTGATGTAGTGTATCTAGATTTTCAGAAAGCTTTTGACAAAGGTCCTCATGAGAGACTCCTGAGAAAATTAAAGAGTCATGGGATAGGAGGCAATGCCCTTCTGTGGATTAGGAATTGGTCATTGGAAAGAAACAGAGGGTAGGGTTAAATGGCCATTTTTCTCATTGGAGGATGAATAGTGGAGTGCCACAGGGATCTGTACTGGGGCTGATGCTATTTAACATATTAAAAGAACAAACAAAATGATAAAGGGGATGGAACTGTTCCCATACGAGGAAAGACTAAAGAAGTTAGTCTTTGGAAATAAAAACAGCTGATGGGGGATATGATTGAGATCTATATAATCCTGAGTGGTGTAGAATAGGAGGAAGTGAATCAATTTTTTACTTTTTCAAAAAGTATAAGACCAGGGACACTCAATGAAATTGCATGGAAATACCTTTAAAACAAATAGGAGGAAATATTTTTCACTCAAAGAATAGTTAAGCTCTGGAATTTGCTGCTGGAGGATGTGGTAACAGCAGTCAGCATATCTAGGTTTAAAAAAGGTTTGGCCAAGTTCCTGGAGGAAAAGTCCATTGTCTGTTATTGAGATGGACATGAGGGAAGCCACTGCTTACCCTGGGATTGGAATGTTCCTACTAATTGGGTTTCTGCCAGATACTTGTGACCTGGATTGGCCACTGTTGGAAGCAGGATACTTGTCTAGATGGACCATTGATCTGAGCCAGTATGACTATTCTTATGTTCTTACTTTCTCCCCTACCTATGAACTGAACAGGAACTGCTACCTGACACATTTAACAAATATTATTTCTGTTCACCTCAACCCACTGTTTGGATCCATTTTATC
This sequence comes from Microcaecilia unicolor, assembly GCF_901765095.1. NCBI lineage: Eukaryota > Metazoa > Chordata > Amphibia > Gymnophiona > Siphonopidae > Microcaecilia > Microcaecilia unicolor. Next base: position 208,558,975 of record NC_044031.1, read on the forward strand.
AGGGTTCCAGACCCACCCTCGTTCACATTACCACAGTTGGGTTAGGGTGTCTGATATGTATTTTTTTTGCCTGTTTCATGCTGAGCATTATATCAGTTTTTCACTGATATGTGTGATCCCTTTGAGGTTTGTGGTTGATGCACAATATAAAAACAAAGTTAAAATGATTAAATTGGTTAGCTGTGCAATAATTAAATAACCTTTCACTAAAATGGGTTAAACCCCATGAACTCATGGACAAAGTCAATAGGAGACAACATTGTTCAAAGATGTCAGAAAAGGTGGATGAAGATATTAAAAAGGAATGAAGGTAAAGATGAGCCTTCTGGGATCCAATTTTAGGCAACCTGTAGAGAACTACTGCCAAAATGATCAAAAGAATTTTAAGATATGAATAGTAGAGTCCAATATCCTTAATTCTCTGCTTTGAAGTCAGAAATGTGTAAACAATCGAAGTCATTGCACAGTAAATACAACCGCCCCCCCCCCCCCAAAGAAGTTAGTGTTACATCAAGTTACAGAAATGTAAAATATAAAACCAGTCTTAAAAGATGTATATGAATATCTAGAAGTGGAGGAAGGAGCAACAATACAACAGACTGAGAAAAAAGATCAACAGAGAATATTACCGGAGATTAAAATTAATACTGAAAAATGCTTTAACAGCATGGAATAAGATATAAGCTATTAATCAGCTAGCAATTCCCATGCTTTCCTATAGTTTTGAAACTGTAAACTGCCATTCATAAAGATCTTGAAAACTGGATGTATGACCGAAAAAATTCCTCCATGCACATAAGGTAATTTATAAGAATCAGTGTATGCTGAGGCTGTACATTCCTAGAGCCAAAGGAGGACTGGGGCTTAAAGAAATAATTATACATAACAACTTGCTATCAGAGGTCTCCAGGGCAACTATATAAACAGATCTAACCATTCCACATAGGGAAAGGGCAACAGAATATAGAAAACACCAGTGGCGTTGCGAGGGCAGCTGACACCCGGGGCGGGTCGCCGCTGCGCACCCCCCCCCCGGGTGCAGCGCAACCCCACCCCCGCGAGAACATACCTGGAAGGCGGTGAGGGGAGGGCCAATCCGCCGAGTGCACGCCGCTGGGGGGTGTCGGCGCCTCGCTGGTTCCTTGCTCTCTCTGCCCCAGAACAGGAAGTAACCTGTTCCGGGGGCAGAGAGAGCAAGGAACCAGCGAGGCACCGACACCCCCCAGCGGCGTGCACCCGGGGCGCACCGCCCCACCGCCCCCCCCCTTACTACGCCACTGCAAAACAGGAGGGGAAAAACTCTTTAAAGAATTATGGAGCCCTTTACTAAGTTGCATCAAGCAGCTAGTGCAGGATTTACAGCACAGATCCCCCCCACCCCACCCTACTGTCCCCTGAGACCATGTTAGCTCCCTGATGTGGGAATTGGTGGGATTTGGGCATGACAGCTAGGGCACAGGTCAATACCAAATACTAGATATTATGACTGCCGATAGCACAGCCAAACTACCAGCACCTCAACAGATAGCACCCGGGCCATGCTTCCCCATGAAAACACCAAGATGCCCCACACATCCAAATCTTAAGACCCTTCTGCATTCCTGATCAAAATTTCAAGACCTCCCTCAAGCCCGATGCAAATCTTAAGAACCTCCTACATCCAAATCTCAAGTCCTTCCCCCCAACAACCTAGCTCTCATCCCTTGCCATCAAAACCCTGCCCCCAGTCTACCCACTCTCACTCATAGTCTACCCACTCTCACTCATTCCCTCCCGGGACTCAGCCAAGAGGTCTTAATCATTGGCCAGTGTTTCCCAGGCGGTAGTAATCCATCTTCGATGACATCTGGGTTAGTGCTGATGGCCCTTGGTGGTAATCTTGCGATACTAATGCTAAGGGTCATCCTTCCATATAAAGAAGAACTCCCTTATATGGAAGGATGACCCCTAATGGTAGTACCACATGACTACTGCCAGGTGTTATTAGCACCCTTTTTGGATTCTGGTGCCTATACAGACAGCAGTGAAAGATGATTGCTACCACCTGGGGGAACACTGACCAACAATGAAAACCCCTGGAGTGAGTCCGGGAGTTGGGGGAAGAAGTAAGGGTAGACCAAGGAGGCAGAGTTTTATTTATTTATTTGTTACATTTGTATCCCACATTTTCCCACCTATTTGCAAGCTCAATGTGGCTTACATAGTACCCTAGCGGCGTTCGCCGGTTCCGGTCTGAACAAATACAAATTGTGCACAAGTACAAGGTGTGATTGTGGTAGAATATGGTTCATATATGGTAGATACATTGGGGAAACATTAGGTAGGAAAAGGGAGAGTTGGGGTGAGTCCATTACGTTCTTGGTGTTGTTGTGTAACAGGTACTCTGGTTCTTATGTTGGGTCGGTGGGTAATGCTTTTGGAACAGGTTCGTCTTTAGTTTTTTCTGGAACTTTAGGTTTTGATGACTGGGGGCAGGGTTTACCAGGAGGGGGGCAGAGTTTGTATGTTAGAGGCCTGAGTTGTTGGGGGGGGGAGGGATGAGATTTGTATTAGGGGTGCAGAGGTGACAAGATTTGGATCAAAGATGTGGGTGATGTCTTAGGATTTAAATAGGGAGTGTGGGGTTCTATGTGTTTCATAGGGTTGTGTGAGGAAGGGATCAGGTGCTATTCTGGAGTTCTAAAGAGTGACGGGGATCAGGGAGAGAGATGTAGAAGGGGGGAAGAGCACCTCCATGTCAGACCTGATTATTATTATTATTTTTTAAGTCAACCCTGCATCCTCTTACATGCAGGGACAGGTAGATATATTAGGTTACATAAGTAATGCCATACTGGAAAAGACCAAGGGTCCATCGAGCCCAGCATCCTGTCCACGACAGCGGCCAATCCAGGCCAAGGGCACCTGGCAAGCTTCCCAAACGTACAAACATTCTATACATGTATTCCTGGGATTTTGGATTTTTCCAAGTCCGTTTAGTAGCGGTTTATGGACTTGTCCTTTAGGAAACCGTCCAACCCCTTTTTAAACTCTGCTAAGCTAACCGCCTTCACCACATTTTCCGGCAATGAATTCCAGAGTTTAATTACACGTTGGGTGAAGAAAAATTTTCTCCGATTTGTTTTAAATTTACTGCACTGTAGTTTAATCACATGCCCCCTGGTCCTAGTATTTTTGGAAAGCGTGGGACTAGGGGGCATGCGATTACAATATACTTACTATCTTTTCTAATATGCAGAGGCACTCTCCTGTTACCACCAATAGAGACATTGAATAAAGAAACATATTGAGAATGTGCTGGCACTTATGTAACTTGAAATAAAGAAAAATTTAAAAAAAACACCCCTACACTTCAGTAATTATACTGCAAGGATTAAGTGATGGGACTTGGAGACTTCAGTTTGAGCTACAAACAGAAGAGGGATGGTGGAGTATGAGGGCCTTCATTCAAAGCTCAACATGAGGAGAAAAGATACTGTAGGAAAATCCACTAGGAATGAATCTTTATGCTGAAGAGAATTCTAGTCTGGAAGGGAAACGGCCCTGTATATTTAAACTGAATGTTCGGTTCTAAAGAGCAGATTTACCTAGCACCCATGATACCAACAAGCTTAAAGAATTCAATAAAAAGTAAAGAAATCCCAGACATAGATAAAAGATCTGTGTATTATGTAAGACACAGATAGTATTAAATCAATCCTATATAGCTGTGAAAGAGAAACTACCTCAATGTAACTTTCCCTTTTGTATGAGTTTACAGTAAATTAGTTAAAGCACGCCACCAGAGTCTGTATGTGCGTTACAAGCATGGGACTATACCAGTGGTGATCCTAGGTTGGCTGCCACCCGGGGCGGATCGCCTCTGCGCACCCCCCCCTCCCCGGGTGCAGCGGCGTCCATCCCCCAGGGTGTAGCACGGCACCCCCTGGTGCCATGACACCCGGGCGCATCAACCCCCCCCCCGGGTGTATTCTTAGCTGCTGGAGCAGCCGCACGGCTGCTCTCTGCACCCCTCTAGCAGCGTGCACCCCGGGCGGACCACCCCCCACCGCCCCTGCCCTTGGTACGCCACTGGACTATACACCTTAGGTCTTGAAGGGAAATCCCTTCACCCTGTCATAGAATCTGCCTGAGGAGGTGAGAGTACATGTTATTGAGTGACAGTGAAAGACAGCACCCAGGGAAAACAACTTTTATCCATACCTCTTGGACATCATATTGTCTCTGAACTAAGGTTACACGTATATGAATTTTGCAGCTGATCTTTTTGGTGGCAGTAGAGAGAGGTAAGTAAAACAATGCACTGCTGTTCTGAAAATGTGCATATTTTTCCCCCAATCTAAACGTGTCTCTCAAAACAACTATTTGCAGTCTGCTGAAAAGTATTTGTGCTACTGAAGCACACGCATACCTTCGTCCAGGCTGAGGAAGGCAATTTCCAACTAATTTTCAAAGTCATTTTATCCAGGTAATGGCTTTGAAAATTGTCCTCTTGAAACTTGGAAACTGATTTTGTTCAAAGCTTCAATTCTTATTTTTCAAATTATTTTTTTCCCAAATAAGGCATGAGAGAGTAAGCTGTTATCTCTTGCTCCCTCCCCTTCAAAACACAGGTTGGTCATCGATGGCATCGCAGAACTTCAGCTTTGCTGCAGCCAAACAATGTCCACAAACATATTCATTATCTCAACTAAAATACATAATTCAAAACACAATATTAATATTGAAGATCTATGCTTCATTCTCTTCTATTTTATTTACCTTTCTATTTTAACACTGACATTGGTTTCTAGCATGATCTTTATTGTTGCAACAGCAGAATCTAGTCAACTGCATCTTCACTTCACTTGTACCAATCATTAACAAAATGAGATTTACATTCAATTTGATTTAGGGGTATATTTTTGCATAGCTCCCAGACCATTCATAAATTATCTTAATATCACACAAGATAGGAGGAAATTTGGGGCAGCTGGTCTTTACTAACAGCCACCAAATATGCTCAGTACCAAAAATGCTGAAGTACTACCTTGCTTGGATTTGATCTACAAATCTAGGGTCTTTCTTTGGAATTTTAAGCACACTATATTATAAACCAACTGGTATATATTATTTTATGGCAACACCTGCGCCTTCTTCTGCCAGGGTATATTCTAGCTCCCAAACAGATTAAGGGCATGGTGTGGGCATAGATCTAAAGCTTACAACGCAAAATGCTATAATTTAATCATGTTCAGCGTTCAATCAGATTTGTTATCTAAATATTTTCAGATGGGTTTAAATTTAGCTTCTATAGCATACAAATTAATAATGCATTTTTGTAAACATTTAATGTTACCAAAGGAATTTTAAAAGGATCAAGGGAGACCTGACCTGGGGTTCAGAGAAGACTTGCTTGATACTGTTGATTGGACCATACGGGACACCGCTGCCCTCAAATAGCTGTAGCCATTCCTCTGTCATTTTTTCTAAAAATCTAAAAGGAACAAACAAAGCTTGTGGTATTAAATGTGCACTTGGATTTCAAAGAATGCAGAGTGCCACCATATTGGTTCTTCTAATGTAACAAAAATGAAGCACATGTGTTACTCGGAAATGCAAAAGTTAACCCTAGGGCAAGGAATATGTTTAAACCAATATGTAATTCTATCTGAGTGAAATGATGCAAAACTAAATTATCAGCAATTTCAAATATGGATCATGTATTTCCTCCATTCCTTAATTACCATAATGATCTTCACATTTTAAGACAAAGAGTTGCCATAAAAGACGAATGTCTAAAATATGAAACTGTTCTAATTTTCATCTCACATATCTGATTTAGTGCAGTCCAATGCTTTTTCCTGCCTGAATATCTGAAACACATGTCTGAACTAAGAACTATAAATGTTAGATATAAACATTAGCCACATATTTATTAGCAGTTTCAGTTCCCGTGTGCATTAAGATCAGTCAGGTGTGAAATACAATGCACCATGATCATACCATATTATCCAGGAATATGTCTTTCCGCATCCTGCTGAAAACTGAAGGCGCTGCAAAGAACTCTGATTGAGCAAGTTGGAAACTCTCCGAACTGTGCTATGCATAAAATCTAATAAATTAGCCTTTCAATGAAAACTAGTTAATTACTTAATTTCTCATTTGTCATACAAAATAACCTGGAAGCCATCAGCAAAAATCACCTACAGAAACAAGGCAATCCGGTATTAAGTCCAGTATTTCGAACTGTTGACTGCTGTCTTAGAAAACAGAGCAAAATGTAGTACACAGAGATTGCAGAGATCCCCTTATTACCAACCAGTTTAAAATATAATATATGGATTCCAAAAATCTGTGAGGCTAAAGTAGAAGGAAAAAATTATAGTGCCTCGTAAAACTCTTCACATCCTGCTGTCTAAAACATATAGTTCAAAATGCATTAAAATAGGAGTTTGCTTCATTAATCTACATACTATACCAACTTCTAGTGTAAAGGGACAATATAAGTGAAAACACAGGAGAGGCTTATGGGATCCACAAGCAAACAGAAGACAAAATATGTAGGTCACACGGAGACAACAATTATAAAGTCCTTTTATTAACAGAATGCAACAAGAGCCCAACGTAACCAAGTTTTAATTGAGCTCTTGCCGCATTCTGTTAATAAAAGGGCTTCATAATTTTTATCTCCATGTTAAAGAACAAGGGAAGGGCTTATTTCCAAACCCCTCGAAGTCCAATGCAACTAATATGACTTACCTAGTTTTGGACATAAGCCCTTCAATTATACAAAGCTTTAAAAAAGAAAGTAAAAGAAACCAAAAAGGTCTTTACACCTCTTCACTCGATACTTGATATATCTCTTTTTGCAGCAATAAAACTGACAACCCAGTACGAAAAACATTACTCCAGCTAGGCATGCCACTTCTCACCAGCTGATGTCACATGGAACTACATCAGTCCATTTTTAAAGCTTATAATCGAATGCAACTCCTACATTAGAAGGCATGGGGGGAGTCTGTTAGGAACTGTATCCTGCTGTCCATGGAAAACACTTGACCTTTTTGAGTAGAAATTTGGGTATATCTTGTGAGTAAAATGTTGATGCTGGCAAATAGTTAGCATAAAAGGGCTGTATGTGTTTATAACAACAGGAAGTTTTCACGATAATTGTATTTCAAATCACACAGATTCCTGATGACGCTCTTTTGTAGCGAATAGAGACCCTGATGATGCTCTTTGGGAGTGGAACACGGCACCGTGTAGGGTCGTAATGATCGATACAAGTGATATGGGATACCTGTAAGATATAAGAACTACACAAGCCAGTTTGGGTTTACAACTACGAGTGATGTGATTGGTATACTGGAGAATACACAAGATTCTACAAAATTTGAAGGAACTGTTGTATATATGTCCATTGAACCATTAGACCCATACCAGCGCCAGGAATACTTTACAATGCATATGGACTTGGACGAATAACAAGAAGTGGTAATGCAAGATAAAGGAATGTGAACAGCATGACTTTGTATGAACTTAATTTCTGGTGGGGTTTGGGACTACGGAAGTGTATTGATTTAATATTGCTCACAGTTCGTGTGTAACCCAGATGATATAGTACTGACAATATAATAGTTGGTTGATAGTTTAAGAGAGTTGTGAGTAATTGGATGAGTAGGATGTGGAGTAAGTGAGCTAGAGGATGTGGATTTGATGAGTGGTTTTAAGTATAGGGATATATATGATAAGCAGATGAATAAATAATCTTGCAATATTACATAGTTGTGTTGGTTAAGTACATTGTGATGCAATCTGCAGCTATATTGGAATAGTTCAACCCTAAAATTTCTGATATTGTATGTTTGTTGTAAGTAGCCATGTACTCTCTAAATGGTCCTTTTACTAAGGTGCGCTGGAAAATGGACTGCGGTAGTGTAGGTATGTGTTATGAACGCGCGCAGTCCATTTTCAGCGCACCTTTAAAAAATGACTTTTTTTTGTTTTTGCCGAAAATGGACATGTGGCAAAATAAAAATTTACAAGTGTCCATTTGGGGTCTGAGACCTTACCACCAGCTGTTGACTTAGCGGTAAGGTCTCTCGCGCTAACCATGTGGTAATCGTCTACGTGTGTCAAGCTGGAGTTCTTGCCCGATTTTCGCTGTGCACCAGAAAATAAAATATATTTTCTAGCATGCATAGCGAACACACATAAAAAATGAAATTACCGCACAGGCCACGTGGTAGCTGGGTGTTAACTCCAAACTGGCATGCATTGGGCGCACGTAGGCACCTACGCGGCTTAGTAAAAGGGCCCCTATGGGCAATTTTATAACAGATGGCCTAGTTGGAAAAACAAGTAAACACCTATTTTATAAAATACTATGAGCATTGACATTTATGACTGCTCATGAGCAAGTATAAATGTCAGCGCATTACAGAAGTAGTAGTAGTAGAATTGTATAAATCACCCACATTCCACCCAAATGCCACTCTAAAATACATTTTCATACAGCTTGCAAAAAAGTAGATAAGCAAAGCAGTGGAATACCAGGTCAACAGTAATCAAAAATTTCAAGAAATGTTCATTGGACCTGATATTACTCGCAGATGCTTTATGTTTCAATAATTTTATTGATGAGACAGACCAAAATACAAACAGCAACCGATCCGTGAAGAAACTCAGTTGCTCTCTGGCTAATGTTGCAATGTAATGAGAGACCTGCTCGTATGCAACCTAGTTCCCCAAGAATCTCCTACCCATCTTAGCAGGTCCCCAACAGGAATGGGATTCCCTCCTTCAGTCAATAACTGTTCTAGGCGGGTAATACCTTGGGCGGCCCATTGTGCAAAAACTTTATTAGTAAGCCCTGGCTGAAAGGAAGAATTACCCTGTAGGGTAAGGAGGTCTGTAACAGGTCCCCTCCTAGGTTCCGCACCAACACTCTCCACAAGGCCCTCAATGGATTCAAAATGGTACTCCTCCATAGCCCTGGAGGGAGCTGGTGTTTGTCTATGATGCAAGAGTGAGAATAAATGGTAAGGGACTGTATTTTTTGTGTATGGTGTACAGCACTGCCTATGCCTTGTAGCGCTATAGAAATGATAAGTACTAGTAGTAGTAGTAGTAGTGTACGTCTGAGTCTGGAGACACCAGTCCCCCAAGTGTCGCATTTGACAGGCTTGATTGTATAGTTTCATATCAGGCAGACCCACACTTCCCTGTTCCCATCTCCCAATCAAATACGCAAACCTAACCCTTGGTTTCCTACCCGCCCAGGAAAATCGGGAGATTAAGCGATAAAATGCTTTCAGATCCCTTTGAAGTAACCAAAGAGGCAATGTCTGTAGATAATATAGTCACTTGGAAAACACTACCATTTTCACTAAATTCACTCTACCCAACAAGGTCAAAGGGAGATCCCGCCAACCCTCTAGCAGCCTGCGTGTATCCTCTAGCAACTTTGAAACGTTTAACTGGTCTGTGAGACATCCACAGGCAACAAAATGCCCAAGTAACGAAATGCCTCCCTCGCCCAATGCAGAGGAAACTCTGTACCCCAATCCTTCTCCAGCTGAGCTGAGGAAGATAAAGCCTCTGATTTCCCAAGATTCAACCGCAATCCAGCGTAATCCCCATATTCCGCAATGATCTCCAATAACGCTGGTAACGACCCTTGTGGCTGTGCTAGATGTACTAAAATATCGTCCAGAAAAGCAGCAATTTTGAAAGCCGATGAACCTACCGAGATTCCACTCACTGACTGGGTGGCAACTATCCTGCTTATTTTCGAAGGAGAAGGGCGCCCATCTTCCGACACAAATTGGGAGATGAACGTCCTTCTCCTAAGGTCGCCCAAATCGGCATAATCAAAAGCCGATTTTGGGCGTCTTCAACTGCTTTCCATCCCGGGGACAACCAAAGTTCAGGGGGGCGTGTCAGCAGTGTACCGAAGGCAGGACAGGGCGTGGTTAACAGATGGGCGTCCTCGGCCGATAATGGAAAAAAGAAGGGCGTCCCTCACGAGCATTTGGACAACTTTACTTAGTCCATTTTTTTCATGACCAAGCATCAAAAAGGTGCCTGAACTGACCAGATGACCACCGGAGGGAATTGGGGATGACCTCCCCTGATTTCCCCAGTGGTCACTAACCACCTCCCACCCCCACCCCCCCAAAAAAAAAAAAAAAACTTCAAAAACATTTGTCTTTTTTTTAGAGTATGTCCTTCGCTTTGCCGCAGTTGAGGACGTCCAAAATGTGGGTGTTTCTGTGAGAAGGACATCCATGCCTTTGCTATGCCTCTGACACCCTCTTTATTTATTTATTTGGATTTTGGATCACAAGTAGCAGCAGTGGGATTTGAACCAGCCACCTCTGGATTGCAAGACCAGTGCTCTAACCACTAGGCCACTCCTCCACTCCACTCCCTTGAAATTTGGCCATCCCTGTTGGGGGGGGGGGCAGTATGCAGGTCCCTGGGGGGGGGGGGAGGTATGTGTGTGTCAGTGGAGGCATAACGAAAGCGTGGACGTCCTTCTTTCAAACATTTTGGACGTCCTCATCTGCCTCCCAGAGGGATGGCCAAATTTCAAGGGAGTGGAGTAGAGTGGAGGAGTGGCAGAGTGGCCTAGTGGTTAGAGCACTGGTCTTGCAATCCAGAGGTGGCTGGCTCAATTCCCACTGCTGCTACTTGTGATCCAAAATCCAAATAAATAAATAAAGAGGGTGTTGGAGGCATAGCAAAGGCATAGACGTCCTTCTCACTGAAACATCCACATTTTGGGCATCCTCTACTGCCGTAGCTTCCCCTCCTTAGGAAGGAAATCATGTGCAAATGAGCTAACAGTGAGCAGCTCAATTGCATGCAATTTCCTTCATGCATGCCCGTTCCTTTCCAGATCGGTAAGGGAAGGGCTTTTTCCATTCAATTAGTGGGACCAGTGCACTACAAATGCTGGCTCCTCCCACAACCAAATGGCTTGGATTTGGTCGTTTCTGACATGGGCGTCCTCGCTTTCCATTATTGCCGAAAACCGGGGACGATCATCTCTAAGGTCGACCTAAATTTCATGGTTTGGGCGTCCCCAACCGTATTATCGAAACGAAAGATGGACATCCATCTTGTTTTGATAATACGGGTTGCCCCGCCCCTTTATGGGGCCATTCTTAGAGATGGGCATCGTTCAATTATCCCCCTCTATATCTCCCTGCAGAGGGTCTAATATCAAAACAAAAAGGAGAGGAGAGAAGGGACACCCCTGCTGAGTACCCCTGAGAATCTGAAAGTCATCCGACTCCAGTCCGTTAACCTACACTCGCGCTCTGGGGGTGGAATATAAGGCTTTCACAGCTGAAAGAAAATGTCCCGAGAACCCATACTTAGACAATGTAGCAAAAAGAAAGCTCCAGTGCACTAGATCGAAGCTGACCAGGAGTGACTGCTGATTCGTCTTATGTCGGTATTCCAGAGATGCTATAATTTTCAGAATATTTTTAGCCACCGTGCGTCCTCTCACAAAGCCCACCTAAGAGTCATGCACCAACCTCGGAAGAACCCGTGCCAAACGGTTTGCCATTATTTTAGCTAATAGCTTGACCTCATAATTCAATAATGATATAGGTCGATAAGATTCCGCTATCGTTGGATATCTCCCTGGTTTGGGGATAAAAATAATCCTAGCTGTATTCAACTGTGAGGGTACTTTTAATCAAAGAATTAAACAGATTCGTCAATGGTAACACAATCTCCTCCCCCATGAGCTTATAAAATTCCACATGGTAACCATCTACTCCTGGAGCCTTCAGTAGAGGGCTCTGCCGAATCGCCAAATAAACTTCTTCAGCCAATACCAGCCAATTCAGCACATCTCTATCTGCCTGTCATAGGACGGCAACATTAAATTGTTCAGATAGAGATCACTAGGAAGTCCTTCACCCCCTGGGGCACTGTAAAGTTTTTGGTAATAACAGTGGAATATGTGCCATATCTCCTTATCAGTATGGAAAGTGCCCTGTCCTGTTTGCATAGTCAGAATTCTGGAGTGGCCTGTCTTTACTGCTATGAGACGCGCCAAAATGTGTCTCCCCTTATTCCCGTGTCTATAGAGCATGTATTTATAGTAATTGTGTGATTTAGAGGCCCTCTGGTGTATAAGCTCATTCAATGTCATTTGGAGTTCTAACACTTTCTGCTTGTCTCCTAAAGAGTGCGATTGACCAAACTTCCGCCGGGTTGCTCCTAACAAATGGCCCAGCCGAAGAATCCCTCAATCTCTAGCCCTCTTCCTGTGGTAGGTATAGCTTATAATTTCATCTTTTAAAACAGCCTTCGCGGTCTCCCAATATAGGACCGGATCTGCCTCATGTTCAACATTATGGGATTTATACTCTCTCCAACATTTGAGAAGTACTGCTTGGAAAGCCTGATCTCTATATAATTCCGCAGGGAAGGCCCAACGCCACTCCCATCCCGGTAGGCCTGAACAAAGTACCAATCCATCTGAACCATGCATGGTCCGAGATAACATAAGGCCAATATCCAATTAATTACCAAACCAAAAATCTGCTTCGAGACCAGCAAATAGTTAATACCTGCCTGGGTGGAATGGGCTCGTGACAAGTGTGTAAAGTCTCTCTCCTGTGGGGTGAAGCACTCGCCAGACATCAACTAGGTCTAAATGTCTGCATAAGTTTGGTAGCCCCCTTCCCTCCTGATAACCTGCGGTTTTCACTGGGTGGGACTTATCTAGCATGGAGTCTAAAACTGTGTTTAAAGTCTCCTCCCACCAAAACACTCTCCGCCTCGCTAGCCAGTAACTAGTGTAATCATTTTATAAAAGCGGTGATCGTATTGGTTAGGAGCATTATATATTCCCTAGTACACATTTCTGACCCCCCAACTCTATTACTAGCCTACAAAGCAAAAATTACCCCCAGGATCTATAAAGAGTGGGCTAACTTTGTCTACTATTCCTTTTCTGAACAAAATTGCGACTCCTCCCTTCTTCCCCTGTGCTGCAGCTGCCACACAGTCTCCCACCCACCATGTTTTAAGTTTGGCATGCTCAGCAGCAGACAGATGAGTCTCCTGTAGGAGGGCAATATCAATTTGATGGCATTGATGATGTTGCAGAATGTTTGAGCATTTAATGGGGGAATTAATACCCCCTACATTCCACGTTACCACCTTCAGGGCCCATCCCACCAACCAGCTCTCTCACCAGGCATCCCTTACATAAGTGCAAGGGAGGGCGCCCCAGCCCACACCCCCTCCCATGATCTCTTTCCCAAAGAACACCCCTGTCCCAATCCCAAAAAGCCAACATCCCATTGCGCTCCCCAACAAGCACAAAGTAAACATCCTTAGTTCTTAGACCCCAACCCTTAACGCCCCCTTCCCCCTCCCCTCTCAAAACATCCCTACCCCCCTTCTAACCCTGTCCCCTCCTCTGGACCCTTTTTGGGTTCCCTGCATGGAACCGTCATGTACAACACCACCCACCACACATCCCTCAGATTCAAAACCTCAATAGCAGATGTATCGACCTCAACAACAACAACAACAACAACAACAACAAAATGGAGATTACATGCAATGTAAACGTGTACATCAAGAAATATTTGAAGCTCTGATGACCAGCTTGCAGATTCTCACAAGATTGTTAGCGAGCTCCCCAAGTTGCAGTTCAGTTTCTGCCTGAATTAGGCCTTGTTATCAGGCCTTGGGCAAACTTTCCAATCACCCAAATTTCCATAGCTTGGAAGATTTCTCTAATCATAGCACTGGACATTCATCCTGCGTGACCAAACTGACTCTCACCCCTGGCTCATCGTTGATCCAAAGTGTTCAGAAATTCCTGTGCCTGTTCCACCATATTGTAAGTCTTAGTTTCAGCTTGATATGTCACTCGCAATTTAGCCGGTTACTGAAAGGCGAATCGGATCTTGTGTTCAAAAAGATGTGAGCACACCGGCGAGAATCGTCTGTGTTGTGTGGCTACTGCCACTGAGTAATCTTGAAAACATAGCATTTTCTTGTTATCATGTCATAATTCTTGCCCATTCCTCAATGCTTGCAGTATTGATGCTTTGTGTGCAAAGTTCAGGAGGCGACAAATCACTACTCTGGGTCTCGCATCATGTTGTGGTCGGGGGCCTACATGATAAACCCACTCCACCTGTAGTACTCCCAGAGTGGCCAGCAATTTTAACTGCAGTGTCAGCCAGGTCTCAATAAATCCCAGTAAATCATTATCCCTGAGTACCTCTGGGAGCCCAACAAAGCACAAGTTGTTCCTGCGGGATCTGTTTCTAGATCCTCAATCTTCTCTTCATACACAGTCGCCACCTTCTGCAGGCGTGCTTGCTCCTCCTCCATCTTTGTTACACGGTCCTCCAAGGCCCCATGTCTTTGCTGGTAAGCTGTAAAATCCTTACTTAACTGCCTTATGTGGTCTAAAGCTGCTCTAGCTTATCATCAATGGGGCTTAGTCACTTGTCAAACAACAGTTCCATGGCCCCCGTTACCTCTGTGGCCACCTCTGCAACCCAGGCCAATCCGACTGTAGAGGTGGACGGGCTCGCCGGCGCTGCCATCTTGTCCTCTTAGGGCCGAACTTTCTTCTTCTCTTGTCTCGCTCCCTTCGCTGCCATGGACTGAGGAAAGTTCGTACCAAATCACTCTGTAAGCCTCCGAACGCCAAGCAAGCCCAAAGCAACCAAATTTAAAGGTCGAATAAGCGGTGAATTGAGGGACTAGTGGTGGGATGGCAGGAGCGGGGTTTTTCAACAGCCGCTCCTGAGCATGGTGTCACGTGACCTACCCGCAGATGCTTTAAAACAAAAAGCAGATGTTGTAAAGAAGCAGATAGAACAGAATGATAAATACCTCAAGGAACATGACCCTGTTGCAACATGTTGATCAAGGACTATGAAAATAATTTGAATTTAAAAAGGCAGATAAAAAGGTGAAATTTAAAAAAATTAGAAGAGGACAGGACTATGCCAAAAGTTCTATTCAGATCCTAATTCTACTAAATGGAAGAAGGAAAGAAAAGGCAGTAGACATGAATCTGTAAAAGAAAATAAGAAAGTTCTTCTCAATGAATTATGATGTAAAAAGGTGAATAAATCAGAACAACAAGAAAGTACTAGAAGTGAGAAATATTTTGAAAGACGTAGAAAAAGAATTAGAAGTAATCTGGATGAGGCCTTCTTTTCAATCATTTTTATCGGCCGTTTCTTTCATCAAAGCAACAGCATCATTCAGTGTGCATGCTTTCAAAAGTGTGCAAATTATGGACTAAATTTTATATATCATGCCTAAAATATTGACGCCAAAATGAAATACGCCTAAGTGTATTCTATGAAGTATGCATTAATTTAGGCATACTTTATAGAATAAACCTAAATTTCCATGTGACTAAATTAAATCGTAGGCAGTTATGCTAAGTAAAACTTGGTGCAAATCCTGACACCTAAATTAGATGTATTCAATAACAACGTGAATAGATTTAGAAATGCCCACGACCTGCCCATTCCATGCCCATAGCCATGCTCCTTTTCAACAGAATTTACGCGCATCACGTTATAGAATACGCTTAGTTTTGCATGTAAGTTCCAATTAATGCCAATCATTGTCAATAATTGCTTGTTAATTGGCAATTATTAGCGCTGATTGGCTTGTTAACTAATTAAGGGCCCCTTTTACCAAGCTGCACGTTGGCACCTTTTACCACAACGGGTAAAAGGTAGGTCTTTTTTTTTTTTTTAAAGAAGTGGCCGTGCAGCAAGTGAAGCACTTCCTGCGCGGCCATTTCGGGGGGGGGGGGGGGGGAGCCCTTACAGTCACCCACTGAGGTGGCGCTAAGGGCTCCCATGTTAACCCAGCAGTAACCATACAGCAAGCGGCCCTGCCCAATTACCAACAGGTACACACCAGCACTATAAAAATAAATATATTTTTGTAGTGCTGGATATGACAGCACACTGGGGGTGGGAACTACCACCGGGCTGCTGCAGTAGCCCAGCAGTAGTTCCTTTTTAGCAAGCGGTAAGCTTGTGTTGGGCTTACCGCCGCTTTGTAAAAGTGGTACTAAGTTGCATGCGCAAATACAGAATACGACTGTATTTGCACACACAACTTATGTCAAGCTACATAGAATCCAGGGGTATATGGGAAATGGGCATACTTTTTTGGAAAGAAAGTGAACACTTCCAGAAAGAACACACACTCTTTTCCTGGTAGTGCACACATGTACAATGGGAGCACTACTGAAAAAGAGTATGCACTCCATTCAAAAGTATGTGCCCTCTTTCCAAATAACGTGCACTCTTTTGAAAGAGAATATACTATTATTAGCTAATGAGAAAGCATAAATTTTCTTGTTTTCTGATTGTTTTTTGTATTTTAATGGCATGCAACAACATGGGATATGATGTTGGCAGTTCGAATGTCTTGGCAAATGATAGCCCTTCCCTAATATGCATTCACCCAACATTTCTACATGCAGAATTATTATGAAATCTCTACAAAATAGAGGGTGGGCAATTTTCTCAGAGTCCAGTTCTGTGTATAAAATGGTGTGCTATCTGTAGAAGTGACTTTTCATTACTATTCACCCCATTAATATCCTGTACAGAACAAAATTTCATAAATAACTTGAAGATTATGTACCAACTCTAGTGAGCTTACCGTACTGATAATATCCCAACAAGTTCTTTCCTGTGTTTCACCCTGAGCTTGTTAGTTTTATACTTGGAATCATTGCACAGTTCAGGTAATTTCAGGATCTATAAAGAAACAAAAGAAAATATGTACAGAAAAATTAATGCAAACTTCTTTAAAACAATACGATGCCAGCTGTTGAAAGCAATTTTGCTTATTTTGTATACAACATCAGTATTAGAATCCTTACTCTTCTCTCAGATCACGTTCAGTATTTGGTTGGTACTTCTTGTGGCAGAGGATCCTGGAAGGCATTTCACTAGGTTGGGTCCTTTGAACTGTGTTCCTAAGTTAATGCCTCTGATAATGGAGTCTCCTAGCAGTGAAAAATTTCTGGTTTGCACTGGTCTGTCTTTGTTTTGGGGATACCTCTTGGATTGTGTTACATTCCTTGCCTCTGGTTCCATATCAGTGCTTCTTTTCTGAGCATCATAATGCACCAGTGCCGCAAAGGAATTATATAAGGGCAAAGGTTGGAAGGGTGTATGCCTCTGCATCACAGGTCGTAATTTACCTGAGCTTACTTTGACCCATCTATTCCAACTGCTGATTTATTCTCTGTGGCTAGAAATTGGGTAATCCTGGAAGCTTCCTTAATTGTAGCCAATTCCTTCTTCAGGTTGATTGATTTCACCTTAACCCCTTCATCTATGCAAACAATGTTACAATATACATTCCTTACAAATCTAAACTGACAGAAATCACCAACGAAATCAAGAAAAGCTTGAACATCATGGACTCTTGGGCAAATGAATTTCAACTAAAACTCAACAAAGAAAAAACACAGTCTTATCCTCTCATCACAACACAGCGCAGACAACCCCACAATTATCAACACCCCAGATTACACCCTCCCTATCTCAGAAAACCTGAAAATCCTCAGTGTAACAATGGACTGCAACTTAACACTAGAGAGCCAAGTGACATCCACAACAAAGAAAATGTTCCACTCAATGTGGAAACTCAAACGCGTAAAACAATTCTTCCCGAGGGAAACATTTCACAACCTGATACAATCAATGGTACTAAGCCAGGTAGACTACTGTAATGGAAGGATTGCTTTTCAACCCTGCTTTTATCGATAATGAACTCTGAAATCTTCTGTCTTTGACCCAAAGTAACTTTTCTTGTAAATACAAAAACAAGTTGGAATGCAGAAGATAAGACACAGCTCTAATTAATTTGTTATGTGAAGGGAAAGATGGCACTTGTTTTCCAGGCCCAGCTTGCCCACCTGGACTTGGAGAGCACGTGACCATGTTCCCACAGTATAGCTTGTTTACCTAAACAGAGAAGTATTCTGTAATTTTCCCTAGCTCTGAACATGAGCTCTGAGCCTAATAAAAAGGGGAGTTTCTTTCAGTGAAATTGGGAGCTCATCTGTGAGTAACATACGTACTGCACAGAGGATCTGTTCCTGGTCTAAAAAGCTCCTGGCTTTCGCTGTAACGTGCCCCCCCTCCCAGTTGATGATAAGAACCTGGATGATGTAAGGACCAGTGATGTTGTATGTATAGTGTACTATTGCTTCTTTTCCTGGTCTAAGAACTCATTGTAGAATTTAGCACCTCTAATAAAGGTTTCATTTATCTAATACGAATCCAAAAGAATCCACAGTAATTATTGAGTAGTCTGTGTCTGTGAGACAGGCTGTAAATCCATAGCAGTACAACTACAGCAATGGAATTTATGCGGGATGCAAAGAACAAACATTAAAGAAACTTCAGACTGCTCAAAACACGGTAGCTAGACTTATCATCGGAAAAACACGATTTGAAAGCGCAAAAACCCTACGCAAAAACCTACACTGGCTCTCAATCAAAGAACGCATTGCTTTCAAAATCTGCACCCTGGTTCACAAAATTTTCTACGGTGAAGCCCCAGGATACATGACAGACTTGATTGACCTACCAACTAGTAACACATCCGAATCAACACGTACGCACCTAAATCTGCACTACCCAAGCTGTAAACGACACAAATACAAATCAACTTACGCATCCAGTCTCTCCTACATAAGCACACAACTGTGGAACATATTACCAAAAGCCTTGAAAACTACTTAGACCACCTAAACTTCTGGAAAAAACTAAAAAATAACCTGTTTAAAAAGGTATACCCTACCAATCCAACATAAATGCCTAATCTCTGCAACACAACAAAACTAAAGTACGTAATGGACATAACACAACTCTTCCGCTGTACGATTCCCAAATGTGGCTGTGCCACATGAACGTTATCTTACCACAACATCACTTTGTATTTGTTTACACCGGAGTCTACAAACGCAGCTCCAGTACTATGTAAGCCACATTGAGCCAACAAATAGGTGGGAAAATGTGGGATACAAATATAACAAATAAATAAATAAATCTTTCATAGCTGATATTTGGAGACAGGTGGGGCAAGTTCTAAGGTTCCAGATGGTTTGCCTTAGGATTAAAGAGCAACATGTATTGCACTGAATGAAGGTCGTGTTAATGTTTCACAAGTGTGAAAAGGTGAAGTGTGTTAAGGGATATGAATGAGTATGATTGACTAATATAGGGTTTAATGAGAAAACTTGGCTCCTGATTTGCCAATATAGGGAGAGTTAACCCAGGGGTGGGTGGGAGAGGAGTGGGTAGGGAGGGACTATACAGTGAAGATGAAGATTTGAAAACCTTTTCAGAGGCCAGAACCTCTGCAAGAGAAAAGAAAGGGAGGGTTTTTTTTGTTGTTATTTTTTTTTCCTTTATAGGATGGATGAAGGTAAAGTCAGCAGATTATCAAGGAGATATTAAGAGAAGGGGACACAGGTAAGAGCAGGTTAGAATCTATGAATCAAACCAAACTATAATCTGAAAACTTCAATGCTTAGCTCTCTGGCAGGCAGAAATCCAAAGCAAGCAGGTATCAAGGCAGTGGCTTGTACCGGAAAGATGCTGGGATATATAGGCAGAGGCAAAAGTAGCAGTAAAAAGAGCACGATTGTGTAGAGGTCATAAGTCAAGACTCAGCTAGAGTATTGTGTTCAATTCTGGAAGCTGTACTGAGAAAAAAAAAAATAAAAGATAGGCTAAAAAAAGGTCCAGATAAATGTAAAGCCTCTGTTGGAGGAGCAAGCCATTACAATTAAGGAAAATGTCATTAAAATTTGTTATGGCTTATGATAATGGTTTCCCAACTGAATTCAACTTTATCAATGATTATGTTACAGCTGTTATCAATTTTTTCCACAAAAATAAACATATGTTAATATCATATCTATGTTCTTCAATTTCAGTGTTTCAAACTATGACAAACGTTTCAACATCACAAGAACAGCCTTAAGTATTTATGCCCATTAAACATTTAAATTCTTTTACTAAACTTACCCCCCCCCCCCCCCCCGTTTACTAAGCTGTGCGGCAATGCTGACACAGCCAATTCCAAGTGAATAGCTGTGTCCACATTAGCACATGGCAGCCGCTAGTGCGGCTTAGTAAACAGGGGGGTTATTTAGTTAAATTAAGAACTTGACACTTTGTTTCACATTTTTATCTTAACAGGTACTATATTTCACACTGCAGATCCCCAGATAAAGAATCCTTAATCAGGTATTAATTTATTTTCCCCTTTTCTCTCTATTTTTAATTTATGTGTCTGTCAATTTTTGTGTCTGTTTCTTTCTTTTCTGAGTGCACACATTTGTTAATTATTCATTGGGAGGATGTCCCTCAGGTAACTATTTCTTCACTCTTCGTTCTTCTCCTTCATCCTACTTTCTATCTATAATAAATAAACAAAGGTAAAACCTATATCTTCCTATATGTGAGCACGTTTCTCTTTTAGTGAATCCTTTTTCTTCACGCTTCTATTTGTTTATCTATTGTGATAGAGTCACATCCAGGATAGTTGGGTTAAAGCAGTTTCAGCCTCAAATACAAGTCACAGAAGGCATTGCAGGCAAGGAGTCAGGGGGTGAGATGAAGAACCCGGATTGGACTCCTAGCTGCAATAGGGGAAGACATGGGTGTAAGCTGGCAGGACGTGTAGATTGGCTGCCACTAGGGGGAAAGAGAGATAGGAAACCCTGTGTGCAGGAGCTCATCATTAGTCTAATGCTCAACTCAGCTGGTATGGGTGTGGGGGAAGCTAATGGAAGAAGAATGATTGATTGTGGTAGCAGAAGCCAGGGATTGATTAGGCAGGTGGGAAGGAGTCCCAGGGAAGAGAGAAGCACAAGGAGAGAAGAGGGTAGAGTGAAGCAGATGCAGGGTGAAGTCCCTTGGGTGTGAGTCCCAAAAGTATTTGCAGGCTGAAAACCCTTGGGTAATAGAGGTCCCCAAAGTATTGAATCTACCAGTGAAGCCCATGTAAAGGGGCATCCCTTGGGGTATGAGAAATCCCTAAAGTATGGAACCCCTCCTGAAGGTAAAAAGAGTAGAAGGTAGAAACTGCTGCTTTGTGATTTAACTGTGATGATGAACTGAATGAACTGCTTCTATTTGGAACTGAACTACTGTTTATTGTGCACTGGATAAAGAGCCCAGACTGGAGCTGACTGTGAGCCTGTATTGAGTCCTGGTATGTGCTGATAGCCTACTGCTTAAAGCGGACTATTTGCCACACACTTTCAGGTGGCTTATATGTGCTTAAGATGGAAGGTGAATGCTGCTGTTGGAACTGTGTATCAGGTTTACTAGAAACCTGCATGGAATAAAGTCCTTATGATTGCAGTTGCTGGTGGACATTTATTTCTTGACTGTACCGGGAGCCTGTGGCTGGAGGAGATTGTTCTATCCTTGGCTGCACCTAGAGGTATCTGGTTACAAATGGCACTTTCCCAGATGGGACTGAACATGGATCCATGCGAGCCGGAGAGTCTGGTCGTGGTGGCCTAAATGCTTAAATCCTGGATGACTCAGGTAAGAGGTACCTAGGGGGGCCAAGGCTGGATAAAGAGTGGGCAAAGGAAGAAAAGCGGGGAAGACCAGGAGAGGATTGGGCTGGCTTTAAAAGGGAGACCAGTGTAAAGATATCACACTTGGGTCTCTTTCTTTTTTTTTTTTGGCTTTACAGGGTGAATGCGGTGGAGCCGGAGGGAAAAGCCGGAGCCGGAGTGGAAATCTGGAGTGGGATGCTGAGAGCTGGACGCTGGAAACCGGACGATGGGATGCTGGGAGCAGAAGCAGGTAGCTTGGGCCGGAATCTTCATGAGGTCTGAAGACAGTGAGGCTCTGTCTAGAAATGCGAATCCCTGGGAAGGTCCCAATGGGACTCGAAATTCCTTAAGTAGGGGGGTATATGATAGAGTCACATCCAGGATAGTTGGGTTAAGGCAGTTTCAGCATCAAATACAAGTCCCAGAAGGCACTGCAGGCAAGGAGCCAGGGGGTGAGATGAAGAACCCGGATTGGACTCCTAGCTGCAATAGGGGAAGACATGGGTGTATCCTGGCAGGATGTATAGATTGGCTGCCACTAGGGGGAAACAGAGATAGGAAACCCTGTGTGCAGGAGCTCATCATTAGTCTAATGCTCAACTCAGCTGGTATGGGTGTGGGGGAAGCTAATGGAAGCAGAATGATTGGTTGTGGTAGCAGAAGCCAGGGATTGATTAGGCAGGTGGGAAGGAGTCCCAGGGAAGAGAGAAGCAGAAGGAGAGAAGGGGGTAGCGTGAAACAGATGCAGGGTGAAGTCCCTTGGGTGTGAGTCCCAAAAGTATTTGCAGGCTGAAACCCCTTGGGTAATAGAGGACCCTAAAGTATTGAATCTACCAGTGAAGCCGATGTAAAGGGACATCCCTTGGGGTATGAGAAATCTCTAAAGTATGGAACCCCTCCTGAAGGTAAAGAGAGTAGAAGGTAGAAATTACTGCTTTGTGATTTAACTGTGATGATGAACTGAATGAACTGCTTCTATTTGGAATTGAACTACTGTTTATTGTGCACTGGATAAAGAGCCCAGACTGGAGCTGACTGGGAGCCTGTATTGAATCCTGGTATGTGCTGATAGCCTACTGCTTAAAGGGGACTATTTGCCACACACTTTCAGGTGGCTTATATGTGCTTAAGATGGAAGGTGAATGCTGCTGTTGGAACTGTGTATCAGGTCTACTAGAAACCTGCATGGAATAAAGTCCTTAAGATTGTAGTTGCTGGTGGACATTTATTTCTTGACTGTACCGGGAGCCTGTGGCTGGAGGAGATTGTTCTATCCTTGGCTGCACCTAGAGGTACCTGGTTACACTATCTTCCCTAAAATCAAAAGATAATTGACTATTTCCTAACTATACCACCCAAATCTTTAATTGCATTTGTTATACTGCCTAAACTGTCACACAGAGCAAAGCTTTACAGACCCAAAACCAGTTGGAAAAGAACTACAATAAGATTAGACGGGTAAGAACACGCATACAAAGAGTCAAATGTTTAAGGAAAAGGTGGGAAAGGAGGGAGGATGACAGATGAAAGGGATATGGGAAGGGGAAGGGAAAGCGTGGTGGAAACAGACTAGAATTAGTCTCCTGTGCACAAAAGGTTGTTAGAATAGTGAGGTTTTGATAGCAGATTTGAAATTAGTCAAGTTTGATTCACTCTAAATTTCAAGAGGCAAGCTATTCCAAAGGAAGGAGACAGTGAATAAGAAAGCACATTGCCTTGTGTATTTGTGCTGAGCCTGATTAGACTTGGGAGGACCATATGAAAATCGTTTAGGGAGTGAAGGGTGAGAGAAAGTGTGTATAGTATCATGAGAGTGCTAAGATATAGAAAAGCCTTAACAGCCTGCAAGAGAATTTTATACTGGCTTCAGAAAGGTATCAGGAACCAGTGATGATCTTTCAATAAGGGTGAGGCTCAACCAGTTCTGCTGGCAAGACGAAGGAGGAAAATGGCAGTATTTTGGAGAGTTTTTAATTTCTTTAATGCAGATACAGAAAAGCCAGTATAGATGGTATTACAATAGTCAAGTTTGGTGGTAAATAGAGACAAAAGAAGGCATGGAAGGAATTGTGGTTGAAGAATTGCCTGACAGAACAAAGTTGTCTTAAAGTAAAAAAAACTCCTGATCTTAAAACATGATATTTGAGGAGCAAAAGAGAGCTGTGTGTCAAGCATGACCCCTAGATATCGAAAGAATCTATGGGGGTGATTGAAGTACTCATAAGATTAAGACTATGAGTTGGTTTAGTTGGACGACCTGTAATCCAGCAAGCAATCGTATTATCAGAATGTTACCAAATTACCAGTACAGTCTTCACACATCCAGTTGTACTACCATTCTTATAAACACAATTCTACTTACAAATAATATTTATTTATTTTATAGTTGTAACACCAGTAACTATTAATTAAAGGTTTCTCCCAAATACATGGAGGATTAAATGTAATTAACAGAAAACACTTACAGTAATACTTGCACTAGTAATTGCTTTGCTCTAACATCTTCCAACATATGTTTGTTTTAGTTATTATTTTAACCAACCACGTTCTCACACTCCATTTGCCAATTATACAACCCAGAATGAAGTCTAAGTTCAATTACAGTTTAAATTCAATATTCAAATATTCAATGGGGTGGGTTCCACTTGGTGGCAATTTCTCTCATTGTAAAAGTTGATAAAAACACTGCTGGCTTGTACTAACCTTTAATACTATGATTGCAGCTGGAAGAGTATACTCTTCCAGCCACCCTCAATTCCTTCACTCACTGCTTGCTGCCGTAGGAATAAAATGAGCTGTTTCAGCAATGCTCCTAAAACGTTTTATTGATGTACTGCTTAGACTTTTCTCTGCAGAGTCTGATGTCTTGATGATTCAGAGTCAATGTATTGACAATCAAGGGACCTATTTACTAAATCAAGTTGGCTGTTTAACATGGCAATTACTATACACTCACGGTAATAAAGAAGCACTTCATCAGTTAGAGCACAGTAATTTAAGCATTAACCACCTAATGCAGTAAAGGGCGGGACATGCCGCCCCGGAGTGTCCCTTACAATTATGCAGAAAATTTACAGTTAATCTTGAGGTACTTACTGAGCATTAACTATTAATGCAGCAGATAAAAAAGCCTAGTTAACACTACCGAAAGAGATGTATCTAACTGCATTGTGTTACCTCACATTCAGTCAATTTAGATTTAAAAGATTTTCTCTGTATTATTAAAATGAATAGTAAGATCCTGGGATACCCCTAAAAGTGAAGAGCTGGGAGCACAGAGGAGCAGGTAGCCCTTGGAGATGTAAAGTTGCCTGCATATTGAAGGGGGGAGGACTTAGGGAGAAGCTGGCCCCAGGAAGCAGATGTCTGCAGACAGCCAGGAAAAACTGGCGGTATCATTTGGAGATGCTCTGTTTGTATATTTGGAGGAAGACTTAGAGGAAAAGCTAATCCCCAGAAAGTTGCACAGTGGCAAAGGCAGTGGGAAAATAAACTACAGCCTGAAGAAGGTTTGGGAACCAGATATCTTTTAAAGTGTTCTTCAGTGTTCTAGTTGCACAGAGGGAAAAGGGCTTAGAAGAAGCTAATCCCTAGAGAACTGCAGAGAAGATACAGGGCAGAAGAAGCTGGCAAGGGAAAGTAAGCAAACCTTTAAAAAAGCCTGCTTTTGTGCAGGGAAAAGCCAGCAAGAGTTTACATATAATCCTTGAAGGGTGGGTTTAGCTCTGGTTAGGACAAGAGAATCACTGGAAAACCCTGGGCTAGGGAAGTGCCTTCATGGGGAAAGGTTTGTGATTCTGAAACGAGGTTCTCGAAGAGAAGAGTGTAACCCCTGTTACAAGTTTAAACCCAGAGGCAAGGTTACTGGGGGGGAGGAGGCTTGAATTCTGCTTAGCACGTTCATGTTACAGCAATTAGCTAAGGGAAATGGGACTTGATATACCGCCTTTCTGTGGTATTTTGCAACTACATTCAAAGCGGTTTACATATATACAGGTTCTTATTTCGTACCTGGGGCAATGAAGGGTTAAGTGACTTGCCCATAGTCACAGGGAGCTGCAGTGGGAATCGAACCCAGTTCCCCAGGATCAAAATCTGCTGCACTAACCACTAGGCTACTCCTCCACTGTTTATTGTGGACATGCTTTGTTGTTCAGACTAAGGAATATAGAGAGTTTTAAGACTGACCTTCCAATATTAGAAACTCATCTGAAGAATGTTTGGCTATGTTTGTTTAAATGCTTTTGGTTGTATAGAAGGAACCAAGACATTTTGTAACAGGAATTTGTGTTCACCCTTCTGAGTGAAGGTAAGGAAGTTCATACTTCTGAATTAAACTGAATAAAGGAATGACACTTTGAATGTGAGAGCATAGTCTTTTACTGAGTGCTAAGGAAGCTTCTGGAGGGATAGCAGCTGGGGAAGAAAAGAGGGAGGGCCTGCCACTAGAGTGGGGCAGGGTGAAGTGTAGACAGAGTTCCCTCTTCAGGAGAGACCTCCCCGGCTGACACTGGCTCCAATACAGGGAATTGTTGCCCAAGCAGAGGAGTGAACCTGGAATGGATGCCAGGGTGCCCCCTAGCTATGAAAATATTCAGGGCAATAACAGTGACTACCTCTAGATATCTAGTGTGGTGAGTTGCTGGCCTCATCAAGACAGCAGTGATATTCAGCTGCTACTCGAATAATTTAGGACAGCAAAATACTGTCCTACAGAACTATTTGGATAAGCTATCTGGACAGTTATTCGGACAGCTTGTGTCTCTGCCACAGTCTGCCCCAGCTCTATCCACACAGTGCTGAGGTGGCCTGTAAAGATATCCAGCAGCACTATCCGGAATAGTTATGCCGAATATCTTTCTCAGAGGCATTTATCTGGGTAGAAGGTGCTGTTACCTAGATATGATTTTAAATACTTGCCCCACTGAAAATATGATACTGTTATTTTAAACAATTTAATCGAACAGGAGAGGCACCTGCCCAGTTAAGTTACACTGACTGACTGACCTCCAGATTTTCAGTGGCACATAGCCAGACAGTGCCACTGAAATTCCAGACAGACAACCAACCAAGGCAATAACTGGTTTGAGAAGGGCCAGGACTTACCTAGTTAGCTAGACAGAGCCAGGATTTGCCCAGTTATCAGTAGCAATGATTTTCAGTCTACTAACCAGATAAGTGCCCAGAGTAAGTCATTTTGGATAGCTCCCTTACCTTCATCCACCATATTTCCTCAATCACGAACAGCTCTTTTTACAAATTACGTATGATCCATTCCATCCGTTCCCTTCTGGACTCCACTGCTCTAATATTCTTCTCCACTCACTCGTCCTCAGCCAGTTTGATTGCTGTAACTCTCTGTACCATGGGATCAGGGTTAAAGACTCCATCGCCTCCAGCTCATTGAAAACACCTCTGTAAAGCTTCTCGCTGGCCATAACAAATACGACCACGTTACTAAAAGAAGCCCATTGGCGCCTTGTCCCCCACATGTCTTCTTACAGCTCCTCCTTCTGGTTATAAAATCCGTACTACCGGTCATCCTTCATTCCTTCATCAGTACCTCATCCCCTACTATCCATCCGATAATCTACATCCCCAGCAGCAGCATAAATTCACTGTCCCATCTTTTAATGAGATCTCTCATATCACTATCAGGCGCTCTCTTTTCTGAATAAGCCCAGAGCTCTGGAATGTATTACCCTTACCCCTCAGGTTTTAGCCCACCCTCACGTTTTTCAAGGCTGAGTTAAAGACCAACTTTTTTCAGACTGCGTACCCCTAATCATTTGCCCTCAGGGGAGTCCTGGATGTCACAGTAACCCTTTCCCTGCCCCTTCTTTACTATAAATATTGTAGTTCTTCCCCCTCCCCCCTTTCCCTAGTTCTTCTAGTCATTGTGGGAGGGGGGGGGGGTCTTTATTTTGGAACTTTCAATTTTTACTGAAATCAGAGCAAGAACATGCAATAAGGCATATTTTCAAAGGACTTACAGTTACATAGAAACTTATGGAACTTTGTAAGTCTAAGTGCTTTGAAAATTAGCCCTAATGTCTTATAAATGCAGGGGCTATGAACACTAATAACATGTTTCCATGTATATCCTTCTTATCCTTCTCACATCTAGAATATTGAGCATAATATAAGACGTTTGGGGTTACCAGTATTGATGTACCCCCCCAAATTGAAGGGTCTTCTTTCCTGGGCATCCTGTAGACTTGAAGCTGCATGTCCCATGCAAGGTCCGGTTCTTGACTACTTGTGAACCGGAATGGATCCTCTTCTACTTCTATCCCTCTGCCTGTCGGCGTACCTCAGGATTCTGTTCTTGGTCCCCTCCTCTTTTATTTTTTTTTTTGTTACATTTGTACCCCACACTTTTTCCCACTCATGGCAGGATCAATGCGGCAGGCAATGGAGGGTTTAAGTGACTTGCCCAGAGTCACAAGGAGATGCCTGTGCCAGGAATTGAACTCAGTTCCTCAGTTCCCCAGGACCAAAGTCCACCACCCTAACCACTAGGCCACTCCTCCACTCCTATCTCCACTACCTACACTTCTTCCCTTGGTTCATTAATCTCATCCATGGCTTTCCTACCATCTCTATGCTGATGACTCCCAAATCTACCTTTCTACCACTGATATCTCACCTTGCATCCAAACCAAAGTTTCAGCGTGCTTGTCTGACATTGCTGTCTGGATGTCTCAACGCCACCTGAAATTAAACATGACCAAAACCGAGCTTCTCATTTTTCCCCCCCAAACCCACCTCCCCGCTCCCCCCATTTTCTATTTCTGCTGATGGCTCTCTCATTCTCCCTGTCTCCTCAGCTCGAAACCTTGGGGTCATCTTTGACTCTTCTCTCTCCTTCTCTGCTCATATCCAGCAGATCGCCAAAACCTGTTGTTTCTTTCTTTACAACATCCGTAAAATCCGCCCCTTTCTTTCCGAGCACTCTACCAAAACCATCATCCACACCCTTGTCACCTCTCGTTTAGACTACTGTAATCTGCTTCTTGCTGGCCTCCCACTTAGTCACCTCTCCCCTCTCCAATTGGTTCAAAACTCTGCTGCCCGTCTCGTCTTCCGCCAGGGTCGCTTTACTCATACTACCCCTCTCCTCAAGTCGCTTCACTGGCTCCCTATCCGTTTTCGCATCCTGTTCAAACTTCTTCTACTAACCTATAAATGTACTCACTCTGCTGCTCCCCAGTATCTCTCCACACTCATCCTTCCCTACACCCCTTCCCGTGTACTCCGCTCCATGGATAAATCCTTCTTATCTGTTCCCTTCTCCACTACTGCCAACTCCACACTTCGCGCCTTCTGTCTCGCTGCACCCTACGCCTGGAATAAACTTCCTGAGCCCCTACGTCTTGCCCTATCCTTGGCCACCTTTAAATCTAGACTGAAAGCCCACCTCTTTAACATTGCTTTTGACTCATAACCACTTGTAACCACTCGCCTCCACCTACCCTCCTCTCCTCCTTCCTGTACACATTAATTGATTTGATTACTTTATTTTTTGTCTATTAAGATTGTAAGCTCTTTGAGCAGGGGCTGTCTTTCTTCTATGTTTGTGCAGCGCTGCGTATGCCTTGTAGCGCTATAGAAATGCTAAATAGTAGTAGTAGTAGTAGGTACAATGATCTGGGAGACAGCAAGAACCTTTGCAGTGTGAAGAGGCAGGGGTGAGTCCATCTTGGGCAGGGTTAGCTGAGGTTGAACAGGCGTCAAGCATGACTGAAAACAGGTTGGACCCCCAGGCTAGAATATCTCAGGAGCGCCAGTCAGTATGAGGTTCATGTTTCTGCGACCAAAGAAGCCCCAAAATGAACTGATGGACAGATCTGGGGAGTATATGAAACGTTATCATTGATTGATGCTGAGAATCCACCTGAAGGGAAATAGGTTGGGTAATAACCCACAGATGCCCTGGAAGTGGGTCTCCATAGACCTAGGAGATACAGAGGGGTTCTCTCAGGTGGATTCACAGAAATGTCATACTGGCATATCAGCCATTCATCCACAAAGTTCCTGGCTGCGCCAGAATCAAGATGAACTTGGACAACAATCTGTTTATTTTCCCATTGAAGGATAGAGTAAAGAGGGAGGTTGAAACAACTCAGGAAGGACCTAGGGAAGTCTCCCCCACCATTTCTAGGTCTTGTAGGTTTCTTGGGACATCAATTAGCACAATTTAGACCAATATCTTGTGTTCTCTGACACCTTTTCTCATCCTACGAAGTCGAAAATGTTCTATCTGGGTGGCAGGAGGAGCAGACCATCTGTGGGTCTGTAGGGTCTTGAAACAGGGGTGTTGACTGCCATAACACAGCATTTGCCTCCACATTCCTTAGCCTTCTCTTGAAAGCAGATGTCCACCTTGATGCATATGGAAACCAGGTCATCCAAACTGGTGAGAGATTCTGTACCGCCAGTTCATCCTTAATGTGCCCCACCAGACCCTGCCAAAAGACAGCCACCTGAACTTCCTAATTCCACTGCAGATCTGAAACCGGGTCGGAATTGAATGGCGTACTGACCCACAGTTAGTGTCCCTTGTTTATTTTTGTTACATTTGTACCCCGCGCTTTCCCACTCATGGCAGGCTCAATGCAGCTTACATGGGGCAATGGAGGGTTAAATGACTTGCCCAGAGTCACAAGGAGCTGCCTGTGCCTGAAGTGGGAATCGAACTCAGTTCCTCAGTTCCCCAGGACCAAAGTCCGCCACCCTAACCACTAGGCCACTCCTCCACTGTTGTAGGCACAGGAGCTGAGCCAGCGCCCTCTTGCAGGCTATAAAGGAAGTGCTAGATTTTCAGGAAGTAAACAGATTCTTCTTGGCATGGAATGCTACTGGAGACCACAGAGAAGAGGTGAGGAGAATGACAGGCTGTCTTCTTCATCCCAATCTGAAGTAGTTAGCACTCACAGGAAAGAAATTGAGCAGTGTTTAGTTTTGACTATAAGACTACCAGCACCTATTCAGGAATACACAGCTGCAGGAAAATCATCCACCAGGCATACCTTACATGATCAAGAGGGAAAGATTTTCCATATAGTATTTCAAGAATGATGACAACCCTCTTTAGGTATCTGCATACCATTACTGTATTTCCAATAAGCTTGTCTACATTCATGACTTCTTTATCTCTTATACTCTTTACCTTCTTACACTAATTGAGACTTGGCTATTCCCTGAGAACTTAACTTCAATGACAGAGGATTGCAAGTGAAGCGATCTTTTTTTTGCTATACATCTTATTTGGTAGGCTGGAATGATGGTGTCTGACTGATGCTCCATTCCTTTTCTTTAACTGAGGCCCGTTCTTTCTACCTATTCACCCACTATCTTTCTGACAGTTGTCATTTCTCAACAAATTTGATTCCTGGTTTTCCTTCTTTGTTGAACCATTTTCCCGATTCTATACATACAAACATAAGAACTGCCATACTGGGTCAGACCAAAAGTCCAGTATACAGTTTCTAATAGTGGCCAACCAGGTCACAAGTACCTGACAGAATCTCAATAAGTAGCAAGATTCCATGATACTTATCCCCCAGGGATATGCAGTAGCTTTTCCCCAGCCTATCTTAACAATGGTTTATGGACTATTTCCAGGAATTTACCCAAACCTTTATTAAATACAACTACATTAACTGCTTTTGCCATATCATTTGGCAACAAGCTCCAGAGCTTAATTAAATGAGTGAAAAAATATTTTCTCTCCAATATGTTTAAAATGTATTACTATCCAGCTTATTTTCGAAAGAGAAAGACGCCCATATTTCGAACCAAATCGGGAGATGGGCGTCTTTCTCCCGTGGGTGACCAAATTGGTATAATCGAAAGCCGATTTTGGGCGTCTTCAACTGCACTCCGTCGCAGGAACGACCAAAGTTGATGGGGGCATGTCAGAGGCGTGGTAAAGGCGGGACGGGCGTGGTTATCGGCCGAGGAGAGATGGCCGCCTGCGGCCGATAATCAAAAAAAGAAAGGTGGTTTTACCGCGATTTTGGGTCACTTTTTTGGACCCTTTTTTTTCACGAACAAGTCCCAAAAAAGTGCCCCAACTGCCCAGATGACCACCGGAGGGAATCGGGGATGACCTCCCCGGACTCCCCAGTGGTCACTAACCCCCTCCCATAAAAAAAGAACTTGAAAACCTTTTTTTTCCAGCCTGTATGGCAGGCTCAAATGTCATACCAGCTCCATGACAGCAGTATGCAGGTCCCTGGAGCAGTTGTTAGTGGACTTCACCCAGGTGGGCCCAGGCTTATCCCCCCCCCTACCTGTTCAACTTGTGGTGGTAAATGGGAGCCCTCCAGACTGCCTCCAAAACCCACTGTACCCACATGTAGGTGCCCCCCTTCACCCCTTAGGGCTACGGTAATGGTGTAGAGTTGTGGGCAGTGGGTTTTGGGAGGGATTTGAGGGGCTCAGCACCCAAAGGAAGGGAGCTATGGACTTGGGAGGTATTTTACTTTTGTTTTTTACGCTTTACAAGTGCCCCCTAGGGTGCCCGGTTGCTGTCCTGGCATGTGAGGGGGACCAGTGCACTACGAATCCTGGCCCCTCCCACGACCCAATGCCTTGGATTTGGTCGTTTTTGAGCTGGGCGCCTTCGGTTTCCATTATCTCTGAAAAACGATACCGCCCAGCTCAAATCCGCACAAATCCGATGCATTTGGCCGGCACAAACCGTATTATCGAAAAAAAAGATGGACGTCCATTTTTTTCGAAAATACGGTCTGCCCCGCCTTTTCACGTACCCGTTTTCAGACATAGACGCCCTTGGAGATGGGCGTTCAAGTTCGATTATGCCCCTCTATGTAACCATGATATGTCCTCCAGTCTTTGTACTTTTTGAAAGTAAACAACCGATTCAGGTTTACCAATTCCACTCAGAACTGTGTAGACATCATACCTTCCCTTAACTGTTTTTTTTATCCAAGCTGGAGAGTTCTAAATTATTCAGCCTCTCCTCGTATGAGAGGCATTCCAGCCCTCATTCTTGGGGGCTCCATTTCTATACTGATGACACTCTAAATGTTAATTCCCAAGCCCCTTGCATTAACCTTCTCATTTGACCTTCAGCTCTATTCCATTGTTTACGATATCTGCATGGACATTGGCTTCACTTATTCCTCCCTTAAACTACTGTCTCTCAGATTTCTCCATTTCAGTTCTTCCTGTCTGATAACTTTCACATTTAACTGCTCTTCCCAACAGTATCCTCCAATCATCCATGGCACCTTCAGGAATCTCCAAGCTATTGGCCCTATCTTCTTCTCCACTACTGCCTCGTCTCTCCTCTCCACCAGACTATCAGTCTGTTGATACGACAGTTCCCTCATATAGCACTATACCTTCCACTGCTTTGACACTTGCTCCTCCCCCTTCCCATCCAGATCGATGCACTAAACCCTAGCTGTGGTTTGCCTACGGAATTTGCTTCCCGTGTTCCTATGCCTGTTCTAGCTAAAATTCCATGCAGACATCACACATTTCAAATTCATGCTGACCTCTTTCAAGTCTGATATTACTCTCACCATGCAAGAGTACTGTGTCTATCTGAAAAACTGTCTTTCTTTCAATCCTCATAATCAGTTTGCCACACTTTCTTCCCTTCTTAAATTGCCTCTGCCTCAGAAACTCTTCCCTATCTGCCCGGCTGATAGCTATATACGTCCACAATAAGGACCATGAGATTAATCTTGAGTTCTGCCCCAGATTAACTTTCACAATAAGGACCATAAGATTAATCTTGAGTTCTGCCCCAGATCATCTCCTATTCGTTTTCCTCACATCATTCCTCCCCCCCTATTCTGAAATCACAGAATATGTGAGGGCACAAGTTGAATTGGACTAAACATATTTGTCAGCCAATAAAGCATCCAGCAGAAGAAAGCAACTTCTACACAAGCAGAGAGCATAATGTAGACAGAAGATATAGAATGTACAACAAAAAAAAAGCAGACAGGTAATAAACAATGCATGAATTCTATTCAGAGTACATAATATCAGATTCTCTTCATTAGTTCTCAACAGGGAAAATCTATCCTTCCAAACCAACTCCTACCAGGAATATCATAAAGCTGTAATCCACAGAGAACAGAGGAATAAAACAGAAAAAGAAATTAAAATGAGAAAGTGTGGCGACAGTGTTTGACAGTTTTATAGTAACATAAGAGTGTATTTGTGAAAGAGAAACCCAAATGACCTATCAGGACTCAATCTTATTAACACGGGATTTTTTTTTTTACAATGGCTTGATAAAATCCAATTCATGTTCAACAGAGTTATCTAATAGAGCTAGATAGGACAAATGAATCCTCAAAACATGCTAAATTAATTTCCAAAGCCTAGACTCTCTGTAATAGACACACACACATTATTCCATCTGTTTGTCCTAAACTCAGGGAAAAGAATGGAACATACTGTTCCAAGTAATACCTTCTTGCAAGTGTTTTTATCAAAACTATCATTTATCAAGAACCACTCACCTTAGTCTCTGCTAAAAGTGATTATTTCCATATTGATTCATTATTACCTATCTATCATAAAGACTCACGAGAGTTGCTTAAAATGGTGGGATGGGAATTCTGTGTTCTGAATGACTAATGCCAAACATTCTTTCCATTTCAGCAGTCTATCATTTCACCGATAGGAACTGATGAGGGAAACACAATGCTTAACTGGTTTAAAAATACCTTCAGTGAAAATAGTGTCCCTGACGAGCACTTGGCCGACTTGGTCCATTTTTTCTTGCGACCAAGCCTCAAAAAGGTGCCCGAACTGACCAGATGACCACCAGAGGGAATCGGGGATGACCTCCCCTTACTCCCCCAGTGGTCACCAACCCCCTCCCACCCTCAAAAAAAAAACTTAAAAATTTTTTTTTGCCAGCCTCAAATGTCATACCCAGCTCCATGACAGCAGTATGCAGGTCCCTGGAGCAGTTTTAGTGGGTGCAGTGCCCTTCAGGCAGGTGGACCCTGGCCCATCCCCCCCTACCTGTTACACTTGTGGTGGTAAATGTGAGCCCTTCAAAACCCACCACAGACCCACTGTACCCACATGTAGGTGCCCCCTTCACCTATAAGGGCTATGGTAGTGGTGTACAGTTGTGGGGAGTGGGTTTTGGGGGGGGCTCAGCACACAAGGTAAGGGAGCTATGCACTTGGAAGCAATTTGTGAAGTCCACTGCAGTGCCCCCTAGGGTGCCCGGTTGGTGTCCAGGCATGTCAGGGGGACCAGTGCACTATGATTTCTGGCTCCTCCCATGACCAAAGGGCTTGGATTTGGTCATTTTTGAGATGGGCGTCCTTGGTTTCCATTATGGCAGAAAACAGGGGACGACCATCTCTAAGGTCGACCATCTCAACATTTAAGTCGACCATCTCTAAGGTCAACCTAAATGTTGAGATTTGGGCGTCCCCGACTGTATTATCAAAACAAAAGATGGACGTCCATCTTGTTTCGATAATACGGGTTTCCCCACCCCTTTGCGGGGCCATCCTGCGAGGACGCCCTCATTGAAACTCGGGCACCCCGTTCGATTATGCCCCTCTAAGTGATTCAAAGGAAATGGCAGTGAGGGGAGTCATTCATTCCTCCTTAGGAATGCCCAGAACCTTAGCCCAAACCCTAGAATAAATACAGGAGCCAAATCCATGAAAAAGTAGAGATCAGAGATATAACATCAAAAAACAATAAATCTCCACTGGATACTGGAAGGTCAAGTTCGGTTTTGTTTTGTCTATACTAAAAAAGTAGGAAAAAGGATCTCAGCAATCAGACACAGACCTTTACTATTTACGCTTATATAGACTGTGCAAAGTCGGTTTCGGATATGAATCACCGATCCTTTAAAAAAAATCCTTCTTTTTGTTTTTTTAGTAAATTTCTTTAAATATCTTAAACCAACATATTTGTGACTATTAACAATAGCATTTATACGTTGAAACTTTTAGTAAAAACAAAAAATCAATTCAAACTCCATGCAGCCTTAAAAGCTTAAAATGAAAGATGAAGACTTAACTTTCAGAGAAAAACCGAATCCCAAAGGGACCTGTTTCACCAGCGAACTTGGCTTCCTCAGGGTCATTAAACTCAGGTTGACAAATTTTCCAAACAAATGTTCAGTTCAATAAGGCTTACAGTTTACATCATCAATTAAACACATTACATTCTTGTTGGAAGTGTCCATGTGTCATTAGTCGGTTTTGGATCGTAGTTCAATCTTCATGGTATGTTTTGGTACTTTTTATTGTGCAGTAGCATCGAACAGCAATTTACTGAAGAAGTGGGCTTTCAGGTGTTTTTAGAAAGTTAGGTAGTCAGTCGTGTTTTAGGACTTTTGGTAGCGTATTCTATATCTTGGGATGTATGTGAAGCTGGTTGGGTTTGAAGATTTGTATTTTAGGCCTTGAAATTTTGAGAAGTGTAGGGTGAGGTAGGTTCTCGCGCCTTCTATTGTATCGTGTATAGGCAGTTCAGTTAGGTTAGTCATGTATTCAGGTGCAAGGCCGAAAAATATTATGTAGGCCAAGATGCAAATCTTGAAGGATATATGTGATTTGATGAGTAGCCAGTGTAGTTTTTGGAGTAGTGGTTTTGACTTTTGAATCAACTTGTTCCAATTAGAAGCCACTGTATTTTGTGCTGTTTGCAGGTTTTTGTTTTTATGAAGTTGTTCCCTGCATCCTGCATAAGTGCCGTTGCAGTAGTCTGAGTGGGCGAGGACCATGGATTGGACTAAAGTGCAGAATACTTCTCTAGGGAAGTAGTTTTTTTATGTGCTTCAGTTTCCACATAGTTCCATGATTTGGATCATTTTCTTCGTTGTGGTTGAGATTTGATTATCGAATGATAGATAGCAGTCAATGGTGACTCCTAGGATTTTTAAGTTGTCAGATACTGGGAGGAATGTACCCATGGCGTTGATGTTTGTGAAATATTCAGTGTTGTGTTATGATGTGAGAACTAAGCAGTGTGTTTTTTCTTTGTTCAGTATGAGCTTGAACAATGATGTCAAGTATTCCATTATGTTTATGCCATCTATAATCCTGGTTGCAATTTCATGCAGGTTCCTTTTAAAGGGGATGTATACTGTGATAGAGTCACATCCAGGATAGTTGGGTTAAGGCAGTTTCAGTCTGAAATACAAGTCCCAGAAGGCATTGCAGGCAAGGAGCCAGGGGGTGAGATGAAGAACCCGGATTGGACTCCTAGCTGCAATAGGGGAAGACATGGGTGTAAGCTGGCAGGACATGTAGATTGGCTGCCATTAGGGGGAAAGAGAGATAGGAAACCCTGTGTGCAGGAGCTCATCATTAGTACAATGCTCAACTCAGCTGGTATGGGTGTGGGGGAAGCTAATGGAAGGACAATGATTGGTTGTGGTAGCAGAAGGCCAGGATTGATTAGGCAGGTGGGAAGGAGTCCCAGGGAAGAGAGAAGCAGAAGGCGAGAAGAGGGTAGAATGAAGCAGATGCAGGGTGAAATCCCTTGGGTGTGAGAAAGTCCCAAAAGTATTTGCAGGCTGAAAATCCTTAGGTAATAGAGGTATTGAATCTACCAGTGAAGCCGATGTAAAGGTGAATCCTTTGGGGTATAAGAAATCCCTAAAGTATGGAACCCCTCCTGAAGGTAAATAGAGTAGAAGGTAGAAACTGCTGCTTTGTGATTTAACTGTGATGATGAACTGAATGAACTGCTTCTATTTGAAATTGAACTACTGCTTATTGTGCACTGGATAAAGAGCCCAGACTGGAGCTGACTGTGAGCCTGTATTGAGACCTGGTATGTGCTGATAGCCTACTGCTTAAAGGGGACTATGAGCCACACACTTTCAGGTGGCTTACATGTGCTTAAGATTGAAGGTGAATGCTGCTGTTGGAACTGTGTATCAGGTCTACTAGAAACCTGCATGGAATAAAGTCCTTAAGATTGAAGTTGCTGGTGGACATTTATTTATTGACTGTACCGGGAGCCCGTGGCTGGAGGAGATTGTTCTATCCTTGGCTGCACCTAGAGGTACCTAGTTACAATATTAACACATCAACGGCGTATATAAGGGGATTAAAGCCTTGTTTGGATAGTGTATGGGCAGGGGCTGCCATCATCAGACTGAAAAACGTTGGTGAGAGCGGCAATCCTTGGTGGACCCCACATTCCGCTTTCTATAGGGGAGAGAGAGAGGAAGTTGTCTTCACCTGGTAGGGTCTTTTGGTTAGGAAGCCTAGTATCCAATTAAGCACCCTCCTGCCAATGACAATTTTATCAAGTATTCTTTTGAGAATTTGATGGTGGACCATGTCGAACGCACTGGACATGTCAAATAGTAGTAAGTGAATGTTTTTTCAAGTTGAGATTTCTTTTTTGAAATTGGCCAGTAAAGTAATCAGCACTGTTCTGGTACTATGAAGAGGTCTGAAACCTGATTGGGATTCATGAATCTAGAGAATTTGTTAATGTAGTTAGTTGGTTGGTGTCGCATTCTTGGGGACCTTGGCATACTGTCAGGCTTCTTCCCCGGGAGCACTGGGTTCGTGAGTCCTTGGGCCACTACCGTGGAGCGGCAGTGACAGGCAAGATCACCTTCAAGGTAGAGACGAGACAAGACTGGACCGGAACCCCGGACTGGAGTTCTACACAGGAATACCCAGGACTGGAACGCACCGGACGGGTGCACACTGGAGTGGAGCCCGCTGGACTGGAACACACCGGAGTGGACCCACTGGACTGGAACAACAGGACCGGAACCCGCTGGACTGGAATACACAGGACCTAGGCTTCACCTACGCTTAGCCACCTTTCCCCGAGGGTTAAGCCCTCAGGTTCGGGCAGCCGGCAGGGCTTACAGGAAAAACCGGAACCGGAACTTGCAAGCAGAAACAGCAGGAATCAGGATACAGAAGTGCCCCCCGGCACCTAGGCGAAAGCAAGGCAGACAGGCAGGGAATGTCCGGGTTCCAGCAGTAGGCAGGTTCAAAGCAAGTCTCAGGGCGGGCGGCTGGCAAAGCAGAAGTCAGGGTCAAAGCAAAGTCTCTGGGCAGGCGGCTAGCAAAGCAGTAGTCAGGTTCAAAACACAGTCACTGGGCTGGCGGCTAGCAGAGCAGCAATCAGGGTCCAATCAAAGTCTCTGGGCAGGCGGCGAGCAAAGCTGTAGTCAGGTTCAAAGCAAAGGTCAGGACAAGGAGCCAAAACTATGGCAGCAGCTCCAGTATCACAGGGTACTGGCAACAGACAGAACAAGGGCAGAAGCCCCAGAAGCAAAAGAAAACACACACGGGAAAAACCAGAAGGCTAAACACGAGAAGACCAGGAGACTGAACACAAGCTAACAGGAAAGCTATGCCCAAGCTAACAGGTCAAATACTAGAAACATGCACAGAGCAAACTCAGGAGAACTAGTAAAACTGTACACAGGCTAACAAGCAAAGCTGTGCCCAAGCTAACAAGTCATACACTAGAAACATACACAGAGCAGGCACAGGAGAACTAGCAAGGCTGTACACAGACTAACAAACAAAGCTGTGCCCAAGCTAACAAGTCATACACTGGAAACATAAACAGAGCAAACTCAGGAGAACTAATAAAGCTGTACACAGGCTAACAAGCAAAGCTGTGCCCAAGCTAACAAGTCAAACATAGAAAATCACACAGAGCAAACAATGTAGCAGTGTACAGAGCACTCTACATAGCAGGGCCCTTAGACGAAATGCAAAGGCAACGGCTGCAAGCTCTAAGTGATTAATAAAGCCTTTCAACACCAGAGGCACAGCTGCAGCAATCTCCTTGCCTCCAAACAGAGGCTTGACACACAGAGAAGTCAGCCCACAGGAAGGAACAGTGGGAGCCATCTTGGATACTGGCATAGAGGAGTCGGCAGCCATCTTGGAAGAGGCATAGCCCACACAGGTGAGGTCCAGCAAGGCAATCAGCACACAGCGCCAGAGAGAAACTAAGACAGAGACAGACACAGAGACAAGCAGAAGCCAGCACAGCCACTGACTCCCAGAAAGAGGGTAAGAATTAGGGTGGTCACGGCCACAGACGTGACAGTTGGCCATTATTCCTTCCATTATTTTAGTTGTTAAAGGTATGGATGCTACTGGTCTGCAGTTTGAGGTGTCAGTGATGAGCAGTATATTGCCTTTTTTTGTGAGAAGCAGCCTTCTTGAAACATGTAGTGTAGGTGTGAGGTTAGATGGTTAATGAATTGGTCCGGGGCTACTTTTAGTATGAGGTTAGGACATGTGTCCAGCATACAGTAGGCGGAGGAGAATTTTCTTAGTGCTTCTGCTACTGCTTCATATGTGGGTTGTAAGAAGGTGATCCATGTCCTGTTTGCTGGAGCTTCTTCTGGGGAGTGATCTAGTTCATCAATGAGGGTTTCAAAGTTTGTGTTTTCTTGTGTTAGGTTCTTTCTTAGGTTGAGGATCTTTTCTTCGAAGAATCTGGTGAGGTGGTTTGCTGACAGGGGAACTTCATTCACTGTCATCAAGGGCTTGGTGTTTAAGAGATTATAAGTTTGTATAGTTTCTTTGTGTCTTTGTAGCCTGAGCCTACTTGTTCTTTATAGAATTTCATGTCAGCCTGTCTAATTTTAACTGTATATCTGTTTCATGCTTCCATCCATGCGGTTTTATTTGTTTCATTTTTGTTTTTCTCCCATGCTCACTCTAGTCTTCTGCAAAGAGTTTTAGGCGTTTTTAGTTCTTCATTTAACCACAGGACTGCTTTGTGCCTCTGTCCCAATCCTGTTTTCATGGGGGCTATTGTGTCCAGTATGTTGGCACTTCTTTCATCTCATTCTGATAGGAATTCTTTTGTGTTGGTCGTTGGTGACCACTGGTGTTTGTATATGGCCGTCCAAAATTGTGTCAATATTTCCTCAGGATTTGTATGGCATTCGTGATTGTGTTGGGTAGGGTTTGTGTTGTTTCCAATAGAGGGTCATGTTGAGTTTAAAGTGATCAAACCAGGGAGTCTCAATACATTTTGGGTTCTGTATTTTGAAATTATCATCTTGTGAGAATTTAAAGGCTAATAGGTCTATGGCATGGCCTTTAGAATGGGTTGTGGTCACTGGAGGTTGCTGAAAGCCCCATAGTTGAAGGAATTTGATGCATTCTTTGGGGCTATCTGCCTTCTGGTAATCAAGATGAAGGTTAATGTCTCCTATTAGCAAGGTGTTGGGATTGTTAACACGTGTTTGAGATGAAGTCTAAGACATTTATTTGCATTGCTTTTCAATTCCCTGGGGGTCTGTAGAAAAGGATGCAGCACAATTGGTTGAGTAGTGTCATGTCCTTGATTTTAAATGAAGCGATTTTGAGTTGCGGTGTTATAGATTCCGCTGAGGATTGTATATTAGTGCTATTCCTCTACCTCTTTTCTCTTTTCTGGTCCAATGTAAGATTTTATATCCTGGGGACATAAATCCCGAATAATAGGGTCTTCTTGGTCATGTATACATGTCTTGTTGAGAAAAACCAGACCGAGGTCTCCGTCTATTAGCCAGTCCTTTATTGTGTCTGTTTTGTTTACCACTGATCTGGTATTGATGTATCCCACTGGTATTGGTAGACAGTTATCCTCTGTCAACTCGATAGTGGTAATTTTTTTTAGTTGATGTTTGTTTGGGTTGCTGTGTTTCTTGTTTTCCTTTCTGGCCTTCTGTAGTGCTTGGCCACCAGATGAATGATTTCTATTCTTTGCAGTGCCTTGTCCATCTGTTTGAGCTCTGTTCGAGGTGGGGGTATTTCCTCTCAGTGGGTGGTTCAGGCTGCAAAGTATCGGTATGTTGTTATTTTCTCTTTGAGTTGGGGTAGACGTGCATGTTATTAGTGTTATGGCTGATAGCCCTATTAGTAATCTTGTAATGAACATTTTGCTTCTAGATGTGCTGGAGAGATTGTCGTGTTGCTTGGGACCCTGTTTTTTTTCTTTTAAATGGCCTGGGGGGAGATCGGTGTGACCGGGGAGGTGGGGGTGCCGCGAAAAATTACTCGGATACGAAGGGTGCCGTGAACTGAAAAAGTTTGGGACCCACTGGTCTAATATACATTGTGAATGTGAACATTTCTTCAATAGCAAGGAAGTAATTGTGACAGTAGCGAGCAAAAAAGAATTCCAAACCTAGTCATTCAGCACAGGTTGTTCAAGAACTGAGTAAGAATTAGATATTAAATCATTAGTTAGATCGAGGTTGTAAGAAATCTGATTGAATTTGAACCACCTTATTAAAAAAAAATCAGCTACTTCCTGAGCAGACGGTGATACAGATTGAACCTTAGAGTGTCACCAGCAGAACCAATTAGAGTTTTCACCAGGGAAAATAACCTATTACTAGTAATGGAACCCACACAATCAGTTGGCTATAATAATATTTTTTAAGCTTCTGCTGCGCTTCTTTTATAATGCTTAAAAGCAAGCTTCCAAGTCAGTTTTTGATATCATTAGTTTTATGCCAGTGCCTCTCATGTCGACGACAGTCTCGCTTCAAATGTTAAGATCTGTATTAAACCATGATGAATTTCTTCAAGTGTTAACTTTCTTGACAACTAGAGGTGAACTATTATCCAGAACAGAAAGGGAAGCCAAATCCCAACAAGATATAGGTGAATAAGTAGTGCCGGATGGTGTCAATATAGCTGATATCTCAGTCCAATAATAAGAACTATCAATTTTACCCTAGTGGAAACCAATTTAGGCGTTTGTTGTACAACAGGTTTATCTAGTAGTCTATCACATTTAGTTGATACATGTGCTTTATCAGCAATACCTTGGTCTGATCATTTTCAGTTAGAATTTACACTGAATATCTGCCAGAGCAGTGATTGCGCTTTTGCATCCCCTTGGTACCTCCTAATCACGTACTTTGGTGCTGTGGTGAAGGTGGAAGTCATGTCCATGTGAAAGAAACTCGAGAAATTCACACCACAGTTTGCTTCACACCACAGTCCAAAACATAAAATAGAGAGCATGTGCTCTCTTTCTTTTTTGACATGATTTACACAATGATTTTAAAGTGTGTTTGCTACACACAGTGCTATATTGGCTACATAAATATATAATTTGGCAAGGGAGTGATTAATTTATTTTTAGTCACTTTCTATCGCTTTTTTATCATTCTTTTACACATATTTTAAGTGAGATTGTTTTAACATTCTTATTAATAATTTAAAACCTTCGTTAGTAAGGTACCAGCTATCCTTAGGAAAAGTTGACAATATGATTTATTATGTAAGAATACTTCTGAAATTGCTGTATGTAAAACCTACAGCAATATCAGAAGTGTTCTTATATCTATAATGATTTTTGTTAGTACTATTAGGGATAAAGGATTTAGCTTTCCAGTTTTCAAAATATCTCTCTAGTTTGAGCTTTCAATCCAATAGCCAATCAATATTAATCAACCAGAAACTCAAGGACTTCCAGATTTCAGCTGGACTGTAGCCAAGTTAATAGGAGTTGTATGTCATCCTATATATATTATTCTAATACAACAGCAGCCCATTTTTATTCCAGTCTACTAAGTGTGTCCTAGTGTTTATAGTGTGTTGTATCATGTTACAAGACTTGTTAAGGGCAAGATCAAGCCCTGGTTTGATCACTGTTGTCCATGCTATTTATTACCTTGCAGGCTGTGACAAACTGTTGATCATTTCCTGCTCCTAGTACAAAGTAGCCATCCTTTGTTTTGAAAGCCTGTAAAAAAAAAAGACAATTTTAACAAACAAATGAGCTTAATAATTAACTTTAAACATTTCAGCTATGAACAGTTTAATTCATATTTAAATCATCAATAAACAATGTTGCCTATAAAACAAATCAATTAATTTGGCTACTCTTCATCAAGTTTGTCCTTATGGCAAGGGTTTTATTTATTAGATACCACTGATCTATTGGCAATATTCTAAGGGGCCCTTTTATTAAGCTGCATTTAGCAGCTAATGCAGGGTTTACCATGTGGTAAGGGAGTAGCCTAATAGTTAGTGCAGAGAGCTGAGAACCCAGGGGAATTGGATTTGATTCCCACTGTGACTCCTTGTGACCCTGGCCAAGTCACTTAACCCTCCATTGTCACAGGTACAGAAATTTAGATTGTGGGCCCAGGAGGGACAGAGAAACTACTTGTATATAATATGAAAACTGCTTTGGTTGTAGCACAGTAAGGCAGAATATCAAATGCATTAAATCACCCCTCCCCCTCCCCCCATGCCCGCAGTGTCATCTGTTCTAAATAGGCAACCACTGCAGTAAAAATCCCACATTAACTGCTTAACGTAGGAGTGAGTGTGACAAGAGCGGGCAGAGGTGTGGCCACCTGTGACAGCTAGTGCATGAGTAATTGCCAATAGCGCAGCAGAATTTACTGTCACCTCAAGAGAACTGCCAAAGAGAGTGTGCCAGCACCTACCCCTACATATCTGACCCCCTTTCCAACCCCACAATACAAGCTGTGACTGCCCAAACCCTCTTCCCAGCACCCTAAAACAAGCTGATACAGTCCAGTTCTCCCACCCCCTCACACATGTATTTGATGTCCCCTTCTAAATCACTCCACTCATTGGATGACCTTCCCACAACACCTTGGTCCTACCACATGTACCTCTGATAGTCCGTTCAGCAGAGCGGGTATGAGGACGGGGAAAGAATGTTGGCAAGACAATTGACTGGTTA
This sequence comes from Microcaecilia unicolor, assembly GCF_901765095.1. Lineage (NCBI taxonomy): Eukaryota > Metazoa > Chordata > Amphibia > Gymnophiona > Siphonopidae > Microcaecilia > Microcaecilia unicolor. The sequence goes on from NC_044031.1 coordinate 208,603,298, forward strand.
AGATGGAACTCCGATACCACCTTTGGCAAGAACTTAGGATGAGTGCGGAGGACTACTCTGTTATGATGAAATTTGGTATAAGGAGCACGAGAAAACCAAGGCTTGAAGCTCACTGACTCTACGAGCTGAAGTGACTGCCACCAAGAAAATTACTTTCCAGGTCAAGTACTTCAGATGGCAAGAATTCAGTGGCTCAAAAGGAGGTTTCATCAGCTGGGTGAGGACAACATTGAGATCCCATGACACTGTAGGAGGCTTGATAGGGGGCTTTGACAAAAGCAAACCTCTCTTGAAGCGAACAACTAAAGGCTGTCCCGAGATAGGCTTACCCTCTACACAGTAATGGAAAGCACTAAGACCAGCCTCAGACAAGTGCAGAAGGTATTCAAGCAGGGTCTGTGTAGGACAAGAACGAGGATCTTGGGCCTGGCTGTCACACCAGACGGCAAACCTCTTCCACTTGGAAGCATAACACCTCTTCGTGGAATCTTTCCTGGAAGCAAGCAAGACTCGGGAGACACCCTCAGAAAGACCCAAGGAGGCAAAGTCTATGCTCTCAACATCCAGGCCGTGAGAGCCAGGGACTGGAGGTTGGGATGCAGAAGCGCCCCCTCGTTCTGAGTGATGAGGGCTGGAAAACACTCCAATCTCCACGGTTCTTCGGAGGACAACTCCAGAAGAAGAGGGAACCAGATCTGCCGCGGCCAGAATGGAGCGATCAGAATCATGGTTCCACGGTCCTGCTTGAGTTTCAGCAAAGTCTTTCCTACCAAGGGTATGGGAGGATATGCGTACAGGAGGCCCTTCCCCCAATGCAGGAGAAAGGCATCCAACGCTAGTCTGCCATGGGCCTGAAGTCTGGAACAGAACTGAGGGACCTTGTGATTGGTTCCCCACACTTGAAAGATCTTGCGTACTACTCTCGAGTTGAGAGACCACTCGTGATGTTGCATTATCCTGCTCAACCTGTCGGACAGACTGTTGTTTACACCTGCCAGGTACGTGGCTTGAAGAAACATGCCATGACAACGAGCCCAAAGCCACATCCCGACGGCTTCCTGACACAGGGGGCGAGATCCGGTGCCCCCCTGCTTGTTGATGTAATACATGGCAACCTGATTGTCTGTCTGAATCTGGATAATTTGGTTGGATAGCCGATCTCTGACAGCCTTTAGCGCGTTCCGGACCACTCGTAACTCCAGGAGGTTGATCTGGAAACCTGTCTCCTGGAGGGACCAACATCCCTGGGTGTGAAGCCCATCGACATGAGCTCCCCACCCCAGGAGAGACGCATCCGTAGTAAGCACTTTTTGCAGCTGAGGAATTGAAAGGGACGTCCCAAGGTCAAATTGGAGCGAATCGTCCACCAAAGTAGGGATTTGAGAAAAACTGTGGACAACTGGATCACGTCTTCCAGATTCCCCGCAGCTTGAAACCACTGGGAAGCTAGGGTTCATTGAGCTGATCTCATGTGGAGACGGGCCATGGGAGTCACGTGGACTGTGGAGGCCATGTGGCCGAGCAATCTCAACATCTGCCGAGCTGTGATCCGCTGAGACGCTCGTACCCAGGAAACCAGGAACAAAAGATTGTCTGTCTTGGCCTCAGGGAGGTAGGCATGAGCAGTCTGGGAGTCCAGCAGAGCTCTTATGAATTCTAGTCTTTGAAATGGTAGAAGGTGGGACTTTGGATAATTTATCACAAACCCTAGTAGCTCCAGGAGTTGAATAGTCACCTGCATGGACTGTAGAGCTTTTGCCTTCGAGGTGTTCTTTACCAGCCAATCGTCAAGATAAGGGAACACATGCACTCCCAGTCTGCGAAGAGATGCTGCCACTATCGCCAGGCATTTCGTGAACACTCTGGGTGCAGAGGCTAGACCAAAGGGTAGCACACAGTACTGAAAATGCCGTGTTCCCAGGCGGAAACGAAGATACTGTCTGTGAGCTGGCAGTATCGGGATGTGAGTATAAGCATCCTTTAAGTCCAGAGAGCATAGCCAATCGTTTTTCTGAATCATGGAAAGAAGGGTGCCCAGGGAAAGCATCCTGAACTTTTCTCGTACCAGATATTTGTTCAGGGCCCATAGGTCTAGGATGGGACGCAACCCCCCTGTTTTCTTTTCCACAAGAAAGTACCTGGAATAGAATCCCAGCCCTTCCTGCCCCGGTGGCACGGGCTCGATCACATTGGCGCTGAGAAGGGCGGAGAGTTCCTCTGCAAGTACCTGCTTGTGCTGGAAGCTGAAAGACTGAGCTCCCGGAGGGCAATTTGGAGATTTGGAAATCAAATTGTGGGTGTATCCTAGCCGGACTATTTGAAGAACCCAACAGTCGGAGGTTATGAGAGGCCACTTTTGGTGAAAAAGCTTTAACCTCCCTCCGACCGGCAGATCATCCGGCACAGACACTTTTACCTCGGCTATGCTCGCCTAGAGCCAGTCAAAAGCCCGTCCCTTGCTTTTTCTGGGGCACTGCAGGGGCCTTAGGAGGCGCACGCTGTTGACGCGAACGAGCGCGCTGGGGCTTAGCCTGAGCAGGCTGGCGGGCAGGTGGATTGTACCTATGCTTATTATAAGTGTAAGGAGCATTCCTCCTTCCCCCATAAAAACGTCTACCTGTTGAGGTAGATGCTGAAGGTGTCCGGTGGGAGAGCTTGTCAAATGTGGTGTCCTGCTGGTGGAGCTGTTCTACCACCTGTTCGACGCGCTCACCAAAAATGTTATCCCCCCGGCAAGGAGCATCCACTATCCGCTGCTGGACTCTATTCTCCAGGTCAGAGGCATGCAGCCATGAGAGTCTGCGCATCACTATACCTTGAGCAGCGGCCCTGGACACAACATCAAAAGTGTCGTAAACACTCCTGGACAGGCATTTGCGACATGCCTTCAGCTGCCTGAACACCTCCTGAAAAGGCTTGGCCTGCTCCGACGGGAGCTTATCGACCAAGTCCGTCAGCTGCCGCACATTGTTCCGCATGTGGATGCTCGTGTAGAGCTGGCAGGATTGGATCTTGGACACGAGCATAGCAGAATGGTAGGCCTTCCTCCCAAACAGAGTCCTAGACTCCCGCCCCGGGGGCGCCGAGGCGTAATCTCTAGCACTCTTGACTTTCTTGAGAGCCAGATCCACAACTCCGGAGTCATGAGGCAACTGGGTCTTCATCAACTCTGGATCCCCATGGATCTGATACTGGGACTCAATCTTTTTGGGAATAGGGGGGTTACTTAAGGGTTTCGTCCAGTTTGCCATCAATGTCTGCTTCAGGACATTATGAAGGGGAACAGTGGATGACTCCTTAGGTGGTGAAGGATAGTCCAGGACCTCGAACATCTCAGCCCTGGGCTCATCCTCAGTACCCACTGGGAAGGGAATGGCCGTAGACATTTCCCAGACAAATGATGAGAAAGACAGACTCTCCGGGGGAGAAAGCTTTCTCTCTGGCGAAGGAGTGGGATCAGAAGGAAGACCACAAGACTCCTCGTCAGAGAAATATCTGGGATCTTCCTCTGCCTCCCACGAGGCCTCACCTTCAGTATCGGACACAAGTTCATGAACTTCAGTCCGAAGCCGAGCCCGTCTTGACGTCGAGCAGCTGGGTCCTCGATGGCGGTGCCAAGAAGAAGACTCTCGCGCTGGTGGCGACGAAGCTCGCTCCAGCGACGGGGAGTCAACCTGGGTGGCAGCAGAGGTCGATGCCGCAAGCGGTACCGGCGTTGCCGTCCTCACCACGGGCGGAGAGCCAACTGCCGCATCTCTCGACGGTACTGATGGCGCAGGCACTGACGGTACCGGAGCAGGTGGTCGCAGCAGCCCTTCCAGAATCTCTGGAAGTATGGCTCTGAGGCGCTCGTCCCGAGTGGCTGTCGAGCAAGGCAATGGGGCCGGTACCGGCGACGAAGTCAGAACCTGCCTGGGGCGCGGAGGCGGTACCAGGCTGTCCGGGGCAGAGCGCATTGACACCTCCTGTATGGAGGGTGAGCGGTCCTCCCGGTGTCGACGCTTCGCGGATCCCTCAGTGTCCCGGAGCTCTCGGTACCGTTACGGGAAGGTGACCGATGGCGGTGCTTCTTCACCTTCGCTCGAAGCACGCCAGTGGTACCTCCTGGTACCGAAGAGAACGATGTTGAATCCAGACATCTCCTCGGGGCCAGGTCCGAAGGTGGTTGGTCACGGGGGGGCCTGTACTGCAGGAGCCCTCGAGGAAGGTGGAGACCCACTCGATGGCTCACTGCTACCAGCATGGGACCTCTGGACAGCCATCACCTGCGCTCCGGACGTCGATGCACCCTCCGATGCCGACCTCGGTACCACTGGCTCCGTCGACGTCGAAGCACTGGACAAGGCTCCAAACAGGATGTTCCACTGGGCCAATCTCGCCGCCTGGGTCCTCTTCTTGAGCTGGAGGCACAAAGTACAGGCGTTAGGGCGATGACCCGCCCCGAGGCACTGAAGACACGAAACGTGCCTATCAGTGAGTGAGATCATCCGGTTGCACCGCGTGCACTTCTTGAAGCCGGTGGCAGGCTTCGATGACATGGGTGGAAAAATCGCGCCGGCGAGGTCAAACGCGATGATGCCGAAAAAAGGGCACCAAAAAGGGGAAAAAGACCCAGACGGGCAGCGAAAAAGGCCGCTCACGCAAAGGAAAGGAAACTTACGGAGAAACTCTACAAAAGTACACGGAAACAAACAAAACTACTTTTTTTTAAAAAAAGAAACGCACGAGCGGAGACGAACTAAGCCGAAAAGGAGAACAAAACGCATGGAAGAACACAGCGAGGGCCTCTCTGGGGCAGAGAACAAATGAAAGACGGCCGTTCTGAACCGCAGAAAAACAGAGACTGAGGAGCACGCTCGCGCTGCGGGCAGACGGTCACGCATGCGCGATTCGCACGGGACACGCAAGAGCTAGCAAACTTCTGTTGCTAGGAAGATCTTCCGATCCTGGGGCTGCCGTGGACGCCACCCAATCGTGAGAACAAGCAGCCAGCTTGTCCTCGGAGAAAGACAATTTTACCCATGGCTGGGGAAAACCATCTTAACTTTAGCATTAAGAAAACCAGCCAATCTAGCAATTCCAAAGTTAGATCTTTCAACAAAAGAAGAAGGTACATTCTCTAAAGGGCAGTCAGTATTCAAAAATCTAGTAATTAGAGGTCTCAAGAGAATCAGGGGAGATAGGTGTAAAGGCAGATCATTCTCTATCTACTGGAATATTTAACACTGCATCAGAAACATATGAATTGTAATCTTCAGGTTTAGCTGTAACTTCAAAAGACTCCTGAATAGTAGCAAGTTTAGAAGCAAAAAAAAAAAAAAAAGCTAGCGTCTCAGCAGAAGACTGAGGGTCAGCACTTAAAAATGAAGGTTTTAAACTTGCTTCAGTATTCTAAAAAGCTTCCCAAAATTAAGGTTATGAATACCCACTAAAGTTAAGTAATAGGTTTATTTATTTTTATTTATTTATTTGCATTTGTATCCCACATTTTCCCACCTATTTGTGGGCTCAGTGTGGCTTACAATACATTGTAAATAATGGAAGTACAATTGGTTGCAGTACAATAATGGGTTACATTGTGAAGAGTTATATAAGACAGAGTAAATACAGGATATTATTAGGGGATGGAACAGTGGAATATAATAGTGGTGAGTTGAGAGGGGGACAAAGCAGTATCGTGGGAACAGGGAGGTCTGACAATTTTATCTGTGGGTAGGGTTTAGGAGTGGTGAGAGCGCGGGAGAAGAGATTTCAGAGAATGTATTGGTGCGTGTCTATGAGATTGTATGGGCTTCATGTGTTTTGATCCTTGCCGTAGATTTTCTCGAAGAGATAAGTCTGTAGTAGTTTGCGGAAGTCGGTCAGTTCGTAAGTCGTTTTCAGGCTGCGTGGTAGTGTATTCCAGAATTGTGTGCTCATGTATGTGAGTGCCACTGAATATCAGTTGCTAGTTCACTCAGTAGGGTTTAACCGGGCAGGAGTCTCTCCTGCCCAGTTAAATCATTTTGAGCATCAGGCCCTAGAGGATCTTTTATTGGAGGAGCCCAAATCTGGAACCTCTGCACCAGACTCCAGGACCAGAGAACCTCACAAAAGTCCTGCTTTACGCTCCATATCCACTAAGTTCTCCATTGTTAATACATTTGCCATTTTCTGTGATTGTAACCTACCGGTCAGCATGCAGAGTGTGAATGATTTAGGGGCCCTTTTACTGAGACGCGTAGGTGCGTATGCGCTTCCTATGTGCGTCAATTTTGAACGACCACCCGGCTACCGCAAGGCCCGGGTGGTAATTTCATTTTTTACACATATCCACTAGGCCGCCAGAAAATTTCCGGCATGTGGCGCTAACTGGGCAGTAATCAGCATTGTACGCACACAGACCATTACCGCCCGGTTAACGCGTGAGACTGTACCACTAGGTCAATGGGTAAGATCTCAGGGCCAAAATGGACGTGCAACAATTTTAATTTTGCCGCACATCCATTTTTGACAAAAAAAGACCTTTTTTTGCAGGTGCGCTGAAAAATGGACCTGCATGCGTCCAATACATGCATCTATACCAGTGCAGGCCATTTTTCGGCGCACCTTACTAAAAGAACCCCTTAGTGATGTAGTAAGTTACTATGAGAAAGGGTAGTTAAAATGCATCTATTTTTTTATTATTAATTTGAAACTTTTTTTCACACAGTGATAATTAAGAAACATCCCCTGAAGAAGCCCAGGCAGGTGAAACAGGTCCCGTTGGGATTATGAGGAGCTGTAGATCAAGCACAATCGTGAGGAATTGAATTACTAGTGAACCGCCTCGGGGATTGCAAGGAACAAAAGCTTAAGTGCTGCTGTGTGGCAAATAGTAGAACCACTGAACACTTAAACAGTTTATTTTCTATAGAAGCTTGAGTTAAGTGCTTCTTTAATACATGCTGTATGGCAAACAGTAGAACAATTGAACACTGAAACAGTTTGTTTTCTAAGCAATTGTGGCATAGGAAAGAATGTTGTCGGCTTTGTGAGGCTGATGAGATTTTGAAATATTTTGGGGGGAAAAGAGACCACGTGTAAGGAAGAATTGCACTAAAATGTAATTATTTGGAGGTTTTTTAGCTGATGATTGATCTGAGTCATTTGGTGCCTGGCTTTGACACAAAAGTGGGCCAACAGTGCCCAGCCATTAGTGATTACTTTTGATGGCTGAGGTTTTATCCTTCGTTTTAAAGAAAAAAAAAAAGAATTTTTGTATAACAAGATTATTTTGCAGTGAAGAAAGCATTTAGTGCCACAAGATTCATTATTCTTTTTTGGATACTTTATAGTTTTCACAATTTTGGGTATTCTAGTTACACATAAATGTACACAATACTGCAATCCACATGGGTAAGTGTACACTTACCCACACAAATGCAGCATCATGCCTAATCAGTATTCTGTAATATAATACTCAAATGGCATAACATATAACTGTTAGACGGGCGTTCCCAGTGGAGAAGCACGGGTAGGCCATAGACTGGGACGTTTATGTAGGCATCTTATGGAATACTGTTAGTTGAATGCATAGACCCAGTGGTGTGCTGGAGCCGGCTCGCAAGAGCCGCTTGTTAAATTTACTGGCATCTTGCGAGCTGGTTGTTGGCCAGTGCGAGCCGGCTTGCTTCTGCTCCCCTGCTGCCCCGGTCGTCCATCATCCGTCTTCCTCTACTCCCCGACAGACCTGGTTTCCTTCCTGCTCCGCTGCTTGCCTTTAAATATTTTATTTTCCTTCAAGGCGCGCCGGTGTTGAAGTGAAGGCAGCAGGCTTAGCTCGGTTTCAGCCTTCCGTTCCCTTCCCTCGCATCATGGCTCCGCCCTCTTCTGACATATTTCCTGTTTGTGCGAGGGCGGAGCCAGATGCGAGGGAAGGGAATGGAAGGCTGAAACCTAGCTAAGCCTGCTGCCTTCGCTTCAACGCCGGCGCACCTCGAAGGAAAATAAAATGTTTAAAGGCAAGCAGTGGTGCAGGAAGGAAACCAGGTCTGTCGGGGAGCAGAGGAAGACGGATGATGGACGACCGGGGCAGCGGGGGTGGGGGGCTGGAAGAAGGCAGATGGAGGGGAGGAGGGCAGGGGGGAGACGAGGGTTGCTGGACATGGGTGGATCATGGAGGGGATGGCAGGGGGAGAGGAGGGTTGTTGGACATGGGAGGATGGAAGGGAGAGGAGGGTTGCTGGACATGGGTGCATAGAGAGCAGGGGACAGGAGGGTTGCTGGGCATGGGTGGATGGAGGGCAGGCGAGAGGAGAGGAGGGTTGCTGGACATGGGTGGATGATTGCAGGGCAGGGGGAGAGGAGGGTTGCTGGACATGGGTGGATGCAGTGGAGGGGGGAGAGGAGCGTCGCTGGACATGGGTGGATGGAGCATGGAGGGCAGGGAGGAGAGGAGGGTTGCTGGACATGGTGGATGGAGGGCAGGGGAGATGAGGGTTGCTGAGCATGGGTGGATGGAGGGCAGGGAAGAGGAGAGGAGGGTTGCTGGACATGGGTGGATGCAGGGCAGGTGGAGAGGAGGGTTGCTGGACATGGGTGGATGGATGGCAGGGGGAGAGGAGGGTTACTGGACATGGGTGGATGGAGGAGAGAGGAGGGTTGCTGGACATGGGAGGATGGAGGGGAGAGGAGGGTTGCTGGACATGGGTGCATGGAGAGCAGGGGAGAGGAGGGTTGCTGCTGGACATGGGTGCGTGGAGAGCAGGGCAGGGGGGAGAGGAGGGTTGCTGGACATGGATGGAGGAAAGGGAAGGGAGAGAGAAGAAATGCTGGACATGGATGGAAGTGAGGGAAGAGTGAGGAATGAGATGAGAGGAGGGAAAAGGAAGAGAGGAGAATAACTGCACATGGATGGAGAAAATAGGCTGAAGTTGGATCCACTGGACAGTCAAGTCTGCGGAGGACCCAGCTTTTACTTACAGATGTAGGGCAAGAAATGAAGAAGAAAGGCGGAAAGTAAAGAAATAAATGGAAAGGAAGCCCTAGAAACGGAGTTAAGAGGACAGATAGTAGCAGAATCGGATACTGGGCCGGCATGATCAGAAAAACAAAGTCACCAGTCAACAAAGGTAGAAAAAAATCATTTTATTTTCATTATAGTGTTTAGACTATGTCAACTTTGAGAATCAGGTGCTCAACATTAAAAGTTTATTTTTATTTACTTATTTATGGCATTTTATCCCACATTAAACATGAATTAGATTGCCCCCCCCCCCAGGCTCTCTCCCCGGCTATAACCAGCTCTGCAATTTGGGGGGGGGGGCGCAGAAGTGGACGAGGGGCGCAGAGGTGGATGGGGAGGGGCGCAGAGGTGGCCCGGGGAGAGAGCCTGTTGTTAAACATTTACCAGCACACCACTGCATAGACCTCTCATAAATGTTCACACTTACATTTAGGCACTTGCTCACTAAATTGACTTTATAAAACAGACTCACTACCCTTGTTATTCAACCACATAAATGGAGACACTCTAATAAATTGCCTCCTATATGTTTAAACTGGCTTACGTTATTGAAAAGTATTCTGAAGTCCAGAAATAAATCCTATGATCTATATATCAGTGTTTGTTGACATGAGGCTACAAGTATTTTTGCAGCTAAGCAATTGGAGAAGGCTGGTCCCAGATTCTCATGCAAATACAATGAGGTCAATATTCAGCAGACTGGAATAACTTAGTACAGATAATTTATCCTTATAATTTTATACCAATTTTTCAGCCAAGCTATGCCTTCAACCCTAAATCCTTATAAAATTATTCCTGCTACTTCTGCATTCAGAGTTAAACATATAGGGAAGAGAAATGGTTTTGGATTTATATCAATGAGCAGTAGCAGAAGTTAAAACAACAACAACAAAACCATAAATAGAATAGTAGGAATTATTTGGAAAGGAATAAAAAGCAAAACAGGAAATATAATAATCTCTCTGTATCAATCCATCGTGTGATCACATCTGCATGCAATTCTGTCTCTATATCTCAAAAAAAGGAGCACAGATTGGCAAGAAGGAAGACTGGAACTGTCCAGCATAAAGAAGAAATGATTGAGGAGAAATATGATATAAACTGATAAGAGTCATGAATGGTATGAAACAAGTTGATTAAAAAATGGTTATTAACTCCTTCCAATAGTACTTACATCTAAGAGACACTCAATGAACCTAACTAGTAGTAGATTAAAAACAATTTCCAGAAAGTATTTTTTTCCTGTCAATGCTTAATTAAACTAAGGAATTTGCTGCAAGAGAATGTAGTATGTGCCAGCAATTTAAATATGTGTCCAGGGCACAGGCCTATTAACCATTATTTCACTGGATATACTTGAATGTCTCTACTTCTCACTTCTGGGACTGGGCAACATGAAATGATCTCCCTTTTTTGAATTCTTATAGGTATTTCAAAGTAACCCTATCTGGCCACTCTCCAGAGACAGGAGGCTGCACTCAACAGATCACTGGTCTGACCCAGCTTGGTACATCTTGCAGCGATATCTGCATGAATTGCTGCAAAAATCATAAGGTCGGAAACAGCAAGGCAGAGCAGCTCAGAAATCTTGATAACCACCCCCCAATATATTCTAAACCCATGATTTTAGTTATGCATTAATGTCTCTAGCATACCAAGTGAAAATCTCATAATCTGTTATTTACAATCTAAAGATTTTACAAATGATGCTTTGGCACAATTTATTTGAATGCTGTAAGGTCATATTTAAAAGTGCTCATATTGGTTTGAGTTCTATTGTCATTATAAAGACATTAGAAGTAAATGGCAAGGACAGGAACAAAAGAACATCCACAATGAAGACAGGTGTCAGTTCAATCTGTCTTGATCATGTTGGAGGAAACATACATTTCTTTTCATATTTAATAAATTGTGACAGCAAATTTATTTATTTATTTACTAGTAAAAAAAGGCCCGTTTCCGAAACCAATGAAACGGGCGCTAGCATGTGGCTTTTTTTGTGTGTGTGTGTGTGTATGTGTCACAGAGTTATTTTGTGTGTGTGTGTGATTGAGTGAGTGTTTCTTCCCCCCCCCCCAGTCTATTTTTGCACATACCCACAGCAGGAATATTCTTCTCTCGTTCCAGCGGTGGTTCTGTGCTCTCCGTGCTGCACAGATAATGAGCCATTCTGCTGGGGAATGCTCCTCCCTTATTGTCACTTAGTTTCCTGTGATTGGTCCGTCTTACGTTGCCTAGTGTTGCCTGGGAACGGTGTTGTGATGGTCCTTTGTGTTTCAGAATGTTGAGGGTGTTTTTTCTGATTGGTCTGTCATGTGAGGGCGGGGCAGAGAGACATGGTCAGTGTTGTGGCTTCACCACCATGAATCCATGAACCCTTCAGGGAGTGACTGGGTGACTTCAGAACGTTGTCTTCAGAACGTTGAGGGTGAGTTTTATTATAGTAGATTGCATTTGTATCCCACATTTTCCCACCTATTTGCAGGCTCAATGTGGCTTACATAGTTTTGTTATGACATTATCATTACAGGATATCAGATACAATTAGTAGTGTGCAGATATTGAGTAAGGGAAGAAAGAAGGAAGTGATTAGGCGGGTGAGTATAGAAGGTGGACTTTCATAGGTAACACAGAAACATCATGTACTATATAACAACCCAAAAACTCTAATTATGAACTTCTGCCTAAAAAGTTCTAATTAACAAGGCACATAAAAAGGTTCAACCTCACCAGCTGGACATTTCAGTAAAACAAACAAATGCAGATTTTTTTCCACTTTTGTGCTATTCATTTTAACTCTCTGATTACTGATGACAGAGTTTCTGCAACTGCAGCTGCACTGAGCGTGACCAAAAAGCCTTTGTGCAGCAGGAACTCCACTTCCCAGAAAGGGTAACTACAGATGTGGTAATCTATCAGTTTATGTTAGCCAGGCATTTATTTTGGGAAAACGCAAACAAGAGGTTCTGCTGATGCTTTCATGTGGTTGAAAAGTTCCTTTTTTAATAAATATACATATTTATTATTGTGCTAACAGTGCCATCAGGCATACTTGATGCTTGCAGAAGCCTTCTCAGTTGGTTTCAATAGATATAGTGGGGGAAAATGAGTAATTCCAATATCTGTTATTTTAATTTGCATTCTTCACAATTTTAAAATCTGCACAAGGATCTCCATGCACAGGAAAGGTTATCTGATTGATGGTTGTGTACTTACTGTATTATTGGATTTTAACCTCAACCCCCCCCCCCCCCCATCCCATATGACTTCTATTCACTAATAGTTTAGGATTTAGCCAGCATATCACATTTCGTACCTAAACTTAGTTTTTTCCCACTCCTCTTCTTCCTCTCAGCCTCGCCTTCTCATTTCTCACTGATCCATGAACCAACCATACCTTTATTTCCTTTTGTCTGCTAGATTCCCCCCTCCCCCTTCCCCTATGAAACTGTCTATTACAACAGATTCCATGCCAACCCTGATCTTGCAAAAACAAAAACACTTAATGGCTTGACTAACTCCTAATGAAATATAGGCTACTAAAATATATATGTGCAGGAGAAAATCATTCACCTTATTTTGAATGATTTTCTCCTGCACATATATATTTTAGTAACCCTGATCTTGAGCAACTTGGTCATCAAACTATCCTCTATTCAAGTTCTGCAGCAGAATATTCCATTAGACTCTCAAGGGTAGCAGTATTGCATTCTTCTCATGCTTCTTTGCTTGATACAGTTGCCCCTTTGTGTCATGTTACTAAGCAATCTCATATCCATTCTCCCTGGTTCCATCCAGAGCAGAATACCTCTGGAGGTGTCATCGCACATGATCTAGTCATTGGCTCTTTAACATCAACTATAAGTTGTAGACTTCCCCTTTGCAAATCAAAATACTCCTTTTTTGATGCAGTCATCTCTAAATCATCTAATAAACCACAGAAACTCTTTAAGATTCTGATATTTGTCCGAGTAGTTCAAAAGTCAGCTGTTATTCATCACCCAATTTTCTACCAGACCACATTGCTCTTGCTTGGCAAACTAAATTGAAGATGCAACAGCCCACATCTACTAACAAAAAGGGAACAGTGAGTAAATTATCTGTGTTTATCCAATAAAGGAAAGTGCAGAGAATGAAGAGACTTCAGGTGTGTGCTGGTGTACCAAGGTAATACCTCAAGATATCGAGACTTTACAGTTAAAAAGTCTCAAGAGACCTGGCAGCAAAAAAAACAAAGTAAAAACTAAATAGTTACTGAAGGAGATGAAGGCATTTTCAGTAGGAGAAGCGTGCCTTTAAAAGAGCCTTCTACACTGCAATTGATCAAACCAGAAAAGCTAAACTTGTGAAGGGGCATATTTGTGTTGGGTTAATAAAACCAGAAGGGAAAAGTGAATCAAGTAACTCTGCTTGTACCAGTTGGGATGTTAACTGGTCTGCACACAGGCAAGCTTTTTAGCTAAGAAAAGCAATGTTTGGGACTGTTTAAGTGCACTTATTAGAAGAGCTGTCTGTGAAAAAGCAGAGGATTTAGTGTAAGTTTAAAAACCAGTGTTTACGTGCTCTCATTCTGCGATGACCACATTCCAAAGAGCAATTGAGTCAAGTACCTTATGGGATTATGGGGTCCTTCCTACTGTCTTTCAAGTTCCTTTCCCTGATCAAGAGCAACCCCACCCTCTGGGTCGACTTGTTAGTAACCAAAGACAGCCAGAGAAGTCAGAAGGAGAAACTGTTTTTGTAGTGGCAAATCTGTGAACACTTTAACATTTTAAGCAAACATAAGAAAAATGAAGAAATGAAATTAGCTTAAAGTGATTGTCGCAGAATTGATCAGAAACTCTGAAGCAGGATATCAGAGTGAGAAGGAAACTTCCAACCTGAGTTCCTTGTGCTGCACGCATGACACCTCCCTGCTAATTACCTTGAAGGTGCTCTGAAGTAGGAATCTTCCAACTTGAGCTCTCTGTATTGCATGTGTGACACCTCTCTGCTAATTACCTTGAAGCTGCTCTGAAGTTCCCCCCTCCCCTCTGCCTTAAGCCAAAACCAGAAACAGGAGCCCTGAAGATTCTCTTGGCAAGGAGGGAGGGAAGCAACTAGTTGCTAAAAGACCAATTAAAGGAGGACTCTGACTCAGAAACACCCTTCTCCCCTACCTCCCCCTTCTCCCCCATCTCTTCTGTTCATTAACCTATCACTGAAACCTGATCCAGCAATGACCTCAACAGCTTGAAAGGCAAGCTGAAATAACACACAAGACCAGAACACCAGACCCCACTCCAATGAACAAGTTTTATCATGCATCCAGTCATCAGAACACGGTCTTATTAGTGGCCCACAGTGAACAGAAACCAAAATGAATACCTTCAAACTACTCCCCTAATAATCTACTCCCTAACACTGATCCACTTAACACTAACCACCCCTCTTGCAGAAAGTAACATTATACGCATAATATACAATCATCGATTGATCAGATACACCACACCTCAATAAACTGACAACAACTTAAACAAAGGAAGACCACCAACATGCGGACAACCACCACAGAATGCAAAGAAGGGTCCAAACAAACTCACCTCAACAAAGAAACAACAACTAATAAAAGTCCACACAACACCAAACGTAGAAGACCCATCCCAAACAATTCAAGTGCTACATCAATGCCAGATCCTTATTCGTTAATTTGTACAGCACTGCGTAACCCTAGTAGCGCTCTAGAAATGTTAAGTAGTAGTAGTAGTATCAATGCCAGATCCGCAGTAAACAAAACAGCAATACTAACAGACTGGATCATGGCAGAAGACCTTGACCTACTCTTCATCAATGAAACCTGGATCCATGACCAAAAGGACCCCATAATCCTAGACCTATGCCCTACAGGATACAAAATCACACATTGGACCAGAAAGGAAAAGAGAGGTGGAGGCATAGCACTAATCTATCGATCCCACTTTACCACCGAAACCACTGCAGAGTACATGACACCTCAATTTGAAATGGCCTCAATCAGAATTCACAACAAAACCCTTCACGATCATTTGAATTGTGTCCTGTTTTACAGACCTCCAGGTAATTGGAATGAAAGCCAGACTAACTTAATGGACTTCATTTCAAACACATGTGTAACCAACTCCAATGTACTAGTAATAGGAGACATCAATCTTCACTTCGAAGACCCAAACTCAATCAACGCTTAAGAATGTAAGGAATTCCTCCAGTTATGGGATCTCAAATGGCCACAAATCCAAGCAAACCATGTCAAAGGGCACACACTTGATCTCATCTCACACAAACTTTCAACAGACCAGAACTTAATAATAACAGATATTAAATGGACTTAAACACCCTGGACTGATCACTACAAACTAAACGTATCCCTACACTGGTGGAAGAAGCGATTACACCAAATACAAGAACACACATCCTACAGAACAAGAGGTCAAGTAGACACGAAAACATTCTGACAACAGATATATAACAATGAATGGACAGCACAAACAGACTCCATATAGTACCTCATGGAATGGGATAAAAGATGCAAATGCATATTAGATGAAATAGCACCCCTAAGAACAAGATCTCCACATAAGCATAACTCAATACCATGGTTCAATGATGAACTGAAAAAGCTAAAAACACAATCCATAAAACTCGAACGAGTATGGAAAAAAACAAAAGATGAACACACACTCAACACATGGAAACAATCACAAAGAAAGAACAAATACACTATAAGACAGACCAAAAGATCATACTATAAAACAAAAATAAGGACATATTATAAAGGCACGAAGAAATTATACCAACTCGAGAACAAACTCCTAGACAACAACCTGGTAACTACATCGAATATAGACATCCCATATGCAGATAAACTGGCAAAGTATTTCAATGAAAAAATTGTAAACCTACGCAACATGCTACCTCAGGACAACACTGACATCAAAAACTTCCTTAATGAGTTGGACCCAACCACTGGAGAATACCCGGCTGACCGAACCTGGTTAAGTTTTGCCCTCCTCACCATCGATACAGTTGCATAGGCGATCAAGCAGGTTCTCCAACACTCACTGTAAACTAGATACCTGCCCCAACTACCTAATGAAGTCCGCCCCTGACCGCTTCATAATAGACCTCACATCCCACCTAAATTACATGCTACAGCAAGGTCTCTTCCCTAAGGAAAATGGCAATATCATACTCACCCCAATACCAAAAACACCAAGAAAAAAACAAATGAAATGTTTCGGTCAAAAAAGACCTTCCTCAGGGGTCTAAAGCAAAACAAGATAAAATTATATAATATAAAAACATTTAAAAAATGTTCTACAAAATTCTGTACAAAACATATAATAGTGACATTGAAACACAATTAAAACCATACAAATCTAAAAACATATGATATCACAAATTGTTACAAAAGATAAATAAAGATGCGACGATTTGAAATAATCCAAAATAACAATAAAAGCCAAAGCTGCATAATATAGGCATAAAAATGTTATGATGCTGTTTCAAACGGTTATATGTAAGCCACATTGAGCCTGCAAAAAGGTGGGAAAATGTGGGATACAAATGTAACAAATAAAACAAATAATAATAAACTACCGTCCAGTAGCATCCATCCCGTTGTCAGTCAAACTGATGGAAAGCATGGTAGCCAAACAACTTACAGATTATATAAACAAATTCTCAATATTACACAAATCACAGTCAGGTTTTCGCCTCCTCCACAGCACAGAAACAGTACTTTTCACTCTCCTAGCCAAATTCAAGCAGGAAATAGCAATAGGCAAAAACATCCTCCTCCTCCAATTCGACATGTCTAGTGCATTCGACATGGTAAACCACAATATATTAATAAGATTACTAGATAAGTTCGGGACTGGTGGAAACATACTTACCTGGATCAAGGGTTTCCTATCCACAAGAACATATCAAGTAAAATCAAACTCAAACATATCATCACCGTGGAAAACAGATTGCGGAGTACCACAAGGATCACCGCTATCACCGATCCTCTTCAACCTAATGATGACCCCACTAGCCAAGTCCTTATCCAACCAAGGCCTTAACCCCTTCATCTATGCAGACGATGTCACAATATACATTCCTTACAAATCTAAACTGACAGAAATCACCAACAAAATCACCATCAACTTGAACATCATGGACTCTTGGGCAAATGCATTTCAACTAAAACTCAACAAAGAAAAAACACACTGTCTTATCCTCTCATCCCAACACAACGCGGACAACCCCACAATTATCAACACCCCAGATTACACCCTCCCTATTTCAGACAGCCTGAAAATTCTCGGCGTTACATTGGACTGCAACCTAACAGTAGAGAGCCAAGTGACATCTACAACAAAGAAAATGTTCCACTCAATGTGGAAACTCAAACGTGTGAAACAATTCTTCCTGAGGGAAACATTTTGCAACCTGATACAATCAATGGTACTAAGCCATGTAGACTACTGCAATGGAATTTATGCGGGATGCAAAGAACAAACATTAAATAAACTTCAGACTGCTCAAAACACAGCAGTTAGGCTTATGTTCGGAAAAACACGATTTGAAAGCGCAAAACCCCTACGCGAAAAACTACACTGGCTCCCAATCAAAGAACGCATTGCTTTCAAAATCTGCACTCTGGTTCACAACATTATCTACGGTGAAGCCCCGGGATACATGACAGACTTGATTGACCTACCAACTAGAAACACATCCGAATCAACACGTATGTACCTAAATCTGCACTACCCAAGCTGCAAAGGACACAAATACGCATCCAGTCTCTCCTACATAAGCACACAACTGTGGAACGCATTACCAAAAGCCTTGAAAACTACGTACAACCACCTAAACTTCCAGAAAAAACTAAAAAATAACCAGTTTAAAAAAGCATACCCTACCAATCCAACATAAATGCATGATCTCTGCAACACAACAAAACTAAAGTACATAATGGACATAACGCAACTCTTCTGTTGTATGATTCCCTAATGTGGCTGTGCCACATGAACCTTATCTTACCAAAACACCACTACAAATGTCTCTCCGGTACTATGTAAGCCACATTGAGCCTACAAATAGGTAGGAAAATGTGGGATACAAATGTAACAAATAAATAAATAAATTCACGGGGCATCAGAGACAGGGATCTGCAGACCTGCAGATATGACTATGCAGACACAAACCATCTGCAAAGCTTAACTGCAGATCCCTGTCTCTGATGCCCCGTGACCAACTGGACCAGGAGCAAAACACTCAGAACTAGAGGCTGAAAAGTGTGTCTATCCACCTGCTGGAGATAGAAAATACTGAGGAGCTGGACTGGATATCATGAGAGATATATCTCAGCTCAGTTTTCAGTTCTCTATCTCCATTTGTTGGTTGATGGACCCAACTATCCCTCAGTTCAAGAATAGTGGGAAGCTACGTAATGGAAGTAAAGATGGTACAATATGTGGAATATCAACTACAAATAAATACATGCATACAAACAGTTCAGTTCATTATACTGAATGCGAAAACTATGAACAACAGCATTGAAATCTTCCCAATGTTGTATCATCAATTTTATTCCATCTTGCTCTAAAATTAACATTCCCTACATATTCTTTACCAACAAAGGATGCAGGAAAATAAATGATGAAAATTAACTAGCCATGTCAAAGTCAATCAATGTCCACATGTAGTCACCTGCCATTTATATCACAGCCACCTATTAATCATTGAATGGTGGCCCATCAAGCATATCACCACCATGATACCAAAGTGGAGGCAACCTTGATCCAAGAGCACTAAAGAAGCACAAAAAGATATCTGCAAACTATTTGTGTTTGTGTGCTCTGCTGTTACAGGTCTTACTGAATCAATATAATTCATGCCCTTAATAAAACACAGTAATCTATAACATATTCTTAGCACAAAATAAAAAAACTAAAAAAACATAAAATGTTTAATAAAAATGCTGTACTAAAAAGTAAGCTTTCAACTGTTTTTACAAAACTTCAACATGCCTATCTCATTCCATAAAACCAATGGAAGCAAATTCAACCAATGCAGGCCCATTATCAAAAATGCCCTTTGTAAAACATCCAGATCAGTATTTTTGAAACCTATTATCTTTGAAGTCCATTAGAAGTGCGTTCAAATCACAAAGGGGCATATTGGAGGCGTTTTGAAGGTGGGATTACGGCGTGCCTAACACTTGGATGTTTTACAGTCCTAATGGAACAAAACAAAAATGTTGAGGACTAAAACCAAAATCTTTTGGTCTAAACCTGTTTTCAGAATGAATAAGGCACAAAAATATGCCATAAATGACCAGATGACCACTGGAGAGAATCAGGAGTCACTGACCCCCTCCCACCCCTAAAAAATGTGAATAAAAATATGACTTACCACCCTCAATGACAGCTGCAGATGTTAAAGTCAGGTCTATTAGCGCAGCATGCAGGTCCCTGGAGTAGTGTAGTGGTCAGTGCAGTGCACAGTAGGGGATCCAGGTCCCTATCTCCCTCTACCTGTCACACTTGTGGTATAAACTGTGGCCCCCTCCCATTGTCACCAAAACCCTTCTGTACTGACATATAGGAGTCCCATTCACCCATAAGGTCTATTGTAGTGGTGTACAGTGGGGGGACTGCGGATTTTGGGTGGCTCAGGGAACAAGATAAAGAAGCAAAAATGAGATGTGTACCTGGGAGCATTTTTATGAAATGCACAGCAGTGCCTTTTAGGGTGCCCCACTGCTCTTCTGGGATGTCTGGGGAACCATTCTACTAAAAATATTGGACCCTTCTACATCCCAATGGCCTGAATCTCTATGTTTTGCACCTATTCGTTTTTTTTTACAAAAATGGACCAAAAATCAAAACATCCAAATCACAAAACGTTTTTCTTTTTTGAAAATGACCTTCTTTCCTATTTGTGTAAAACGTCCAAAATCGGACTTAGATGTCATATTGAAAATGCCCCTCCATGAATAGTGTATGCAATTTTGGTCACTAAGGGGTTTATTTACAAAGCCAAGCTAGCTTGTTTACCTCGTAGTAAAATCAGCTGGCGGTAAATGCTGAGATGCCCTATGGGCGTCTCAGCTTTTACCACTAGCTGATTTTTACCGTGAGGTAAAAACATTAGCGTGGGTTTGTAAAAGGCCCCCTCAATTTCATAAAATATAAAGCAGTATTAGAAAAGGTACAAAGAAGGGTGATGAAAATGATAAAGGGGATGGGAATGATTTCCCTCTGAGCAAAGGCTATAAAGGCTAGGATTCTTCAACTTGGAGTCAAGAAGGCTAAGGGGAGATATGGTAGAGGTCTATAAAATAGTGGAGTGAAACGGGTAGACGTGAATCACTTGCTTACTCTTCTCAAAAATACAAATTGGATAAAATATTTTTTCACTCAACATGTAATTAAAGTCTGGAATTCGTTGCCAGAGAATGTGGTAAAAACAGTTAGCTTAGCAGGGTTTAAAAACAGTTTGAGCAAGTTCCTAAATGAAAAGTCCATAAACTTGAGAAAATCCACTGCTTATTACTTGGATAAGCAGTATAAAATCTGTTTTACTCTTTTGGAATCTTGCCAGGTACATGTGATCTGGATTTGCCAATGTTGGAAACAGGATACCGGGCTTGATGGGCCTTTGATCTGTCCCAGTACTTATAATGGAATAAAATATATACAGTAAAACAGTAAATGATGGCACATAAAGAACTAAATCCTCCATCCAGACTGCCCAACAAGGCACCTGGAGCTACACCCACAATCTGTAAATTTATCATGCTGAAGGGGTACTGATTCAGAAAAGGAAGTGTTAGAATGTGCAATTTTCCTAACATTTAAGGCTTTAAGACAAACTACAGTAACATGTCCCTCTTTGCTCACCAAGCTGTATCAAATCCTTCACAATTATACGGATAAAACTTTTCATACCAACTATTAGTTAACTAGATTTCTGTGATGCCAAAAATATCCACTGAACTATTTAAAATTTGGTCATGTAATATGTCAGTTTTATTTTTGACTGACTGCGCATTAAAAAAAAGGCTATATGCCATTTCAGCAAATCCACATCATTGTTTACTGATAATAAACACTGTCAAAGCAAAAATACATGATTAACAAATCTCATATGCTGCAAATCACCATAAATCCCTTTCCCCATGGCAGAAATGGAACTATTGGCACAGTGTCTATATCATAAAAGTAGTACATACATAAAACAAAAAGTTATTTGAGATATAATCCAATTCAAACCAAACCTGTATTATCATGTTTACATAAAAGGCCACACTGGATGAAAACACTGATGCAGAAACTTTCAGATGCTTACAAGGGGGCTTATTCAGGTATGTAAGGAGGGCGTGTCTCTTTGTCATGCCCCTTGAGTCCAAGTCCTCAGAACCAACACCAGCTTCTCTCACCTGTTCTTCCTGTTCCCAGTGCATTCCCTGCCTATATGGTTCACAGCTCATATCAGCTACTTGACCTGCCCGGTGCTCTGCAGATTTATATTGCACACTGGGAAAGATAATGGCAACAGGAAAAACAG
Organism: Microcaecilia unicolor; assembly: GCF_901765095.1. Lineage (NCBI taxonomy): Eukaryota > Metazoa > Chordata > Amphibia > Gymnophiona > Siphonopidae > Microcaecilia > Microcaecilia unicolor. Next base: position 208,624,860 of record NC_044031.1, read on the forward strand.
ATTAGAAAAGTACCTGATCTGCTGTCAGCTGGGCTTTGATGGTATTTATTATTTATTTATTTAGTTTTTGCTCAAACCTTTTTCAGTAGTAGCTCAAGGTGAGTTACATTCAGGTACACTGGATATTTCTCTGTCCCAGGAGGGCTCACAATCTAAGTTTGTACTTGAGGCAATGGAGGGTTAAGTGACTTGCCCAAGATCACAAGGAGCAGCAATGGGATTTGAACCGGCCACCTCTGGATTGCAAGACCGGTGCTCTAACCACTAGGCCACTCCTCGTGAGGAGCAGTGGCGATCCTTGGTTGGCTGCCACCTGAGGCGGAGCACCACTGTACACCCCCACCACCGGGTGCAGCAGCGTCCGTCCTCCCCCACCCTGGGTGCAGCATGATCCCCTCCCCCAGCGTATCACCCAAGCCCCCCCCCTCCCGGGTGCATTCTTACCTGCTGGTAGCAGCCGCGCGACTGTCGGTTCCACTGGTTCCCTGCTCCCTCTGCCCCGGAACAGGAAGTAACCTGTTCTGGGGCAGAGGGAGCAGGGAACCAGCGGAGCCGACAGCCACGCGGCTGCTTTCTGCACCCCTCCAGCGGCGTGCACCGGGGGCGGACTGCCCCCACCGCCCCGCCCTCGGTATGCCACTGGTGAGGAGGGAATTAGAGAGATGGGAGAGAAAAAGGTGATAGGCACATCAATGAGCAGTGGGCAGAAGCATTAATAAAATGAGAGCCTAAGCTCATAAAGGGGTTCTTTTACTAAGGTGCACTAACAGATTTAGTGCATGTTAACAAATCATTGTGCGCTAAGTGCCGTGCAGCCGATAAATATACGATGGGCTGCTCGGTATTTAGGCACTACTCAAATTATTAGTATTAAAAAAAAGAATCATCATAACCCCATTACCTCCAAAAATGATCTTGTAAAAATATATAATTGGACATCATAGTCTTAAAATATTTGTTTAACATTTAATATTAAATTTTTATGTATGGTGTATAGCGCTGCGTATGCCTTGTAGCGCTATAGAAATGATTAGTAGTAGTAGTAATATAAGGGAAGCCCAGAGGAAAGGATCCTGTCTCTGGTTCTGCCTCTTGATAAAGTAACCAGCTCTGGATGTGGAAGTTAGGTGTTACTGTTAGTTCCCTGCAAGATGACCCACTGCAAGAGAAGGAGAAGTCCTGTAGCATTGTAACCAGTGGACTGATTATCTGGACAGTAAGTTGTTATAATGCGTCAGCCATTAGAGGAGCCAGAAGCTCGATGGATTGGGGAGTCCGGCTGTAACTGGAGCTCGGGTGGAACTGCAGTCTACCCCTGGCTGATACTGAGACCGTCAGGGTGACAGCCCAAAGGGAGTATGCAGTTACTGGAAGTCCAGCCCGGATTGTATTGAAGTACATCAGGAGTATGAAATCCGCTCTGAGTTCTGACTGAGCTGCAGGACAGGCATGAGGGTTAAGCATGTGTATTAGCCCAGATATGTATTATTGCTTATGATCATCTGGAGAGCAATATGAATTGCAACTGACTGTAAGAAGACCAATGCAGTGGAAACCATCAGTTAAGAGTTAATAAATGTTCCAGTTCTTTTAATCCTCTGAGTGCCATGTGGTTCCTGAGTGGATGAGCTGACAGGACTAGAGTGAGTAAGTGACAATAACATGCAGTGCCTCTCAAGCCCGTTCTAACCCAGGATAGCAGGATCGGGTTACACACACAGGGAGGACTTGTGGGTAAAAGAAATGACAACAGTAGCACTGCAAATCTCACCAGTCTCTCTTCCTCCACTGCCCAACTAATCGCCAGTTTACCACCCTACTCCCAGCCCATCTACACCACACTCATACCATGCCTTCCAGTCCACCCTGGCTCATCTATACAACCCATATTCTCCCCCTCCCAGCCAGTCCTCAATAGTCCCTCTTCCATAACAAACCTGTGTACACTTACAATTTCTTTTCTCTCAGACTATCCCCACTTCTTTCTCAGCCCCTCCTGATCTTAATGACTTCCTCCTCCTCTCATCTTCTTATTCTGTTTTTCCTTCACTTTCCCCAATGCAGTTTGACTTTTGTTTTGGGGTAGGATGCATAATACCTCCCACACCTCCACATCCCCCATTCTATACTTCTCTGCTCTCTACTTCCTCCTGACCTGACCAGCCTTGCCCCCTACTAATTCCTCCCCCAATTAGGTTCCCTCTCATCAGGGGCATTGCCACCCAGTAAATATAAAGACGGAGAAGGGTGAGAGAGGGTGAAATTCAAGTGAACAGGGGCATTGCCACCCAGTAAGTATAAAAACGGAGAAGGGTGAGAGAGGGTGAAATTCAAGTGAACAGAAAGACAGTAAAATAAAAAAAAGGAGAGGAAAGAGTTAAAAAGGAAAGACCAATATGTCAGAGGCAGGTGTAGTGAAGAAATGGAACAAGATAGGAGAGAAGAGAAAAGACAAATGGACAGCAAACACTTGAAGGAAAATTAGCAGAGGACAGACAGAAAAGCAGACAACAAAAGTAGACAAAAGCATTTTATTTTTAGTTTATTAACTGAAATATGTTAGTTTTGGGAAATGTACCTAGCGCATGTCTTTATATTGTGTTCACTAGAAAAGGAAATACATTTTCCTTTCTATTTCTCCAGTGTTACAGTATATGCTGTTTAACTTCTTGAGGTTCCCATTTCAATTTTTGTCTATGTATTTTTAGTTCTAATTTGTGATCCCTTGTTCTGTATTTTGTGATGGTATGTCGATGGGATATTACTGGCAGGTGGGGAGATCAGAGGGGAAGCAAAAAGGAGAGAGGATCTGGGGGCCCCCCTCCTCTATTTTCTGACCTGGGCCCTAGAATGTCTAACACCAGCCCTGACTTTCGCTGTAGCTGGTGGGGATCCTCAAGAATCGCCAACTGAGGACCTCCTCCAAAGATGGCCAGAACTCTTTTCTACCAAGCTCTGCAGTTGGAAGCAGCATCCTTAGGCCACCATCAAATAAGCATGCGTGAGGTGCTGGCATCAGTGGCTCACGGATGTTTCTGCTGTCTGCTAAGCTTGGTAAAAGTAAGTTCTGGCAGCCTTTGGAGGAGGTCTTCAGCTGACAGTCCATGGGGATCCTCATTAACTAAAGTATTTATATTTTGAGTTGGGAGGTGTCAGGGAAGGGGTAGAGAGTCAGGGGGGGGGAGGCTGACAGAAAATTTTGTGCCCACCCAGTTTGAGCTCAGGCCCACCTAGAACTGACTGTCTGGCTATGCCACTATTTTGGCACTGCCCCTCCCCTGCGCACTCTTCCTGGCAAGTATCATATTCCTATTTCCCCTTCCCAGAGCCCCAGATGGCATTCGTATCTGGAACTCACAGATTGAAATTTAATAGCAGTTCCACATGCAGAAAGACATATGAGCTGCTCCACCATCTGTATACACAAACCTTAAAAGCTCAGCAAATCAGCTCCTCCGAAAGGACACCACCTTGTAGGGGTGGAGGGGCTTGTGTGTTTCAATGACTTAGAGGGCTATGCTGAAGGGTTACCCATATCAGACAGGCCTCTAAGGAGAAACCAGACAAACAATGTCCCAAACTGGGAGAGTGGTAAGATGGTGACCTGAAGTTTGTATGCCCAACGGCCCAGCTGCCCTCTGAAGTTTTGTCTTCTTTACGTAAATTTCCTCTCTGCAATTGCAGTTACCTTAACTGAGAGGAAGGGGACAACCGGCGGTCAGCCGCCGATGGCCAGCGTTTTATCCCCTGAGCAGCAAGTGCGGGACCGCTGCGCGACAAACTGCCCACAGATGAAAAGGTTGGCGAGTTCTTTGATTAGCGCCGGCGAAGGAGCGTTGACGCTCTTGGACCTGGAAAAAACAACTCCATCGCTCCCAAATTATTCAACCACCATGCCCAAAGGAGTGGAGAAGTGAATTAGAGGTATATGCTGAAACAGAGGACGTTTACAGCAGAACCCGAATCGGCGGAACCACTCCTAAACACCTATGAGAAATCAACTTGGAGTTTTTGGCTCCCGTGGAGGTTACATTGAATACCATCTGGAAGGCGCATCGGGACCTAACGGTGGCAGTAAATAATTTTGTTTCAGATATAATTTTATTAGAGAGTTACATGGACAATTCAACTGAACCCTTTGAGAGTAAAAAATTGATATAACAAATGATTCTACATGAGCAAGAAGTGGTTATGATTTTGAAAATGATAATAGACCAGAAATTTTGAATAATAAAATGAATATTATTATAGATGATCAATATCGAGATTATTGTTTTTCCCAGACTTCCGGGTATGACTCCTAAAGTTTTCCTCAGAAATATTTCCTCAAATTATTACTTTAAAAGAGTGAAGCCTGTGAAAACTGGGATTACTTTAATCAGTGGGATTTGAATTAGAGACTTAAGTATATGTATTGTTAAATAACTTCTGGTTTTTAAAAGAGAAAGAATGTAATCAGATGTATCATTTCTAACTAATATTGGACAATAAGTATGTTTTTCAATGAAATGATTTGACTATACACAGTATTGGCCTTGAAGAAGCCAACCAGATGATCAATGTGGAATAATGAATTAGACAATATCTGGGGATAATCAGGTTAATACCACGGGGTTTTTTTTCTGTTTACTGTTTAATCGATCTCCTTATCTTGTTTCACTCTCCCTATTTAGTGGTCTAAGGAAGAGAATAGAATTACCTGACTGAAATAATTCCTACATATTACTTTCTCTATATTTCCAGCAAGTTGTTTTATCGCTTGTAAAAATTTAAATGGTTATAAATAAAAATTTGAAAAAAAAAAGCTCAGCAAATCAGTTGCTGCACAGCCCCTAGGGCCACGTTTGCATGTTCTGCTTCTTGCCCACAAACTGAAAATCCCAAAGATCACATGCTGAGCAGGAAATCAGTGAACCAAATGGAATGCATTCATATAAACTCCTGTGTGCCTGACTGGCTTTTATATCGCAAAGATTATACCCCCACTGAGATGGAAAGAACACTCTTCCATCCTTATCATCTTAATTATCTGCTTCACGCCTCTACAAAGGCTTTGCCATTTCCTGTGTGGAATAATGTTTTGCTGAAGCCTTCAGGACCTCTGTAAGTTCCTCTCAAAGGTGTGGTGTCGCTCTCCATCTACTTCACTTCTTCTACCAATTCAGGGCAACATGCAGTTCACCCCCCATCGAGAGAATATTACCTTTCGGCAATGGACAACATGGGGGATTTTGCATCTGGAACATACTCTTAATTCGGATGGCTCTATAATCCCTCTATGGGAGTTGGATGAGGGGATAACTACAACTTTGGCAGATCGGTTCGCTTATTGTCAATTAGTTCATTACGTGCAACCCTTGGATGGGGATGCAATGACTGCAACAATTTTGGACTGCTTGCGCTCTTTTTTCACTTTGGAAGACCGACACCGGCTTTCGGTGTCCTCTCTCCATAAAGAATTGCTGGGTCTGCTTCCCACCACTCCTAATATTCGGGTCCGAGATAGGTGGGCAGTAGATTTGCAGAGGTCACCGGTGTCATTGGATTTGGTAGCTTTGGAGGCATATTTTCAAAGCACTTTGGGAGGCTAAGTTCCATAGGTTTCTATGGAACTTTGGGAGGCTAAGTGCTTTGAAAATGAGCCTCTTGGTGACCCGCATCCCTCAGATAACAACAGCAGCTGAATTACGGGAATGTCAATTTAAAATGCTATATCGCGCATACATTTCTCAGTCTCAATTGTTTCACATGGGCGGCACTGATACCCCCCTTTCCTTGAAGTGCAGATCCCAACTCAATTCCTTCTTTCATGCCTTCTGGAGTTGTGGAGTGGCTAGTTCATTTTGGATTCAACTTGCTTCTTGGCTTCGGGGGTCTCCATGGGATATAAGTATGTGGGTTTTTTTGTATGTTCTGTGCCTGTCAAATAATGTTTCGTGGGAGAAGCCGTAAGAGTACAGGCAGCGCCCCCCCCCCCCCCCCCCATTTGAATATATCTCAGTAAGTTCTACTGTCCCTTTTCTTTAAGGGTAGAGTCTATTGTTTTTGGGGGGTTTTGTGCGTATGTGTGTTTGTCTGAGTGGAAGGGTAGGGAGGAGGGAGGAGACTGGGACAGTTATGAGGTTTGGGAGTTCTATATTAGCAATTTGTTATCGTTCATACTGGTTGGACTTATCTTTTCGCTCTTTGTTATTTTTTTTCCTTTTTTTCTTCTGTTGGGGTATAGAGAATTGTGAAAGTTGAGTGTGTGCGTGTGTGGGGGGGGGGGGGGTTAAGGAGATATTCTTTAAAGGAAATCTGGTGGCTCACTGATATCTTCTATGGGTCTATTTCCTCTATAGCTGTATTTGTATACACTGACTTATTGTTTGTATTACCCAGTTTGTATGAACGTCGCCAATAAAATAGTTTTGCACTAGAAACTTAATGTGTGCCAGCCCATCTTCTAAAGCAACTGACATAAGTACATATAAGTACATAAGTAATGCCACACTGGGAAAAGACCAAGGGTCCATCAAGCCCAGCATCTTGTCCACGACAGCGGCCAATCCAGGCCAAGGGCACCTGGCAAGCTACCCAAACATACAAACATTCTATGCATGTTATTCCTGGAATTGTGGATTTTTCCCAAGTCCATTTAGTAGTGGTTTATGGACTTGTCCTTTAGGAAACCGTCTAACCCCTTTTTAAACTCTGCCAAGCTAACCGCCTTCACCACGTTCTCCGACAATGAATTCCAGAGTTTATGCGTTGAGTGAAGAAAACCTTTCTCCAATTTATTTTAAATTTACTACACTGTAGTTTCATCGCATGCCCCCTAGTCCTAGTATTTTTGGAAAGTGTGAACAGACGCTTCACATCCACCTGTTCTACTTCACTCATTATTTTATATACCTCTATCATGTCTCCCCTCAGCCATCTCTTCTCCAAGCTGAAAAGCCCTAGCCTCCTTAGTCTTTCTTCATAGGAAAGTCATCCTATCCCCGCTATCATTTTAGTCGCCCTTCGCTGCACCTTTTCCAATTCTAATATATCTTTCTTGAGATGCGGCGACCAGAATTGAACACAATACTCAAGGTGCAGTCGCACCATGGAGCGATACAACGGCATTATAACATCCTCACACCTGTAAAACTGATCATGTCCTCTACCATAAATTAACCTCACCACTAGCAGCACACTGTATTCAATTACAACACGAGTTTGAATCCTTGAAATGTGTAGTACTGCAATATTGGATAGCTCCATTACGGAAGGGAGGAGATAGACGTAGAGCTCTGCTTCCACAAAAGCAGAGATGTATTTTTCAATTAATATCCTCACAACCTACAGGATTTGGTTACGGTTTTTCTGATTTTTTTCTCATTTCCTCTTACCAGCATTGCAACTTGAAAGTTAAGTAAAAAAGCATTTAAGTTGTTATAAAGACACTAGAAGTTGCTGCTGTATTGATTAGTTTCACATTTTGTGCATTGAAAGGTTTTTTATGTCGATGTTATTGGGGTTGTTAAGGGTGTTATTGCGTGGAACTCATTGAGGCTTTTTCCTTTCAATGCTTAATATAAGATTGCTACATGATAATTTCAATAGTTGTATTTGTGAGTAGTATTTTGAGTTCTCACCCCATTTTTTGCCTGAACATAGATAAAATTGTCATACCAATAAAATTATCAAAATCTATCTGTTGAGACCTCTCTGATCCAACCATTCTCCAGGGCTTTTAACTACCTTTCGGCCTAAGCTCTGCCCCTCTCTCTCAGACTCTGACATAGCAGGTTAGCGCCACCTGCCGAAAGGTGGCTAGACTGCAACACCAGTGAGGGAGTGTTCTACGGACACCTGCCACTATACCACTCACTCTCTACAGTTACTCCCTCTCCAAGTTGTAATTGTAGACAAATGGTACTAGATCCTAGTTCTGGTTCTGGATGAACGAGACGTATAAAAGAGAAAAAAAAAGAAAGGAAGAAAGAAAAATTAATCCGGTTAAAAAAAAACAACAAATATTTTGTTGAGTAAAAATTTACCAACATCAAATACTTATCTAATAGCTCTTCTATATTGTAAAGTGAATATGATATATGAAGTGCATTCATGCTGAAAATAATTTCTTACACAGTTCCTGTTTGTTGTGTTGGAAATTTGTTTTATTAACTATGAGGCCCTTTTACTAAAGTAAAGTTTATCAGCAAACATTAACATGGGGTAAGTTGACAAAATGTTGGGGGCATGCCCAGCATGTGCTCTGCAGTTAACACATTGAAATGTTCCTTACTGTAAGTTAAGACTGTTTGCAATTAGCATGGATGCATGTGAAGGACAATTCTATAACAAGGCACCTGGTACCAGCCTGTTCTATAAAGGAATGTAGGCACTTAACTTTACAGAACACTAGCGTGACAGGGGATATATGCAAATAGGTGCTTAGGAATAAGCACCTGTGCCAGCCATAGAGCTGGTGTATGTTAGTGCCTAAATACTACAGATACCCATATATACAGGAATCTATACGCTGAGTGTGTAGGTATAGGTTCTGCCTATGTATACACCCTCTTTGCAACAACGAAAACATGGCATAAATACCAGTGCATAGATTTGCGTGCACTGAGCCATATTCTATAACTATGCACATAAATTTCGGAATGCCCACAAAACACCCATTTCCTTGTCCACAGCCATGCCCTTTTGAACTGCGCACATTAGAATTTAGGCGCAGTTCATTATAGAATACGCTTAGTGAGTTGCGTGCGTAAATTCTAATTATTACCAATTAGTGCTCATTATTGCTTGTTAAGTGCTGTTATTAACGCTGATTAGCTTGTTAAGCCAATCGAGTTGCATGCGTTGTTACAGAATATGCCTGGATTTCAGCGCGGATCTCTAGGCGCGCTACATAGAATTTAGGGGTATGTAACTTACTCGGGTACTAACAGAATAGCAGTTAGCCAAATTTTGGTAGTTCTGCACCTATGTGCGTACATGCCATTATTCTAAACATTTACCCAAGGGGTATGTGAATGTTAGCACCTATGTTATAGAATTGGTCCATTTAAGCCTTGATTTGTGGAGGCAGTAAATCCAGCCCTGCTAACTTCACGAGTAACAGAACATGGTTAAGTACCATGCGCTAACTGCAGTGTGCAGCCCATGTCCATTCTCAGTCTATAACCCACCCCCTACTAAGCATGCAGTAAAGAATCAAATTAGTGTGTGCTGTCAGGTCACTGCGGTAACAGTAAAATACTTTAGTAGAAAGGCCCCTGTGACATTTAATTTTGAAGAGTGCATTGCATTTTTTGCTTCTTATGGTTTTGAAAATCTATTACTTTATCAAGCCATGTTCCTAAGTAAACTATTTGTTTGATAGCATGCGCTGTATCATTCTGACAAGTTATATTTCTAAATCAACCTTGCTTTTCTGAATGTACCAGTTTTCTAAAATGGAAAAAATCTCTCTCTTCGACAGCTGCAGTATGTGGCAATGCTAGGTGAATAGTAATGGGCTAAATTGCTCCCTAGAGAAATCATTTACATTCCCCCAGAGATTGTGGAACATACAGATTTTAAAACAAAATATATTGTATATACAAAGCAAACCTGGATCTAGCTTGCATGCATCTGTTAAAAAAAGGAATACACAGGTAGTCACAAAGGGACTGACTGCACCTCATGGGAAATAGTCAAGGCAGCATATTGAAAAAAGGCATTTTTCTCAATTTAGCAAAGTTACTCTTTTAACACCACAGTAAAGCAATTGGTTTCAAACATTGACACCAATGTACTAAAACTTAGACAAATTACTAAATGTAATTCTGCGTGCTAAAATTATTAACAGCACACATTATTACATTACTATAGAAAATAAGCATTTACAAATTTAGCTTCACTCACTATGCAAACCAGGAAATGAGCTCCATATTTATGCTTGCATAATAATAATAATAATAATGTTTTATTATTTATATTTTGACATGATGTACTTTTCTAGTGATGGCTAGTATTTTTATATTGTAATCTGCACTGGTCCAAGAATGGTTTGTAGTGAAATACAAATTCAATTATAATTGTAATTATTACGCACAGAAATACTCAAATCACCATTTTCTTGTCTCCCTATACTACACAATAAAGAAAGGAATGCTTAAGGAAATATATTGGAGGGATCATGCAGGGGAATAGGAGTAACAACTGAGGTGAACACATAGCAGGAGACTAAGGTTTTACTGCACCTTGATTTACCAGGAGAACTGACTCCCATAGTAAATGAATACTGCTACTTGCGAACTACCTTGCAAATAGCATTATTACAGTGGAATGGAGATGCGGCCCAATGCTCTGGTGCTGGAGCTCCCCCCCCCCCCCCCAATCAAATACTCCTACATCTCCAGATCAAGCCCCCTTCTGATTACATCCTTCTGTAGGAGTATTTCCTGCTATCTCACCATTGCTGGTCTGTGGCCTATACAAGCCTGAACCATTCTTTTATAACCAATATGGATTCTACAGCCTGTGGCCTGAATACATCTGTAACCATCAGAAACCAGCTTTTCTACAAAGGAAAATTACTGCTGGGCATATCATGATGAGTTCATCCAAGGACATATTGTTTAACTAGCCTCCAGTAATCTCCTGGGAAGAGTGTAGGAGCATGTATTGGATGCGGAAAGGTCCATTTTTCAGTGCACCTGCAAACAAGGCCTTTTTTTGCCGAAAATGGACATGTGGCAAAATGAAAATTGGCGCACATCCATTTTGGGCCTGAGATCTTACCGCCACCCATTCACTTAGCAGTAAGGTCTCACACATTAACCGGGCAGTAATCATCAGCGCAAATGCTGATTACTGCCGGTTAGCACAGCGCGCCAAAAAATAAAATATATTTTCTGGTGCGCGTAGTGGGCACACATAAAAAATGAAATTACTGCCCAGGCCACACGGTAGCCAGGTGGTAGTTCCAAATTGTCGCACATTGGGCGCGAGTAGGTGCCTACACGGCTTAGTAAAAGGGCCCCTTACGGATGTTCCTACGGTTCTGCTGTCTAAAACTTTCAATACTGCTTTAGAATTGAGAGTGGTCCCGGAGGACCAAAGATAAATCAGCATGGCTCCTCTCCACAAAGGCGGAAGTAAGGAGGAGATTGGGAAAGACTGACAAGTTAGTCTGACCTCTGTGGTGAGTGAATCCATGGAAACGGTCTAAAATAAATGATAGTGCAGTTTCTGGAATCCAATGGATTTACAGGATCTGACACCACATGGTTTTACTAGAGGTAGGTTTTTTCAGACAAATTTGATCAATTTCTTAGACCAGTGGCTCCCAAACCTGGTCCTGGAGGCACCCCAGCCAGTCAAGTTTTCAGGATACCCACAATGAATATTGGTGAGACAGATCTGCATGTACTGCCTCCACTACATGCAGATCTCTCTCATGAATATTCATTGTGGGTATACTGAAAACCTGACTGTTTGGGGTGCCTCCAGGACCAGGTTTGGAACCCACTGTCTTAGAAAAAGTGATCAGAAAGCTGGATTGGGGGAAAAGCACTAGATGTGGGGTAATTAGATTTCAACAATTTTCCATATCAGCAACTTATAAATAAACTGAAAGCTGTTGGTATTGGCCCTAAAGGGGGAGACTCTATATAGGGCGCCTAAAAAATTGGCGCTGAAATCACTGCTGACTAAGCATATTCTATAATTGGCACCTACATTTATAGAATATGCTCAGTTGATATTTCAGCACCTAAAACTGCACACATCCATTTATACCAATGAAAATGTAGCATAAATTCCGGCGCGTACATTTACACGCAGTGGGTCATATTCTATAACTATACACATAAATTTTGGAATGCCCACAAAATGCCCATTTCCCCACCATAACCATGCCCTTTTTTGCCTGCACACGTTAGAAGTTCAGCACACTTCATTATAGAATACACTTTGGGCCCTGTTTACTAAGGTGCACTAGCATTTTTAGCATGTGCACAAAATTAGTGCACACTAAAGCGCCTCTAGCATGGCTTAGTAAACATGGCCCTTAGGAAGTTGTGCACCTAAATTCTAATCAGTGCCTATTAGTGCTAATTATTGCTTTTAAGTGCTGTTATTGGCGCTCATTATTTATTTAGATTTTGCTCACACATTTTTCAGTAGTAGCTCAAGGTGAGTTACATTCAGGTACTCTGGATATTTCTCTGTCCCAGGAGGGCTCACAATCTAAGCTTGTACCTGAGGTAATGGAGGGTTAAGTGACTTGCCCAAGATCACAAGGAGCAGCAGTGTGATTTGAACCGGCCACCTCTAGATTACAAGACTGGTGCTCTAACCACTAGGCCACTCCTCCACTCCATTAGCTTGTTAAGCTCTGCCCTCATTTCTTCCAGATGTGTCAGCATGAAGCCCATCTAGAATAAAATGTCCTGGAGGCCCTGCCACATAACCTGAGACTTCTGATCTTTAGGATGGTTGTGGGGACAGGATAGGTAGCAGTAAGGTCTAGGGAATTCCAAGCCTGCTCCTCAGCTTCCTGAGGCTCTTCCTCCTACCCCCTCCACTCTCAGGTTGTCCTACTGTCCCTCCTTCCCCCAAGATTTGACAATACACTAGAAACAGGTTTTAGGACGCCAATGATCCTCTCTATTATTGCCCTAGTTTTGCGGTGGCCCTGTTGTACTGTTCCTCTGCCTCTGTCTAGGGTACAACTATGGGTATCATGAGCCACCCCCTTTGAGGGTAGCATCTATCACCTGTGTGGGAGAGAAGACCAAAGAGGACAGTCGTTCACTGAGAAATGAGATGGGATGGAAATGAGCAGGAACTGCACCAATGCTTCAGGAAATGTGGTAGGAGGTGGGAGAGGGCACCATGAATGTATAGCATGGGTATGTAGCATTCTATGGATGGGGAGGTAGGGTGAGGGGTAATACAGGGCTTATCTACCAGCTATCCGCTGAGAGCTGGCTACTCTTGAACTTATCACGGATGACAGGATGTAAGAATAATAGGAACCTGGGAATACTGGAAGGACATCTGTAATGTAGCCCTGGATATTGAAGACCACCTACACATTGAGGAAGTGAAAGGCATTTCTGTTGTAGTAGATTTTCCTCTCTCATGCTTTTCAGATGGACAAATGTCTGCAAGCTATGATCCCAGTATTAATGAGAAATGGGCCACTTTATAAAACTGGATCACAGTTTGCTGTTTGTTCTGCACAGTCTGCTAGAAGGCTATATAGTCAGTTCTGTGGGTGAGAAGGCTCTCAGAAACTGTGTCATACAGAGTGAGGTTGTAGACTGGCCGAGGCTGAGGCTGAAAGCTGCCAGTGGCAAGAAAGGTAAGGGCTGTGGTGACCTTTAGATAGAATGACATGGGCTGTCCCCTCTGTGTGATGGAGTGAAGGAGAATATCAAGTTGATGGAAGAGATGGTAGATGCAGTGGCGTACTAAGGGGGGTGGTGAGGGCGGTCCACCCCGGGTGCACGCTGCTGGGGGGTGCCGCGGCGTGCGCCTGGCTCCGAGTTCGCTATCTTCGCTCGTTCGCTGCAGCTCCCTCTGCCCCGGAACAGGTTACTTCCTGTTCCGGGGCAGAGGGAGCTGCAGCGAACGAGCCAAGTTAGCGAACCTTTCGGAGCTGACAGGCGTGCGCCGCGGCACCCCCCCCCCAGCGGCGTGCACCCAGGGGGGTGTCATTTCGCCGGGGGTGGGAAGGTGCCATTTCGCCGGGGGGGGGGGGGGCACATCGGTGATCCGCCCCGGGTGGCAGCTGACCTAGGATCGTCACTGCACACATGGCACAGAGAAGGGCCAGGAAGAAGCAGCCTTATCAGAGGATATATAGCCCAGGATACATTTTGTGAACCTCACAAATGAGCAGTGCCTTGATAGGCTCAACTTTGATAAGGCTGCCATCTACTCAGTGGCATTCCTAGCCTGGATGGCACACGGGGTGGATTGCCGATGCGCAACCCCCCCCCCCCCCCCCACCGGGAGCAGCGCGACCCCCCCCCCCCGGTGCAGCACGCCCCCCCCCCCCAGCGCATCAACCCCCCCCCCCCCCCCACAGGGCGCATCTTTACCTGCGGGATGCAGCCGCGCGGCTCTCGGCTCTGCTGGCTCTGTGCTCCCTCTGCCCTGGAACAGGAAGTAACCTGTTCTGGGGCAGAGGGAGCAGGGAACCAGCGGAGCCGACAGGCGCGCGGCACCACCCCAGTAGTGTGCACCCGGGGCGGACCGCCCCCACCACTCCGCCCTTGGTACGCCGCTGCATGTGTGCCTGATGCAGCATGGCCTCCACAACCTAGCTATTAAGAGCATTCATTATGACTCCTCTGTGTTACCACCAGCACCTTATGTGGTTATCCACCAGCACCCAAGTATATAGCCCACAAAAAGTGAGAAGCCAATGCAGAAAGCTTCCAGCATGGTTACCACGGGTTTAAAACTGTTTTACCAAGGGAAAGCAATGAGAAGGATTTCAGGATGGATATTAACTTGTGCGGAAACCCTGACCACACACTGCATTGAAATGAATGGAAATGTGGTCCATTTTTTTTCCCACAGCATGCAAAATAAAAAAAAAAAAAGCTTTGCTCACACGACTACCATGGGAAAAATTATACCACAGTCCAGGGCACATTAGCAGGGATGGTTGAAAGGAGAAGGGATACACCGGGCAGGACAGGGTGCCACCATTTTTCAAGATGGCGGCACTGGAAGCAGGAGTGAGTGGGCATCGCTCTTGCCTTCTTTAAGTTATGAACTTGGGAGAGTTCAGGGAGCCTGGGGGAGGGGTCGGTGAGGTGGGGGTGCACTAGACACCAGGGAAAGGTGGAATTTATTTACAGTCGGGGTCAGGGTGGAAGGGTGCATTAGACACCAAGGATGTGTTTAAGTTGGAAGTTGGGGGTCAGGGGGCAATTGACAGGAAACTCAGGGCTGATGCAGACTTCCACAGCAATTTTTTTTTAATGTCACCTTTTTTGTCAGTGCCTGAGCAAATCACTGCTCAGGCACTAACAGGAAGAGTGATATTTTGCAATGTGCTGCAGATTACTGCTGAATTTTTATTTTTTATTGTTTTTGCTGTATTTTGTAATAGAGCTGTGGCTCTAACGTAAGGCACACACACAGAAACTGATACTCACCCAACACAGACAGCCCCTGACAGACACACTTGGTGGCAGGATGGCCAACATGGGAATTTTGCAAGGAGATAGGCAAGGGGAGATGTGGAGGGGCATAATCGAACGCGAACGCCCATCTCCATGGTCATCTATGTCCGAGAACGGGTACGTGAAGGGGTGGGACAGACCGTATTTTCGAAAAAAATGGGTGTCCATCTTTCGTTTCAAAAATATGGTTTGTACGGACCAAAATGCCATGGATTTAGTCGTTTGTGAGCTGGACATTTGTTTTTTTTAGCGATAATGGAAAATAAAACGCCCAGCTCAGAAACGTCCTAATCCAAGCCATTTGGTCATGGGAGGGGCCAGGATTCGTAGTACACTCGCCCCCCCTGTCATGCCAGGACACCAACTGGACACCCTAGAGGTCAGTGCGGTAGACTTCAGAAAATGCTCCCACATGCATAGCTCCCTTACCACGGGTGCTGAGCCCCCAACCCCCCTCCCCCAAAACCCACTACCCACAAATGTACAACACTACCATAGCTCTTAGGGGTGAATGGAGCACCTACATGTGGGTACAGTGAGTTTTGGAGGCCTCCCATTTACCAGCACTAGTGTTACAGGTAGGGGGGATGGGCCTGGGTCCGCCTGCCTTAAGTGCACTGCGGTACCTACTAAAAGTGCTCCAGGGACCTGCATACACGCAGGCCTCTAGGACTTGTTGCTGCTGTATAACCTTGGCACATCAGTTGACTCCTGAAGACTAATCTCTTTGAAAAAGTCCTTTATTTGAATAAGCACGTTTACTCACAGTTAACTACAGATCAGAGGTTGTGCCCCACTGGCAAAGAGTCTTCCTGGTACTGAGATTAGCACTAGGTCAGAGCTGGCAGAATGCTGTACAATGCCCTCTTTCAGCAACATTCAAGGGAAGAACTAAGTGCTGTAACGTGGCTAACACATGAAAGGGATCTAAAACTGTGTTACAAAAATGGCCACTACCTCACGGACTACCAGAAACAAAACAGGGCACACTCTGGAAGTAGAGCCTACCAACTACCAACATCGTGAGCATTTAACACAAGCTACTGGAATCACGGAGCCCAATACCCTACACCCACCACAATGCATTGCTGATGTGACTCTGCAGTGCCCATAACAGAAAAGGCTGTCACAGGATAGAACACATTCTGCTGTGGAGGTGGGTACGGCATTTGAGGCTGGCATACAGGCTGGGAAAAAAAGTTTTTAAAGTGGGGGTTTTTTGGTGGGAGGGGGTTAGTGACCACTGGGGGAGTCAGGGGAGGTGATCCCCGATTCCCTCCGGTGGTCATCTGGTCAGTTGCGGCACTTTTTTGGGACTTGGACCGGAAAAAAAGGGTCCAAATAAAGCGGACCAAATTCTCGTCCAAAACGCCCTTCTTGTTTCTATTATCAGCTAAAGATGCCCATCGCTCCTCGGCCGATAACCACACCCCAGTCCCACCTTCGCCACGCCTCCAACACGCCCCCGTCAACTTTGTTCATTCCTGCGACGGAGTACAGTTGAAGACGACCAAAATCGGCTTTCGATTATACCGATTTGGTCGCACACGGGAGAAAGACGCCCATCTCTCGATTTGGGTCGAAATATCGGCGTCTTTCTCTTTCGAAAATAAGCTGGATAGGAAGTTTGAATGAGAAGGTTATAAGGGTAACGAAGGGGGCAGAAAACAAAGTATGGAAATAAAAGGTAGCCAAGAACACATCTACATAGGTACAGATGACAATCAGGCAACTGAAACGCAATCAGATCTCCTCCAGATATCAATGCAAGCATCAGATCTAAAAGACGGGTGAGATCAGTGTTTGTGTGTGATTTATAGCAAATGCAGTTGACAAAGTTTAGATTTTCTGCCCTCGAAGTTCATGGGCTTTGCGAAATATGTTATAGATGTGAAGACCTCAGCGCCACACACGCCATGTTTCAAAACACCTCTTTTCCAAGTGTGGAAATGTCTATGTCACCAGTACATCCACAAGTACCTCGCAGCCATCCCAAAATTGCCCTTTCCATTTTGATTCCATGTTAATAACAGTATTTCCAGGGGAAAATTGCACATAGGTCTTCTAAAATAACCCAATATGAACATTTTTTTAAATTGCATATCAGTGACCTACTGCAATGTAAAGACATGTACAGCAGCTCATTAATGTGTCTTTCTTAGACAACAGGCCTACGAAAATGGCCTTATGGCCCACTTAAAAAAAAAAGGTCTTTCATACTGCGGCCTTCATTTAAAACAGCTGCTAGGCCTAAGTTAGATGGTGCCCTTTGGACAGATCAAAAGTCCCTCATGAGCCAGTGGTCTATGTGAAAAAGCAAAAAGCTCTCCCATTCTGAATATCTATATTCCCTGATAAATAGTAGCGCCAGAGGCAACATTTACATCAGCTACAGCTTGAGATTTGTACCATCCGCGTATTGAGATTATCTGCATGCCTGAACTTGAAGTCCTGATTGTTTGCCTGGAAATAACAGTACTGAACTGACCCAGACTAATAGTTGCTCCACCCCCTTGGAGACATCGCCAAGGGTGTCAGGAGTACTTAAGGTCAAGATAAGTGTTAGAGGGATGAGCGCCTCCTTGTTGTGCCAACGAAGGAGAGTGAGAATTTGTGCGCTCCTTTGTGCGGACTTCAAGTGGATGTGAACTGTCTATTATTGATGAAGACCCATCAGGTTTGAAGTTTGACTTTATTATCTTGTTATTTGACTCTCTCTAATTGCTGTAATCTGTCTCCAAATATTTATCTGGATAGGGGCTGAGTGCTACAGCAGTTTATCCCAATCTAGGCCCAAACCCATACCAGGAAGAACTTTAACTCCTATTTCGCTGGATTCCTCCAAGATTATGAAAAATAGTACATCTTAACATTGTATATTGTTCAATGCCAGATCTATTAGAAATAAGATCTCTGTTGTAAAAGATCTTATAACTGAGTGTCAATTTGAGTTTGAATGTCAATGTCCATGCCAACATAATACTTATAGACTATGAATTCCCCTTAATCAGGGTTCAATATGGTGTACATCATAGCCAATAAACATATTTATGAAATAGAAATTGCTAAAACATGTTACAATAAAAATAAAAATATTAAGTAGAAATTATTAACTAAAAATTAGAACATCATGTTAACCAAATTACCAAGTAAAAATATTGGAGATTATCCTACATCATGATAATAAACAAGTAAAGTAGTTACCAAAAACTTCATAGATGACTAAACATGAAAGTTTTTACTCTTTTATGAAATGATAGGTAATTTCACTTGATTCTGATCGAAACAGGAAGAGAATTCCATAACGCCACTCCCATTGCTAAAAAGAAAGTGCCAGTTATTTTAAGAAAGTGAAAATTACCGATAGTAATCGGATGTAATGTAAGTTGATACTGTAAACGAGATGACTGGCTGAACAAAGAACAAGATACAATACTGATCAATAATTCAGAAGTAAATTCATATAAAATCTGAAAAAACAAACAGTTTTAAAAGAAATATGTTTATGGATTGGAACCCAATAAAGCCTGGCAATATAAGCAGATATATTACTGAACTTGGTAAGACCAAAAATGAATCTGAGAGATATATTTTGAATAAGTTGTAACATCTTTAAAAGTTTGGCAGCAAGACCCAAATAAAGAACATTACAGTAATCCAGATGTGAAAGGATAGTCATTTGGACCAGGACAGCAAAAACATGTTGACCAAAGTAAGACCTTATAAGCAACTGCTTAAGGCCTACAAAAGTCATATGCCATAATTGTTGAATTTGAGAACCATAAGACAGGGAGGAATCAAGCAGCGCACCTAAAACTCTGGATTCCAATTCAACAGACAAAACTTTATCATTTAACAAAACAATTGAGAAAGGAACAGTGATATTAGGATTTTTAAACCACCTTTGTTTTATTTGGATTTAACTTCTACTTATTATTTATTGCCCACTCTTGGATCATACCATACATCTGGAAAGTTCATTAACAAAGTTAGAATAGTCAGAAGAGTTTGGCAGCAATAGAAGAATGTCATCAGCGTATGAAAGTAATAACTCTCCCACTCCCAACTTCATTTAACAAGAGTAGCCATTAAAAAAAAATTAAAAAGTGCAGGGGAAAGAGTAGACCCTTGCTAGAAGTCTAAAAATAAGATGGGAGACTTAGAATACATAGATATAATAGGCATCTCAGAGACTTGGTGGAAAGAGAACAATCAGTGGGACACTGTGTTAACAGGGTACAAATTGTATCAAAGTGATAGACAGGATCAAACTGTAGGGGGGATTGTTAAAGAGGGAATTGAGTCAAATAAAATAAACATTCCACATGACACAGATAGCAGCGTGGAATTAATATGGATAGAAATCCCATGTGTGAAGACAAGGAGTATTCTTGTAGGGCTATACTACTGTAAAACCTTCATATATGGGGGTGGCTCTCCCCCAATCATTAATAATAAAGCAACTCCACTTGGTTATTATAATTGACCACAAAACATTTTGAGATACAGAATAGCCTATTTCCCTTGGAAAGCTTGTATTAGCTGTGATATTTTAAACTCAATATTATCTTGAATAATTGTTACTTATCTTGAGAACTCTTCTTAAATCCCGTTCTCTCTAAATATCCAAATGGATTTATTCATCTAATTTTTTCCAAAATGTAATGAGCTGGTGGAGATATACTGATGATATCTTTGTGTTATGGAAGGGCACTCATCAAGATCTGGAAAGTTTTTTTACAATATATGAATGGATACCAAAATACCATTAAATTTGATATGCAGAGCAGTAGCTTGGGGATCGCATTTCTTGACATCTGGATATCCTTGAAACAGGGTATATTTGAAACATCGGTTTATGTCAAACCCACCGATAGAAACACACTGTTGGGTATACGAGCATGCACCCTTCTCACTGTAAGTCGAACATACCGTTCTCACAATTTTTGCGGTATCGCAGAATTTGCTCTTCTACATCTCAGTTCAAACAACAGCTGCCTGTGTTAAGGACAAATTTATTAAAAGAGGATATCCAGCTTCTACAGTGAAAAAAGCAGGTAAAAGAGCCCTCTATAACCACAGACAGCTGTTACTGTTTTCATAGGAAAATCAATCCAACGAGCAAGACGTGCTGACTTTTGTGACTAAATATAATACACATACTAATTTGTTAACGAGGGTGGTGAAAATGTTTTTGTCGATATTACAGATTCATCCGTGTTTTCAACAAATCCAAGTGTTATTATCTTATTAAAGGAATAATAATCTTAACGATATTTTATGTCTGGCAGAGGTCTGGAATAGAGACAGTATTAACATCAGAAGCACAGGGCGTTATGCCCCCTGTGGGAACTGTTCAGTGTGCACAGTAATGATGAATACAAATCAATTTATAGACAGCCACACAGGTAGGATTTATCCTTTAAGTGCAAATAAAACGTGTAATTCTATAAATGTCATATATTTGTTGAGATGTCCATGTAATTTATTTTACACAGGGCAGACTTCCAGGGCTTTAAAAACACACCTGATAGAGCATCGTCATTCCATTCAAGTGAAGAAACTGAATGAACCTTTGGTAACACATTTCGGAGAAAAACAGCACTTTTTTTCAGAGATCCGATGTATTATGTTGCAACAGTTGTGAATCACTAAAAGGAAAGGTAACATCAGACGTATACTTAGACAACGAGAACAAAAATAGATTTTTGGTTTACGAACGGTGGAGCCTTTGGGTTCAAATGTAGCACTAGAATGGAAGACTTTTTTATGAGTTTGACATCAAGGGTAGATACTGAAACTGATGTCACTATGTCATTATAAAAGGAAGGCGTATTTTGGAGGAACCCCGTCACCATTTTGAATGAGAGTCTTGTGTAGAAAGTTGTTTTTTGAAAATTTGTGATGCCATTAAGGTGAGGCGATTATCTTGGATATTTAGAGAGAACGGGATTTAAGAAGAGTTCTCAAGATAAGTAACAATCATTCAAGATATTACTGAGTTTAAAATATCACAGCTAATACAAGCTTTCCAAGGGAAATAGGCTATTCTGTATCTCAAAAAGTTTTGTGGTCAATTATAACAACCAAGTGGAGTTGTTTTATGAATAATGATTGGGGGAGAGCCACCCCCATATATGAAGGTTTTACCTTACAAGTGAATGTGAACCTCAGTGAGTCTGAAGTCTTTTTTCTCCACTTTTGAGTGATAGATATATGTCATATGACCCTTCTAGAGATACAGAATACAAGAGTAGGAAATTACTGGTGAATTGTGATTTCAATTACCCTAATATTGACTGGATAAATGTTACATCAGGGAGTGCCAGTGAGATAAAATTTCTAGATGAAATAACCAACTGCTTCTTGGAGCAACTGGTCTAGGAACCAACAAGAGGGGGAGCCATTTTGGATCTGCTCCTTGGTGGAGTGCAGGGCATAGTGTAAGAGGTGGCGGTGTTGGGTCCCCAGGGAAACAGTGATCATAACATTTAATTTTCAAAAAAGCGACTACAATAAAATGAGGAAAATGGTAAAAAAGCAACTAAAAGGATCAGCTGCTAAGGATAGGACACTAAATCAGGCGTGGACTTTATTCAAAAATACCATTTTGGAAGCCCAGTCCAGATGCATTCCACGTTTTTGCAAAGGTGGAAAGAAGAGAAAACGACAGCCAGCATGGTTAAAAGGTGAAGTAAAAGAGGCCATTACAGCCAAAAGATTGTTCTTCAAAGAAATGAAAAAGGACCCAAATAAAGAAAATAAGAAGCAAGTCAGATGCAAAGATTTAATAAAGAAGGCTAAAAGAGAATATGAAGACAAACTTGCCATAGAGGCTAAAACTTACTGTAACAACTTTTTCAGGTACATCAGAAACAAAACCTGTGAGGGAATCCATGGGACCGTTAGATCATGAAGGAGCAAAAGGGGCACTCAGGGAGGACAAGGACATAGCAGAGAAGCTTGCTTCTGTCTTTACAGAAGATGTAAACTTAGACTACTGCAATGGAATTTATGCGGGATGCAAAGAACAAACATTAAAGAAACTTCAGACCACTCAAAACATGGCAGCTAGACTTATCTTTGGAAAAACTCGATTTGAAAGCGCAAAACCCCTCCGCGAAAAACTACATTGGCTCCCAATCAAAGAACGCATTGCTTTCAAAATCTGCACCCTGGTTCACAAAATTATCTACAGTGAAGCCCCTGGATACATGACAGACCTGATTGACCTACCAACTAGAAACACATCTGAATCAACACGAACGTACCTAAACCTACACTACCCAAGCTGCAAAGGACTCAAACACAAATCAACTTACGCATCCGTTTTTTCCTACATAAGCACACAACTGTGGAACACATTACCAAAAGCCTTGAAAACTATGTACAACCACCTAAACTTCCGGTAAAAAATAAAAACTAACCTACTCAAAAAGACATACCCTACCAATCCAACATAAATGCCTGATCTGTGCAACACAACAAAACTAAAGTACGTAATGGACATAACACAACTCTTGCATTGTACGATTCCCTAATGTGGCTGTGCCACATGAACTTTATCTTACCACAATATCACTTTGTATTTGTTTATTTCGGAGTCTGCAAACGCCTCTCCGGTACTATGTAAGCCACATTGAGCCTACAAATAGGTGGGAAAATGTGGGATATAAATGTAACAAATAAATAAATAAAATAAATGTAAGAGATCTGCCTGTACCAGAAATGGTTTTCAAGGGTGATGATGCAGAGGAACTGGATGGCATATTTTGTAGTTTTTTGTACCCCTGACGCAGCCTGAGGGTGAAATGTGGCCACGTCGGGTAACTTGTAATAAACCACTTCTTCTGTTACCCTCCTGTTCCATTTTTTAGTCTTTTTTGATCTGCTTTTTTTGTTTTGGTTTGATACATCCAAGGGTACTCAAAGAACTCAAGCATGAAATTGCTGATCTGCTGTTAGTAATGTGTAACCTGTCATTAAAATCATCTTTAGTACCCGAAGATTGGAGGGTGGCCAATGTGACGCTGATTTTTAAAAAGGGTTCTAGGGGTGATACAGGAAATTATACATTGGTAAGCCTGATGTCAGTGCCGGGCAAAATAGTGGAAAATTACAGAACATGTAGACAAACATGGTTTAATGGGACAGAGTCAGAATGGGTTCAGCCAAGGGAAGTCTTGCCTCACCAATCTGCTTCATTTCTTTGAAGATGTGAATAAACATGTGAATAAAGGTGAACCGGTTGATGTAGTGTGCGTACACTTTGTAGCGCTCTAGAAATGTTAAATAGTAGTAGTAGTATCTAGATTTTCAGAAAGCTTTTGATAAAGGTCCTCATGAGAGACTCCTGAGAAAATTAAAGATTCATGCAATAGGAGGTAAGGTTCTGTTGTGGATTAGGAACTGGTTATTGGGCAGAAAACAGAGGGTAGGATTAAATGGTCATTTCTCTCAATGGAGGATGGTGAACAATGGAGTGCCGCAGGGATCTGTACTGGGGCTGGTGCTATTTAACATATTTATAAATGATATGGAAATCAGAACGACGAGTGAGGTGATTAAATTTACAAATGATAAAAAACTATTCAAGGTTGTTAAAACATGTACGGACTGTGAAATATTGCAGGAAGACCTTAGGAAATTAGAAGACTTTAGGAAATTGGAAGACTGGGCATCCAAATGGCAGATGAAATTTAATGTGGACAAATGCAAGGTGATGCACATTGGAAAGAATAATCCGTATCATAGTTACCTGATGCTAGAGTCCACCTTGGGGGGTCAGCACTCAAGAAAGATCTAGTAGTCGTTGTAGATAATACGCTGAAATCTTCAACTCAGTGTGCGGCGGTGGCCAAAAGAGCGAACAGGATGCTAGGAATTATTAGGAAAGGGATGGTGATTAAGACCAAAAATACTATAATGCCTTTGTATCGCTCCATGGTGCGTCCGCACCTTGAGTATTGCGTTCAATTCTGGCCGCCGTAGCTCCAAAAAGATATAGTGGAATTAGAAAAGGTTAAAAGAAGAGTGACTAAAACTCCTTTTGTATTAGGAAATGCTAAAGAGGTTAGGGCTCTTCATCTTGGAAAAGAGAAGGATGAGGGGAGATATGATTTAGGTCTACAAAATCCTGAGTGATTTAGAATGAGTAGAAGTAAATTGATTTTTTACTTATTCCAAAAGCACAAAGACTAGGGGACACTCCAGGAAGTTACATGGAAATACTTTTAAAACAAATAGGAGGACATATTTTTTCACTCAACGAATAGTTCAGCTCTATAACTCTTTGCTGGAGGATGTGGTAACAGCGATTAACATATCTGGGTTTTAAAAAGTTTGGACAAATTAGAGGAAAAGTCCATAGTCTGCCATTGAGACAGACATGGGGAAGCAACTGCTTGCCCTGGGATTTGTATGGAATGATGCCACGATTTGGGGTTTCTGCCAGGTACTTGTGACCTGGCTTGGCCACTGTTTGAAAAACAGGATACTGGGTTAGATTGACCATTGGTCTGACCCAGTGTGGCTACTCTTATGTTCTTATGACCCCGCATACAAGAGACCAATATTCTGATGATTGTTAAGTATAAAAAATGCTATAAGTATGGTTGATCAAAAATTCCTGAAACCATTTAAGAAAAGTTCCAGAATTTCTAAGTCCTGGTTAAATGATGAGGATATCATTTTTACTTGATGAGCTCTATTCTCCTGGATATTCAGTGTTTACTAGCTCACTTTACCATAAGCGAGGCATTGGTGTTATTTTATTATGCAAGGACTCATCGAAGTTTATAAAGGTTCATGTAACTTCTGCTACTGGCATAGAGGTACTATTTGTCTGTCTTAACTGGTTTACTGTGATATTGTTTCCCCTGGAATTTTAGTGGGAGATTTTACTCCTTTCATTGACATCATTTTAGAGACAAAGATTAATCCACTAAACACTGTGATCTTAGGTGATTTTAATCTTCATGTTGATGAAGTTTTAGTGGATCCATATATTGCCAATGTTTTTAGTAACCTTAGAATCTCTAGGCTGGAGACATGTGGAGGGGCATTTTTGATATGTCTAAATCTGATTTTGGATGTTTTGTGAAAAACATTCAAAACTCCAGTAGCAAACATGGCCATTTTCAAACCAGAAAAATGTCCAACTTTTGGATTTGAACATGGCCATTTACTAGATGTTTTTGTGCTTTTTTGTCCAAGGGAAAAAGGAACAAAAACAAGCAATTGAGATGTATGAGGGGCCAGCATTCTTAGTAGACTGGCCACACAGACATCCCAGCAGAGCAGTGAGGCACCCTAGGGGGCACTTCAGTGGACTTCATATAAAAGATCCAAGGTATACATCTCACTGTTACCCCCTTATATTGTATGGTAAGCCCTCCAAAACCCACCAAAAACCTACTGTACGATATGGGCCTGAGTCCCTTTATCTACAGTCCACTACACCAATCACTAGACTACTCCAGGGACCTACTTACTGCTCTAACAGGGCTGGCCATCATATCTCAAGTTGTCATAAAGCCTGGTATGTACTGTCATTGTCACGTCTTAGGGGGCTGGGAGGAGGCCAGTGACCGGTAATGCCTTAATCCGTATAGTGGTCATTTGGTCATTTAAGGCACCTTTTGGTCACTTAGTCGTGAATGAAACAGGTCTAGCCAAAAAGTCTTCATTTTGGCCTTAGACCTTTTAATTTTGTTCCATTATTGCAGGGTGTCAAAAATTGCAACTTGGTTGTCTTTGAAAGAAAAACATCCTGCCACCTTGACATTTTTTGGACTTTTGTGTTTTGAAAATGAGCCCCATAGTTAACCAACCTACTCATGTGAAAGGGCATATTTTAGACTTTTTTTTTTATAACAATTTATCATTGTCAAATGCTTTTATTCAGGATTGTGATAAAGGGCCCCTTTTGAATTGTCAAAACACATCTGTTTTGCAAGATAAATTAGGAGGGATCACTGATCTAGATGTTGCACAGGTTGTTGACTGGTGGGATAATGCTCTATCAGCTGCTCTGGACATGGTAGCCCCTAAGGAATTGGTGTCATGTAGACAAAAAAAATGTAGCGCCTTGGTTTAATATTGACTTAAGAGAGACAAAATGCTCTTTGCGCAAAGCAGAATGAGAATGGAGAAAATACCCATGCCTACTGAATCTTGAAAATTACAATCTGCTCAAGCAGTTATGTAGGTCTGCTCTCCTCCTAGTGAAAAAAGATTTTTATAATACATGCCTTGAAAAATCTCCCTCACAAGTCTACAGAACATTTTGCAACAGTGGCTACACTGATAGCTTCAACCAGAATTAATAGAAATCTCGATAATCAGATTTCTTGTCAAACTATGGCAGCAGGGTTTTTACATAAGGTTGAGAGTATAAATTCTGAATTTTGCTTACTTAATTTTCCTACTGAATTTGATTGCCAATTAGAGTCTGATATGCATTGGAGCCAATTTTCTCAACTGAGCCTTGAACAAATTGAAATAAATTTTAAAAGAGCTAAGAACTCATTTTGTTCATTTTATGTTTGCCATCCATCTATAGTGAAGGATTGAAATTGATTTCTTCTAAAATTATCCATTTGATTGTAAACAGATTCATTGAAAAGACTGTCCATTAGACCTTTGTTGAAAAATTCCTCATTAGGTGCTTGAGCTATTAGCAACTATCAGCCTACATCCAAGTTGCCTTTTATAGCAAAAGTCATTGAGAAGAGTGTTCATAAACAATTGACTGAATTTCTTGACAGTCACTAAGTTCTGGATAAATACCATTTCAGTTTCCGTACTGATCATGACACCAAAACATTATGGTTGTCTCTATTAGATACACTTCATGCTGAATTTGATAAAGGATCCTGTTTTCTTCTGGTATCACTGGATATATCTGCTGCACTTCCTCTGTAGCCTAGTGGTTGCTGCAGAGCTCCCTTACAGGGTAAGACACATGCCTTCTTGTGCAGCACTGCAAAGGTTGTGGAAAAAGCCACATTAATCAAGTTTTGGGAGTGGAGGAGTAGCCTGTTAGTGCAGTGGACTGAGATCCTGGGGAACTGGGTTTGATTCCCACAGCAACTCCTTGTGATCCTGGGCAAGTCAGTTAACCCTCGATTGCCCCAGGTACAAAAAACATAGATTGTGAGCCCACTAGGGTCAAAGTACCTGCATATAATGTGTACAGCACTGCTTATATCTAGTAGCACTATAAAATGATACCATAAACCATGGTTAAAATTGATTGGGATAGATGGCATCATTTTTGAATGGTTTGTCTCGTATCAATCAATGAGACAGTTTTGAGTAAAAAAGGATCAGGAGTGATCTACATTGATCAACATTCATTCAGGTGTTCCACAAGTGTCTGCCTTATTGGCAACTCTGTTTAATATTTTCTTAAACTGCTATGTATTCTGCTGAGCACTTTGAGTTTGGATTACAGAATTTATGCTCATGATATTCAGTTTTGTTTAAGAGTAGAAAACCTTTTACTAAGACTTTAGACTTTTTAAATCTGCCTCTAAATCATGGGCGTAGTTTGGGAGGGCGAGGGGGGCATTGCCCCCCCCAAGTGCAGAGCCGGCGCAACGCTGAAGGCAGCTCTCCCTCCGTCCCACCCTCAGTTCTCAGCTCCCCGACCAAGTCTTCCTCTCCGTTCCTTCCCCCCCCCCCCCCGGCGCATTTAACCTTTTATTTTCAGTGGCAGCGATGGCAGTAAAGAAGAAAGCACTGCGGGCTCGCCTCCAGCTTCTCCCTTCCCTCACACAGTGTCCCGCCCTCACGGAAAGAGGAAATGCATCATCGCACAAGGCGGGACACTGTGTGAGGGAAGGGAGAAGCTGGAGGCGAGCCCGCAGTGCTTTCTTCTTCACTGCCGTCGCTGCCACTGAAAATAAAAAGGTTAAACGTGCCGGGGAGGGGGGAAAGGAACGGAGAGGAGGGCTGTCAGGGAGCTGAGGAAGGGCAGGGAAAATCACTGGACATGGATGGGAGGGGGGCAAAGGGAGAGAAGAGATTGCTGGACATGGAGAGGAGGGCAGGGGGAGAAAAGAGATCAGTGGACATGGAGAGGAGGGGAGGGCAGGGGGAGAGATTGCTGGACATAGAGAGGAGAGGAAGGCGGGGGAGAGAAGAGATTGCTGGACATGGAGAGGAGGGGAGGGCAGGGGGAGAGAAGAGATTGCTGGACATGGAGAGGAGGGGAGGGCAGTGGAGAGAAGAGATCGCTGGACATGGAGAGGAGGGGAGGGCAGTGGAGAGAAGAGATCGCTGGACATGGAAAAGAGGGAAGAGGGAGAAAAGAGATCGCTGGACATGGAGAGGAGAGGAGGGGAGGGCAGGGGAGAAAAGAGATCGTTGGACGAGGAGAGGAGGAGAGGGCAGGGAGAGAGGAGATTGATGGACATGGATGGATGAATGGGGGCAGAGAGAGAGGAAATTTGCTGGATATGGGTGGATGGAGGAGAGGGCAGGGGAGAATGGAGAGTTGCTGGACATGGATAGATGGAGGGCAGGGGAGAGAGGAGAATTGCTGGACATGGATGGATGCAGGGGGCAGGGGAGAGAGGAAATTTGCTGGATATGGATGGATGGAGGAGAGGGCAGGGAAGAATGGAGTGATGCTAGAAATGGATGGATGGAGAGGAGGGCAGGGGAGAGGAGAGGAGAATTGCTGGACATGGATGGATGAATTGGAGCAGGAGAGAGAGGAATTTTGCTGGATATGGGTGGATGGAGAAGAGGGCAGGGGAGAGAGGAGAACTGCTGGACACGGATGGATGAATGGAGGGGGCAGGGGAGAGGAAATTTACTGGATATGGGTAGACGCAGGAGAGGGCAGGGGAGAATGGAGAGTTGCTGGACATGTATGGATGGAGGGAAGAGAAGTCAGGAAGGAGATGCACATGGATGGATGGGAGGGAAGAGAGGAGAAATGCTGGACATGGATGGAGTGGAGGGCAGTTAGGAGAGGAAAAATGTTAGCCAAGGATGGAGGGAAGGAAAGACAAAGGAAGGAGATGCACACAGATGGAGGGGAAGGGAGAGAGGAGAAATGCTGGACATGGATGGAGGGAAGGAAAGACAGAGGAAGTAGATGCACATGGATGGATGGAGGGGAGGGGAGTGAAGAGAAATGCTGGATATGGATAGAGGGTAAACTGCTGGATTTAAGGGCTGGATCAGAACACTTGGACGGCAGATACTGAAACTCGAGGAAGGATAGGGACAGGGCTACAGATGGTAGACAGGACGCATAAGGACACAGGAGGATGGTGGACATGGTGAGTGAAAAAATATTAAATGGAAAGAAGACACTGCATAAAACAGAAGAAACTGGGACCAAAGCGAATAAAAAAACTAAATGCTCAGACAACAAAGGTAGAAAAAAGTATTTTATTCAGAATGTATTAATTGGAATATGTCAGCTTTTGGAACTTGCTTCTGTGATATTTAGCTTGCAAGTTTCAATTTTTCTAGTATTGCTGCATGCCGAGTCTAACTTCTTGAGGTAACTTTCCAGTTCAGTATTTTGCCTTCATATTTTTTTACTTCTAGTTCCTTGTGTCATATCTGTTGTCATGTGTTTTTCATATGTGATCAAGGTGCAGCATTCTGCTAGTGTGTAGAATTTGCAGCTCTTTTTGTTTTGTTTTTCATTAGGTAGTGCACTGGTGTTTTAGAGCCCATTGTCATTACAGTGCTGCCTTTCCACGCATAAGGTTTTAGCTCATCGTGTCCTTGGAATTAGTGCTGTTATGCTTTGGTAAGGTTATGAGTGGGTTTTTGCACAAGTTTGTGTATAGTGTTTTGCAGTGGAGAGATTGTGTGTTGGACTTACAGGTGGCACCAAAACATCAGAAAGGGTGTAGAGCCTAAATCATGACACACTATCTCTTGAAGGATCTACATATAGAGCTTATGCATTTCTAAGGTCTACACTGGCATAGTATGGGAAAGGGGGTGGGGAAATACTACAGGAGAGGAAGAGGGAGTGCTGAGTAAGGAGGAAGGAAGGAAGGAAGGAAGGAAGGGAGAAAGAACTGGTTTTTTGGGGAATAACCATAATGTATATGTATGAGATATCATACATATTCATTATGGTTATTCCCAGAAAAACCAGTTCTTTCTCCCTTCCTCCATATTAGCATATATATATGCAAATGATTATGCTAATATGCCCCGCCCCATCCTTTGCCCCCCCCCCCCAAATGAAACAGTCAAACTATGCCCATGCTTTAAATATGATTAGGCAATGGATGAAGACTAATCATCTTAAACTAAATATGAGTACGACTCATATTATGTTGCTATCTAGTTATCTAATTCCATCTTTTCTGAAACCTTGCATAATTGATGGAGTCAAAATACCTTTAATTCAAAAATTAGATCATTATCCAGCTTATAATCGAACGAGAATAACGCCCAAGTTCCGACCTAAATCGGGAGATGGGCGTTCTTCTCACAAAAACAAATAAAGCGGTATAATCGAAAGCCGAACTTTGGACGCTTTCAACTGCACTCCGTCGCGGATGCGGACAAAGTTGACGGGGGCGTGTCGGAGGCGTGGTGAAGGCGGAACTGGGGCGTGGTTATCACCCGAACAGAGATGGGCGCCCTTCGCCGATAATGGATGCGTTTGTAGCTAGAATTTAGGGCACTTTTCCTGGACCCTGTTTTTTGACGAATAAGGCCCCAAAAAGTGCCCTAAATGACCAGATGACCCCCAGAGGGAGTCGGGGATGACCTCCCCTGACTCCCCCAGTGGTCACTAACCCCCTCCCACCACCACAAATGATGTTTCACAACTTTTTACTTTCACCCTCAAATGTCATACCCTCCTCCCAAGCAGCAGTATGCAGGTCCCTGGAGCAGTTGTTAGGGGGTGCAGTGGACGTCAGGCAGGTGGACCCAGGCCCATCCCCCCTACCTGTTACAATTGTGCTGCTTAATGCTTATTAGTCGTCCAACCCCCCCAAACCCACTGTACCCACATGTAGGTGCCCCTCTTCACCCCTTAGGGCTATAGTAATGGTGTAGACTTGTGGGCAGTGGGTTTTGAGGGGGATTTGGGGGGCTCAACACACAATGGAAGGGTGCTATGCACCTGGGAGCTCTTTTACCTGTTTTTTTGTTTTTGTAAAAGAGCCCCCTAGGGTGCCCGGTTGGTGTCCTGGCATGTGAGGGGGACCAGTGCACTATGAATCCTGGCCCCTCCCACGAACAAATGCCTTGGATGTATTCGTTTTTGAGCTGGGCGATTTCATTTTCCATTATCGCTGAAAAACAAAAACGCCCAGCTCACACCTTGGCGAATAAACCATGGGCGTCTATTTTTTTTTTTGAACATACGGTTCACTCCGCCCCTTCACGGACCCGTTCTCGGAGATAAACGCCCATGGAGATAGGCGTTTCTGTTCCATTATGCCCCTCCATGTGTTATTCTTGACTTGACACTATCAATGCAAGAACATGTACATAATACTATTAGAATGATGATTTTCTTAACTGAAGATTGGCAGACACTTGAAAAATCTCATAACTGATTATAATTTTAGAATGGTAGTTCAAAGTGTCGTGTTCCCTGTTTTGACTATTGTAATAGTCTATTGATGGGTGTACCTAAAAGATCACTAAAATCTCTGCAGATTATAAAGAATGCTGGTGCACATCTGACTGCAGGATGTTCTAGAAAGAACATATCACTCCTACCTTAACTGCATTACATTTGTTACTGATTTCTTTCAGTTCCTCCGCATCATCACCCTTGAAAATAATTTCCGGTACAGGCAGATTTCTTACATCTTCTTCCATAAAGACTGAAGCAAAGAATTTATTCAGTTTCTCCACCATGGCCTTGTCCTCCCTGAGTGCCCCTTTTGCTCTAGCTGTGCCTGCTAGAAGCTATCTGTTAATGAACTAGGCCTTGCTATGCCTGCTATAGGCTATCTGTTAATGCTGTGGTACAAAGTTCAAGTTTTAAAACTAGGGGGGAAAGGGTATGGAGACTAATTATTAACGTTTGCTTTTTTTTTTTAATTCTGCCTATGAATAACCTAACCCAAACCCAAACCTTTAACTTCCCAAAGCAAAGAGTAAAATAATGTTCACTTACCAGATAAATGTTGTCTTCTCTCAGAACTTCTCAGAAAGAATATTAAGTAGGACCTCACCTCTCTATATAGTTTTGAATCTAAGGGGACTGCTTCAAACAGACCCTTTCAAGCTAACTCAGTAATCAGATTGCCCTTAATAACCTTTGCAAATATTCTACTTCCTCACACCTTAATTAACACCTGCTTCAGGTCAGTAGCAGTGCTACTTTTCTAACAGCCAAAGAACAGAAAATACCTGCTTTTAGAACAAAATTTGAGCCTTATTACTATCCTTTTTAATGTTCTTTGGCTGTTAAGTTTCTACCTCTAGAAAAAGTTTCAGTTTAAAACTATGGGAAAAGGGTTACACACTATGGAGACCAGTTAATAATGCTTGCTTCTCATAGCCCCCCCCCCCCCCCCCCTTGGTCTTTCCCAGCAGGTAAAACATGATATATATTATTTAAAGGAGGCATAGTATTTTCTAGAAATTTCAAAATATCCTTTAAATACTTATGAAAAACCTCCCTAGGCGCAACAAAATGTATACAAGGAAAATTCAAAATACGTAAGTTCAAAGATCTAGCTTTATTTTCCAAGGAAAAGCACAGCAAAACTTTTAGAGATATTGAGTATCAAACCCTTGTTGCTTGATGGGAAGCCAGTAAAATATTTAAGTGGTGGAGTAAACTGATCAGTAGAATTAAGTTTGGAAATAATGCAAGCCATTATATTTTGAACAAGCTGAAGTCTTTGTGGCTGGTACTTTGGGAGACCCATATAAAAGGTACTGCAATAGTCAGAATGGATTGTGCTTAATTAATATCCTAGATACAAATGTTATATAGAAACAAGATTTAGGGAGCATCATGAGTCTTTTAGTTTACCTTAGCTATAAGAATTACAGCTATGGATATTCTGTACTCCAAAGCATATACATGTACACTAATGTCTCAGGAAATAGGCAGGATTTTATCTGAATAAAAAGGAACTCTAACAATCAAGACTAATTCTAAATGTACCAAGAAACAGGAATCAAACTTGTAAAATGGCCAAAAGAATCTCCTTGCTCTGTCTAGCTAAAAGTAAATCTAATATAGTTCATTGTGGTGGCAAATTAAAACATAACTAGCACATCAATTTAAAAAAAAACATGTTGCTATAACATCCAACATGTTGGGAGCTATGTACAAATATAGCTACAGCGGAGATAAGCTACATTTCAGCAATTACAAGTAAAAGGTTTCTTTCTGTTTTATATATAGAACAAATAGAAAACAGCTCTGGTGACATCATTAACCATGACACTGATGGTCTGGTAGCTTGCTATTGTCAGCAGAACTACTAAACTTACAACACCTTAAGAACATACAAAATACCATGCTGGTCCAGATCAATGGTCCAAGAGCTCAGTATCCTGTTTCTCCAAAGTGGCTGTTCAGGAAGTACCCAAAGGATCATGACATCCATTCCCTGTTGCTTACTCCCAAAAGTAAATTTGCTGTGCATTTGTTTCATGGAGTGATGCCTAGTCCTGGTACTCTTTGAAAAAGTAAACAACCATTCCCTATTATTTAACTGTCTAATTTGTAAGATTCTCAGGATTCACACTGTGATCCCCAAACAGGAAAATGTGTGGTCATATAAGGAACAACGTAAAACTTGTGTAGGCCTTCTGATAAAGAAGCTGGAAGGTATTCTGATATTTAAATCTAAAGAAAAGAAGAAAGCTGAAGAACTGATGAGAGAAAAAGTTAAAAAGACAGAAAATTGTGTCTGAGTTTGTGGAGTTCAACAGATTATCGTGCAGTAGAATAGTGACAGGTGGGCCCTAATGAACCCATCCACTTTGGGCTCACTTCCACCCAGCAGTAGCATACTCTTACTGCTGCTGACCAGGATCCCCAAGCCCCATTAGCTGAAAGCCTCCTTGAACACAACCAGGACTCTCTTCAGTGCAGCTTCGCAGTTGGCAGCAGCTCTACTTAGCTGCCTGATGCTGGCAGTCTCCACATGCTCGGTTTTCATGCATGTGCGGAAAAACTGAGCATGCGCTGGGTGCCAGTGTCAGGTACATAAGAAGAGCTACGGCTGACTGTGGAGCTGCACAGAAGAAAGTCCTGGTTACATTCAAGGAGGCTTTTAGCCAGCAAGGCTTGGGGATCCCTGCCAACTCAGGTATTTAATGTTTTGAATTGAGGGGATGGGGGTAAGGATGCAGAGATGACATCCAGTTTGCCTCCTGACCCACCTAAAATTTGAGGCCTGGCCATGCCTCTGGTATCAGGGTCCAAGAGAAATCAGGGAATGGAATGGGGGGGGGGGTTAGGGGGAGGGGGAAGATATTAATGCAATTTAAGCATGGTTATACCTGCAAAAATCTGCCTTTTGGCATACCAGCATTGAATATCTGGGTGAGCAGCAATACCTGAAAATTATGCGAGTATAGCCAATACCATACCATAAACATCCATCCTAAATACCAAACAATAACATTATACACGATCTACACAAAACCGAACTTTTACCGCATGGCTGCTTAACCTCTCTACTAATAATGATCAAGCACTACCACTTTAACCTTTGGTCGAATAGGGTCTCTCTATAGTCGATGATCTAATGTATGTTACAATCCAATCTATTACCAGTAATGTATTTCCCTTTAACATGAATGTATGCACATGATATACCTATATACCATGATCTGTTCCATAAATACTATGTTCCATGTACGTTACCATGTATGTATGCACCGTAACGCAATACCATTGTAATTCTGTTACCCTGAAATAGCAACCGCCATTACGGCAAATGTAAGCCACATTGAGCCCGCAAATTGGTGGGAAAATGTGGGATATAAATGCTACAAAAAAAAAAAAATAAATAAATAAATAAATAAATAAAAATATTAGGTGTTGTACCTACACAGCTGAACTAGGCAAAGATAGGACTGCTATTTAAGTTAGCCAGACAAACACCAGTTAACCAGACACCATCACTGAATATTGTCTCTGCCCGTATAGCTTCTGGGACTGACCCAACTATGCCTCTGAAAGTGCCATGGTGGTCACAAGAGATTTTGAACTGCACTGCCCAGTTAAAAGTTACTGAATATCCCCTCCCAACTTGCTCAGTGTGGTTTAACCAGGCAGGGGACACTCCTGCCCAGTTAAACCCTTTCAAATATATATTGCTCTGCAAATAAAGTGCCCAAAACAAATTGAAAGAGAACATGTTTCATTTAAAAAATAAGAAATATGATTGACATTTCATATTTTAGTTCAAACAGAACAACAAACAGCAACTCCTAGTTTGATCTTATATCACAATAGGGCCTATATCATAACAGCCTATCCAACATGTAGGGTAGACCTGGATCTCTCAAGGTACAGTCAACCAATGCAATTCCCAAAGCAGGGATGTAGCCCTATCTCTCTGAGCTCTGCCCAACACAATTCATATATCACAAAACCATGACACCCAATTGAATGATTTTGGCCCATGATTACAAGCTACCAAATGAGCCCTGATATATGGTGCATTGCAGAGGACTGCTACTACAATGACTGGGTCAGGTGATTTGGGAGAAGATATAAAATAGACCAATAGCTATTGAAGGCTGATAAGCACTCCCAGATGTGGTTCTTCTTTTGATAGCATTTGCATAAGACAGTTCTTCCCTAATAGCCCTTCCTAATAGTCGTCAATCCCTCCAGCACACCACTGCTAACCCCCTTTCATAGTCGTTTGTGCAGATGCTATGGCACAAGTAGGAAGAGACACTGAAGTTGATAGTTTATGTGCTTCAATTATTAGAACCCTTGGTGAAGTCTTATTCTGTTTCTTGTC
The DNA here is from genome assembly GCF_901765095.1 of Microcaecilia unicolor. Lineage (NCBI taxonomy): Eukaryota > Metazoa > Chordata > Amphibia > Gymnophiona > Siphonopidae > Microcaecilia > Microcaecilia unicolor. The sequence goes on from NC_044031.1 coordinate 208,660,993, forward strand.
AAAAAGGTCTCTTCTGGGTTAGAATTGTGGAAAAGGAACTCGCTGCTTAATTCCTCTATCATAAATGAGCAAGACACTAGTGCTCTATTTACATGCTTTATTTACAAATTTAAGTGGTTAGTTTCTCTATAGGCATCTTACAATTTTCAACAGTTAATACATAGTCATTTATATAGCCACCTATATAACTTAATCCCAAGTGCTCTTCTCACGCCAAAATATTCCCTGGACCATCCCTGGTTCAAACTGTAGTTTGTGGCTTTAAACAGAAAGCTCACATCTTCTGGCTGTCAACACAACTGAAAACTCCAAATTAAACTCCGATAGTTCTCTCAGACAAGTAATAACATTTCCATTACAGGAGTCCTTCATGTAGCTTATCCCATCCCACATGCCTTTTCCTTGCACATCTCTAAGCCATAATGATTATTCTAATTAGAAGGTTACTCTATCCTGCTTATTTTCGAAAGGAGAAAAACGCCCATGTTCGGGAGATGGGCGTCCATTTCCGATAATGGAAAAAAGAAAGGCGTTTTTAGCGAGAATTTAGGACACTTTTTTTGGACACTTTTTTCTCACGAACAGGTCCCAAAAAAGTGCCCTAAATGACCAGATGACCACCGGAGGGAATCGGGAATCACCTCCCCTAACTCCCCCAGTGGTCACTAACCCCCTCCCACCAAAAAAAACCCACTTGCAAAAACCTTATTTGCCACCCTCAAATTCCATACCCACCTCCATGACAGCAGAATGTGTTTGATCCTCTCACAGCCTTTCCCTGGGTCAGATGTGGCTCTCGGGTGCACTGCAGGGTCACATCAGCATTGTATTGTGGTGGGTGTAGGGTATTGGGCTCCGTGATTTCACTAGCTTGTGTTACAGTCTCACAATGTTGGTAGTTGGTAGGCTCTTCTCCCATGGTGCTTTTCCCCCTGCCTACTGGGTCAGAGTGTGCCCTGTTTTGTTTCCGGTAGTCCACGAGGTAGTGGCCATTTTTGTAAGTCCATTTTAGATCCCTTTCGTGTGTTAGCCATGTTACAGAACTTAGTTCTTACCTTGAATGTTGCTGAAAGAGGGCATTGTACACCATTCTGCCAGCTCTGAGCTACTGCTAATCTTAGTACCAGGGAGACTCGTTGCCAGTGGGGCACAACCTCTGATCTGCAGTTAACTGTGAGTAAACGCGGTTATTGAAATAAAGGACGTTTTCAGCGAGATTAGTCTTACGGTGTGAACTGCTGTGCAAAGGTTATACAGCAGCAACAAGTCCTGTCCCTGGAGCAGTTTTAGTGGGTAATGCAGTGCACTTCAGGCAGGCGGACCCAGGCCCATCCTCCCCTACCTGTACCTAAACATAAACCTAGAACAGTATTTACGTTCCTATTTATTTCGAATTCTAACAACTAAGCCTCAAGCATTTCCCCTCTAAGGGTTTTCCTCCTGAAGATGTCCTTCTGGTTCGGGTGCAGGAGATCTCCTCTCACTCCCTGCTTTCCCTTGCCTGTCTATCTCTCTGGCTTTTTCTTGTGTTCATCAACTGACTGCTTAATCAGCTGCAAGTGCTGAATTGCCTTCAACTGAGGGCTGAGCCCTTGCTGCTCTCCTATTGCAGTTCCCTGACTGCCTGTTTCTGAGAGCTTACTTTCTGCCAGTTTAGGACTCCCAGACACCAGAACTCCCAATATTCCTATGGATTCTCTTGCTTTCAGAGCTCTTTTACATGAGCTGGGTCTCCCTCTAGTGTCCAATTAATATAAAAGTGGCATGCTGTCGAGCACACCACATTCTTCAATGGAGAAAAGTAGTGTGGTAGCTGTGTTAGTCCACTTTTAGTGGTAAGAAATAGAAATAGAATAAAACATAGAAAAGAAATTAAGATGATACCTTTTTTATTGTACTAACTTAATACATTTTTAATTAGCTTTCAAAGGCAATACCGTTTTCTTCAGATCAGAAATGATGAAATGTTGACAAATATCAGAATATATAAAGAATACATAAAACTGTTCCAATGAGATGGGATGACTTCCCTATGAGGAAAGGCTGAAGCAGCTAGGGCTCTGCAGCTTGGAGAAAAGATGGCTGAGGGGAGATATGATAGAGGTCTATAAAATAATAAGTGGAGTGAAATAGGTAGACGTGAATCGCTTGTTTACTTTTTCCAAAAATACTAGGACTAGGGAGCACGCAATGAAGCTACAAAGTAGTACATTTAAAACAAATCGTAAAAATATTTCTTCACTCAAAATGTAATTAAACTCTGGAATTCGGTTGTCAGGCGATTTGGTAAAAGCAGTTAGCTTAGCTGGGTTTAAAAAAGGTCTGGATATCTTCCTAAAAGAAAAGTCCATAAGTCATTATTATGATGGACTTGGGGAAAATCCAGTGCTTATTTCTAGGATAAGCAGCATAAAATGTATTATACTGTTTTGGGATCTTATCAGGTGCTTGTGAACTGGATTGGCCACTGATGGAAACAGGATACTGGGCTAGATGGACCTTCAGTCTGTCCCAGTATGGCAGTGCTTATGTTCTTAAGTTATGTTCTTACTAGGAAAAAATGCCCGTTTCTGAGCGGAATGAAACGGGCGCTAGCAAGGGGCCCCCTCCCTCCGTCCCTCGAAGCTACTTGCCTTGTTGGCTGTGGGCCGTTTCGGCCCCCGAGTGTCAATAGCTCCACCCTCGACGTCATGACGTTTTGACGCGAGGGCGGTGCAGACACTCCAGGGCACACCGGATATCTCGGGCGCCTCAACTTCCGTGGAGGCTTCAGAACGTTGGGGTTGCCTTTTATATATATAGATGATAGCTAGTTAACTAGGACCAAGGTTGCCCATACTAGGCAACAGGTCCACAGCTGGAGACCAAACGAAAAATAAATAAATAAAAACCTTTCAATGTTTACGTTGATATAGCTTTTTCTGATGAAGAACATCTAGTAGCAAAAGACCATTTAAGGATGCCACTCTTCTGTTTAATATATAGATGCATTCACTGGGTTTTAAATTAACTAATGCAGGCTATAAAACCTTAATTTAGGCAGATGATATTACAGTATTTCTCCCTATATTGTCTACTCCAGAAGAAACTTCCATCAGGATTATTAAGCCATGCAGCAATGCCGACACAGCCCATTCACTTTGAAGGGATGTGTCAGCACTCCGCGCGGCAGCTGCTAGCACGGCTTAGTAAATGGGGGAGGTGGGGTAAATCTTCTGGGAGATTGGATTTGAGATCATTGTTTGAAGAGAGAAAAGAATACATTTTTGCTATTTGGGCAACCAAGTGATAAATGGAATGATAATATATTAGTAATCCAAACTTTAAATCTGAGTCTAGCTTGAAGATATTGGGTATGATGATTACTAGTAATCTTGTGCTGGATTAAATGTAGTGGAAAGAAGATCTTTTTTAGGATTAAGGAAACTCAGGAGAATTCAAGAATGTCTTGAATCTCCAGCTTTTAGATTAGCCATACGACATTTCATTCTATCACAACCCGACTATTGCAATATTGTGTATTAAGGTTGCCCCAGGTTTTTTATTGAAAAAGTTTCAGATTATTCAAAATGCAGCAGTCAGACTAATCTTTTTGGCTACCATGTAGGATAAAGTTACCCCATTGTTGGTCAATATACATTGGCTACCTGAAGAGGCCTGAATTTGGTTCAAACTATGCACATTAGTCGTTAAGATAATTCAAGGCTCTGCTTCACAATACATGTAAAAGCTGATAAATCCCATACACAGGATGAATTCTATGGTGCTCAGAAATTTCTATACATTTTCCTTTTCAGATCCTAGAGGTTTAAATTTCAAAAAAAATTTACAGCCAGATTTAATTAGCAAACTGCACTAATCTGGAATTCCATTCCTTATGAGATTAGAATTCTGTATAATTAACCATTTTTTTCACAAAGTCCTAAAGACGTACCTATTTGAGAAATTACTGGAATGTTAAAATGATCAGGTTTTTAAAATTCCCAGTAGTTACATGGCTTCTTGTTTTTTGTTTTTTTTTTGTGATCCGTATAGAATCTATGGATGTTTGCGGAATACAAGAAAATATTCGTATATTTGTATTTATTGTTGTAGAGAATACACAAGAACTACAGCGAACCACTGGAACCATGCCAGCTGAACTTTATCCTACCTTTCTTGCTAAGCCCCAGTGAGCCCTAATGTCTCTAGGGCCTTAACATACTCCATTTCTACCTAGCAGATAAGGCTAATCCCATAGACCGAAATCCAACAGCTCTGCCTAGGGATGGAAAAGCTGCAGCGGACCTCTGGAATATGCCAGATGAGCATGCTCTAGCCTTTTCCTACTGATCCCCAGTGAGCCCTGCTGTTTCTAAGTTGTCAGTATGCTCTGACCCACGGAAGCTCAGTTTTATTGTTACCAGCAATAGAGATAATTTTTTTAAGCATTTTCCATGTGTAAAGTATGTTTTACAAGCAGAAGAGGGCATGTATTTGCATAAAAAGTAAACACATCACAAAAGTGAGTCTACTTCTATCCAGGCCACATGTACGTGTTCCCTGAGGCATAGTCTAAGTAGAGTTGCAGTGTGTGTGCATATTTTATAAAATATGCGAGTACACACACACTTGGAGTACATGAACAAATTTACACCTTTTTTGGAGCAGGTATAAATTTGTGCAAGTTGATTTTTGTGCTTTTAGGACTGGTTCTGGGTTCCTATGGTTATAAAATAGGCTGAAATATGTGTCTTTTTTCATCTTTAAGTCAAGCACCCTGTTACAAAATTGCTTTCAATGTGGGTAAATTTATACAGTAATAAAAACAAAAGAAGGGAGTGGAGCAATTAAGTTCCAAACCAGTGGTTTGTTAACAGCCTTCAAAAAAGGACTCAACGCAGTCTGCGTTTCGGAGCACAATGCACCTGCCTCAGGAGTCAATTATAATATCTCGGCCAACAACGGTAAAGCACATACACTGGAGCTGAACAATCCAATACAGCGGTGTCGAAAGAATCAGCTAACAATTATGCCAAGCAGAAAAGGCTGAGTTATTATAATTGATTCATAAGTACATAAGTACTGCCATACTGGGAAAGACCAAAGGTCCATCGAGCCCAGTATCCTGTTTCCAACAGTGGCCAATCCAGGTCACAAATACCTGCCAAGATCCCAAAAAAGTACAAAACATTTTATACTGCTTATCCCAGAAATAGTGGATTTTCCCCCAAGTCCATTTAATAATGGTCTATGGACTTTTTCTTTAGGAAGCCATCCAAACCTTCCTGCCTCCTGAGGAAGGCGCATTGTGCGCCGAAATGCAGACTGCATCAAGTCCTTTTTTTTTTTTTACTGCTTTTAATTAACCACTGGTTTGGAACTTCATTGGTCTACTCACTTCTTTTGTTTTTATTTCTGTGTTGTGACTGTTGTTTGGGGGTTTCTTCTCCTTTTTTCCTAAATTTATACAGTACCTGGTTAAAGTAAGTGCCTATTACACACATTCTTCGCGGAGATGATGCCATTCACTCCCTGTCTGAAGATGTAAAGCCCTGTAAACCAAGATCCTGTTTGCTGCTGCGTTTTGTTCATGAGTATCGTAGAACAACCTCACTCTGTAATACTCACAAAATCCTTCAACTGCTCATAATTTAACATAATTAATGACTGTCTCACTGGAACTTCTCTTGGACGGTATCTTCCCATATGGACTGGCTTAGGAGATGGAGAAAAAGGTAGAACAATCAAGGAGTCATTCAACAAAGGCCTGTGGGAGCTCCAAATACGTCTCCTTCATCCTACAGTACCTGTCATGAGGAAATGACCTCCTTTGGCCACACATCTGTAACACCTTAACCTATTACGTGAGGAGAACACAACCATGGTTTCTTTGTATTTTATTCCAGAATGTAAATGAATGGGCTATTTTCTGATTTAAAAAAAAATGGTGGTGCATACCAGCTGAAGAGCCCCAAAGGGCCCCAAAAATTGTCAATCACTGCTGACAGCTCACTCAGACTTGATGCAAGCCATGCTCTTTTCTATTTTCTTCTGCAGACAAGAAGTTGAGTGCAGAAAGAAACCGGGAGAGGATGCACTGTGCCACAAAATTGGCCAGGCATAGCTGTCAATGATAGTGCTAGAGCCAGTGAGATGGAAGCATAGGGGCCAGCTCTGTGGGTGCAAGCTCCTTCACTGCATCTGGGGAGGGAACCCACAATCATTTTGAAATATCAGGCAACCCATGGACTGAGGTATTCATCAGCTGCTTTGGGATAGTTTCACTAAAACTATATTTTAGGATGATTTTCAAAGGGTTTAAGAGCCCAACTTTGAGAGACAGAATCCTAAATTGGCCCCTTTGAAAAATGTCTAGTCCTAAATGTCCTAAATTAGGAATCTAGTTTCACCTTCAGGCTTATTTTCGAAAGAGAAGAACGCCCATCTTTCGACACAAATCGCAAGATGGGCATCCTTCTCACAGGGTCACCCAAATCGGTATAATGGAAAGCCGATTTTGGGCATCCCCAACTGCTTTCCGTCACGGGGACGACCAAAGTTCACGGGGGGGGGGGGGTGTCGGAGGCATAGCAAAGGCCGGACTTGGGCTTGCCTAACACATGGGCGTCCTCGACCCATAATGGAAAAAAAAGGGCGTCCCTGACGAATACTTGGACGACTTTACCTGGTCCTTTTTTCTTACGACCAAGCCACAAAAAGCTGCCTGAACTGACCAGATGACCACCGGAAAGATCGGGGATGACCACCCCTTGCTTCCCCAGTGGTCACTAACCCCCTCCCACCCTCAAAAAAATTTTTTAAATATTTTTTGCCAGCCTCAAATGTCATACCAGCTCCATGACAGCAGTATGCAGGTCCCTGGAGCAGTTTTAGTGGGTGCAGTGCACGTCAGGCAGGTGGACCCAGGCCCACCCCCCCCCCCACCTGTTACACTTGTGGTGGTAAATGTGAGCCCTTCAAAACCCACCACAAACCCACTGTGCCCACATCTAGGTGCCCCCCTTCACCCCTTAGGGCTATGGTAGTGGTGTACAGTGGGTTTGGGGGGGGGGGTTGGGGGCTCAGCACACAAGGTAAGGGAGCTATGTAGCTGGGAGTTTTTTCTGATGTCCACTGCAGTGCCCCCTAGGGTGCTCGGTTGGTGTCCTGGCATGTCAGGGGGACCAGTGCACTACGAATGCTGGCTCCTCCCATGACCAAAGGGCTTGCATTTGGTCGTTTCTGAGATGGGCGTCCTTAGTTTCCATTATCGCCGAAAATCAGAAATGACTAAGTCTAAGGACGACCATCTCTAGGGACGACCTAAATGTCAAGATTTGGGCATCCCCAACCGTATTATGGAAACGAAAGATTGACGCCCATCTTGTTTCGATAATACGGGTTTCCCCGTCCCTTCGCCGGAAGTCCTGCGAGGACGTCCTCAGGAAAACTTGGGCGCCCCTTTCGATTATGCCCCTCTAGGGCTCCTAAATTTTGGATTCTAAATTGTGGATGGCTATGGAAATGAATTATGGGTGGGGAAATTTTTGGAGATTAGCAATTATCTTCAGCATTAAGCAATTCATTTAGGGCCTCTTTTACTAAACCATGCTTGCGATTCCCGGTGCAGCAATGCCAACAAAGCTCACTCAAAGTGAATGGGCTTTGTTGGAACTGCTGCGTGGTAATTGCTAGTGCACTTTGGTAAAAGAGGCCTTAGGCTCCTAAATCTAGGCATATGAACTACAGGCCTAAATTTAGGATCCTAACAAGAAAATAGAATGGTGGACTTCAGGGGTTATTCTACCTGAGACAGTGGTTAGATCCCAAAAAAAAAAATAGATTAAATGTATCATTCTGAATACATGTTGCTGTTTCTGAAGGGTAAAACATAAGTTGTGTCTCCTCTAGTGGCATCTAATGTGAAATCAAATGGAGAATCACTCATTTACTGCAAGATCAAGTAGAAGACTGCTATAACACAAAGCAAACTTCTACTTTTTATCTGGTCTGTATTTATGATCCCACAGCCAACTTGTCGTACAAAAATGAATCTGCACAGTAAAAATAACTATGTATGACAATAAACTAACCAATTAAAAAAAAATAAAACTTCAAAAAAAGATAAAGCTCATGTTTTCTCCCTTAAGGAAATATACTACATTTTTTTCAGCAATTTACACTGTAAAATCAGTAAGTAAAGTGTTACCCTTAATGTTTCCCAAAAGCATTTGTTCTGAACAGTATGCCAACGACTTTTCTCACTTTAGCCACTGGGAAAAAAATGTTTTTCTTTCTCTCCCAATCTCTGTATTAATTATATTCCATCTAATTGTAACAACCTGTAGAATTTCAGATAGGGAGTTTAAGTCCCACTGTAGGCCTAAGATTTTTCAATAGAATGTCCCACAACACTACATCCTTGTAAAATATTTTCAATTTTTAATTATTTTTACTGAACCAAACTGCTGCTATTTCAACAATAAATCTTTTACTTGCAAATTCAGTAGGACTGCACAGCAAAAGATTTATTATGTGAAGACTGAAGCCCCCCTGTCTCTCTGGGTATAATTTTTCAGACTCTAGGTCGGAGACCTTTCCATTTCACTACAACACCTGAGGGACAAGTTTATCTGGGATCTGTGTTTCCCATACCTTCAATAACCTCTACAGAGATAGTATCATCCCTATTCATGAGAGAATTAAAACTGGCATTCACAACTGGATGCAAAACCATCTGCCTTGGAAAGAGCATAAATCTTTGTAATACAAAAAGCTTTGTCTTGTCCTTGTTCTGCCTTCCTCCCTTTCCTCCTTTCATTAAGCAAGAAGATTGCTAGTGACCTATACACTTTTTTTTTTCTTTTATAAAAGAGTTAGAAATACAGCTGTGAAAATTACAAACCGTCCACCCCTGTAGTCTCACCTTCAAGTATAAGATTTATTGTACTGCTTGGCACTATTCTGAGTTTTAAGTGGCAAAAACCATGCTGTGACCCAATCAAAAGTTAGCCAGATGCAAAGGTATTTTTGCTACTGAACTTTGGAACCATTACTCAATGTCTGCTTGATCCCAATCAATAAAAACTCTGAAAATGCTGCCAGTCCAGATCTGTAACTTGTAGGGGTCTTGCCCACTGTAAACTACATTTCCCAAATTTAGGCTGTTTTTGTGTTTTTTCCTGCCTATTTATTCTTGCATGCACTTTTAAGCAAGTAAATGAATTGTACATTGCATTATTGAATTTTTTACTGCTGTAACTGTGTTATTGCTTATGTTTGACTTATCTTGCTGTACCACCGCCTAGAGTGAATGCCTTAAAAAAAAAGCGGAAAATAATCCTAATAAATAAATAAAAATTAATAATTAAAAAATTAATTCATGGGCTATATACAAACAATTTGCATGCAGTTTAAACTTTTATGTACCTAAATGAGCTAACGCACACATCAATTGAACACTCCAGCATGCTTTGTAATGCTTAAGAAAAAAATGATTTTGATTTCTCTTTATATAATGCATTTTTATTAAAAAAAAAACAACATCCTAAGCAATAAATAGAAAATAAATTCCTTTTTCTACCGTTATTGTCTGGTCATTTCATTTTTCTTTATTTTATTTTTATTTATTGATTTTCAATACAGAGATAACAAGAGCTCACAATATAGCAACACATAACCAAGTTACAATACAAGGCAAAATAGGAGCCCACATTCAAGAACAGTAAAACAATTCCAAGATTAGGATAAAAATAAGAAAAGAAAAAAATCCTAAGCAATAATAGAAAATAAAATTCCTCTTTCTACCTTTATTGTCTGGGTCATTTTATTTTTCTAATTGTGCTGATTCCAGTCCTTTCTGCTGTCCTTTCCTCAGTCTTAGTTAACTCTCATGCCAGGGTCCCCTTATATATTTGGCATTTTTCTCTTTCCATGTCCATCATTTATCTTCCCTCCTCATCCCTATCCACCCAGTCCACCACTCCCCTCTGTGTCCCTGGCCCTATCCTCCTGCTAAGTTGAACATCTCCCCTCTTTGTATCCTTATTCTTGCCCTGATCATCATCAACCCTGAGTCCAAATCCTCCCCCTCTATCCAGCATCATGCCACTGTGTCCTTCCCCTCCTGGGACCAGCATCTAGCTTCATTCCCTCTATCCAGCATCACCCCTCTATGTCCCTTTCCTCCCTCCCCATATACAGTATTGTCCCTCTGTGTCCTTTTCCCTTCCCATGTCCAGATTCTCCCTTTACTTTCTCCCACACAGCCCACTCACCCTGGGGCCAGCATCTTGCTTACTGCCCTACTGCCCCAAACCCAGAGCCAGCATCTCTCTTCCTTCCCTCCTTCCTCCTTCCCTAGGAGTCCAGCAAGTGTCCATCTCTTCCTTTCAGCTTGTTCCCTGCCCTCCTCCCTATGGGTCCAACATCTGTCCTTCTTATTTCCCCAGCAAGTCCCAGCATCTCTTCCTTTCCCCCCTCCCTCTCCACCCCAGGGGTCTAGCAAGTGTCACCCTCTTTCCTTCCTCCTGCCCTCCCCAGTTCCAGCATCTCTCTCTCTCTAACCCCCCCCCCCCCCCCCACCCCCCCCACCACCACCACCACAAATTTGCAGCCTGCAGTGCTCAAGACACAATGTTTCTGGCTGTTATGTCCCACCTGCTGGAAACAATAGGTTGCACCAGAGGAGGTGGGACACAGCAGAGGGAAGGCCCTGCGCTGGCCAAAAGCAGTACGTCTCGAGTGCTGTCAGCCACAAGTGCAAGGATGGCAGGCCATGGGGTAGGAGTGAGAGATAGGAAAACAAAGGGAATGGGAAATAAACCAGGCTAACCAGGGACGAACGAGGAGACTTCAAATGCTGTTAAACAGTTTATTAGTGAACATTCAACACAGCACCACATTTCAGCAATCAGCCTGTTTCAGAAGTATTTATAAAAAATATGTACAACTGCCAGATGTTAAATGAACGATGATACAAGCAGATGAAAAAGTATGGTATTGAAAAAGACCTTTATAAAAAAATGTTATAATCTGTGTGAAGTGAGAAGTCTCTGCTCTGAGCCTGAAGCAGGTTGACTGCCTAAATATGGTGCTGTGTCGAGTCTTCACTAATAAACTGTTTACCAGCATTTGAAGTCTCCTCGTTCATCCCTGGTTAGCCCAGTGTATTTCCCATAGGAACTGAGACAAAATATATACCAGAAAGCATGCTTGCACATTTCAAATAAACCCTATGCATAGACCTAGTGTGCACGTATTTTTGTACCTGCAACCTGCAGTGTATACACCAGCCAAATTTTCAGATGAGTTTCATAATTACCCCTCCCAAATTACATCAAAAATAACACTCTTAAATACCATTCTGGAATGTGTATGTTGAATGAATGAATCAACCAACCAGCACTGCTCTTTTTCCCTACAACTAATTAAACATGCTTTCTTTTCCCCTACAACTGTCTAATTAAAAATACTTTCCAGAAGCTATAGGCCAGCAATTCTCATTTTGCCTGCCATGTCTCAATGAGAATGGTCACTAAACTGTATTAAACTTTATAAAGCATCAAAAAAGTTCATGAGAGCACTGTAGATCAGATAATAACGAAAGAAAAAACAAATGTGATTTTAAATTCCTTGAAATGCAATGTTTTAAAGCAACAAAACCATGTGTTGTTAACCATCTAGTAAATAAATGCTTTTTGAAACGCAATCATCTATTACAGCAGCAAAATATGATATCAAATGACTTTCGGTAACACTTAGAGGCATATTTTCTAAGCTCTGATAATATGCATTAAAAGTCACACTAAACACCTAACAGCACAGCATGTTAACTATTCTTGTGTTAAATACCTAATTTGTAAATTCCTATTATGGCATGTGAAATGGGCAGGTAATGGATGGAGACTGTGCCTTGTAGTTATCACAGAGGCTGTTTGCATGTGTGAACTGCTAACACAGCAGTAACTTGGAGCAGTCAGCTACACCTCTAGAGATGTAGCTATCTGATTCCCATGTTATCAACTGTGCCATTAATGCATGTTATTAGGAAAATAAACATTGTATGGCGAAGATACAAATAGCAAAGTACACAAAGAGGAAGCATGAAAATACTACACAAGAAAGATCTCACAAGGCTATGAGGAACTAACACAAGATTAAAAACAAAATCATCCTTGAGTGCTAGCATAACAGTACAACTGTGTCTTTGTTTCATTCCCCCCACAAGAAGAGAAGGAGGCATGGACTCTTATTGCCTCCCTCACCTCTCCCCCACCTACAACTTCTCCCAGTACCCAGTCCCCCCACCTCCCAAACCCCTCCCCTCTATCCCAACCAGTCCCTCCCCCCCACCGAGAACCCAAAAGAGCTGCGACCAGGGGAGAGTTACCTCCACTGGTGGAGTATCATGCAGGCGTAAGATGTAGTTTATTCAAAACCACAATTTCTCTGCGTTAACTGCACCACTGCCTTCCCCAAGGTGCATCTTAGCTTTGGGGAAGACTAGTGCCCCCAAATCCATCGATCACCATTGAGCCAAGGGGTCCAAATCAAAGACGGTAGAATTTTCAATAAATATTTATAATGGCAGCGTAAAGGAACTTGTAACTGAGCCTCAAGACTATAAGCCTGTTAAAAGTTCATGCATCTCTGAAGTTAAAGCCATGGACAGTAAGGAATTCACATAATGTTGCACTTGTAAGTATGAGAACACATCTCCATGATCCAGTTGAAAATCAGTATATCGAGAAAGAAAAGATTGCACCTTGCCTTCATCCGTAATGACCTGAAAGAGATATGAAAGACCTTGCTGGTGCCAGAATTGGAAACAAGCTACAGGCAATCTTGGGGGAAAATTCTTTACTATCATTTTTAATGGAGTTCTTTTCCTTTTATTCCTTTTTAAACTATGTATAAACAGATTAACTTGCTTTACAAATTAAGCAGTATACTAAGATTTAATAAACAAATAAACAATAAACAAGAGAAGAGACATTACACTCATTGCATCCATTTTTTTTTTTTTTTTTGGGGGGGGGGCATCTATACAACCTGAACCCAGCTCCAGCTAGGTCTTTCACATAGCATCAGCAACAGTATAGTTCCACAGATAATGTCGCTTTGGTCCTTTACCTTCCATAGCCAGAAAGAAGTGACTAAAAGATAACAGGAGGAGGAGGAGGAAAGAAGGGACCTGAGGGTTAGTGAAGAATGAGAGGAGACAGAGGAGGGAAAGGACAGGTGGAAGTGAAATACAGGAAATTAACCTGTAAATCACCAAAATTAACACAAAGAAAAAAAAAACTACATATCAATAAAAAGCCCACATGTTAGGGGAGATAATGGTGAAACTGAAGGAAATTAGAAAGGTAAATCAAAGTCTGGTTTCTTAAACCAAAAAATGACCAATTGAAGCTCCAGATTTAGATTTCCCTTTGTGTTTCCCCATAAAAGGCAGAATCTTATTCTACACAACAATACACACAAATGGGAGCTCCAATCCTACATAAAATAGCTCCAAAAGGAATTCACTTAACACTTCAGAGACACTTGAAAACTGCCACACTCACAGCATCACTCTTAAATGTGACCCACTGTCTAGGTGACATGACAGCTTAACCTAATCATTGGCTCTCTTCTACTTACTTAACATCCCAACATGAGCTCAGAGGAAATTGTGCAATATCACATGTCAGTATCAAAAACTAAATTCTTACATAAGGTTGAATAATGGAACACAGCTTACACAATATCTAAATTATCAAACCTCTCACAAAACTAACAAACAGCAGGTCATACTGTAATGCTATAGTCATAAAGAGGAATATTTTCAAAGCACTTAGTTCTGATAGTAACCTATGAAACTTTGAAAGTCTAAGTGCTTTGAAAATGAGCCCCATAGAGGCATATTTTCAAAGCACTTAGCCTTCCAAAGTTCCATAGTCACTTAGCTTGAAGAACTCATGTAAATCGTCTTGGCCCAAGCTCATACAGATTACCCAATTTCATACTGAAGTTTCAGAATGTCTGCATGAAGGGTTCAAACAGCTCGTGCTATCAGCTGGTACTCAACTGCTGCGAACAAAATCCTACTTTTCTTGATTCATATCAGACCATAACCTCAATCCATATATCTACGCCGATGATGTAACAATATACATCCCTTTCAAACAAGACACCAAAGAAATCCTCAAGGAGATCAACCAAAGTCTACGTATCATGAACACCTGGGCAGATGCATTTCGTTTGAAACTAAATGCAGAAAAAACTCAATGCCTGATACTCACTTCCCAATACAACACGAATAAATTTACCGCTATAACTACACCCAACCTAAACCTTTCAATCTCAGAAACGCTAAAAATCCTTGGAGTTACTATCGACCGCCACCTAACACTCGAAACCCATGCAAACAACACAACCAAAAAAATGTTTTACAGCATGTGGAAACTGAAAAGAATAAGACCATTCTTCCCAAGATCCGTCTTCCGCAGCCTAGTTCAATCCCTCGTACTCAGCCATCTGGATTACTGTAACTCACTGTACGCAGGCTGCAAAGAACACATCCTGAGGAAACTTCAAACAGCCCAGAATACAGCAGCCAGACTAATCTTCGGATTACCAAAGTATGAAAGTGCTGAACCCTTACGAGAGAAGCTACACTGGCTTCCACTCAAGGAACGTATTACCTTCAAAATATGCACATTAGTCCACAAATCATCCACGGCGAAGCCCCAACCTACATGTCTGAGCTAATTGACCTTACCACCCAGAAACGCTAAAAGATCATCCCGAACCTTCCTCAACCTCCACTTCCCTAACTGCAAGGGCCTGAAATACAAGAAGCTGCACGCATCAACCTTTTCTTACATGAGCACACAGTTCTGGAACGAACTGCCGCGGAACTTGAAAACGATCTATGAACAAACCAATTTCCGTAAGTCATTGAAGACACATCTTTTAATAAAATCTACGGAAGAACCAAAACACCTAAAGCTCACACTCACTGCTCATTAATACATCAACATATCCACTTATAACCCTCAACCCCTAATCTCACCACACTCACACCTCTACTCACAGAAACGCCCTTAATTTCCTGGTGTTCCCTTCCAATGTCCCAATGTTCTTTTCAATTGATTTATTCCTTATTGATTTTGATTTTGCCACGTTTAATTCCTCAATGTAATCCATAACCTGAATTGTAACAAATTGTATTTCCACCAATCATAATGTACTGTAAGCCACACTGAGCCCGCAAAAGGTGGGAAAATGTGGGATACAAATGCAATAAAAATAAAATTAAAAAAATAAAAATATATATTCAAAGGGGAGAACAGGAGTTTCAGTTTCTCTGACATACTACTTCCAACATCTGATGTGACTATTAACAAATAAATTGTCAACAACAAAACACTAGTAAACAGGCTGGCTGTAATGGTGAAACACAATCATTATTAACTGGCTTAATGGATTAAATCCTAATTTAAAATTCACAACCACAAATAGTCAAGACTGTCTTCCATTTTTGGATACTTTGGTACATAATGTACAGTATTCTATAAGTTACATGTGTGAGAGCCCTGCCTATGTCTCACCCCTGTGTACCCCCACCCAGTGTATGCCCCCTTGCAAATATGTGCCTATCATGCTTATTTTTGAAAGAGGACGCCCATCTTTTGACACAAACCGGGAGATGGGCGTCCTCTCTCGCAAGGTCAACCAAATCAGCATAATAGAAAGCCAATTTTTTTGGCATGCTCAACTGCTTTCCGTCGCGGGGACGACCAAGTTCATGGGGCGTTTCGGCAGTGTAGCGAAGGCGGGACTGGGGCATACTTAGGAGATGGTTGTCCTCGGTCGATAATGGAAAAAAGAAGGGCGTCCCTGACGAACACTTGGCTGACTTTACTTGGTCGTTTTTTTTTTTTCACGTCCAAGCCTCAAAAAGGTGTCTGAACTGACCAGGTGACCACCGGAGGGAATCGGGGATCACCTCCCCTTACTCCCCCCAGTGGTCACTAACCCCCTCCCACCATAAAAAAAACTTTAAAAATACTTTTTTGTCAGCCTCTATACCAGCCTCAAATGCCATACTCAGGTCCATCTCAGCAGTATACAGGTCCCTGGAGCAGTTGCAGTGGGTGCAGTGTACTTCAGGCAGGCAGACCCAGGCCCGCCCACCCCCGTTACACTTGTGGTGGTAAATGTGAGCCCTCCAACCCCCCCCCCCACAAACCCACTGTACCCACATCTAGATGCCCCCCTTCACCCCAAAGGGCTATGGTAGTGGTGTACAGTTGTGGGGAGTGGGTTTTGGGGGGCTCAGCACCCAAGGTAAGGAGCTATGCACCTGGAAGCAATTTTTGAAGCCCACTGCAGTGCCCCCTAGGGTGCCCGGTTGGTGTCCTGGCATGTGAGGGGGACAAGTGCACTACGACTGCTGCCTCCTCCCATGACCAAATGGCTTGGATTTCGTCATTTTTTAGATGGGCGTCCTCGGTTTCCATTATCGCCGAAAACCGAGGATGACCATCTGAAAAACGACCTAAGGACAACCATTTCGAAGGTCAACCTAAATTTCATGATTTGGGCATCTTGTGTTTCGATAATACGGGTTGCCACGCCCCTTTGTCGGGACGTTGTTAGAGACGGACGCCCTTAGAGATGGTCGTCCACGTTCGAATATGCCCCTCCACGTAAGTTAAGCAAGTATCACTTAAGATGGCATGCTAGCATTTATCCAGGCAGAAGCCATACTGGGATATCAATTTATAAGAAAAATCTACAATGCTTTCCCATTCGAAATTGATCGAGATCCAGAAGTACCTATTATGAAATTATTTCTGAACATCGTCTCTGAAATGCAGCCTAGCTGAGGAACTAGTTTGCTCCCAAATTTTTACACCACGTGTATACGATGGAAGACTAAAGAGAATAGCTCACTCACTACTGCGTATGGAAAATTTTCATCTCATTCATTTTCCCATCTGACTTCCTTACATCCAGTGATCACATCTTAATTATGTCATCACATCACATCTCAATTATGTCATATCTATCCCTTTGAGACTTTTTTACTTGGACTGAGGATGATACCAGGCATCTTGTCAAGGGAGAGGTTAGATGAAGCGGCAGAGTAACTTCTTAAATAATCCGTATATTCAGCACCGTTAACTAGATGAGCGGCACGAAAGATGTAAACTGAGCGATGACCATGTTGAGTATTGCCCTCTTCCTAATCCAGCCCCTTTTTATCTGAATATTGTCTGGCCATTTAGCATTTCAAAATGAGTAAACATTATCTAGATAAAACTTTTAAAAATATCCAGACTAGGGAGTTATGCGTTGTCCAACTGGCATCCAATGCTTAACTCTCTTTGCTATCGGACGCCAAGTGCATATTCATTCACTTTTTTTTTAATTTGGCAGGTGCAATTCAAATACATCCAAGAAGTTTGGCCTGTACAAGAACTGAAACAGATGGTTTGTACTTTCTGCTGTTTGCTATATTTGAACAGAAATATTTTCTAATGTTGACTTATTCTTAGGCCAATTCTATTTGTGCTATATTGCAAATTTAAACTATTTGATCTATGAGACTGTGCTGCATTATTCAGATGTCAATAAGTTGATTTGTGTGTGTATAGTAGCAGGGGTCACTTCCTATGCCTAACTTTATAAATCATTCAGCCATGTTGTTGAAATATCCAACCTTTCAAGATGATGCAACTGCTAGTTTTTCCAGCTCTATTTAATCATTTATGGTTCTTAATAGGCACCACTTCCTTACGTTTCACTTACACCTTTCAGTATGATTTGCTTAACTGCTAAATGATCAAATACCTTTATCAAATAGCTTATTTCCTTAAGCTAAGACCCAACATTAAGGTCCCTTTATACTTCTAATTTGGAGGCTAGTAAATATCCTTCCAAACCTTCAGATTCTTCTGTTTGTTTGATTGAAAAATGGCCCTAACACATTTACCAATAGCTTGTTAAGATGCAATCCCATATAATATGCAATTCCTCACTCTTTCAATCATTTGTCAACTTAAACCTGAACAGTTCATCTTGCTAAATTTCTAACCCTCTATTCTGTAAAAGTTGCCAAAAATTGCATGTGCAAATTTGGGCATGCTCCAATTTGTACACACAGTTTAATTAAATACCAGGCTAATTAGCGCCAATAAGTGGCTTTTTTAACAAGCAATTATTGGCACTAATTAAAATTAATTGAACTTTACATGTGTAAACTTAGGAACAAGGATCAGCGCCTAAATTTTTACACGCAAGTTGAAAAAGGGGGTGCGGAACAGGGCATTCCTAAAATTAATGTGTATTGTTATAGATAAAGGGGATACGCACCTAATGTAAGAATGCACATTTGCACCACGTTCAGTTTGTGTAAATGGCTATGCCTAAAGTTAGGCGCAATTCCTGGACGTAAGCACTATTCTATAAACTGCGCCTAACTTTAAGTGCAGCTTATAGAATAGCACTTTTTTCGGCTCTGATTTTTTTGGGCGCCATATGTAGAATCTAGCCCTACATGCACAAATGATTTTTGCACTGATCTGATGAGACAAGCAGAGTCTCCATAAGGGAAATTATCTTAGCACCCACCTTTATGAATCACGAGCATGTAAATGTACAGAATACTAGCACTTCACATGCATACACGTATGTACATAAGTGGCTGTAGGGCTTCTAAGTGCTATTCTGTTAGGATGCACCTAGGTTCATATGGGTGAAGCATGGGAAGGGCTGCTAGTCGTGCATGTAACTTACACAATACTGAGTGACACAAGAATGAAGATGATGCTCCAGGTTGTCAAAATGTTTATTGTGAAGCAAACGAGACCCTGGGAGCTTTTTCTGAAGTCCACTGCAGTGCCCCCTAGGGTGCCCGGTTGGTGTCCTGGCATGTCAGGGGGACCAGTGCACTACGAATGCTGGCTCCTCCCATGACCAAAGGGCTTGCATTTGGTCATTTCTGAGATGGGTGTCCTTAGTTTCCATTATCGCCGAAAATCAGAAACAACCAAGTCTAAGGACGACCATCTCTAGGGACGACCTAAATGTCAAGATTTGAGCGTCCCCGACCGTATTATTGAAACGAAGATGGACGCCCATCTTGTTTCGATAATATGCGTTTCCACGCCCCTTCGCCGGGACGTCCACAGAAAAACTTAGGCGCCCCTTTTCGATTATGCCCCTCTATGGTGGTCATTGGCACTAATTTGCAGTTATGCACATAACTTCACGTAGGCGCTATTCTATAATGTTACTGCTTAAATTCTATGGCCCGTGACTGTGAGAGGGGCATGGATATTGGTGGGGCAGGGGCATGCCAAGCACTTACATGCTAAGTTTTTAGAATACTGTCAGTTACGCAGTTAATCAGGACCGCAGAGAGGGGGGGACAGGGGGGACAAAATTCCCTGTGCCCGGACCTGCGGGGGGGGCCCGGTGCCGCCGCCGCAGTCCAGCCTGCCCGCCCTCTGTCACTCTCTGGCATTGAACGTAAGCGCCTCACCTTCGAAAGCGCAGCAAGCAGCGACAGACCACTCCTTCCTTCCGTGTCCCACCCTCGCCTGACGTAACTTCAGCGAGGGCGGGACACGGAAGGAAGGAGTGGTCTGCCACTGCTTGCTTTTGAAGGTGAAGTGCTTAAGGTCAGTGCAGAGGGCCCGGGGGTGGAGAGAGGGCCCGGGGGTGGGTGGAGGGGGGACCTGGTGACCTCGGGTGGGGAGGCCCCAGGGCGGCCTTGTCCCGGGCCTGGCCCAGTCTCTCGGCGGCCCTGCATTTAATTGGCAGCATTTAGGCGGGAGTAATTACACCATCCTTTGACAGATGAACTTACACTACTATTCTATATCATCAATTATGCATGGAATTGCCATTATAGATTTCATGCCTAGTGCACATACTTTAAGCGACTTGTACAGAATTACCCCCTCCCCCAGTATATCTAGTTGACTGCTGTTACATTAGGTTTGCTCTCTTTCCCACAGATGTTGGGTTCTCTTAATGGACTACTTTCTTGCCTTAATTCTGGGGACCACTTGTTGCAAAGTTCTGCCTGCTACTGCTATAAGTTGTAGAATGCATGTTGTCTGACTGGCACACGTAATGACAGCTCCCTTCTTCACCTTTTAGAAATTATTTCATGATTAAAGTCTGTGAAAAATAGGTTGTTAGCAAGCTAATAAGCAGCACGTATTTCAGGAAGGTCCCCTGAGAGGGACAAATGTTGCTGCATACTGTGTACCATAGGTGTTGTAATCCACAGGGTACAGGGCGGGTTTATTCCACAATGCTCTGTAATTCTTCCCCCAAATCCCCTGTGCCTTGCAGTATCTTTCTCCCCCCCCCCCCCTTTAACTCCTAGCTCCAACTTAGGCAGCCGCCTGGTCCTACTGTCCAGGCATTGGTCGCTCCCTGGGGCCCTCCCCAGCTGTTCTCTCCTAGTTTTTACCCACTGCCTATGACAATAGTTCCGCAGCGGGGCGAGCCTCTCAGTGTTTTGCAGAATTCACACTAAATTCCAAATTATATCCAACTTCCAGACTGTGGCAGTCCCTTCTCCCAGCCTGTCTTTCTCTTTTCTCCCCTTCCCCTCCTCCTGAAAGGGGAACAGAGTAGCCGTGCTCTCCCACCCCATTCTCCCAGGTTCCTTCACCTTTGGTCCTGTTAAAGAGAGCACACTTATTTCCAACACAAATTCAACAGTTCTCTGGTTTTCCCGTATTTTCCTTTAACACAGTCAAAATCTATACAATACAGCCTGTTCAGCCTCAACCCTTGCATCACCCCCCCCACCCCCACCCCCACCACCACCACTAGCAGGCTAGGGAATGAAAGGGTCCCACCCTTTCTCTGTCAGCACAAACTCCTGACCACCTCCCACATGACCCAGGTTGAAACCTTCCTTTATTAATTCACTACTGATGTAGCCACCTTTTCCCCTCCCTTCACTAGGCTGGAGAACCAAGCTGCCATCACCCCCTTTTAGCTCTCTACCTTTGACTCAAGCCAGAGCAGAAATATCCATGATCTCTCCTCTCTCTCCACCCCCACTCTCCACCGGTTGTCAATCCATAGGCTCTTCTACAATCCTCTCCTCCAGCTGTCCCTCATCCACCTGATTAATCCTCCACAGATCTTCCTCCCTCCCCTTAGCATTCTGGGACTGGTAGTGTGCAGAACTCTTCCCGGCTCTATCCTGTCTCCCGCAAGGGCTGCTGGGAATTGTAGTCTTTGGGTCTCACTGTTCTCTCTGAGGAAGGTGAGCATCTACTTTCTCTGACCTGTTTGATCCTTGGGGACTGGAATCTACAGGCTCTGCCCTCCCATGTGGGTTGGGACCCTCTAAAGGAGACTTTCTCCCTCCTGCCTTAGCTGTTTCCCACTCCATGCCCCCGTACTCTTCACAGTGTGCATGCCCAGCATAACTCTTATGTGATCACTGCTGCTCTACTTGTCACAATTCTGAAATTATTCTGACTCCTGTCTACAGTGAATGAAAAGGAAGATTTCCTTACATTCACTGACAAAATGGAGGCAGCAGATTTAAATGGACAACCACTGGTGATCCATCTCTGTCACATGATACCAATTCTAATCTTCAAATTGGGCGAGAAACAAGGTAAATTATGTATCATACCTGATAATTTTCTTTCCATTAATCATAGCTGATCAATCCATAGACTGGTGGGTTGTGTCCATCTACCAGCAGGTGGAGATAGAGAGCAAACTTTTGCCTCCCTATATGTGGTCATGTGCTGCCGGAAACTCCTCAGTATGTCGATATCAAAGCTCCATCCGCAGGACTCAGCACTTAGAGAATAACACCCACAAAGGGACACTCTGCCCAGCTCACCACCGCCGAAACGGGGGAGGGGAATTAACCCAGCTCATCCCCACACAAGTGGGGGAGGGGAATCCGTCCAGCTCATCCCCGCGGAGCGGGGGAGGGATACCACCCCGCCGATGCGGGGGGATCTGGCTTATCCTGCAACCGCAACCGCGGGAGGAGCTGACTGACCCTAACACCGCCAAAGCGGGAGGGGTACAAAGCTGCCCTACAGCCCCACGAAGCGGGAGGGAGTGCCGGCAGAATTTAAGTCTCAATCCAGCCCCGTAAAACGGAGGGGAGAGGAATGCAGCAGCTCACTGTAACACAAACTCGTCTCAACTCTTGAAGAATCCAAGTGAAAAAACTTGAACACGAAGTCCTCCTGAAGTAACTGAAGACTAAACTTGAACCTAAAAATTCAACCAGAATATAAACAGTACAGATATCTGGGAGGGGCTATGGATTGATCAGCTATGATTAATGGAAAGAAAATTATCAGGTATGATACATAATTTTACCTTCCATATCATCAAGCTGATCAATCCATAGACTGGTGGGATGTACCGAAGCAGTACTCACCCAGGGCGGGACATTGAAATCCCTGACCGCAACACTGAAGCTCCAAACCGGGCCTCCGCCCGTGCCGCCACAGTCAAGCGGTAATGCTTGGAGAATGTATGGGCCGATGCCCAAGTTGCCGCCTTGCATATCTCCTCCAAGGAGACGGACCCGGCCTCTGCCATCGAGGCCGCCTGAGCTCTAGTGGAGTGAGCCTTCAGCTGGATAGGCGGCACCTTCCCTGCGGCCACATAAGCCGCTGCAATGGCTTCCTTGACCCATCTTGCCACTGTAGGCTTAGCAGCCTGCAGACCCTTACGAGGACCTGCAAACAGGACAAACAGATGATCTGATTTCCGGAAATCATTGGTCACTTCCAAGTATCTGATGATGACTCGTCTCACATCCAGATATTTAAGAGCAGAGTATTCCTCTGGGTAGTCCTCCCTACGAAAGGAAGGGAGACAGAGCTGCTGATTCACATGGAAGCGAGAAACAATCTTGGGCAGGAAGGAAGGCACTGTGCGAATAGTCACTTCTGCCTCAGTGAACTGCAGAAAAGGCTCTCGACATGAGAGTGCCTGGAGCTCGGAAACTCTTCTGGCTGAAGTGATAGCCACCAAAAAGACTGCTTTCAACGTCAGGTCTTTCAGAGATGCCCTCGACAAGGGTTCAAAAGGCGGCTTCTGTAATGCTCGTAGCACCAGATTGAGATTCCACGCAGGCACCACCGAGTGCAGAGGAGGGCGCAGGTGATTAACTCCCTTGAGAAAACGCACCACATCTGGCTGCGAAGCCAGGGAAGCACCCTTCAGGCGGCCCCTGAAGCAAGCCAGGGCCGCTACCTGGACTTTAAGGGAACTAAGCGACAGGCCTTTCTCCAGACCTTCTTGCAGGAATGCCAACACTGAAGAAATTGGAGCAGTGAATGGAGAAAATGAGCCTGCTTCACACCACGCTGCAAAGGTACGCCAAACCCTGGCGTAAGCAGTAGAAGTAGAGCGCTTCCTCGCTCTCAGCATCGTGGCGATGACCTTGTCTGAGAAGCCCTTCTTCCTCAGACGCTGCCGCTCAATAGCCAGGCCGTAAGACCAAAGGGGGAGGGATCCTCCATCACCACGGGACCCTGATGCAACAGGCCCTGCTCCACTGGCAGCCGCAGAGGATCGTCGACTGAGAGCCTGATCAAGTCCGCATACCAGGGACGTCTGGGCCAATCCGGACCCACCAGGATTATCCGGCCTGGATGCTTTGCCACCCCGGTCTAGCACCCTGCCCAGCATGGGCCAGGGCGGGAACACATAGAGAAGCTCTTGTGTCGGCCACTGTTGGAGAAGAGCATCTACTCCCAGGGATCGAGGGTCCCGTCCTCTGCTGAAAAAAGCGCGGCACTTGGCAATTGGCCGATGACGCCATCAGATCTAGGCTCGGCTGGCCCCAGCGCTTCGTGATGTCCAAGAACGCCTGAGCAGATAGCTGCCACTCTCCGGGCTCCAAGGTATGGCGACTGAGAAAGTCCGCCTTGACATTCATGACTCCGGCAATGTGAGCCGCTGACAGCTGTTCCAGGTTCGCTTCCGCCCACTGGCATAGACTCATAGCCTCCTTGGCTAGAGGGGCGCTCTTGGTACCTCCCTGGCGGTTGACATAGGCCACAGCCGTGGCATTGTCCGACAGGACCCGTACTGGCTTCAACGCCAGTACCGGGATGAACTCCAAAAGCGCCAACCGAATGGCTCTGAGTTCCAGGAGGTTGATAGACCACTTTGCCTCTGCAGGAGACCAGAGCCCCTGCGCTGTCCTTCCCAAGCAGTGGGCTCCCCAGCCCGACAAAGAGGCGTCCGTCGTGACAACAATCCACTCCGGGGTCACCAGAGGCATTCCCGCAGACAACTTGTCTGTCTGCATCCACCAGCTCAGCGCCTTGCGCACTGCTGGGTCCAAGGGAAGGCACACAGCATAATCCTCCGACATCGGAGTCCAGCGCTGCAGCAGAGAGTGTTGTAGTGGTCTCATATGAGCCCTGGCCCAGGGCACTACTTCCATCGTGGCCGTCATAGAGCCCAACAGCTGCACATAGTCCCAAGCCCGAAGAGGAGAGGCTACTAGGAACTGGTCCACCTGAGCCTGAAGTTTGACAATCCGATTGTCTGGCAGGAACACTCTGCCCACTTGGGTGTCGAATTGAACTCCCAGATACTCCAGGGACTGAGGTCTGGGCGCAGCTGGCTTTTTCTCCCAGTTGATGATCCACCCCCGGGAGCTCAAAGAGCAACCACCCGGTTCACAGCTTTGCCGCACTCTGCATAAGAGGGGGCTCGGATCAACCAGTCGTCCAGATAAGGATGGACTTGTACTTCTTCCTTCCTCAGGAAGGCCGCGATGACCACCATTACTTTGGAGAAGGTCCGCGGAGCAGTAGCCAACCCGAACGGGAGGGCTCTGAACTGGAAGTGTCGGCCCAGGACTGCAAAACGCAGAAAGCATTGATGGGGAGGCCAGATGGGAATATGCAAGTACGCTTCCTTGATGTCCAAGGATGCCAGGTACTCCCCTGCCTTCACTGCCGCTATAACAGAGCGGAGAGTCTCCATGCGAAAGTGCCGAACTTCAAGGCCCGATTGACCCCTTTGAGGTCGAGGATAGGCCGGACAGAACCTCCTTTCTTTGGTACCACAAGTAAATGGAGTAACGTCCCTTGCCAAGCTGATTTTCTGGCACCGGAACGACCGCACCCAGGCGGATCAGATTGTCCAAGGTCTGCTGCACTGCCACAGCTTTGACCGGAGACTTGCAGGGAGAGAGTACAAACCCGTCTCTTAAGGGTCGGCAGAACTCTAGCTTGTAGCCGTCTTTGATGACTTCCAGCACCCAAGCGTCTGAAGTTATCGTGGTCCACTCGCCCAGAAAACGAGGACAGCCGCCCTCCAATCTGCACTGGGGTGTGGACCAAGGCCCCGTCATTGGGTACGAGACCCTGGGGGAGGACCGGAGGGAGCACCTCCGGGACGGCGGTCTCTGCGAAAGGAATGCTGCTTGGGGGAGAAGTTCCTCTTGAAGGAAGAGGAGGCAGAAGAGCCCGACCTTGCCGGGCGGGTTACCGTCGGGCATCCTAAAACCATCCTCTGGAGGTACCGGGACGAGTACTAGCCCGAGCCCTGACCTCTGGTAACTTCTTGCCCTTAGACGTGCCGAGATCGGTCACGATTTTGTCCAGCTCGACCCCAAAGAGCAGCTTGCCTTTAAAGGCAATTTCGCTAGGCGGGATTTAGAGGCGTGGTCAGCAGACCAATGCTTCAGCCAAAGCCACCGCCGCGCAGAGATTGTCTGAGCCATGCCTTTAGCTGAGGCCCTCAAGACATCATACAGCAAGTCTGCCAAATAGGCCAAGCCCGATTCCAGGGCCGGCCAATCAGCCCTCAAGGAATGATCCGAGGGGGAAGCCCGCTGCACCAAAGTCAGGCACGCCCTGGCCACATAGGAGCCGCAAACTGAGGCCTGCAAACTTAAAGCAGCCGCCTCAAAGGACGACCTTAAGGCCGCCTCCAATCTTCTGTCTTGGGCGTCCTTTAGGGCCGTGCCACCTTCCACCGGCAACGCCGTTTTCTTAGTCACCGCAGTGATTAAAGAATCCACGGTAGGCCACAGGTAGGCCTCACGTTCACTTTCAGGCAAAGGATAGAGGCGGGACATAGCCCTAGCCACTTTAAGGCTCGCTTCCGGGACATCCCATTGAGCCGAAATTAAGGTGTGCATGGCATCATGCACGTTGAAGGTTCTAGGCGGGCGCTTCGTCCCCAGCATAATGGCAGAGCCAACAGGGGCTGAGGGAGAGACGTCCTCCGGAGAGGAAATCTTCAAAATGCCCATGGCCTGCACTAACAGGTTGGGCAAATCCTCTGAGCTAAAGAGCCGCGCTGCAGAGGGGTCATCCGCTCCATCCGAGCGGGGATCCGTCTCCTCCAAGGAATCCGCAAAGGACCGTTGGGAGAACTCAGATACGCTGCCCTCATCTACATCGGAGGAAACAAAGTCCTCCAAGGCCTGGAAATCAACCCGAGGGCGTTTACCTCCGGGGGCCTCAACCTCTTTACCAGACGAGGGAGCAGGGGCAGCGTTTTTGCATAAGGAAGGCCTGATGCAGCAGCAAAACAAACTCGGGGAGAAACCCCCAGACTGTGCACTTCCGCAGCCTGGGCTACAGCCCTAGACGCACCCTCAACCGGCGCTCGCAAGAGCGGGGGAGAGACATGCTGCGCATCCAAGATGGCGTCCGGTGCGACACTCCGCGAAGGAGCCGCGCGGGAAGAACGGCGCTTAACTTTAGCCGCTTCTGTGCCGTCGCCCAAATTAAGGGCGTTCATGGCCTCAATGTCTCCCACCTCAAGGGCGGCCCAAGAAGAAGCCGTCCGAGCCGCGTGGCCGACCAATATGGCGGAGGCGAGCCGCGGGGGATGGGCGTTTATGGCGGGAAAAACCGCCACACCGGAGGAAGGACCGGGACACTCATCGGTCACAAAACTGTCACCCAACAAGGGCGAATCAGACTTTAAGACCCCCGCATCCCCTCTGGAAGCGCACACGCGATCCGGGGAGCGACTCTTTGCCCGCTATAAAAGGTAAAAATTACCTGCTGTCCGCTCCGAGCTGTAACGACCTGGTGTCCCAGTGAGTAGCTGCAATAAACGTTTAAATAAACGTCGAAATAAACGCCTTTAAGGACGTTCAAAATTTTTTTTTTTTTTTTTTTTTTTAACGGAGCCAGCGGGAGGGAGGAGAAAAGGAGGGACCTGGCGCCACCAGGTTTGCACTTGCTCAAGAAGAGCCCTCAACCCCAGGCACTCAACAAAACCTAAAAATTAGGCTTGGAGGCCTAGCCAGAGCTGCTGCTGTGTGTGACCACCACCTGCTGAGATAGAGAACATACTGAGGAGTTTCCGGCAGCACATGACCACATATAGGGAGGCAAAAGTTTGCTCTCTATCTCCACCTGCTGGTAGATGGACACAACCCACCAGTCTATGGATTGATCAGCTTGATGATATGGAAGGAATGATTCTACTTTCTATGCAATGGACTATACTTCATCAGGTTACTGTCTGGAGCAAGTACTGTAGTGAAAATGAGGCTAGAAGCCAAGGGAGTGTAAAGTTAAACCTTCAGCTTGGCATGTTTTGGAATGCCGCTCAGTCAATGGATTGGTTGCTGACCCTGGACTCTAACCTAGTATCTCCACTTCAGTGCATAGGTCCTAAGTGAATAAAAGGTGGGGACATCCCAGATGTACCCCCCCCCCCCCCCCCCATGTTATTTCTCCACTCTTTGGGCATCTGAGATAAAACCTCATCACACATTTAGGGCCAGATTCTATATAAGGCAGTCTAAAAAATCCACGCATGAAGAACTTCCACCTAAGCACATTCTGTAGATTTAGGCGAAGAGGGCCATTCTATAACAACGTGTGTGAATTTCAGAATGCCCATGAAACGCTCATTTCCCTGCCCATAACCACATCTCTTTTTGCCTGTGTGCATTAGAAGTTAGGCACACTGTGTTACAGAATATGCTTAGTGAGTTGTGCATGTAAATTATTGCAAAATAGTACTCATTATTGCTTGATACGTGCCAATTAAGTTACAAACATCGTTATAGAGTATGCTTGGATTTTGGTGCGGAATGCTAGTCGCGTTACATAAAATCAGGGGGTTATTGCATCAGTGCCAGGATGCTACTCATTGTACACTAAGGGGTAAATTGCCAAACGGTCACTGTTTAGGCACCAGGGTGATATATGCTGAGTGTGAATTCTATTACGGCAGATATGCAGGCAGCTGCCAATATAGAATACTAGTGTAAGTCCACGTTTACTTGACTAACTTTAGGCACGAGCACTTACGCTAGCTCAACGGTTCCGTGTGTAACTGCCTCACATGCCCCTAACCCAACTATGGCCCTCCATCCCCTTGAAGTTACACACTCTGGAATTTGAGCATGCAACCTACAGAATAGCATCTATGGGTAGTTATGCAAGTAATTGCTAATTGGAGCCAATAATCAACAATTAAGGCCAATAATAGCCAATAATTGGCTGTTATTGCCAATTAATAGTCAATTAAGTTACACACGCAATTGATCTTATTCTATAACTTGTGCATGCAAATTTGCATGCTAGTCAGATATTTGAGCCCACAAGCTTATAGATTTAGGGGGTAAATCCTTTTAATTAGAGCACTGTAGGACATAAAGCACTTAGTGGCCAGTTTAATAGAAAGTCAAATCTCATTTATACTTCTTTTATTTATTTATTTATTGCATTTGTATCCCACATTTTCCCATCTCTTTGCAGGCTCAATGTGGCTTACAATACATCATGAATGGTGGAAATATATGAGAAAATAGTCATTTAGTATTACAGAAGGATCTTGGGTAACATGATAATGATAAAACATGATAATAGTGTAACAAGCAAAAGTTATAAGACAATTCTGGTTATCTGTGTGGAGTTTACATTTGTCGATCTTTGTGGTATGCCTTGTTAAAGAGATGGGTCTTCAGTAGTTTGCGGAAGTTAGTTAGTTCATAGATCGTTTTTAAGTTGCGCAGCAGCGCGTTCCAGAATTGTGTGCTCAGGTAGGAAAAGGTTGACGCATGCGTTAGTTTGTATTTTAGACCTTTACAGTTGGGGAAGTGAAGATTAAGGAATGTGCGGGATGACTTTTTAGCATTCCTGGGTGGTAAGTCTATCAGGTCTGACATGAGTTCCCTAGCCACTTTAGCCTTTCCTCATAGGGAAGTCATCCCATCCCCTTTATCATTTTCATCGCCCTTCTCTGTACCTTTTCTAATTCCACTATATATTTTTTGAGTATCAGCGACCAGAATTGCACACTGCATTCAAGGTGCAGTCGCACCATGGAGCGATACAAAGGCATTATAATGTCCTCATTTTTGTTTTCCAATATTGACTACAAATGAAAATTATACAAACTTTGTCCAAAATATTAGGTAATTTGGATCCAAGATAATAAGAAAAGAAACAAGAAATCAAAGAAATATTAACTAAAA
This sequence comes from Microcaecilia unicolor, assembly GCF_901765095.1. Taxonomy (NCBI): domain Eukaryota; kingdom Metazoa; phylum Chordata; class Amphibia; order Gymnophiona; family Siphonopidae; genus Microcaecilia; species Microcaecilia unicolor. Next base: position 208,690,460 of record NC_044031.1, read on the forward strand.
ATCTAAATTATTGCAACCCATCAGACTCTTTCCAACCTATCACTACAGTGTGCTCCTGGAATTTAAACAGTGATATTTACCTCCTCTTTAGCTACCAAACATTCTTCTAGTTGCTTAGGATCAAAGAATTGAAATTGTTTAGTTTGAAGTAATACACAACATATACAAGGAAATTTAAGTACAAAATGGCGCCTAAGGCCAGAGTCCTTGGACAAAAGACCAAAAGGCCTTACGCCTCTTCTGTGTTTCTCTAGAAAGATCAGGAAATAGTCTAACTTTAGATCCCCAAAACTGTGTATCTAATATCGAAGGAAGTCTCAGTACCACCATCACGATCCGTCTCCAAAGAAAAGGATACTACCATAGTAGGTTCTCTGTGAAGATTCTAAAAAGATGATAGGTTTCATACCGTCTCCTACTTGTCCTTGAAAATTCTCACCATTTAAATGTTTAGAAATCTGCAAATACTATGCATGAGTTATTGGAGGCAGTGATTCACCCGACATTCCCAACATTTCAACCAATATTTCTTTAACATATCTACAAGAGCTATTAAAGGTGACCTAGGAAAATTGCCTCCTAGCCTGATTTTCCAATATTCCAATTTACAATAAGTGAAATTCTTCTCCTTAATTGAGGCTATCCCAAAGTTTCCAAAGTCTGAATTTTTGTTTCCAGAAGTTTTACTTCAGTGACTGTTGGGCTGTCGCCTGTGCTTGAAGAAAGACAGCTTCAGATAAAACCTTTATATCACTAGTATTTTTAAATGTCAATGTTTGTAAAGAAGAGTGCATATCAAATATCACAGTCCCAGAGTGACTCCATTGTCACTACGGCACGTTCTTTTTAAAACCCATAAAGGTGTACCCAGAGGGGGGGCATTAGAAGTCTGGTTAAGAGTACTCACTATCCATTGAGGCAAAACTATGGAGGCTGCATTATGGAGTGGAGGAGTGGCCTAGTGGTTAGAGTGGTGGACTTGGTCCTGGTCAACTGGGTTCAATTCCCACTGCAGGCACAGGCAGCTCCTCTGTGACTCTGGGCAAGTCACTAACCCCTCCCATTGCCCCAGGTAAAAATAAGTACCTAAGCTGCATTGAGCCTGCCATGAGTGGGAAAACTTCCTCCAACCTGGTCTTCACATTCTCCTTCATTGTAGGGACGTTCCCTCCCTGCACATTCGGTATCTCAGCACACAGAGCTCCAAAGGTAGGACTTTCCAAAACAGCACTGTCTCCTGGTCGTGGGGGAGCTGCACGCAGGACAGGGCTCAAAGAATCCCCATCAACACTGCTGGCTGACTCCAATGCATCAGCTCTGATAGAGGGAGTGGAAGCCTGAATGGGTCCAGACGTTAGCCCAAATCGCTCCAGAGTCGTCTGCTTTGAAAGCTGGGTCCCGGTGGGGGTCGAGGGAATCCTCCCACACCTTCCCTCTCCTTTTGTCCGCGTTCTCGAGGGCCTTGGCATTCTGTCAGGTCCTCCAGGCAGGACTGGAGGTTCGTGAGCCCTTGGGCCACTGCTGAGGAGCGGCAGCGGCAGGCAAGACCACCCTCGGGACTGGAAAACACAGAGAGCAGTACTGGAACTCTGGACTGGAGTAGTACAAGGCAGGCAACTAGAACAGACGAAACAGGAACAGCTTCACCTGCACTTAGCCAACCGTTCCTCCGGAGTTGAGCTCCGAAGTGCAGGTGGCCGGCAGGACTTGCAGGATAAGGCAGGAACTGAAGATCCAGAGGACCCACCCTGGGTCTGGGATACACGAGGGCGACAGGGCACGAAACTAGACTAGGACTGAAAGCTGCACGTAGCCGCTAAGCCAGAACACAAGACAGACTATGAAGACAAGACATACAAGAGCTAGCAGGAGCAAGGACTAGGGCAACGTGCAAGCTAGGCAGAAGGGGAAACAGGGAACACTAGCTAAGCGAAAACAGGATTAAGGGTTGACACCCAAGCTGGGCAAAGCAGGGCTCAGGGTTAAGAGAGAAAACCAGGAATAACAGGCCAAGGGTCTTTGGGCAGGCAGCAGAGCAAACAGGGTAGCCAGGAATAACAGGCCAAGGGTCTTTGGGCAGACAGGAGAACAGACAGAGTAAACCAGGAAGAACAGGCCAAGGGTCTTGGGCAGGCAGCAGAGCAAACAGAGTAAACCAGGAATACAGGCCAAGGGTCTGAAGCCGCAGCCGTTCCACACACTGACTGGGGAACTCACAAAGGCTGAGGCTTCACATACAGACAGAGAACCAACCCGGACAAGGGCTTCACCCCAACCCAGGGTAAGCCAGGGACAGAGGCTTCACCCCAACACAGGGTAAGCCTGGAGCAGAGGCTTCACCCCAAACACAGGGTAAGCCAGGGACAGAGGCTTCACCCCAACACAGGGTAAGCCTGGAGCAGAGGCTTCACTCCAAACACAGGATAAGCCAGGAAGGACCGCAGTCCACAGACAGAGGCTTCACCCAACTCAGGGTAAGCCAGGAAGGACCCGCAGTCACAGACAGACAGTGGCAGGGAAGACCCCCACGGAAGGACAACAGACAAAGACATACAGACACAGAAAGAAGCTGGGCAGGAACCCAGAGAGAGGCTAAGCAGTAGTGCAGCAGACACTTACTAACCTGACCTGGCCTAAGAGCATAACACCATGCAAAGGCCCCGACTGCAAGCACAGCATTTCCTTATCAAGGCTCTCACTGATGAGTCACCAGCAGCAGGACAGAAGCAGGAAGTACACTGACCCCAAAGAGAGGCTTGACACACATAGGAAGTGAGCCCACTGGAAAGACAAGCAGGAGCCATCTTGGAAGCTGGAACAGAACAGATGGAAGCCATCTTGGAAACTGGCCAGGCAGGGAGGCATAGCCCACACAGGTGAGGTCTAGTGAGATAATCAGCGCAGAGACTAGAGACAAGACTAACACAAACACAGACAGAAGCCAGTAGAGCTACTGACCCCCAGAAAGAAGGTAAGGCTGAGGGTGGTCACGGCCACAGACGTGACACCTTTTCCCCATAGTCAGGGGAATAAAGAGCTGCCTCAAACGGTGATTCAAAGGTACAGCTGGAGCGCGACTGTTGCAGTAGCGTATTATGACGCAATCTTGGATCTCTGGGTCTCATTTTCAAAGTACATAGACATCTCAAAATGGGAAAAAAAGCCCATCTGCCCAAAACATCCACATTGTGATTTTGGAACGGCAGAATTTGGATGTTCTACACTGCAGTTCATCCAAATAGCAAGGGGGGAGTTGTGGCATGTTTTGGGTCAGATTAGGGGGGCCCAAAATTAGGATATCCAACAACAATAATCAAACGAGAAGAAACATCCAAGTCTAAAAAGAAGGACTTTGTAATTTAGACCTATTTCAGTCACATCCAGGGTACAAAAAAGTGCTCTGATTGAGCAGCTGACCACTGGAGACATTAAAACCCCCGTCCAGCCCACAGTACAGAAACCGTCCTACTCACTCTAATATCCAAATTCAAACCGGAAATCTCATTCGGAAACAACATCCTCCTTCTACAATTCGATCTATCCAGTGCATTTGACATGGTAAATCACAATATTCTAACCAAACTACTGGATAAACTTGGGATTGGCGGAAATATCATTAACTGGATAAAAGGCTTCATCACCTCAACACCTTACCAAGTTAAATCAACCTCAACTATCTCATCTCCCTGGTCACCAAATTGCGGTGTACCTCAAGGATCGCCTTTATCCCCGATCCCCCTAGCCAAAGCTCTATTCAGGCATGGTCTCAACCCTTTCATTTACGCCGATGATGTCACCATATTCATTCCCTTCAAATCTAATCTAACAGAAATCTTCGACAAAATATTCTTGGGCATGAACATCTTAACCTCTTGGGCCAACGCCTTTATGATGAAAATGAACAAAGAGAAAACACAATGCCTAATCCTCTCATCTCAATACTCCGCACTCCTCCCAACTAATCTTAACATTTCCGACATCACAATCCCCATATCTGATAACTTGAAAATCCTCGGAGTGACATTAGACAAACACCTCTCACTCGAAAATCACGCAAAATGATGTGGATACTGAAACGCGTAAAACCATATCTCCCCCTGAAAACATTCTGGAACCTGATGCAATCCACGGTACTTACCCACGCCGACTACTGTAATAGTATCTTCTTAGGCTGTAAGACCCATATCCTGAAACAACTTCAGACTGCCCAAAATACAGCAGCAAGACTCAATTTTGGCAAACCACGATTTGAATGCGCAACACCTCTTCGACAAAAACTTCACTAGCTCCCTATCCGAGAATGAATCAACTTCAAGGTTCACACATTAATCCACAAGATTATCCACGGTGACTCTCCAGACTATATGCTCAATCTGATTGACCTGCCCATGTCTGAAACCTCGCGAATTTACCTCAATCTACATTACCCCAATTGCAAGGGACTGAAGTACAAAACCTATTATGGATCAAACTTCTTCTTCTTAGGCAACCAATTCTGGAATGCCTTCCCCAGACCTATTCGATCAATCAGGAACTATCTGCCATTCCGGAAATCACTAAAAACCCATCTGTTCAAGCAAGCCTACCCAAATGAACCAAACTAATCCTGTGAACCCATTTACCCAACACTTACACATCTCTACCCACCTATATCCTTTATTATTCTGCATCTCTACCCACCTATATCCTTTATTACTATACTCAACTTATATTTTCCCTATCAAGTTTCACTATCAATAATCTGTAATCCCTATTACTATGTAAGCCGCATTGAACCTGCTTTGAGTGGGAAAGCGCGGGGTACAAATGTAATAATTAATTAATTAATTAATTAAGGCATGACCCTTTATGAATCCCCCAGTGGTTGCTGTCCCCATCTATCTCCCCTGAAAGGAATACCAGGCTCTATGACAACATCAGGTATTATGGACATTCTGAACTACATAAAAAGCAGGTGTGAGGAACAGCCCTATGGTCAGTGCAGTGGACTATAAATCAGGGGACTTGGGTTCAATTCCCAACTCAGCTCTCTTTATTTTTTCCTTTAAATTTTGAGCCCTCTAGAAACAAACATATAACTACTATACCTAAATATTTATGACACCTGCAAGCCTGAAGGCTATTGAGATGGTGAACAGTCAAGTACAGTAAGGGGCCCTTTTACTAAGCTAAGAGTCTTTGCACGCCCAATGCGCGCCAAAATGGAGTTACCGCCTGACTACTGCGTGACTCTTGCGGTAATTTCATTTTCAGTGCGCATCCGATATGCGCATCTGAAATTTTTTATTTTCGGGCGCACGTAACAGACACACGCCAAGTGGCATTTGACACACATAGGTCATTACCACCCAGATTCTTTACCGCTAGGTCAAGGGCTGCCGGTAAGGTCTCAGACCCAAAATGGACGTGCAGCAATTTTGATTTTGCCGCGCATCCATTTTCGGCAAAAAAAGAGGCCCTTTTTACAGGCATGCTAAAAAAAATGGATTGCGTGCACCCAAAACCCATGCCTACACTATCGCAAGCCATTTTTCAGCGCGCCTTTGTAAAAGGACCCCTAAGTTTCCCTGTTCCTGGAGGGCTCAGCATTTAAAATGAAAGTTCTATGAGGATATGAACAGGGTGCCACTGCACTGACCTCTAGGCTGCCCCTCTGCTCTGCAAGGACCTCGGTGTGGCCATTTCTGTAAAAATGCTGCCAGACAGATGTCCTTGTTCCTAGATTTCTGGCATTCAAAATTTGAACTTTTCATTTTCTAAAATTGCTGTTCATTTTGCATGTTGTCACATATTTTTGAACAGGAAACCTCAATGTGTTTTCTGTACGAAAATGGATGTGAGATTGAAAAATATTTTGGATGTTATAAGCAGGGTTGTTCTTTCAAAAATGCCCCTCTCTATCTGCAAAAAGTTGCAGGCTACATTACTATGCTGTTTTAATGTGTACATTACTGGCACTATCATATTATTGCTAGGATTTAATTTGCTGTCTCCAAATTTGCCTAACTTTTCTATGTATTTCTCTCACATTTACTTATTTTGCTATTATTATGCTGTTAATACAATGTTTATGTCAAACTATACTTGCTGTATACTGCCTTGGATGAATCTCTTCATAAAGGTGGCTAATAAATCTTGATAAACACATAAATTACAGTTCCATATAGAGGTCAGGGTGCAGCTTGACAGAGATGATATTCCATGGGGCCTGTATCTGATAAGCGAAAAAAAAAAACTAAGGGCATCTTTTACTAAGGATTAGCACACGTTATCTGCCACAGGATCCATTTTATTCTTATGGGTCCTGCTACAGATAGAAAAATGAAGGCAGATAAAGAGTGTATGGCCTATCCAGTCTGCCCAACCATGCAATCTACTCTCCCTTAAAAATCCTATGTACTTGTCCCAAGCTTGCTTGAATTCAGATACAGTCCTCATCTCCACCACCTCTACCGGGAAGCCATTCCATGAATTCACCACCCTTTCTGTGAAGACCATGCTCTAATCCTTAGTAAAAGACTCCCGTGGAGGGGAATAATTGAACAGGGCCGACCATCACTAAGGGCGTCCATCTGTAAGGATGGCACAGCGAAGGGGTGGGGAAACCCGTATTATCAAAACAAGATGTGCGTCCATCTTTCATTTCGATAATACTCCTCCTACTCCCCCTTTCCTCAGATTCTACTTTTCGTAGGAATTTGTGTACCTCCACCCTTGTGGTGGTTTGGCTTGCTGGACGGCCAAATCTCAACATTTAGGTCGACTTTAAAGATGGTCGACCTAAATGTCGAGATGGACGAACTTAGAGATGGTCGTCCCCGGTTTTCATCCATAATGGAAAACGAGGACGCCCATCTCAAAAAAAAATGACCAAATCCAACTCATTTGGTCATGGGAGGAGCCAGCATTCGTAGTGCACTGGTCCCCCTCACATGCCAGGACACCAACTGAGCACCCTAGGGGGCACTGCAGTGGACGTCACAAATTGGTCCCAAGTGCATAGCTCCCTTACCTTGGGTGCTGAGCCCCCCCAAAACCCACTCCCCACAACTGTACACCATAGCCCTTATGGGTGAAGGGGGGCACCTACATGTGGGTACAGTGGGTTTGTGGTGGGTTTTGGAGGGCTCAACATTTACCACCACAAGTGTGACAGGTAGGGGGGAATGGGCCTGGGTCCGCCTGCCTGAGTTGCACTGCACCCACTAAAACTGCTCCAGGGACCTGCATACTGCTGCGATGGACCTGAGCCCATAAGCCAGGCCCCCTCCCTGCCCATCTTCAAATCCTTGCTCAAAGTCCATCTCTTCAATGTTGCCTTTGGCACCTAACCACTGTTCAAGAAATCTAGACTGCCCCACCTTGTCATTTCGTCCTTTAGATTGTAATCTCCTTTGAGCAGGGACTGTCCTTTTTTGTTAAACTGTACAGCGCTGCGTAACCCTAGTAGCGCTATAGAAATGTCAAGTAGTAGTAGTATGACATTTGAGGCTGGCATAGAAGCTGGCAAAAAAGCTTTTAAAGTTGTTTTTTTTTAGGGTGGCAGGAGGTTGGTGACCACTGGGGGAGTCAGGGGAGGTCATCCCCGATTCCCTCCAGTGGTCATCTGGTCAGTTCGGGCAACTTTTTGAGGCTTGGTCGTGAAAACAAATGGACCAAGTAAAGTCGACCAAATGCTCGTCAGGGACACCCTTCTTTTTTCCACTATCGGCCAAGGATGCCCATCTCTTAAGCACGCCCCAGTCCCGCCTTCGTTACACCTCCGACACGCCCCTGGGAACTCTGGTCATCCCCGCGACGGACTGCAGTTGAGGACGCCCAAAATCGGCTTTCGATTAGGCCGATTTGGGCGACCCTGAGAAAATTACGCCCATCTCCCGATTTGTGTCGAAAGATGGGCACCCTTCTCTTTCAATTATGCCCCTAATAGTCTATTAAGTCTCTTTGTGTTGTTTCCACAGCTACTCATGCAGGAAAGACATTTAATATAAAAGATTCATATTAATGCAGCTCTGTGAATGAGGACTGCATTATCCAGTGCAAAACATACTACATCATCTAATGCAAACATGCTACATCAGTGAAATGAGCCAAAAAGCAATGACAAGAATAACCCTTCACAGATACAAAATAAACATTACAGAAAAGAAAAAAAAAGATAATTCAGTAAGCAAGCATTTCTCAAGGGAAGATCAATCCTTAACAACCTCTGAGTACTTACAGGAAATTTCCAAACTACAGAAGAATGTAAATCAAGATGATCAAATACTCTGGAACAAACACAAAACGACTAAAAGACATACAGAATATGGGGAGGCCAGTTTTCGAAATCCTGTGGTTCCCTACAAGTACTGTGATTTTACTATATATAACATATCCTATGTTTTATGATATGAATATATTAATAAAAATATAATTCCTCTTTTAGGAGTGGAGGAGTAGCCTAGTGGTTAGTGCAGCGGACTCTGATCCTGGGGAACTGGGTTGGATTCCCACTGCAGCTCCTTGTGACTCTGGGCAAGTCACTTAACCCTCCATTGTCTCAGGTACAAATAAGTACCTGTATATAATATGCAAACCGCTTTGAATGTAGTTGGAAAAACCACAGAAAGGCAGTATATAAGTCCAATTCCCTCCCCCCCTTTTATTCAAGTAAATTATTAGACAAGTGAGCTCAAAAACGAATACATAAAAATAAATATTCTCTCCTCCTGTTGTTCTTCCATTCCAGCAATCATGTAACCTGAAACAAAAACTAATAAGGACTAAACTTCAGAGATTTAAAAAGAAGAAAAAGGCATAAAACACTGTAACATACCACAATGCAAACTCTGGAGCATATTTCAAGGACAACAGCTGCCCACAGACAGAAAAAGTATAGAGTCATGCACTTGGTCCAGAAGGACCCCACTGGACCAGCATTTGGTTTCTAAGCAAGTAAACATCCCAAGCTGGTCCAGTGGGCTCCTTTGGGGCCATGTTTCTCATTTTTCTGTCCAGAGAATAATTATTCACTGGCTTTTTAATTATTCACTGGCTTTTTTACACCTTGACTATGCAGCTCTATTCACCATTGAAGACTCTCCACTCTCTTAATGACCAGCCTCTCTGCATTCCTTCAGTGCAACCAAGCTCATGATCAAGCCACTAGGAATTGAGCTTTTTTCTGTATCACACCTTCCTTTTGGAATTCTGTTCCCTGATCTCTAAGACTTGAACCTTGTTATCAAAAATTCATATCTTCCCTTAAAGCCTACCTATTTGAGAAAGCTTTAATCTGCAGCTTGATGGCTCAGCAGCACTCAAGTTGCAGAGCCATCAAGCTAGGTATTAAAAGCTTGATGGGGATTCACCGATTTCCACTAACGTCTTTGCCTGTCTTTTTGATGTCTTTTTTTTTTCTCTTCTCTCTGTTCTCCTAACCATATTTTTCTATTTACTTTCCTGTCTAAAAACTGTCATTCCTTTCTTTGTTTCTAACTTCTATGTATTGTGAACTGCTCTATTATTGTGAGTGCTATATCAAACCAAATAACCATTCTTTATTATTTTTATTTTCTATCCTCATAGATTAATATATTCATTGAATTCCAAAGATAAATGTAAAAATAATGCAGAACATATCTGTTATACCCTATTCTGGCATGACATTTTGCAGTATTAGACAAACAAAACAAAGGTGCAAGTCACCATGATACAAACGTTCAAGACTGTAAATAAATGTCAACAGTCCAAAAATAATAATGTCTATCAAGTTTACTTATCCTTAATTGATTAAACCTCAATCCAGCTCAAGGAATAAGACTCAACACGGGCCATGTTTCAGCATGCAAGTCATCTTCACAGTTCACATAAAACATTGCGCATATGGATAAAAAAACGTTTACTAAAGTAAATATTCCTCGGGTGCAGATAGGCTAGGATCGCTACTAAACTTACAAAAAAATCCGCTGCCTCAAAATGACCATCAAACTGCATCTAGTGCAGTCGAATGTACAGCAGGGAAAAGGCCTCAAAGAGCTTACAGATCTTGAATATGTCTGTTAAAGCTGGAACGGATCAAAGGATCCTGCCTTCCTCATCGGCCAAAAAAACCTTCTGATGTACTATATCTCCTGCTGGTATAGCCAGTCTCAAATCCACTAGTCAATTGTGTGAATAATTATTTCAATATACAGATAAATAATTAACACCACCACTTATCTTTCAAGTTGGTGCTTCTGGACCGTGTTGCCCAAATTTGTGCTGTACTCCACTCTCTTCTATTCATGTGCCGAGACGACAATGGCCAGCGTTTCGCAAGGCTGCTTCAGGGTCTCGGTATCACATGGGAGAATAACCAGCATGGTATCTCAATGCTCTGGACAGGAAGAGCGTTGAGATGCCGTGCTGGTTATTCTCCCATGTGATATTTTAAACACAGAAAGAAAGTGGGAAGTTTCTTCCGTAGTGGGAACCAGACTGCAGTGAAGTGAGGAACGCACTAGCGATTAAGCATATTTGATTTGTGAGAGAATGGCTACTATTGTAACATGGTTAATGTTTCACACAGAGTCGTCCACTGAGAATTGCCAACACCACGGACCCTGAAGCAGGTCGGGAGAGAAGTACCGAAACCTTGGCCAACGTCGGCCGTGGGAAAGAGATGGCAGTTTGAAGAAAAACACAGAGATAAGTGTTGTTATACTTAAAATTAAAGCATTGACATTAATGGAGGTTTTTGAGCCTATGATGACAGTGAGAACTCCTGTAACTTAAGAGCTGCATAGCCAGAAAGTAGGAGTCTGTTGAGGCTTTTTCCTCCGGTTCAACACATACTATATGCATAGTTTACTGTTGGGATTGAAAGGAGATAGTACGTGAGTAGCAGGATCCTAGCTGACGCTCATATATATTTAGTACTAATTTATCATTAGCCAATGAAAATCTCGACAAATAGGAGACACAATATCAAAATGCCCGAGCCTGCTGATCAATCTAATAGTTGTATTTTGCATCAGCTGCAGACATTTTAACTGCATTACTGAGACACCAGAATGTGGAGGGGCATTTTCAATATGACGTCTAAGTCTTAATTTGGACGATTTTGCACAACATGCCCAAAATCCGAATAGGAAAGAAGGTCATTTTCAAAAAAGAAAAACATATATCTTTTTTTTTTTTTTTAATACTGTTTTGAACAAGGTTTTGTGCTTTGGATGTTTTGTTCTTTGGTCCATTTTTGAAAAAAAATGAATAAGTGCAAAATGTAGAAAATCAAGTCATTGGGTTGTAGAAGGAGCCAGCATTTTCAGCAGACGTGTCCCCCAGACATCCCAGGAGAGCAATGGGGCACTTCTGTGCACTTCATACAAATGCTCCCAGGTACCCATCTCACCTTTGCTCCCTTATCTTGTCCCCTGAGCCCTCTAAAACCCACTCAAAACCTACTGCCTCCTCGTACACCACTAAAATAGCCCTTATGGGTGAAAGGGGCGCCTATATGTGGGTATAGTAGGGTTTTGGTGACTTTGGGAGGGGTCACAGTTTCCACCACAAGTGTGCCAGGTAGAGGGAGATAGGAACCCAAGTCCCCCACTTCATAGTGCATTGCACTGACCACTACACTACCCCAGGGACCTGAATGCCGCTCTAATAGACCTGGCTGTAATATCTGAGGCTGTCATAGAGGCAGATAAGTCATATTTTTATTCACATTTTTGGAGAGTGCAAGGGGGTCAGTGACCACTGGGGGGCTATTGAGGGGCCACCCCTGATTTCCTCCAGTGGTCATCTGGTCATTTAGGGCACCTTTTTGTGTCTTATTCATTATAAAAACAGGTCTAGCTCAAAACATCTTAGTTTTAGCTTTGCTTTGCTCCATTATGGCTGAAAAATGCCCAAATCCCCCCTTAACATGCCCCTGACATGCCCCCTTGAGGGAAACACTGCAGACAAACAGTATACAAAAAGTTTGAAAAATAGGTTTCGAAGATACTGATTTGGGCATTTTTGTGAGAAAAATGTCCAAAAGCTGCTTTATGCCACTTTTTAGACATTTTTCTCTTTCTAAAATGAGCCCCAAAGTGAATTCCTGTGGTAGCAAGGTGTGGTAGCCGTGTTAGTCCACTCTTAAAGGTTATCAATAGAAATCAAACAAAATAAAACATGGAAAAGAAAATAAGATGATACCTTTTTTATTGGACATAACTTAATACATTTCTTGATTAGCTTTCGAAGGTTGCCCTTCTTCCTCAGATCGGAAATAAGCAAATGTGGTAGCAGATAGTATATATGAGAGAAACATCAAAGCATAACTTTGATAGTCTGACAGACATGTTTACATGCTCATCTTCCAATGTGGTATATATCATTCAGTGTAAAAAAAATGTAACGAAGGATGCTAGATTGGAGAAACAGGCCAGATGCTTAAGACAAGATTCAATCTGCACAGACATCACATGAAAATAGCCGGTGCCAGTCAGGCCCCCACTCCTGTGGGCCAACACTTCACAAGACCAGAACACGGCACCAGTGATTTCACAGTAAGAATACTGAAAGGTAATTTTAAAACAATACAGGAACGTAAGACTTTTGAAATAAGAATGATTGAATATTTTGACACCCAACAAACAGGACTTAATAAGAATCTGGGTTTTCTAACTCATTATAAAAAATAAAGCTGTATTTCTCTGTTTATTACCCTCCTCTCACCTACCAACACCCATTCTGTTAGAATATCAATGAAGTGCTTTGATGTCCCCATGCATACCCCCACCCTCCCACTTTGTCAGACTGTCAAAGTAATGACACTGCAGTGCTCCCTAGGGTGCCCCACTGCTCTGCTGGGATGTCTGTGTGGCCAGTCTACTAAGAATGCTGGCTCCTCCTACATCCCAATGGCTTGATTTTGTGCATTTTTCACTTGGACATTTTTTACAAAAATGGGCTAAAAAGATAAATGCACAGAGCACAAAAGCAGCTAGCAAATAGCCATGTTTGGAAAAAAAAGATAGACATTTTGCCTATATTTGCCACCTGGATTCTTTGATGATTTGATTAAAATGTCCAAAGTCGGACTTAGACATCATAGCAACAATGCCTTAAATTCACTCTGAGATGTATAGCAAATTAGTATGGAAACAAAACATATGTGAAATTTCATTGACAAATTGTACATAGGAATACTATGTGCATCACAGCCAGTAAGCATTTTCAATTGTTGTTTTATTCTTGTCTGAAAGGACCCACCCTTTGCAGGGTGAAAGGAAGTTCACTTTCCAAGCAGTTTAACTCTTGGCTTATGAAGAGCAACGGTTGCCAAATGTCTGAGTTATATGTGGTTTTAGTGATGAAGACTACTGTTTCTAGGGACTGAAGTGAGAACACCAGAGTCATTTCACTTGGGACCTCAGGCTGGACTTGTCATCTTATAAGTCCAAGACAGCTGTAGACCAAGAAGCAATTACATTCAATGCATTATCTGATCTGTACGCCTGTGGATTTTATTGGAATTTGTATGTTTTACTGCACTGGTTGCTCCTTTTAGGCAGCATTCTTTCTTGCACAAAATTTTCCATTTTGTTTTCTTTCCCCTTTGGGTTCCACCAGATCATAAAGTTCATTTTGAATGCATTAATTTTCTCTCAGCTGTCATTTTCCATATTTTTATTAGACCTCATAAAAAAGTGCAAGTCCTCTTGCTGTGTACCTAGCAGAAAAATGTGAGGATGTGTAGAAGCCAGACAATGTTAAAAGTTCTTCCGACTGAAGATATGCAAGTTTTTTTCATCACTAACTAAAATAGGATTTGTCAGCTTCAACAAAATATTGTAGCCCATTTTATACAGAAAGAGTGCAGCTTTGAAATGGATCTATTTGACTAACTAGGGGGACAGTACAATGGTTTACTTCAAGATTAGCACAGATATCTTGTGCACTAATATAACTTCCAATACAGAAAGAGTTATAGAACACAAAATATTTGTGCGAAGCAATAAATAAATCTTAGCTTATCTTTCAGCTTTTTTTAATTGATGACACAGAAAAAGAAACACATCCAACATTCAAGGTACATCCAGAATCGAACCGCAAAACATCCAGGAGGAGAACACAAGAAGAAGGTCCATTATCAATAAATATTTTAACAATTTCCCCCCTTTCCCGCCCTCTCCATGTCCCCCCACCTAGAATTTAGAAAGAACAATTGTTATATAAATATCCGTAATAACTTACGTCAAATGCAAGAATACAACTTAGAATATGCATTCACCCTCTACACTCCGTCCCACCCGCCCCTGCAGGAGTAAGGAAAACATACTATAGAAACTCAGCGCATGCTAGGATCCCCCGGAACAAAAATAAAAAATAAATCTTAGCTTAATAAGCATGCATGCTAATAATCTACATGGAGAATTACTACTGATGCAGCAAAGTGTGCCAAATTTTAGTGTAGATTTGTACACCCAGATTAGCACTGAAAGTAAAGTAAACTTTTGACCACAGAAGTTATAAATTCAGATGTGAACAGCAGCCCTGGACAAGTCTGATGTCTGACAAGAAACCTATAAAGGACCAGGGATCCTAATGTGCCCCTGCCTCTGTGCCCCATCCCATCCAAAGACGGGTCAAGGTGCCCTGTTTATTTATTTATTTACTTATTTATTGAGATGTATTAACTGCCTTTATGAAGAGATTCCTCCAAGGTGGTGTACAGCAGATCCAGTTTAACATAAAACTAACAATTCTGTTAACAGCAAAACAATAGTAAAAATAACTAAATATAAACATAAATACAATCAATGAGGTAAACTTGAGATCAGCAAATTAAAACCTAATAATAGGTCTACCATGAAATAGTATCAAAAATATACACATTTAACAGCATTGAAATTCAAACAACAGAGATATAATATGATATGATATGATGTCAGCATAATATTAATGAAACATCTAATAGGCACATATTACAACATTCAAATAACAGATATGATGCTAATGCTTTTCTACAATACAGCTTACCATGTAGCCAAGGGGCCATGTGCAGATATATAGATGGGGACAAGATGGGTGGTCCAGAGTCAGTTAGAATAAATCGATGGGTGGCTGTACACAAGGCAAGTTCTTTGTACAGTTAAACAAGATATAAGGAACTGATCTAAGCTGCAGTGTGGGTAACAATCTAGTCCAGGTGCAGAGTGGTGTATAGTCAGTCACCCTATGTATTAAAGGCTTAGGAGAACAGCCAGGCTTTCACCTGCTTGTTGAAGTAGAGGTGGTCTCGAGTTAGACGTAACTCCTCTGGGAGTAAATTGTGTCCCTACCCCACTCAGAGGGCTTGGCAAGTGATGCTACCAGGGTTTCCTGTCTGGACAGCATTGTAAGCATAGGCGCCCGGTATAAGAGGCTTGAACAGGCTAAGCCTCCCCTGCTGTGCTCTGAGAGGTTTAAATTGTTGATTTACCTCCATCCTCACAGCAGGAGCTGCAGTGAAAGCCCTCTAGCCTTGTGTAACCAATTGTAGAAATTGGTTTATGGTTTGTTTACCTTACTGCTGGGAGAGCAGGGGGAGGGGGGGTTGGCTGGGTTACCAGGGAGATATTTAATGAGGATGACTTCCTGACCTGCACTGAGAACAGATAGCAGCAGAATCGGACAACCAGACAAGAAAGGTAGAAAAGATCATTTTATTTTCATTATAGTGTTTGGAATATGTCCACTTTGAGAATCAGGTGCTCAACATTAAAAGTTTATA
Organism: Microcaecilia unicolor; assembly: GCF_901765095.1. Classification (NCBI taxonomy): domain Eukaryota; kingdom Metazoa; phylum Chordata; class Amphibia; order Gymnophiona; family Siphonopidae; genus Microcaecilia; species Microcaecilia unicolor. The sequence goes on from NC_044031.1 coordinate 208,706,193, forward strand.
TTTATTTATGGCATTTTATCCCACATTAAACATGAATTAGGGTGTTTTGTGGCTCTATATGAGAATTGTGATGATATGATCCCTTGTTTCATATTGTTGACGGTCTGCATTTTCCGTATGGGTGGTATATTGGTGTATTAGGTTCTGCCCAGTGTAATATTTATGGTACAGTAAGGTTCTGAGTGTGTTTTTGCACAAAGTTGTGCATTGTGTTTTGCAGTTGAGCGACTGTGCTTAGAATATGCTTTGAGCAACCACTTTATTCTTTGACATATGATACATATCTAATATCTAAATTTAATAAAAGGTATTAATTGTGACTTTTATTTTTATTTATTTTTTTTCTGTGTGTTATCAGACAATTATGGATTTAAGCTCCACCCCTGGCCCCGCCCCCTTTAGCCTCCCCAAACAGTTGGGCCACCGACCGCCTATGATTGTAAGCAATACCATAAGTCAGGAGTACTATGTAATATACAACCAGCTAAATGGGTAAAAGAGACAACAGACAAAATTAAGTAAAGCATGCATTTTTTTTTTATTTGTTAAAAACATTGTGGCATAGGAAGCATATCAAGCAATAATGATATTCAAACAGGTATGCATTTCAAAATCAAGAGTCCATTGTAGGAATAGAGTAGTTGCAGGTCATGAAAAAGCCCATGATTCTTATAGTCAGGGGCACACACTGTGATAAACAGCACCTGATAAAATAAGTGCTGGAAAGAATGTTTGATCTGTTGAGTAAAAGTAGCATCTCTACTGATAAATCATCAAAGGGACCGTAAAAGGATGAGTCAATGGAGGAAAGGTCTGGTCACAGCAGCCCATTGTAAAGATTATGAGAAAGATAGTAACTGTAATCCAAAAATGGAAGAGACAGGGATGAAATAAATAAAAAAAGACACAGCAGTCTATATCTAAATAAGACAAAACTTGCAGAATAATGGGGGCAGCAAGACATTAGCAGCAGGATCAGGACATGAAAACAAAACAAAAAAAAAAATCAGCAGCAGATACAAAGGATGAGGTCAACCAGAAGCAAGGGGTAGATAATGAGAAGAACAACCAGCAGTAGGATGCAATTGATGAGAAAAACCATCATCAGCAGGATTGAGATGTGAAGCAGAAATTGCCCAGGAGCAGCAAACAGATGTGAAGACAGCTTGCAGACAAACCAGTGGAAAGGAATGTAATGTCACATGCAAAGGATGTCAAGACAGCAAGAGAACTCCTTACAATAAACTGACTCTAACACTGCAAAAGTACTACTACTACTACTATTTAGCATTTCTATAGCGCTACAAGGCATACGCAGCGCTGCACAAACATAGAAGAAAGACAGTCTGTTATTTATTATTAATCTCTTTAGGAACCATCAGTATCATATTGAGCAGAATAAATTGATATACCTGCTCCTCAAGCTTAACAATGAGCTGATAACAATCGCGCTGCCACAAATTCTCAGCTGTACCCCCCCCCCAAAGAGCTCCACTATATGACTCACGCTATCTATAATAGCTGCTGTCAAGCCACATAGCATCACAGGTTCCTTAAAATAAACTTTTATGCTTCATAACAAGTCAATGGTAGTATTAAAGGTAGGGGTCTTCAGACAGGAGCTTCATTTGGGAACAGCCTGGTGCCTTTGCCCAGGATCTTCATCTCAGACTTGGGTTGCACCATTAAGCAGTATCTGCACACATGACCTGGCAGAGTCAGTTCTTACAAAACCCTAGTGCCCCTACTTCCACCACCTCATTCCCTTTCATCTGTGGCCCATACATTTCCTCTTCTTCAAATAGTAATTTCTTGTTCTGTGACACTGATGAAGTTGATGTGGCCACTTCCTGGGGTAGATGAGGACAACAGACTGATGGATTGGTTTAGTGTGCTCATTCTATAAGCAATTTCTCCGAGGCACTGGCAATACTATCTGCAGCCACTTGAACAAGGTCTCTCATACCACATACCTATTCTCTCAGTTCCCAGGTGGCCTAGTAGTTCATCTCATCTCTTGATGTCTAAGAAACATCTCACTCCTCTACCCCTACTACCCTCTCCCCTCCACGTGCTGACTTATACCCACCTCTCAGCCTCAACATCTCTCCCTCCTGACTGCTCTTCTCTTTTATACACCACACTCCTCCTGTTCTCTCACCATTCACTTATTCTCATGACATACCCATACACACCCACCAGGGGTGTATCTGCGTGAGGCCACAGGGGCCTGGGCCCCCGCAGATTTCATCCTGGACCCCCCTACCGCCATCAACCCTCCCCGTACAACGTGCTGCGACGTCAGACTCCGAACTGGATTCAACAGCTTTCAACAGCAGCATGGCCAAGAAGGACGAAGAAGAGAAGAACTTTAAAGACCTCGGGTTGGCTGGCAGGGGTTGGGGTCCCCCGCCAGCTGAAGAAATATTTTTAAAGGCAGCGGCAGGTGGAAGCGGACCACGGCTGGCGGGGGTTGGGGTCCCCCGCCAGCAAAAGTAAGCAACGGCAGCGGGGGAGGGTTGGCGGCGGGAGGGGGTGGAGAGAGTCGTTGGTGGCGGGGGGTCTGGCAATGGCGGGGGGGAGGGCTAAAATGTGCCCCCTCCCTCTGGCTCTGGCCCCCCCTACTGCCGGAGTCCAGATACGCCCCTGACGCCCACTAACCCTCTCTTCCATGTTCCACAACACTCTCTTTCATAAACCTAAACAAAGAAACACTAGAAGGCCTGACAAGGGACAGACTAAGAAGCATTTTAATTCTGAAGATTCACTCCAAATACAAATAGATGACAAACAAAGGGCTACTACAAATCAGTTACAAAGCACAGATCTAGCACTTAGTAATCATAACAAAACACATATCAAATCCTCCGTCTGCCCACTCTACACAGCACTGAAGAATTTTGACTGCACAGAGGAAGTATTTATTTGGCCCTGAAATGCATTCCCCCCAACAGGAAGACAACCAATCCCTGCACATTTCACTTTTCCCAAACTGTTTCCTACTGACACAATATAAACTGTCCAAGGAAAACTCTTAGCACAATCTTAAATGCAGAAATAAACTTTAGTTCACATCAGTTAGTGCAGAATCCACAGCATGAGGCAAATATACCAGCCGGAAGAAGTTTGAAGGATGAGAAATGTGTGTGGTAGGCATGCAAGACACCTTCCTGTGATCCATCCAAAAAATTGGACAGCCCTGATCCTGCCAGAAATGTTATTTATGTCAGTGCTTTTCAACCCAGTCCTCAGGGCACATCTAGACAATCAGGATTTCAAAACATCCACAATGAATATATACGAGATAGATCTGTATACCAAAGAATGCATGCAAATCTACCTGATGAATATGCATTGTGGATATCCTGAAAACCTGACTGGCTGGGTGTGCCCTGAGGACTGGGTTGAGAAGCCCTGATGTAAGCATCCTCCCTCTAAGAAGCGTTGAGGAAGAAATGGCATAATGCCACCACTGATAAGGGCTTGAAAGCTCTACCAAAACTGCTGCAACTTCAAACCCACGGAATGGTTAGAAGTGGTGAGCAGAGTGAAGCCACAAATAGTCACATATTCTTACTTAAATCTCTGAATGCCTGCTATGGTCACTGGATAACCCTGACACAGCAATAGTAGGGCTTACAATCATAGTACTCCAAAGAAAATCTTTCACACAAATATGTAAAGGCTCTGGCAGTGTCCTTACAACTGTAAGCAGAGGAAATAGATACACTGCCAACTTTCAGAGAGATTGCCAGTGGCAAAGGCTCTCGTACACATCAATTGCATGTCACTGCAGTTGATTCTGGGTTCCTTTTTATTGAATATATTTATCAATGATTATTCATTACAACACATGAAGCACATTTTGAAAAAACGCTTCGAAGTTGGTAATAATCTCTGCTGTCCCATGGTAACAAAGGAACATAGAGTATACATCCCATTGAAAACAAATCAATTACAACTTGTATTTCTTTTCTCCCACCCTGTCACTGACCCTCTCTCCCCCTCTTCTGAGCTGATTCGCTTCTAGCATACTCCTGTGGGGAGGTTTATCCTTATACTGTTGCCACAGTTTACAACAGAGTACTATCTCTGAAAGCAAAATATGTTTTTCACTCGTGCCTCACATTCAACCATGTTGTCCATGCTATGTAGCCAGTTTTTGAGTGCAGGGGTGTTTTCATTAACCCAAAATGTTAAAACTTTTTTTTTTCTGGCCAATAAGATAGTCAAGCACAGAACTAATTTCTTATTGTCTGGAACCTTTCTGTTTTAGAGCACTATCTCACCCCCAACAGAAGAGCTGTGTATATCCACTCTATATTTCTGCTATCCCTTCCACTATGAGCAACACCTGAGACCATAATGGCTCCAGTTTCTCACTCTCATAAAAAAAAAAAAGAGTGTAGAAAAGTGTCCTGGTGTGCTTTGCATTTCATACGTGTCCTCCTTCCATAGACATTTCTCGTCTTTATGTTTGATATATGCCTAATGAGCAATTCTGTAATATGTTTTCTGGAAAACCTAAATGAGTTGTTACCTAAAAAACACTCTCAAAGGTGGCTTCAAGCTGTTGTCCTGTGACTTCCTCACCCATATCCACTGCCCACGTGCTGGCTACCAGTTACTATTTTATAAAGGTAAATAGGCGCATATATTGCCTTTGTAAGTCAAGTTCAAAATAAGTACATTTTTTGTCTTTCATGTAGGTGCCTTGTTAGGAAATTACTCCCTACATGTCTTTCTCTTTATTACTTTCTCTACATTTCAATAAGGGTTGCAGCTGTAGACCTTATACCTGTCTTTTAATTTTTCTCCTTTAAGAAACTTCCATTACCATCCATTGCCTTCCGTAATATAAAGAATATTAGAATGTTTCCTACAAACGCAGGTGCTTGACAGAAAGTAGCCCAAGACTGACTGACTTACTCCTAAAACAGTAAGAAGCACCTACTTTCCTTTAAAGAATACTAGTGTAAGTACTCATTTGGATTACTGCAACTCTTTATATCTAGGCATGTCTTCAAAACTGATGTTGAAGTTGCAGTTGATCCAAAGATTAGCTGCTAAGCTAATCTTTGGTAAAACTAAGTTTGATATGCAATGCCATTACTGCGTCAGTTACACTGGCTGCCCATCAAAGCTTGAATTACTTTTAAAGCTTGCTGTTTGGTTCATAACATTTTGACAGGTTATTCTCCAGAGATTACTTCTTATTTAGTTCAACTAATTGGCACTAATTGGTAGCAAGGATTATTGCTGCTATTTGTGTTTCTGCCATGTATTTGTGACCTGAATTGGCCACTGTTGGAAACAGGATACTGGGCTAGATGGACCATTGGTCTGCCCCAGTATGCCTATTCTTATGTTCTTAACCAGATATGATCACAAGCAGCTGCTCCCCCAACCACCTGTAGGTCCTCCTCAGACCTACCTTAAAAGCCCTGGTGATATAGTGGTCTCTCCAAGGCAAGAGTGAGTCCCACAGCTCCTGCCCTGCCGACATCCCAATCACACTGGCTGCCGTGACTTCATGGGAGACCAAGACAGCCTTTTTGAGACATGAACCATCATATGCAGGTATCACTGGGGATCACTCCTACTTATGCTGGTTCCAATCTCAAAATGGCTGCTGAAGGAAGTCACGGCAGCCAGTTTGATTGGGAAGCCAGTAGGGCAGCAGCACATGGAGGATTACTCCTGCCCCAAAGAGGTATCTAGACCACCAGGGATTTTAAAGCAGGCCCAGGAACGGCCTACAGGTGGTTGGGGGGGAAACTTGTGGTCATAGGGGGTGCATACTGGCCCTCTTTTTCCTAGAAAAAAAAAGTGCTGGGCAGAGTGTAAACATTAGGAGTTACAATACAGTCAAGAACAACCTAATGCCTCAGATGATGGCATTACTCTCAGGTATCATCAGATTTTTACGATTCTATTGGAGACTAATCATGAGTTTAATTATAAATGGCCTCTTTGTTTTTTGATCTAGTATAGGGCAAGACTGACATTTCTGAGCAGGTAAGAACTTTTTCACAACCTAAATTGCATTGAGCATATTACTTGTTATGATTTTCAAGATGTCAAGTTCTCAAAATAAACTGTTGTTTCAATTAACAAAGCTTACCTGATGATATCATTGGAAGTAGATGTTTCAAGAGATTGAGCTGTATGTTGAAATCTTAAGCAAGTCTGAACTGGTGAATTATGAGGAAAAAAGCACCTCCTGTTCACCCATATCTTATCTCTTTTTCTGCAGTTTCTGGTTTCCCTAATTTCTGACTGGGAACAAACTGATTTGGTTGCATTCAGCAGAAACTAAGTGCATGGACTTTAAACTGATTCACACTTGAAAGTTAAATGAGGGAAAAATTCAAAAAATAATACCTAGAAAAACACTATGATCTGAAATGTTTAAGTCCAGAGGACAAAAGCTCTACTGTTCTACAAGTCAAAAATCACGCAAGCAGATCTGCTCTAAGAGTGCAGCAATCAGAGTAAGAACAGAGAACTCTGTAAGGGTCTCAAGTTACTTCAAGGCTGCTAGACTAAGAATAGGGGGGGGGGGGGGTCAATGTTCAAAGTGATTGAGCAAGCAGCTAAGGCTCCTGCCTGCTTAAATCGCCTGGGGGTGACTATTTGTTGATATTCAGCATGTAACCAGCCATTTTGGAACCAGGCTATACAGGCATTACAAGGACAAAGTCAGGAATGAGCCAGTTATACAGATGCTGGAAATATTCAGTGCCAGTGCCAGTATATCTAAGTGGGTAAATAGGACTGCATAAAAAGTGGTCCTAAATATGTCCACTTAACTATGTGGGTGCTGGCACCAAAAACTGGCCAACATCCGTATTGCTGCTAGGTAGTGACTTGCATCTCTCACACTTATTCCATTCTTCCCAACCCCACCCCCATATGACCATACCCTGCCACCATAACCAGACTCCCCATCACCATGACTATACCCCCCCAACACACACACATCCAAGTAGCCCCCCCAGGCCTACCTTAAGCTCCCTGGTGGTCCAATAGGGGGGTGTCTGGCAATCATGACCAGGTCAAGTGGGAGGATAGGAATTAGGGGGGTGGGGTCTGGTAAACGTGGTGGGTTGCAAGAAGAATTGGAATAGGTAGAGGGGCATGACCATTCTCTGTTTATGGGTCCCAGACAATACTCAGCCAAGAATCGCATAAGTGTCTTATGCAAGTCCCAGCTGAATATCAGCCACAACCGCGTAAATCCCAACAGCAAACTATTAGCTGGGCAGCCTCAAATATTCAATGTGGATCCCTGAACATGGCCTGACATTGAATATCAGAACCTCATTCAGCCACTGGTGGTCAGCATTTTTAAAAACACTGACTGCCACCAGTTAAATACTGACCAGATTATACCTTTGATTCAACTACATCCATCTGGTCCTATGACTGATGCTCCATGTGGTACAGAAGCAATTCTATGCAGAAAAGAACTGGCATACTCTATGAGCCCGATATTCAGCCTGCAGTTGGAGCCGCTCACAGCCACAGGCTGAACTGACCCCTGTTATTCAATGTCAGAGCATGTGAAGCTCCCAGCACTGAATATCCAGGTGTCAGCGGTCACCCAGAAATTAAATGGGCACTGCCCGATATTCAGACCGGTGGCCAGTTAACTTTAGTACATAAAATTAGGGCAGCCTTTTTGCTGTACGCAGTTACTTAGCCAGTTAGCAGACTGAAAATCGTACATAACCGGCTAACAAGGCACTCTGCCTCTAACCTAACCAGTTAAGCGGAGATATTCAGTGGCACTGTCCAATTAAATGCAGCTGAATATCAAGTGCTAGGTCATTTAGCATGGTTTAACCAGGCAGGAACCTCTCCTGCCCGGTTAAACCCTTTTGAATATTGGACAGCCTGGTTTTACATGAGAACAACTTCCCTAAGTGATCAAACACCTTAATTTTCCCTTCTTCAGGAAGAGAATATAAAACCCTTGACCTTGGTCACTTTAGGGCTAGAATCAGATATTGCAAACCAATCTCCAGCTGCCAAATGTAAGAGGAAGCACTTGGGAGGGGAGGCCTATGAACACCCTCCTACAGATCAGCATCTTTCATGGCTCATGTGAGAGCTACCTGGAGATCAAGCTTTAGAAAATAAGGACATCAAAATAAGTGCTTGTACATAGTTGTATAATACTGTGGGAACACAATTTGAGCTAACAAATCTTATCTTCCACATTAAGGTCCTCTTCGCCAATAAAGGCCATTGTTTCAAGGAACAATCCCGCTTCCAGGTAATGGTGGAAATTTGATTCAAATGGTCCGAGTTTACCCTGAAGAAGCGAAATAATTTCATGAAACAATAACCTTTATTGGCGAAGAGGACCACGATGTGACAGATACGTTTTGTTAGCTCGAATTGAGTTCCTTCAATATTATACAACTGTGTACAAGTACTTATTTTGATGTATTCTACATACTTTTGCACAAGCTTATAGAAATGTTAGCCTCTGGATGCCCTCCCATGAGAGCTGGTGGAGATGACAACAGTAACAGAATTCAAAAATATATGTGATAAACACACAGGAATCATTTATGGCTACAGAATGGAACCAAACAAATTTTGCGGTGCAAAGATGGCAACTCCAGTAATTGGGAAGCAAAGCCAGTGCCGGACAAAATCAACATCAAGTATGCATATATATACAGTATCGCATCATACCTTATGTTATGAGTTTATCTTGTTGACTGGACTGGATGGACCATACAGGTCTTTATCTGCAGTTATCTACTATATTACTGAGTTACCACAGGTTAGAAACTTCTATGGTAAATTCCAATATTTTACCACAGCTCAGTACCTAATTACCTCAGTCAACTTATTTAACAGGGTCTAACTCATGCCTTTTCAGTAGTAACTCAAGCTGAATTACATACAAGTACAGTAGATATCTTCCTGTTCCAAGAGAGCTTACAATCTAGGTTTGTAGCTAAGGCAATGGAGGGTTAAAATAACTTGTCCATGGTTACACGGAGCGTGGTCACTAGATTATTTCTCCATTCCACTTGAAAGCATGGTCAACAAGCAAGCTGTAAGAGTGGAGGAGTAGCCTAATGATTAGAACAGTGGACTGAGAATCAGGAAAGTCTGATTAAAATTTCTCTGCTGTGTCTTATAATCTTGGGCAAATCACTTAACTCTCCATTGCCTCAGCTACAAACTTAGATGTCCTTTTATTAAGATGCAGTAACAAATGGCCCTAGCGTTTCCATATGAAAGCAAGCAGTTAACCACTTATCTTGGATAAGACTGCTTTTAGTATTCATTTGAAAAGTGTCTTCTAATTCTAGTGTGATAGAGATTCTTCTACTATTAATTACATTCACTATTGGTGTATTAAGTTATATATAGGGAGAAAAAATTCACATAGTTATAGGAGTATTTCAAGGAGACTGGTGATATATAGAGCAATCATGTAAGCCATTTGTCGGCTTGGTTCATTGAGATTTAAGCTCTGCTGCAGGTGCAGCCTATACTGAATTCTCCAATACTCCTTATATACATTTGTGATCAGTAGATCGGTAGTACTTGAGCCTGATATAGATAAAACTGGAATTGGTTTTTGTTTGATCACATATAAGCATGCCTACTGGAGAACCACCAGCCTGTTCTAATAGGTCGGACTCCACCTTAACCAAAGTGGTACTGCCTGCTGATGCTAATCATTAAAAATGCAATACAGCAACTTTTATCAAGGATTGATTAGGGGTGCATGTGTCAAGGTGAATAATTCTTTAAAGGACACAGTTAAACAGGGAAAGTTTGAGTATCATGACAGTGGATGTCAGAAAATCTTAGCTCAGATGGACTGAAGAGCGAATTAGTATGAAAGACTGCAAACTAGTGGGCCCTTTTACTATGCTGTCTTAGGCACTAACATATACCTAACACAGCAAAAAATGAACAAGCATGGGATGTGCTACAGCATCACGCAATATGTGCATGCACTAACCACATGCTAAACAATTTTCAAATTTTTTTGAAGAGGAATGTCAGAAGCAGAGAGTGGGTGTTCCTGCAAATAACCAGTTAGCTCATCTACATTACCAAGTGCTAACCAGTTAGCTCATGGATAACACGGGAGCCCTTACTACCTACATAATAGGAGGCGGTAAGTGATTTGTGGAAAATTTTAAACATGGCCATGTGCTAATGGCAACATTAGAACATGGTCGCTACTTCAAAAAAATAGAAAATTGGGGTTAATATAACCACGGTAAAAATGGCCCTAGCACGCTGGAAAGACCTGGACGATGGCACGCTAGGGCCTATTTTTACTGCAGCTTAGTAAAAGGACTCCTAGATGAATTAACAGTTATGAATAAACAGATTTTGAATAAGAGTAAGACACCACAGCTGCTAGGTGCAGGTGTTTCACAAGGCTCCCTGCTTTCTCCTACTCTTGTTAATTTACTTATGTAATCTCTAGGAGCAGCCCTTGATCAAACTGGAATAAAAAATGTTATCTATGCAGATGACATTACTGTGGTACTGTCTGTTTCCCAATTGTGGTCTGATAGATTATCTTCTATTAGAATTTGTGTTAGCATGATAATTGGATCTCAGCTCATAGACTCAAACTTAGCCAGAGCACACCATAGTTTCCATGGCTTGGCTCTAAAACAGATCTAAGATATACTGAGATCATATCTTTAGATAGGAACAATTTTTCTCTGGTCCTTTACTCTAAAATTTTAGGGGTGGAAGTCAACAGAATGTGGGCAGGGGTGGCAACTGGGCATGACCCGGGCAGGTCATAAGGTACACACAGTGGATCCAAAAAAGAGTCCTCTCTCATGTACATGAGAGAGGACTCTTTTTTGGTTACATGAGAGAGGACTCTTTTTTTGATCCACTGTTTGTACCTGGTGTTCTTCATTTCTCCTGTGGAGAGATCACCTTCTGTGGTTGTTTCGCCGGGCAGGTCATAGGCATGGTTAGCTATAACAGCTAATGTGAACACAGGTCTGTACTGCGCACTAGCTGTCACAACTGCCAACAGCATAGCAGCACTTCTGCCACCTCAAGAGCAGCAATGGCCTTAACTCCTATCAGTTCTCCCCCCGCTCCAATCCCCCCTCCCCCACAATCAGATCTCTCCCACTCTGATCCTCCCCAATCCAATCTCAACTCACTAATTCCCCTTGATGAGAACCCTCCTTCGATCCTCCATCCAATCCTCCAATCACCCCCTCCCCCACCAACCTTGTCCCATAAAACTGAGTCCTTCCAATTGGTCCCCAAACCAACTCTTCCCCATCACTTGGTCCTCCTACCCACTTCCAGGCCTTACCCAGTGGCATTAAGTGACAGCAATCCCCCTTGCTGTCACGCCCGTCTGATCTCGGGTTCAAAATGACATCGTTGGCCCCTAGCAGTAGTCTCACCACTATGAGTCAGCATTTCAAGTAAGAGCAATTCCAATGCAAATTAAATAACTAATATTTGCATAATAATAAATACTTCCAAAATGAGGCTATGTGTGAACTAAGAAGTTCACACACTTGGCTAGAGCAGCAGGTGGAGAATCAAGGAAGACGGGGTTCAAATCCTACTGATATTCCTTGTGACCTTGGGCAACTCATGTAACCCTTCATTGCCTCAGGTACACAGGTTGTTAGTGCTCTGAGGACAGAAAAATACCTACTGTACCTAAATGTAACTCATTTTATACTGCTGCTCTAAGGTGTGAACTGAATCCATAGTGCTTTCTCACATTTTCTGTCTACAGGAAAACACAATACAAATGGTCCAAAAATGTGCTGCTACAGGCAACCTCTTGCCTAATCACTCACATAAAGGAAGACATTATACTATATACACAGGAAAATAGATATGTATTTATTGCTGTCAGGATAAAAATGAATAGGAACATAACTTAAGCATTTCCAGCAATGACGTACTGAGGGTTTCAAATATGTCTGCACTAGCTTGCTAAACATACTCATGTCAGTCAGTGTCAACTGACTTCCAGATATGTAAACAATTAAAAAGCACTTATGTTACTTTTTAATCTTTAAACAATCGCACTCTTGTCTATGGAGTATAAGATCCAAACTGAGAAAAACTACAGAGCCCTGCAGCAAGTTTCTAAGACACATCTCTATGTGAGGATCTGCCTGGCCATGAAAAAGCAACACAGACAGGGAACACCCTATAGGGCAAAAAGATAAGAGTGTGAATCAGCTGGCATCATTTCATGCCTAGCACCTCAGAGTTGTCATAAATCCTTGATGTGAATCTGTTTATGGAGATATCTCCCCTCGATTTAAGTATACTTCATCTGACCCAATCTGCATCATATTCTTCTTCCATTATTATGCCTGCGGGGGGATGTCTTTTGTAAATAAGGCCTCTAGCTTTGGCAGAGGAAACTACTTATCTCTGTATTCTTTTGTTTGATTCACTGATTGAATGATCTCTCAAAATATATTTGGCTCAAGTAAAGAGTCTCCAACCAAAAAAGGTGAAAATGATGGATGAGGAAGGTGGCGTTTCATTCATTGATTGTTCACTGCCAAATATATGGCCCTTTCTGCAGGTGGACAATTGTCTCCCTAATTCAATAATATGGTGTCCATATTTATTTACCACTTTTTTATTATTTATGAATTTTACAAAATAATTACAAGCATAAAACTTGCCAGAGAAAAAGAAGAGGTAATTACAATAATATCAATAAGGAATAAATACATTTTTTTAAGGAAACTATACAGGCTTATTTTTGAAACAGAAGGGCACCCATCTTCCGACAAATCGGGAGATGGGCGTCCTTCTCTCAGGGTCACCCAAATCGGCATAATCAAAAGCCGATTTTTCGGCGTCCTCAACTGCTTCCTGTCGCAGGCACAACCAAAGTTAACAGGGGCGTGTCGGCACCGTAGCAAAAGCGGGACTGGGGCATTATTAAGAGATGGGCGTCCTCGGCTGATAATGGAAAAAAGAAAGGCGTCCCTGACGAGCACTTGGCTGACTTTACTTGGTCCATTTTTTCTTGCGACCAAGCCTCAAAAAGGTGCCCAAACTGATCAGATGACCACCGGAGGGAATCGGGGATGACCTCCCCTTACTTCCCCAGTGGTCACCAACCCCCTCCCACCCTAAAAAAAAACTTTAAATTTTTTTTGCCAGCCTCAAATGTCATACCTATCTCCATGACAGCAGTATGCAGGTCTCTGGAGCAGTTTTAGTGGGTGCAGTGCACTTCAGCCAGGTGGACCCAGGCCCATCCCCCCCCCCCCCACCTGTTACACTTGTGATGGTAAATATAAGCCCTCCAAAACCCACCGTACCAACATCTAGGTCCTGTGAGGACGCCCTCATGAAAACTTGGAGCCCCGTTCGATTATGCCCCTCCACGTAATATTACTTCTCCTAATAGTCCACCAATATTGGAAGCGGAGTAATACACAAATCAAAGGAAAACAAAATTCAAGAAAAGCAAGGCCAGTTAGAAATACCGTCTAAATATGCTCAAATCGATACTCTGTTTCTATCTCAGAAGTCCCTGAGATATTTGAGGAGCGACAGAAATTCTACTAGAAATAAACATTGTCAAGTGCTGTGGATCAAAGAAGATACCATCACTGGGATATAGTTATACTTGGATATAATATATTCAAGAAGGAAAGGGTAAGAAAAAAGTGTGGAGGAGTAGCATTATATATGTTGAGCATAATATTAAAATGAAACATTTGCAGGACATATGGGTTAAGGAAGAAGCACTGTGGGTTAATCTGGAAAGAGGGAATGTATAATGTATTACAATGGTATGATATACAGGCCTAGTTCACAATCAAAAGAAATGGACAGAGATTTAACTGAAGACATTCACAAGATAGCTATGAAAGGGGAAGTATTATTAATAGCTGATTATTAATAGCTGATTTTAATATGCCGGATGTTGACTGGTGCGTCCCTGCTGCAGGATCATCTAGAAGCAAGGGACTCTTGGATTCGCTACATGAAAAAGTGTTCCAGCAGTTGGTACTGGAACCCATGCAGGATGGAGCTATCTTGAACCTGGAGCTTAAAAACAGAGAGAGTGTTACTGACATTATGTTGTGTGGGCATTTGGTATCTACTGATCATCAAATGATGTGGTTCAATATTAAGACACAGGAGGAGAGAGCTTATTCAAGACTGAAGACTAGACTTCAAGAGAACTAACTTTGTCAAGATGGGGGAATACCTCAAGGAGGAGTTAGTTGAATGGGAACAGCTGAAGGAAGAAGAACAGCAGTGGGCAAAACTGAAAGGAAATATTTTAAAGGTGACAAACCTTTATGTTAGGAAAGTACATAAGAGGGAAATAAGGCCACTTTGGTTCTCAAATGTAGCAGCTGAAAAGGTAAGTGGAAAAAAGGTTAGCCTTCATAAATTACAAGACATCGCAGAAAGAGGAACGCAGACAAAAATACCTGGAAAAGCTAAGAGAAGGTGAAAAAACTGTCAAGAAAGCAAAGATGCAAATGGAAGAAAAGATAGCCAATACTGTAAGCTACACACTCCCTTGCCACATTTAAGTGCCTGCAGATCTATGAGCTGGTCTAAGTGTGGGCACCTAAATATTAGGTGTGCCGATGATGGGTTACACTAGTAATGTAATCCAGATGCCATTATAGAATAGGTTCTCACTTCCTGTCCCCTTGTGATGAGAGTGAATTACATAGATTTCACACAGAGCTAGCAGACTCTGATGCCAAGCAAAGCCCTTTATTCTCCTTGCTTGCTCAGGTACAGATAAATATCTCATAATCAATTATCTCTTGCAAATCCCTTAGCCCTCTGGTATTTCCTGAAACATGGGATGGTTCACTCTAGCTGTCTTGGTGAAAGCCTCACCGACTATGGTTTATTGAACTTGATACACCACTCTTCATGGGGAAAAAAAATCCATCAGAACAAAGCAGTGTACATTACAAAAAAGAAAGTTAAGAGAAATTGAAAGGAACACCAGTTCTGAGAGGACAGAAATAAAAAGCTAGAAAAACATACACATCCAAAAGAGCCATTCATGCACTCAGTGTCTAAGAGGCACCTTAAAAAACAAACTTGACAGGTAATGAGATTCACACCCCCGCACCTCAATCTGCTCAATTCAGTCATTTGATTGTCCAATATCACCTCCAGATAGGACACCTACAGGAAGAATGGGACTATAACATCAGAAATCTTTAACCCAACATGGTCTGTACGCTATTCTACTGGCTAGGGTAATAGGCAGATTTGAATCGCACCCTACAACTCTTTACAAAAGGTGTTTTCTGTCCTTGCGATTCAAGTGTTACCATCCCTGTTCCCTTTATAGGAGCAGAGGGGGCATGAGTCCCACCTAAGGAGAAATGTAGTTGATGAAATTGGCCTACTAAAGATGAGAATAGTCACTGCAAACAGGAACTCCACATACTAGATTGGTGTGCCTAAAAGCTTTCATTTATTTTTGAAGGAACATATACAAGGGGTTGAATTAAAAAATTGCTGGTATTTATATCAATGGAAAACACAGTCTGTTGTCAGTTCTTGATTCTTGGTCAAGTTCATTCACTTCACCCTTTGTTTACATCCCTCATTTACTCTAGTGCCCGGTTGAGCTCCCAACTTAAGCAGTTTGTTATAACATTATTCTCCACAAATATTTTTTAGATTGCAGCCTTTGAAATATGTACACGGGTGTAACGACTTTTATAACGCACTGTATGAAAACCATTTTTAAATTATGTGGGGCACTTTTACTTTATCTCAATTAAATTCATTGCTCTAAGCCAGGGAAATGATTTTCCCTTTTATGTGAGATGAAAAATGATCTTACTCAGTAAGAACTTTGCTAGTAACTCTAGAGAGATTTTGAGGGACTTCTCCAGGATTGCTGCTCAGAATATCTATGAGTAAGGACACTTGGACAGTAAGGCAAGTGCTTGGTGTTAAACCTTGCAATGGAAAACTGAAGTACGAGGCATCTGAGCTTTGACATGCTTGGTGTGCCACTCCACATTACATGCAAATGGACATATTTTATAAAGAACACTCATACTCTGCTCAAAATTTGTCCTTGAACACATCTGCACTCAGGTGTCATTCACATATATGTGTTCTTCTCACTGCACATAATTGAGTGTGGGAGGCTATTTTACAAGCGGCATTTTAGATGTGTATACTGGCATATATGTGTGAAAAAAATATATAAAATTACCCAAAAATAGATTTAAGTAGGCGTGTTTCAATAATCTACAGAACTTAATCATCAATTTAAACATGAAAGAACAATTATAAAAACAATCAAAAGTAATGAGAAACCAAAAAGTCTTGATTGCATAAGGCTTAACACCGTTGACTTAATATTTGGTGAAAGCCTCTTTTATAGCTATGACAACTGTAAGTCATTTAGGATAAATGTCTACCACTTATGCACTGTGGAATGGTGCAGTTTTTGCACACAGATGAGGAGTAGGAACAGAACCAGGCTCTTCAAAACAGACTAAAGACGCTCAATAAAAAATGTAAATTTTAATGAAAGGATGACTCAACACGGTATTATGTTTCGGCACTGAGAGTACCTTCTTCAGGAGTCTTGGTGAGCGTGTCTAACAACCCTTATTGCTATATCTTCAAAGGATGAAATGTTATGGTCTTTATCAAGACCAATGATAGATATTGCGAGTGGCTTACTCTTGATATTGTTGAACAAGCTGTGCTTCTTTTAACATAATCTTATGCCTCCCAGTCATCTTTCTCAGCAATTTCCTTAAACACTGGCTACTGATTTTGGAGCGATAGCCTGACTGGGGCAGTGTGATGGACCTGAAAGTACCCCAGTGGATATTCAAACACATTTACACTTTTCTTATAGCCTTGCTCTAATATGAAGTACTGAATAATGTTACCCTGGATTTTTTTCTGGCATATCCCAGTCAGCATTTTAGACCTGTTTCAAATTCATTTTGTGTAAGTGCAACAGCTTAATTCTTCAACCAGGAGTATATTTTAATCAGCTCAATTGCTTTGAACAAACACAGGCGGGCTCTACTTAACTTATTATGGGCTTTGTTAAGGAAAATTTTGGAAACAGAGGCCCTGATATCCAAACACAATAATTATCCATATAAGGGTATGATCAGTGCCCTATCCATGAATTTTCAGGAGCTTTTTTTTTATTATTATACAGCATAATTTTACAAGTCAAAACTTGATTAAGAAAATCAGAAGGCAAAACATTATTATCAAATCGTTAATCACAAAGTATAAGCAAATTTGTAAATTATAAATCCTCTTTAGACAACTACTTAAGAGGCGGGGTATGATTCCAAAATTCAATCAGGAGATATCCTAAGAGAAAAGAAAATAAACAACTTGCATACAGTATAGCTTAGCACGCATACCCTATCCTATAACCATATTTAAACTCAACTACTATGGAATTAACCTGCGGTCAACTTTTTCAATTTAACAAACTCTCTTAAATGTTCTGGGTGATAAAACACATATTTTAACCCTGTGTATTTGACAATGCATTTACAAGGATAATTAAGGTAGAAAGATGCACCAAAAGTTAAAGTTTCAGTCCTCAAAGCTAAAAAAGCTTTTCTTCTTTCTTCAGTTGATTTTGTGACGTCAGGAAACATCCAGACCTTTTTACCATAAAATAAAGTTTGTGAGTTTCTAAAGTACAAATGTTTAACTGCTTCTAAATCTTGCTCAAAAATAAATGAGACTATTAATGTCATTCTTTCGGATTCTTCAGAGATAGTTGCTTCCAAAAAATCAGTGAAATTCATAGTGTCTTTTTTCTGTTCCTGAAAATTTGTTTCTAATTATTCCTCCCCTTCCTTCTTATTTAATATGTAGTATATCCTATTAATTGGGGGAATAGCGTCTGAAGTATAATGAAGAATTTCCAACAAATATTTCTTAAAGGCATCTAATGGACTTATCCCAAATGTCTTAGGAAAGTTCAAGAAACAAATATTTAATCTGCTGTTATAGTTTTCAATCTGCTCAATTTTCCAATGTATGACCGCTTTATCTTTTATCGTAGCAGTTGAAAGTTGTAATTGTTTAACATCCTCTTTAAGTGCATTCATTTGAGTATTAAATTCCACCTTTGTCACATCTAAAGACTTAGAAAGAGAGTCAATTGTACTTACTAATGCTGAAACCTCTTTCATTGAGTTGGTCACGGTTATATCCAAATATTGGAGAGCCTCCCATATACTCTCCAACGTCACTGTCTCAGGTTTTTGTATTAGGGCTCGTGGCTCAGTTTGAAGACTAAAAAGCGTCAAACCTCCATTAGATACCGTCATCTCATGTCCTCAATCCAGAGGCCTTCCCGCTACATCTTCGGTCTCAGGAGACCTCTGCTGAGAGTGGCGTACTTCGGGAAGAGGCGGTGGATTGAGAACCGGGGGAGAAAGAGTGACATCCAACCCCAAGTCCTCAAGGTCTCCTGCCAATGAGACAACAGGGTTCCTCCTGGTATGTTGGATAGGCGTTCTCATGGCGAATCTCTCTATGGTCTGTTGCTGTGGAGAGGAGGTCTTGGCCGTTGAAGAGTTGGCCTTGACCGTCCCCTTTCACTTAGTACGAGGCATCTGTTCAAGGGGAATAATGTTATTAGTTCGCAAAAAAACCCTCGAGACCGCTCAGCTATGGATTACACGTGCCACAATCTTGACACGCCCCCCTCTCTCAGGAGCTTTATATAGATAGTGCTGGGTAGGAATAAGGGTAAGTGAAAAGGCTATACCAACTTAAACCACATAGCTATGCAGAAAGCAGCTGACTCTTCGTATGGGTGTTGCCAGTCAGAGGTCTCTATGTATATGCAGTACCACTTAGAGTATTATATAGATATTAATACTGAATATTCTTTGCTTTGTGTCTAGTTTTCTTTAAAAAAAATACTCACTACATTGGCTGAATACTGAGCTAACAGCTACATTCAGGGTAACACTATTCAATGATATTAATTGGAGGAAGGCTATAAGAAAAATGTAATGAGCCCTTTTACTAAAGTGTTGTGAAATCTAGGCTTAGCACATTCTAATGGGGGACTTTACCATGTGCTAAGCCCAGATTTAACCTGACACTTTGTAAGGCTTTTTTTTTTTTTTGCAGGCCATGCACTGTCATTAGCATGCAGTACCTGCAAAAACAACGCAGGAGCACATACTGCCTCCTATATAGGAGGTGCTAGGTACTCCCTTGTTAACTTTGCATTATTCAATTAGCACATGCTAATCCTAACGCACTAGCTGAATAAAGCGGGACTACCCACTCTTCACTCATAACACGACCCCTTCTAAAAATATTTCTAAAAAATAGTGTAATGTAAGGGATATTGCTCACTAATAGGCAAAATGCCACAAAACACTTTAATGCATTTTGTGGTAGCCTGTTGGTGTACACTAACCATGCATTAAGTGCTTCATACCCTTTAGTAAAAGGGCCCTGTGGAGGAGTCTATAAGACATGGCTACTTCCCTTTAAGGACACTCCCTCACATAGGACCACCTTAAAACTCATAGTCCTGCTCACGGGGAAAGTGACATGGGAGAGATGGCGCCAGGAGGGCATGATCCAGGAAGTATAAAAGCTCAGAGGCCATTTTACTAAAGGGTTGGCGTGCAGCAACAGGTTTGCTGCGCCAGTCTAGAACTAACCCCACCGTAGTTCCCACCCCCAGCGTTCACCATTTCCAGTGCTACAAACAACATTTTCTATTTTTGAAGCACTGGTGCTTACCTGGCGTTAATTGGGCAGTGCTCACCACCGGGTTAGTGCAGGCACCCTTACTGCCACCTCAATGAGTGGCAGTGTGGCAGTAATTGATCCCCCCCCCCCCCCCCAAAAAAAAATGGCCACATGGCAAGAAGTTCACTTAGCGCATGGCCATTTCTTTTTCTGAAAAAAAGGACAGCCTTTTAACGTTGCGGTAAAAGGGAGCCTCAGCATGTGTCAAAAACACACGCTGATGCTAGCACAGGCCCCCTTTTATTGCAGCATAGTATAAGGACCCCTCAGTGCACAGCTAGGTTAAGGAGGTCCAGAGGGAAGCAGCGAAGACCCACTGCGTATGCCTCTACCCTGTATCTGTGAACTGCAACTGCGACAGCCAGGAAGGCCAAGTTAAACTTTAGACCTTGAAGAACTGTATTCTTGACTCAGTCAGACGTAGGCTGGTGAATATTGTTGACAAGAGACCCTAGTGCAGGCCGTGGCCTGCAGAAGCAGGATCATGGGAGAACTTAGCTGCATAGGACTAGTTTATGTTATTTTCTCCATTGCTTGTGACGGTAACAGGACCCCTCATACCTGGCACTTTTAATAAAGTATTCTTCTCTGTTTCACTGAACTTGCTGTGTGGCTCCACTTTGATCAGGCTCTGGGCCTGCCCTCACTCACATCACCTCAGGCTCCTAAATGTGTTTAATGTCCATTGGGACATTTCTGTCTGTGGCAGCATGCGACAATTCTTAAATAAGAATACACTTTTGATATGACAAAAGCGCAATTTTAAGGGCCTTGATGGACTTCTTCAAAGGCCCCCTGCATCCCTCCCAGGTGTGTCCAATCCCTGGAGCCAGTGCCTTTCCCCTCCCCATTTTAGAACAGGCAGCTGTCATGACAGGAGAACATGAGGATTACTCCTGCCCCACTGGCCACCGAACTCCTTGGGGAAATGTATAGTGGCTGGCCCTCAGATTTCATTTACGGTGTGGGACTTCTGGCATGTATGCCACTGGTAAGGCCTAGGAAAGGAAGAAAGGAAAGAAAGGAGGAGGGAGGGTTGCAACACACTAGACAGACAGGTTTTTGAAGTGATTTAACCAGAAACTGCAAAGTTGGCTGGTTCAGTATGTTAGGTACAGAACGGGTGTAGCTATAATTGAGCAAGCCCGGCAAAATTCCCACGGCTACCCAATGGTCGGGGCTATCTGAGGGTGCATGCACATGCACCTCCTTCCCTTCCCCCCACTGCACTCGAGTCCGACATCGCACCAGCTTTCCCCTGCCACCGGTCCTCCACACGTGGCAGAGAGAACACTGAAACCTGCCTCTCTGGCTGGCAGGGCTTTTCCAGTGCGCATCCCGCCTCTCTGATGCAACTTCCTGTGGACAGGACACACACAGGAAAAGCCCCACTGGCCAGAGAGGCAGGTTTCAGTGCTCTCTCTGGAGCGAGTAGAGGACTGGTGGTGGAGGAGAGCTGGCGCAATGCCAGACCCACGTAGCTGCAGGCGGGAGGAGGGAGGGATAGGAAATGAAATATACCTGACCAATGCATGAGGGGAGGCGGGGATGGAGAGATGCCAAATTGGCTGATAGGGTGAAGCAGAGAGAGACCTGGAGCAAAGAGGAAGGGAAAGAGAGGGGAGAGATGGAGGACCGGGCAGAGGGGAGAGAGAAAGTGAGACCTGGAGCAAAGAGGAGGGGTAAGAGAGGAGACAGTTGCTGGACTGCGCTGGGCAGTGGGGGGTTGAAGCTGGGGGAGAGAGGGGGACAGATACTGGACGAATAAAGGAAGGGGGAGAGAAACATCAGACCACGGAGGGTCAGGGGTGCAGAATGAATAGAAGCTGGACATGAGGAGGGACAGGAGCACAGAAGAGGTGTTGGCCATAGAAGGAACACAGGGACAGGGACACAAGGGGAGGGATAGGGACAAAGATACTGAACAAGGGGGAGGACAGGGACACAGAAAGGTAATACTGGACAAACTGAATAGCAACACACAGAAAGGATATACTGATCATACAGAAAATAAATGTTAAAAGGACAGGAGACCCTGAAGAAAAGAGAGACACTAGGACCAAAGCAATGCTCAGACAACAAAGGTAAAAGAAAATTACTTTTATTCTGAATTTATTAATTGTAATATGTCAGCTTTGGGAAATATACATCCTCCCTCCCCCACCCCCTGGTCTCTACTACCTTGGTAACAATGGTGTTATAGGGGACCCATCTCAATTTTTCTGTCTAGGGTCCATTCAGTCCTAGCTATGTCACTAAGATATAGATGTATAGATATGAAGTATTATATACACTGTTTTGTGTCTAAACATGCACCATTTCATTAATGTTTGTTATGTAAGCCACATTGAACCTGAGTCTTTCTTGGACTCATGTGGGATAAAAATGTAATAAAATAGTGTTTAATTGTTTTATCTATCTTACAAGTTATCTTCCTGTCTAATATATTGCTTTCACAGTAAAACAGCAAAGGACAGAAATAAATGACCAGCTATTTCCAGTTTCCAACCATACAGTGTGACTGCTATTAAGATACCACTTTTTATCACCTCCCTCCTCTGTACTCCACCATCTTCTGTGGAATCCCAGATATTTTAGAATATCTGAGGTAGAATCAGGGAAGGTTCAGCAGTTATGTGGGCAGATAGGACTGACTGACCTATCTTTGCTCATTTAACTATGCAGGTGCTGGCAATGAATATCGGCCAGCACCAGTATAACTTCCAGATTGGTGGCTGACCTGAATATTCAATGCTGTTGCCCAGATATGGCCCATAGCAGTCAGTGGCTTTAAAACAGTTGACAACAGCAGGATGAATACTGGGGAGTAAGATCATAAGACAGGTGAATGTGTTAATAGACGAGGTTAAAATGTTAATCTGGAATAAAAACATTTCTTATTTCCTTTATAGAATTCCTGAAATTATTGTTCTACATGTCTGTTGTCAATAAATACTACCAGAGCACTATACACCACAATGAGAACAATATATTTTTCAGAATTCAAAAATCTTGTGAAAACTATGCACTAAAATATTCAGCCACCATAGCAAGCATTTTCTTTAAAACGATGGCTGACGTGTCAGGTAAAAAACAAATACCCAGATATTCAGCATCTATATCTGGATAGTGAGTCTTTTTTACTGTCCTAAAATATCTGTATATGTTATCTGGATAGTGAACTGGAACCACTCATGCGCCAACCCAACATTATCGAGATAGTGCTATCAGTCTGCAATGATTTTCAGTGACACTGTCCAGATAATATTAATTGAAAATCATGCTAACGCTAGCATTTTTAGCATGCGTTAAATGTTAGCACACACTAAATGCTAAAGACACCCATAGAAATCTATGGGTGTATTTAGTGTTTAGCGCGTGCTAATTATAGGCGCACACTAAAAACGCTTGTGATTCTTAGTAAACAGAGCCCTTAGGTGCTGTAGGTGCATTAGCATTTTAGCACGCGCTAACATTTAGCATGTAGTAAAAGCTAAAGACACCCATATGGCGCACACTAAAAACGCTAGCACATCTTAGTAAATGACAGCAGATAAAGACCTGTACGGTCCATCCAGTCTGCCCAAGGGATGGCTTCAGTCAATGACACTTATCCAGGCAGCACCACCTGCTCCCCAGCTAAGTGGCTTTGAATATTGAGCCATTGTTTTTTACCTTCAATTTGTACTCTACGTTCTGCACTTTAAAAACCAGGCTGAAAGAAGAAATCCAAGCCATAATAATTTCAGACTATAACAAGTATCATAAAATCCATTTTCTACTTTTTCAAAACTGCAGGTGCAAAAAACTACTTCACATGGAGGGGCATAATCAAAAGGGGCGCCCAAGGTTTCCTGAGGACGTCCTCGCGAAGGGGCGGGGAAACCCGTCTTTCGTTTCGATAATACAGTCAGGGACCTAAATCTTGAAATTTAGGTCGTCCCTAGAGATGGTCGTCTTTAGAATTGGTGGTTTCTGATTTTCGGCGATAATGGAAACTAAGGACACCTATCTCAGAAACAACCAAATGCAAGCCCTTTGCTCGTGGGAAGAGCCAGCATTCGAAGTGCACTGGTCCCCCTCACAGGCCAAGACACCAACCGGGCACCCTAGGGGGGCACTGCAGTGGACTTCAGAAAAAGCTCCCAGGTATCCTTCCCTTAACTTGTGTGCTGAGTCCCCCAACCCACCCCCAAAACCCATTTCCCACAACTGTACACCACTACCATAGCCCTTATGGGTGAAGGGGGGCACCTACATGTGGGTACGGTGGGTTTCTGGTGGGTTTTGAAGGGCTCATATTTACCACCACAGATGTAACAGGTAGGGGGTTTTGGGCCTGGGTCCACCTGCCTGAAGTGCACTGCACCCACTAAAACTGCTCCAGGGACCTGCATACTGCTGTCATGGAGCTGGGTATGATATTTGAGGCTCGCATAGAGACTGGCAAAAAATATATTTTTTAAATTTTTTTAGGGTGGGAGGGGGTTAGTGACCACTGGGCAGTGGTGTGCTGGAGCAGGCTCTCACAGGCTCGCAAGAGCCGGTTGTTAAGTTTTTAAGAATTTTGGGAGCCGGTTGTTAAAGTAGGGCCCTCCATTGCTACTTTAACAACTGGCTCCCAAAATGTGAGATTGGGCCCCCTGCTGAATTCTCTTTTACTTTGCTGGTGGGGATGCTGAGCCCTGCCAGCCAAGTAAATAGACTACTGCTGCCCCCGCTCCTTGTTTCCAGCTCTGGGCAGCAGGTGAGACTTCTCGAGCATGTGAGAGAAGTTCCAGCATGCTACTCAGAGCAAGACGTTGGGAGTGGTGGCAGTCCATTTATTGGCTGCCAGCAAAGGTATACCTATCGTGCCCGCACAAAGTGAGGGAGGGGAGAGAGGCAAGTGTTGCTCCCCTACCCCCCACCCCACCCCGGCCACCTCTGGCCCTTCCAACTGCAGAGCTGGCCACGTCTGGAGAAAGAGCCTGTTGTTAAAAATTTACCAGCACACCCCTGCCACTGGGGGAGTTAAGGCGAGGTCATCCCCGATTCCCTCCAGTGGTCATCTGGTCAGTTTGGGCACCTTTTTGTGGCTTGGTCGTAAGAAAAAAAGGACCAGGTAAAGTCAGAGACGCCCTTTTTTCCCATTATGGGTTGAGGACGCCCAAGTCCCGCTTTGCTACGCCTCCGACACATCCTTGGGAACTTTGGTCGCCCCCGCTTTCCATTATACCGATTTGGGCGACCCTGTGATTTGTGTCGAAAGATGGGCATCCTCTTTCGAAAATAACCTGATGGCAATACAAGTCACATACACATACAACAGGGCCTAGAACTGCTATCCCAGAGGTTATTTTAGAGAACAACTATGTCCTGCAACTGAAGTAACCATCTGCAAACTTCAATAATAAGGTTAACCATATTTCGCAAGAAATCCAGCTTCTACAAGCTTATGCACCAAAGATGAATGTTGGTAAAACAAAGAAAGATGAATGCTCTCCTTCTTTGATAATGCAGAAACATCAATTGCTCAGGGTAGGGAGGGGAGTGGAAGAGCTTTTCAATATATTTATATAGCAAAGCTCATTTTGAAGTACACAGGAAGAGAGGAACATTCCAAGCAAGCATCTCAGCAGGAAATTAAGAGTGATGGTGACTTCTCTATGTGACTTCACAAACATTCTGGGTGCCACAAATGGTTATGATGCCCTCTTCCCACCTGTGCATATAATATGTCTTTAGAGGATATAAAAGCTGTTTCATTAATGTGCACGCGGCGTGCAGTATGCTATTAACATCCTTAATGTAGTGGCCAGACGTTGTGGGTCAGATCATTTGTCAAAAAATTTTAACTAGCTATTTCTAGGTGATAGAATACTGGGACCGCTGGGGAAGAACGGACCACATGCTGAGTGTATAGGACAGCTCTGTATTTAGTGATCATCCCTGACTTTAATCCATGTGTTCCTTCAGGGACATATTTAACAATATTATTGGGGTTCTATGCTGCTAACACTGCAATAATCTGAACTCTATAATTCACAAGCAGGAATAGCAGGAGAGAACAAAATGGCACAAGACACCACTAAAGAGATTTTTTTCAATACCTTTATTGGTACGTTTATGTTTATTTGCAATTGAATACACCGCCTTTCATTTAATACAGCAAGACTATTTAACTACAGATGGTATAATCATCACCCAAATCATTCTCTCAAAATGAAAATTAACTGAGAAAGCATTTACATACTGTGAAAAGAAAAATTATATAAAGAAGAAATAAACGTAGTTAAAAAGCAGCAGTAATACAAATGATGAAATGAGATGTGCTTACAGGTATACATCCTATCAAACAATGCACAAACCAGTAGCTAAACATAAGGTATAGCTAGTTAACCAGTAGCCAGGAAATCAACACCATGACTTTAAAAAAATTTTCAGGAAATGATGAAGGCCCTAAAATGCTTGTTTCATTGGGCTCTACCCTTATCAGAAAGAAGAAAGGAAAGGTGTGCCTTTTTGCGGATGACACGAAAATAGCCAATAGAGTCTGGAAGTTAAAATTTAATCAATGCTATACTTTGAGTTCTATACAGTTCAAGCTGGTGTGGTTGATTAATAATAACAATTTCCACCAGTATATACCATGTACAATTGAATCATTCTTGTTTTTATAAATTTTTATAATGCAGTGCTCAGAAGTTGCTTGAGAGCCTTTATACCATAAAAAATGAAGTCGGCCCGTAGCAACCCACCATCATAGCACCGATCCTGCCTACCTCCAGTAGTTTTTTGTAGACCACTACAATATTGTACTTAAATATGATGGAAATCACTTATCTGCTGGCGGTTGGTTGATTCTGACACTTGATCTCATGTGGTTGTTACGGAACCTTCACCCTTGTGTTCTAGTGACGTGAATTTAAAAGACATGAATTTTTAAATTCACGTCACTAGAACACAAGGGTGAAGGTTCCGTAACAACCACATGAGATCAAGTGTCAAAATCAACCAACCGCCAACAGATAAGTAATTTCCATCATATTTAAGTACAATATCGTAGCGGTCTATAAAAAACTACTGGAGGTAGGTAGGATCGGTGCTATGAGGGTGGGTTGCTACGGGCCGACTCCAATTTTTATGGTATAAAGGCACTCGAGCAAATTCTGAGCACTGCATTATAAAAATGTATAAAAATAAGAATGATTCAATTGTGCATGGTATATGCTGGTAGAAATTGTTATTATTAGTTAAAATATAATGCCAAGAAGTATAGAGTGATGCACTTGGGGTGCAGAAACCCAAAAGAGAGATACCGGATAGCAGGTGAGAGATTAGTAAGCTCGACTCAGGAGAGAGACCTTGGGATGTTGGTGTCTGAGGATATAAAGGTGAAGAAACAAGGCGACAGCCGTGGCCAGAAGGATGCTAGGCTGCATAGAAAGGGGCATAACCAGCAGAAGAAAGGAGGTGTTGATGCCCTCTACAAGTCGTTGGTGAGGCCCCACTTGGAGTATCTTGGAGGCCGTATCTTGCTAAAGATGTAAAAAGACTGGAAGCGGTGCAAAGAAAAACTACAAAAATGGTATGGGATTTGCGTTGCAAACCGTACGAGGAGAGACTTGCTGACCTGAACATGTATACCTTGGAGGAAAGGAGAAACAGGGGAGATATAATACAAACATTCAAATATTTGAAAGGTATTAATCTGCAAATGAACCTTTTTCAGAGACGGGAAGGCGGCAGACCTAGAGGATACGAATGAAGATTGAAGGGATCAGACTCAGGACTAATGTCAGGAGAGGGTGATGGATATGTGTTGAATGCCCTCCCAAAGGAGGTGGTGGAGATGAAAATGGTAATGGAATTGTGGTGGATATGTGGAATGCCCTCCCGCAGGAGGTGGTAGAGATGAAAATGGTAAGGTTGCCTCAATGGACAAAGAAAAGGAGTTATTGTCAAGACGTCAACTATTGCCCGACAAAGAAAAATTGATACAGAGGAATAATACAGAACATTTATTCCGAGATGAGTATGGATACCTAACTGAAGTGTATTCCACTGTTGTGGGTTGAGAAGTTACAAGATTTGGCATAGACTCAATGAAGTCAGCAACAATTTAAAAGAGTGTGTCACTGTTCCGTAGAGACCTATGAAAACAGATAAAGGAAGAGATATTGAGGGGAATAATCGAACGGCGCCGGTGAAATACATGGCCGGCGATGTATTTTGGCAGCACCGCAAACAGCTGGCCAGACCCGTATTTTCGAAAAAGATGGCCGCCCATCTTTTGTTTTGATAATACGGTTCCGGCCAGCCAAATGCATTGGATTTGGCCGGGGTTTGAGATGGCCGGCTTCGTTTTTTAGCGATAATGGAAAGTTATGTCAGCCATCTCAAAGCCAGCCAAATTCAAGGCATTTGGCCGTGGAAGGAGCTAGTATTTTCAGTGCAATGGCCCCCCTGACATGCCAGGACAGCAACCGGCCACCCTAGGGGTCACTGCAGTGGCCTTCAGAAAGCTCCCACGTGCATAGCTCCTTTACTTTGGGAGCTCACCCCCCCCCCCCAAACCCCCACCAAAAGCCCATACAACACATTCTGCTCTCATGGAGGTGGGTATGACATTTGAGGCTGGCATACAGGCTGGCAAAAAAGGTTTATGTTTTTATATTTTTAGTATGGGAGGGGATTGGTGACCACAGGGGGAGTATAGGCAGGTGATCCCCGATTCCCTCCGTGGTCATCTGGTCATTTAGGGCACTTTTGTGGGACTTGGTCGTGAAAATAAAAGGTCCAAAGAAAGTGACCTAAATGTTCGCTAAACACGGCTAATTTTTTTCCATTATCGACGAAAGCCGGCCATTTCTGTCCAGCCCATAACCATGCCCCAGTCCCGCCTTCACCACACCTCAGACATGGCCTCATCAATTTTGGCCGGCTCCACGAAGGAGTTCAGTTAAACGCGGCCAAAAATTGGCTTTCGATTATACCGATTTGGCCGCTTTTAGAAGATGGCCGGCCATCTCCCGATTTGTGTCGGAAGATGGCCGGCTATCACTTTCGAAAATAAGCTGGATTGTGATATAGGACTGTTTACAAATGTGAATTCATAGCGCAGGAACAAGTGATATGTATTAGTTGCTTAATTGTATAAGATGCATATTATAGATTTTGGGTATGACATAACCATCCGGAGTTAAAATATGTTTGATATAAGATGGAATGATTTTTAGATATAAGGTGTATGTGGTTGATTGGATTTGAATGTGATTGGGGATTTTTAGACAACAAGGGTGATGTCGTAATGTTAAAAGATAGTGGTTTAATAAAGATTTTGTAATAATTTGCAACAGTTGTTGATGATTGTAAATGTTTATTGGTACAACTATTTATTGAGAGTGAACTTAAATTAGAATTGTGTTAAGCCATGTTTCTGAGATAAACAGAAAGCCCAGATCTGAAGATTCTAGCAGATCCCTGAGTAAGACAGCCTTGTTCCCCACAGACATGTCGTTGATATAAATGGCAGGGACAGGAGTGAGTACAACTTGTGTTCCAAAGGGAAGAATTGTTTGGATAATTGCAAAAGGTAGTGAGGTTTTTTAGGTCGTCAAATATTAGCCATTTGGTTCTGGTCTGTAACCATAGTAGTGTTCTCACGGTATGTACTGGCATTGTCTAGCAGATATCTGAGATTACAATTAGCGTGTTTCTTAGTACAGGGTTTTCTAGATGAGTTATAGATTGCGAGGATAGGCTTAAGAACTAAGTTATCTGGTAGGTTGCCGCCTGACGTGCTTAAAAGGGCTAAGCAAGTCTATGTGAGCAATTTCATGGTGATAGCTTTTGGAGCTTGTTTAAGTCGGTCGGGTTTGGCATTCTTTATCAGTTCTTCTGGTAAATTTCATAATTTTTGCAGGAGTCCAGTATGAAGAAAGAAGACTGCGTAATCCTAGCAGACAATGACGGACAGTTAACTTTGGACCAGAAAGTATGCTAGTAAAAACTATCAGATTGCAAAACACATTCTTTTTTCCAATCCCTTTTGGGGTAGCAATTAAAAAGTCAAAGGAAGCTGAATGTTGAGGCAGTGCCCACATTGGTACTAGTGACTGTTTGGATTGTTCTGGGGCCTCGAGGGCAATTCTATAACTGGGTACCAAAGTTAGGTGCCCATACACAGTGTGCTGAGTGCGAATTCAACAAAGACATTTTTGGATGTCAAGGTTCTGTTATGGAATACTAACATAAATCAGCACCTATGCGTCTACAATTAGATGCGCCCAATTATGTCATATCAATAGCAGGCATAAATGCACATGTATAAATGTGGCACTTTAGTGAGCTACTTATAGTATTGTGTAATTTATGTGCTTAAGTGGAGCTCCAACTATGCTGCACCCATGATCTGCCTATATCTACGCCCTCTTGCATTTATGTGGTAAACAAATAGTGCACCTAAATTATAGAATAAAGTTGAGTGCAAATATACATTCACCTGCACAAGTGCTAGATTTCTATAATTTTAGCTTTCAAATGGCACTTACATTTAGGCACTAAAGTTATAGAATGAGGGGGCTAGTGATTAGACATGACAGGGCATGGGTGATGAGTGTGATTTAAATATGCAGTCTTGCACTCTCACCCTCAGATGGTCATACTCTAAAGCAATGTTTTCCAACTTCTTTAAGCCAAGTATCCCCTAAGTCAAACAAATTTCAGCTGAGTATCCCCAAGCTCTGATCAGCTCTGGCAAATGTACATTCCTCAAAAATTACATATTCTAATCACAAAATAGAAAATAAAATTACTTTTTCTACCTTTGTTGACTGATCATTTTATTTTTTTTAACCGCACTGGTCCCAATATTTGGTTTATGCTCTCCTCTGTCTTCTCTTAACTCTTTTGCCACGGTCTCCTGTCCATTTGACATTTCTTTTTCTCCATGTCCATCATTCATCTCCCTTTTCTGTGTCTCTATCATTCCCCATGTTCAACATCTCCCCTCTGTATGTTTGTGTCTCCTCCCAGACATGAAGTATCATCTACTGTTAGGTAGGTAGTAGTTGATACTGCAGTATCAGATACTACTGAAAAGGTGTGAGCAAAATCCAAACAAAACACCTCTGTCTCTGTCTCTCTCTCTGCCCCAACCATGCAGCATCTGCTCTACATGTGTGTTTTTCTCTCCCTCCAGCCATGCAGCATCTGCTCTGTGTGTGTGTTTTTTCTCTCTCTAGCCATGCAGCATCTGCTCTGTGTGTGTGTTTTTTCTCTCTCTAGCCATGCAGCATCTGCTCTGTGTGTGTCTCCGCCCCCCCCCCCAAGCAATCCAGAGTGCCCTGTCTCTCTCCTTCACCCCCTCCCTTCCACCATCCAACATCAGCCCCTGCTCTGACCATGTAGGATATCATCTTCCCCCTTTCTCTTTCTCCCCACTATCCAGCATTGTTCCATGTCATTCCTTCACCCATCCATTCACTCACCCACTCGCTGCTGTCTTCCCCTCCCTGCTACCACTTGCTTGGCCTGTTGGGCTGCTGCCTTCCAATATCTGCAGCAACAACAGGAAATAGAAACTGCATCCTTCCCTTTCTTGCTGCCTACCCATTCCCTCACCTGCTGTCTCCTGGACTCTGTGGCTGCAAACAAACCAAAAGCAGATGGCAATAACCTTCTATGCATTGCTGGCGGCTTTTTCTGGTCCTAGATCCGCCAACAGCGCACACAAGGTTATGGCCCCATACCTGTTTTCGGTTTGCTTGCAGCCACGGAACCCAGGAGGCAGTGGGTGAGGGAACAGGTAGGTGGCAGGGAGGGGAAGGATGCAGCTTCTATTTTCTGTTGACGCTGCAGATAAGGGAAGGCAGCAGCCCAGCATATGGTGCAGGGCGAGGAAGGCACTGGTTGGGCACCAGGTGCCATGTACCCCCTGCTGACATCTTGCGTACCACTTGGGGGTGCACGTACCAAATGTTGGGAACCTATGCTCTACAGCACATAGCTGAGATGTGCCTTGATAGTGTGAACAGAAACAACTGAGCAGCACTGACAGGTTAGTTTAATGCTTCCCAAACGTTTATCCAATACAATCCCATTTTAACACTTAAAAATTTACACATCATATGATGACAAAACAAAATAGCAGATCCCTCTCTCATCCACTTTCTCCTCCTTCCACTTATCCAAAGCATGAAGGCAGCAGCAGTGGCAGTGGGAACAATGATGGAAGTCAGCACAAGTGTTGCCTGTGAGCGTATGTTCACAGACCCTAGTACTCTGCGTGATTTCCAGTGTAACAGAAAGCACATATTGTGGGGGGGGGGGGGGGGGGGGGAGGAGCAGAACTTGTGAATGTTCATTGAATCACAGGCCCCATGCCAACTGCCACAACCGGGCATAGATCACAGTGAATATACAGAGGGAAGGGAAGCAGCCGTCTT
This sequence comes from Microcaecilia unicolor, assembly GCF_901765095.1. NCBI lineage: Eukaryota > Metazoa > Chordata > Amphibia > Gymnophiona > Siphonopidae > Microcaecilia > Microcaecilia unicolor. The sequence continues at coordinate 208,738,424 of NC_044031.1, forward strand.
TTTGTGACTCCCATCTACTGATAAGGCAACTATATATGAGGTCCCAACCAACAGTAAGGAAACCACTGGGCTTTTTTGTCTTTTCTTGCTATCATCCACTATACCATTTTGCTATGTTAAAGGGTAAGATACTGTGCCTTGTTGTACAAAATTCAAAATTGAAGTGTTTCTTAGAATATATTTGTGTAGCCGCTCACTGTTTCTAATTAATTTGATTTCTGTAATTATGATTAGGTTTGTATTATGCATAAACCATGTCAAGAATATTTGACAAGAATGTAATTCTATATCAGGGTTTTGGTTACATAAGTAAACTATTCAGCCTGAGGTCTCAAGTTTTAAAAATTCACTAGAAGGCCTAGATATAATTATACCCTTACAATAAACTACATGTAAGTGGGGTTTATCCCTTTTATAATGCATCAACTTTAAAATAAATTTTTTACACTGTATCAAAACCTCCATGAAAGCATATACATGTAAAAAAAATTATCATAACTAAACTGTAAGCTCCATAGACAAGGGATAGGATATGCACAGAGGTTCTCTAGTTAAAAACAAATGAGGCAAAGTCAGAGAGCAGCCAGGGTCTATGGCATTGCACCAGGAATCAAATTAGGTGGGCCAAATGAATCTATGATCCTTATCTGATTCTATTTTATTTATTTAGTTATTTATTAGGATTTATTTAATGCCTTTCTGAAAAACTTCACCCAAGGCGGTGCACAGCAAGAATAACCCAGACATAGTCAATAGACAACTGCAGCAGTACGACATATTCAAATAATAATACACGTTACCTATAATATCAACACAATACACATTAAAACATCTTAACAGAATAGAGCATAAGTGAAGGAGGAACATATAGATAAATAAGATAAGGTAGCCAGAGTTAGATAAAAAATAATAGTGATGAATGTGAGGAAAAATTGCACATGCAGTCAGAAATGGTGCATGAAAATGATCCCAGCTAGAGTAAGAGAACGTAAGAGTAGATAAGCAAGTCCTGCTACAGGGTGTTCAGCCAGTGTTAGCCCTTCTGTGTCTGACTAGCTAGTTAGTTACATAAGTAGTGGCATAGTAGACTGAAGGTCTATGAAGCCCAGTATCCTGTTTCTAACAGTGGACAATCCATATCACAAGTGCCTAGAAATATCCCAAGAGTAAACAGATTTCATGCTGCTCATCCCAGGAATAAGCAGTAGATTTTCCCAATATCCACTTTAATAATGGTTTATGTACTTTTCTTCCAGGAACTTGTGCAAAGCTTTTTAAAACCCGGCTACGGTAATGGCTTTTACCACATTATATGGCAATGAATTCCAGACCTTAATTACATATTGAGTGAAGAAATATTTTCTCCAATTTGTTTTAAATATCCTAGTCATGGGGGTCATGTGATGTCATGTTCGTGAGCAGGCATAGGTGAGAGAAGCTCCTGAACCCCAATCCCCAAACGACCCCCCGGATGCATGTTTTCCCGATTTGGTGCTTCTGACTTACATCGAACAGCACCCGGTGATTATTTTCTTTGGTGTGATTTTGATTGGGGGCTCCATTGCCTCAGGTACAAACTTAGATTGTGAGCCCTCCTGGGACAGAGAAATATCCAGTGTACCTGAATGTAACTCACCTTGAGCTACTACTAAAAAAGGTGTGAGCAAAATCTAAATAAATAAATATCTTCTAAGCCTCAGAGTTGAGCACAGGAGAAGCCGCACTTGAGCGATGTCAAGATGGCGGCTGTGGACGGAGCTGGATCATCGACCGTGAGTTCTGCATAAGGGGCAGAAATTGTCTCCAAAGTAAAGCAGGCCATAGTCTCTTCGTTGGATAAGTGGCTCCAAAATATTACTGATAAATTAGATATTGTGGATGGTCGGTTGGAAACTCTGCGGGGAGAGTTTTCGGCACAGTGTCAGAATGTTTCCAATTTAGAAGAGCACATGCAGCAGCTCACAACCAAAAATGTGGGCCTACATTCTAAACTGTCCGCAATGGAAGAAAAGCGCGATGACATTGAAAATAGATACCGCCACAGAAATCTCAGGCTTGCTAGGATCCTGGAGTCCATCAAAGATGCAGAGCTCAGGGACTTCTTGGAGTCCTGGCTGGTCAACACACTACAACTTCAGTCTGGGGCAGGCTCCCTTAGAATAGAGTGGGCACATTGCCTGGGGCCCCATAGACGGATGCTTGTCCCACAGTGATTATATTGAAGCTGCAGAACTATGTGCATAAAACGGAAATCTTACGAGCTATCCAATCTAGAGGTCCTCTTACTTATTATGAAAACAAGACTATACTGAGTTTTCAGGACTTCTCCTCCATAGTTTCCTCCATGCGGAAAGCATATGCACCTACCTGTGCTGACCTCCATCAATGGAATATTCAGTTTGCTTTGCTTTATCCAGCCTGCTTAAAGGTCTTCACTGAGGGCAAGCCACATTTTGTTGACAGCATGGAAGCAGTCAGAGACTTTTTGCAACAGCTGATGTTGTCTTCCACCACCAGCAATCCTTGATGGGATTTGGTGAAGGTTTGGAGTACCTTGGTTCTTGTTTGTCATCCACTCAACAACAAGGTGGATATGCTTTGGGAAGGCTGTTGTTTGTGATCCTTTCTTTGGCTTTTTTTCCTCCTCTGAAGAGTCTAGCAGCCTCTTGGAACATCTCAGATGAACATGTTCAGTTCTTCTTGATGTTTTGTCTCTCAGTTTGTTTTATGTGTTTTCATGCTACCTACTAGTTTCCCATGCTTATGTTTCTTATGTGATCAACTGAATCTATTTTGTTCAGTATGCTGTTGATGCTATTCCAGCTTCAGCATTTTATACCCCACAAGATTGTTGCTTCTTCCCTTGTTAATTAATTGTGGATGGGAGATTTCACAAGTTCTTCTTGACCCAGACTACATCAGAGATGTGGATGCCGGATCCCTCTGAACTCTATATATATTGTTACCAGGACTGTGGGAAAAACTTTTTTCTTTAGTTTTTTCTTTAAGATATTTCTGTAATGGAGTTCTTCTAATTTGTATCTCCCCTTGATGTGGGCTAGAATTGTTTAGAAGTTTTCCTCTTTTTTTGTTTTTTGTATTCCTGCTATGATTCTGCTGGTGAAGACAAGTATAGGGTGAGACACACTGAGCACTGGATATGTTTATTATTGTTGGAATTTTTTTTTCCTGTCAATCATGAATTGTCTTTTACATTGTTGCCTTAACTTCCGTAAAACGCAAGAAGTTATGCAGAACATATCTGAACAGCAAAAGTGCAGATGTGCAACACCCACTGTTAACTTCTTCTGTTTAAGGATACCCTTTCGTTCCTTGTCCCCTCTAGCACCCCCACTCTCTTTACATACTAAGATTTTATGAAGAAGAAGAAGTTGAGGGTTAATTAAGAGATAATATGAGTTTTAGTACAGTAGCATGTGTTTCCTAATTGTACTGCTCAAGGTGTTTGCTCTGTTCCTCCTTCTTTCCCCAGCCACTGTCCTCTGCTTTGCCTGTTGATTATGATCTCTCCGGGTGGGCTCGGTGGGTTTTAATCCCCATTGACAGCACTCCTCTGAGTGGGTTTAAAGTCTGTAAGATTCTGCATCCCACCTGGTCTGTGTGACACCCTAGCCCAGGGGAGTAGCCAGACAGTCAATTTTGGGTGGGCCTGAGTCTAAAGTGGGTGGGCATGAAATTCATGCCCTCCCCCGTCCCTAGCCCCCCTCTGCTCTGCTCTTCATCCCTCCCTCCACCTGCAAGCCCACAATATTAAATACCTGAGCAGGAGGGGATCTACAAACCCCGTCAGCTGAAGATTTCCTCCTACTCAGACAGTCAGCGCTCTTCCAAACAAGCCAGCAGCACTTTCCTTGAGCTGATGCCACGGCCAGCTGGCTGTGCATGCATGAAAACTAAGCATGTGAATAGGGGCTGGTGTTGGTTTCAGCTCAAGGCAAGTGCTTCCAGCTGCCATTTCAAAGAGCACAGGCTGCCTGAGAAGGAGGAAATCTTCAGCTGACGGGGTTTGAGGACCTCTGCAAGCCATAGCAAGAGTGCACAATTTTGGGTGCGCCACAGTCCAAATAGGGTGGGCCCTGGCCCACCCAGGCCCACACATGGCTACGCCACTGCCCTAGCCCCTGCTGGTCTTCCTGTCTAGGACCCCATTCTAACTGGCTCTGACTGATAGGGTGTCAGTCTTCGCTCGTAAACGGGGAGGAGATTGTAACTGTCAGGAGGTAAGCCAGGGACCTGCATACTGCTGCGATGGACCTGAGTATGACATTTCAGGCTGGCAAAAAAAGGTTTTAAAGTTGTTTTTTTCGGGTGGGAGGTGGTCATCTGATCAGTTCGGGCACATTTTTGAGGCTTGGTCGTAAGAAAAAATGGACCAAGTAAAGTCGCCCAAGTGCTCATCAGGGAAACCCTTCTTTTTTCCATTATCGCTCAAGGACACCCATCTGTTAGGCATGCCCCAGTCCCGCCTTCGCTACGCCTTCGACACGCCCCCGGGAACTTTGGTCGTCCCCACAACGGGAAGCAGTTGGGGATGCCCAAAATTGGCTTTCGATTATGCCAATTTGGGCAACCCTGAGAGAAGGACGCCCATCTCCTGATTTGTGTCGAAAGATGGGCGCCCTTCTCTTTAGAAAATAAGCCTGATAGTCAACTTGTGATCAGTTTGGCAGTTGCTGATGATGACAAGTATAGTGCGAGACACACTGATAATTGCAAATGATGGAAGTGTAAGCTCTTCTGTGTATGGACCCTGGTACATACAAAGAACTAAGCATACTGAATAACCAGTCTGGGATAGAAATGTACATTCTTATACAGCATATTTTAGCTTGCTTTAAATTAATAAGGAAACAGAGGGCGTTCAGAACAATAGAAACAGGATGCCGTTAGCTGCGCACAAGAAGTCAGGAAATGGGACAGCTGAAGATACATTGGTCTATGTGACTGAAAGGCGCATTGGGGGAGGAGGTGGGCTAAAGATCAAAATACCTATAAAAGAGAGCCCCTGCACCTAGGCTGGTGGGAGTTGGGCGGAGAGTCAAGAAGCTGACTTTTTACCTAGCTCCTACTTTTAACCTTTCTCCTCTTGTCTTTGATAGCTGCACTTCACTTGCTTCTGCTTCAGATTGCTGATAATTAAATAAGAGCAAATAAAGAACATTGCTGTTGAAACTGACAACCGGTTGTGTAAGTGATTTTTCTTAGGTAAGCCTCCACCTGGGAGTGGTGGGGAAAGAAGAGTTACCCCTCAGTGAATGTCTAGAAAGAGCAGGCCTCCTTCTGAGGTAATTCTTTGTAATAACTGATCAATTTCAATTTTAAAAAAATAGTACTTATAGTCCACCAAATCCTGTATACAGGTTCAAAGCAGATAACATAAATTCAGGAAAACCTACATAAAATATGGATCTAGTACAGACATTTTTTAAACAAATAGGCCTTCAGTTGTTTACGAAATAACAAAGGAAGGAGACAATGAAAAAGAAAACAAAGAGAATAGATAATCCAGACATGTACCTTTGAACATTTTACAAACCCAACAAGATTAATTAAAAATAATACGTGCTTACTGGTTTCAATATAACCAAGTTAAGCATTATGTCTCAACATTGGATGCGGCCTCATTCAGTGAGGATGTGTGGACTCATTAGTGGAAACTTTATTGCTTACTCGTACCAAGAAGACTCATTTGTCCCCTAAGTTGGACTATGAGCAGTGTGGGCCAAATGAAAATGAGAAAGATACCATTCCTCCCTGGAAAAACAACTAAAAGAAAAGATAAATCCAATGCATGTAGAGATGTTGCTGACACTGAGTACATCAATGGGTTGTGGTTCCCTAAATAATGAGAAAGATTAAAAACCTCGAGCTAAAGAAAGCTTTGCTAACAGCAGAAGCACATTTGGTGAGTCATTAAGAGTTACCAAAACAAATTTAAGGAAGAACCCAAGGCAATTCTACAGGAACTTGGGAAAGAATATTAGTGCAGTTAAATACCATCAAACAAAACAGAGATGAAAGAAATTTCTGAAGAAGCTTATGTAAGGACCTTTTCAAAAGGAAACCCAATTAACATCCCCAAAACCTACCACTGCATTATATACTGAAAACTTATGGTCTACAGGATTTATTTATTTCTAAATATTTATAGCCTGTTGATCCTAACAGGAAAGTAGAATGGCTACCCTATAGGTATGTGCATTCATTAGCCTGGATTTTATTTGATAACTAGTAAAAAAGGCCCGTTTCAGACACAAATGTGCGAGTGTGTGTGTGACAGAGAGAGGGTGAGACTGGGTGCGAGTGTGTGAGAATGAGTGTGTTTGCCAGGGGCCCTCCCCTCTCCCCTCCCTCCGAGTTTCAGGGTCTTCCCCTTCTATGATGCCAAAAACCAGTACAGTACGGTGCGAGCCTTGGGGTTGAATGGGCTGGAGGCGTTGTCCCGGTGGGGCGTTGGCGGCGGGAGGGAGGAGGTTTATGCAATTTTTTTTTTTTAGTGGGTTGGCCAAGCATGGGGTTATCGGCGGGTAATAGGAGCCTAGCATGAGGCCAGGCTCCGCTGGGTACGGGCGGTTCGTGACGCTCAGGCGGCGCGTGTTAGTTTGTGGAGGGTGGCCCAGCCCGGTTCTACGGAGATGCTTGTTGTGTGTATGTGCGCGGGGTCACCCTCTGCTGCCATCCCCACACATTTGAGAAATCTACGCTGCCGTTCCTGAAGGGCTGTGTTTGAAGTGGAATTGTGTGTACAGATAGGCCCCCTCCCTACGAAGTTTTAAAGTCATCTTCACTCCTTCATTTACCTGTTCGGGTCAGGAGGGCGGATAATTCTGGAGGCATGGGAGTGCGGCTGTTGAGCGCGTGGGGGGGGTTAGCGTTGTTGGCGAGCTGGGAGGGTGTGTCGTGTGTCAGTGTTCCGCCCTCGACGTCATCACGTTGTGACGCGAGGGCGGGGCAGAGAGACATGGTGAGTCGGTTGGCTTCACCATAACGAACCCTTCACTGAAGCCACGGAGTCAGCTTCAGAACGTTGAGGGTGCGTTCTATTATAGTAGATGTACCTTTAAAAAATTTAGAAGCCCTTTTACTAAAAAGTGTGTTAGATTTTGTAGTTACCACAGCTTAACTTGGGAAATTAATGTGTAGTAACTGCAAACCTTGGGACCCTTTTACAAAGCGGTGGTAAGCCACAATGTGGACTTACCTTTCACTCTTCCAGGACTACTGCCAGCTCAGGGGTATATTTTGAAGGAGGAGTTGTATGTCACTATAAGAATCCCCCTTATAGTGATATACAACCCAAAGCTGGAAAAATTAAAGAAAAATCATAAAAGATCTTCAGCCTCTACTCAAGGAGGATGAATTACTGAAAGAGATATTCCCATCCCCACCAGTGCTGGCTTTCCGACAGCCACCCAATTTAAAACACAAGCTAATCAGAAGTAAGCTCCCAACACAGACTCAAAAAGAAGAGAATGGCACACATCCTTGCAATATATCCAGCTGCAAGCTATGCCAAAACATTTCACAGGACCCCATAGTCATTCACAAAGGAAAAATATTCAACATAAAGGAATCCTTTATATGCTCATCTTCCAATGTGGTATACATCATTCAGTGTAAAAAATGTGACGAAGGATGCTATATTGGAGAAACAAGCCAGATGCTAAAGACAAGATTTAATTTATATAGACATCACATGAAAAATGCCAGTGCCAGCCAGGATTCCACTCCTGTGGGGCAGCACTTTACAAAACCAGAACACTGTACCAGTGATTTCATAGTAAGAATCCTGAAAGGTAACTTTAAAACAATACAGGAACGTAAAACCTTTGAAGTCAGAATGATTAAATATTTTTGACACCCACCAGACAGGATTTAACAAAGATCTGGGTTTTCTAGCCCATTATAAACCATAAAGTTGTATTGCTCTGTTTGTCACCCTCCTCTCACCTATCCACCCCCATCCTGTTAGACTGTCACTGAAATGCTTTGATGTTCCCATGCACATCTCCTGGTCTCTCACCTATCCACCCCCACCCTCTTAGACTGTCACTGGAATGCTTTGATGTTTCACTTATATATACTGTCATCTACCAACACTTGCTTATTTCCAATCTGACGAAGGAGGGCAACCTTTGAAAGCTAATCAATAAATGTATTAAGTTATGTCCAATAAAAAAGGTATCTTATTTTCTTTTCCATGTTTTATTTTGTTTTATTTCTATTGATTACCTGTGGAATATTTGAAAATGTATAGCTCCTATAATAAGTTGTTTGATAGAACAACTCCAAGAAGTGAAGAGTTTCTCTGATGATATCAGGGTGACTTTAATGATCTCAACAAAGTCTAAAGGCATACTGCACAATGGAAACCCAAGGCAAATATACTAGGATTTAATTTGCCTGTCTCTATATTTACCTCATTCATTGTATTTTATGCTTACATTTGGTCATTTTACTATTGTTATGCTATTAACACAACATAAGCTGTTATATCAAGCTACCTTCCTCTAACTATAAAACCAAAAACTCCACATTAGGAGCATTGTCTTAGGTTCTACATTTCTCAGCCTCTATTCTTCCATCAGTGAGGGAGAGCCTTCCAGCCATGCCTTATCAATGTAGGTCTCAGAAATATTGAGTGTGCACAAAAAAGTGAGGGCAGACAACAGATGATGGAGAGACTGTGTATAACAGCAATCAGTCTATGGCAACAAAAGTCTATCATTTGAAATAAAGTCAATCCATAGCACAGAGGACTCAACACGGCAATGTTTCAGCTCTAGGCCTACGTCAGGAGTCAACAATACCAAAACACTGTAGCAATTCTAATGAGCAGAAAAAAAGTCTTGTTGGGAAAAGATAATAACCTAATGTAGCAAACAGAACAAACCGTGTCTGCTCATCAGAATTACCACTTTATATTTTGTTGCACTGAATGTTTTGACACATATTTTGGGGGAGAGGAACCATGAAGACTGGATGGAGACAATGAGGGGCATTTTCGATTGGGGGCGCCCATCTCTAAGGGCGCTCATCTCCGAGGATGGTGCCGTGAAGGGGCGGGGCGGACCGTATTTTCGAAATGAGATGGCCGGCCATCTTTTGTTTCGATAATACGGTTAGGGCCACCCAAATGTCAGAGATGGCCGGGTTTGAGATTGCCGGCCTCGATTTTCGCCCATAATGGAAACCGAGGGCAATCTCAAACCCGACCAAATCCAAGGCATTTGGTCATGTGAGGGGCCAGCATTTGTAGTGCACTGGTCCCCCTCACATGCCAGGACACCAACCGGGCACCCTAGGGGGCACTTCTAAAAATTGAAAAAAAAAATAGCTCCCAGGTGCATAGCTCTATTACCTTGGGTGCTGAGCACCCCAACCCCCCCCCCCCAAAACCCATTCCCCACAACTCTACACCATTACTATAGCCTTTATGGGTGAAGGGGGCACCTACATGTGGGTACAGTGGGTTTTGGGGGAGGATTTGGAGGGCTCCCATTTACCACCACAAGTGTAACAGGTAGGGGGGGATGGGCCTGGTTCTGCCTGCCTGAAGTCCACTGCACCCACTAAAACTGCTCTTAACCATGCACCAGCTCGCCCCTGTCCTGCCTTCGCTACCTTTCCGACACGCCCCCGGGAACTTCGGCCATCCCGGCGACAGAAAGCAGTTGGGGACGCCCAAAATCGGCTTTTGATTATGCCGATTCTGGTGCCCCTGAGAGAAGGACGCCCATCTCCCGATTTGTGTCGGAAGATGGGCGCCCCTGTCTTTCAAAAATGAGCTGATAGCGTATTATCTGCAAGGGGGCATACCCGGGGCAGAGTATGGGCAAGACACAGGTAACATACGCATTCCTATCACATTCAGGTACTCCACTTACATCTCCTCAATGGCATGTGTAAATATAGGCACCTAAAGGTAAGGCATGTCGATACGGGTTATGCCTGTATTCTATACAGGAATCTGGGCACCAAGGTTCTTTTACAGAGTAAACTCCTACTGAATAGTCTCAGGGAACCTATATGGAGGCACCCTGTTATGCAACTGCCTCCTAAATGTTTTGCACATGCCATCAGTAAAGTTAGTTGGAGCATCCCATATCAATCTCTGGTATTTATGGAGAAGAGGGAATTCTATGCCTTGGCCTTGAAAGGAAATTCCTTCCCTGGAGAGAATCTACTTCCCTGAAGAAGCATGTACACGTGCTGAGTGAAGGAGAGGAGAGACTTAGGAGAAAGTAAATATTCAGACAGCCCTTGAAAATGAGAGCCGCTACATGGACTGCTTCGAGTCTAGGAGCGCCTTAGACATGCAACCAAATACACATATTTTTCATTTGGTCCTGTAGCCATTTTCTAAAAGGCTCCATGTTCAGTGAGCCTTTTGTAAAATATGCTGGAAATTGTGAACATCCTGATTTGGACTTCTTTTTGTAACCTACACGATCGATACAAAATTGTGCTTTACAAAGCCTAAGTTAAGTGTCCAGGGATAAATATTAAAGTGAACATCCTAATTTTTTCCTCCCATACTCCTAAGGAGACTAATGAAACTAGGCACCTAAATGAAGGTACTCAGCCATAATCAGTTTTTAAAGGAGCCCATTTGGGATCTTAAGTCCCAAAGATAGATTCCCAAACCCTTTGAAAATTGGCCTAATAATATCTAGAAAGTTATGTTCCAGCTGGGTTGGAAACCACAATATAATGCTGTCTAATCCAGTCTTGTTACAAACTGAACTTCACATTTTCCCTTGGGAAAGTCATTGGAGAGAACCAACCAGATTTTCTTCTTTAATCTAAGAACACATTTTGTGTTAGCTTTTCGCTTAGGGCTATTATCTTTTTGATATATTTTTTTACTACAGTTACAATGCTCTTCACTTAAGATTATGAAGTTTAAAGGGTTTTTTTTTTAGACTGACAACTATTATCTGCAACAAAACAAAACCTAAAATGCAAGTACTAGCATATCCCATATCTCAACCCTTCTGTATATTTTGCTAGACTATAAGGTGCTATTGTTAACTGTTAATCTGAATCATATTCTAATGAAGAATGTATAATGATATTTTTCCTTTAAAAACAAACTTGGTCCATTTATTAGACTGATTCCTTATAATCACCTTTTTGCCTCACAAGTCAAAAAGTTTTATTTGTTATTTCATTAAAAGGATTTGAATTTAAAAAAAACTGTCAAGCACATATTAAGGTTGGATTCCTCTCAGAGCATAAGAAAGTGTTCTAATAACTCTTCTTAAACAAAAGAAGGCCCCACACTGCAACCTATGGGCTAGATGTAGCCTGTAGAGCTCATCAACCTGTGATGTTTTATGCCCATGGCCATGTCTGACTCGGGAAGTAAATTTCACTTTTGTTTCACATCCAGTGGCATTGAAGGTAGCAAAACTGATAGAGTTCTCAGGCTCAGCAGTGGGCAAAAGACGTGTGGGAAAAAAAGGCAGCAGCAAAGCTGATAGGATTTGCAAGCCCTCTCAGCTAAAGAGCCACACAGTGGTAAAGACAGCAAAAAAAAGTTGACAAGGTTCCCTAGCCCTTCCTCATCTTTCTCAAGCATTTCAAACCACAGAAGACATAGAAAGGGCTAGAAATGCCCCCCACCACCACCACCCTCCCCAAACACACACACTCAGAAGACTCCAAAGGAAAATCTCATCTTCCTGCCCACTCTGTGATTTCAGATTTCCAATATGGTCCTTCTCTTGAAATGTTTGGGAATATCTATTCTACAAACAAGAAGAAATTAAAGTTAAAGGATAGGAATAAAAAGATGGAGGGTATCTACATTTCAAATAAGCACTTGTTTGACTAGAACAAAAGAATAAAAAGTGAGCAGGTGTAACCCACTCCTCTCACCCATAGTAACATAGTAGATGACGGCAGAAAAAGACCCGCACGGTCCATCCAGTCTGCCCAACAAGATAAACTCATGTGTATAATTTACCTTGATCTGTACCTGTCTTTTTCAGGGCACAGATTGTATAAGTCTGGCCAGCACTATCCCCTCCTCCCAACCACCAGCCCCGCCTCCCACCACTGGCTCTGGCACAGACTGTATAAGTCTGCCCAGAAGCAGGTTCACGCTCAGGAGGTGGACTCCTTGAATTAATCTTGGGTTCAGGAGAGTGGGTGCTCAAAACTCACTTTAGGGTCCCTCCAGGTCATATATAGGAATCATACAGCAACCAGGAGAGTCAAGAAAAAGTAACTGAACTTTTATTTAACAATTGGAACTCTGCAGCAACAGCCATAGGAATCCTCAGCACAGAGCTATGATGGTAATCATTCACTATCTTATGCAGTTACAAGAGCAATTAGTCTTTCCTTATTGGGTTATGCACTCAACACAAAACCCCTTTCGCCTGACCTGCAACCAGTTGGCAATCTACAATTACTCTCGCCAATGTGTCTTCATCATAAGTGGAAAATTGGACCCAGTATTCACTGTCGAAGGTTTTCAGGGGCTCACCCTGAAAGGAATCACCAGCCGTGGGCAGAAAGATTCCTACCCTTAGGCCTGGTTTGCAGCGAGACTCCAAAATCTCCAGCCCGCAAATTGACTTTTCTATTTAGCTCAGGAGATTAACAGTAATAGCCTTGATCCTGTTCTCTCAAGGGTTTCTCAGCAGGCACCCCTCTTTAGATCTAACAGGTCACTTGGTGGGGGGTTAGACTTCGTTAACACAGGCTACCAAGGCTAAGTTTCACAACACTGTCCTTCTTTAAACATTAATTCATCAGCTCCACCATACACTGAGACTCCACAATTCAGGACATCATCCAGTGTGAAATGGACTCATGATTATTTTCATGCTGGGTTCCTCCCACACAGGGCCTCACCATAACAGGGGATTTCATTCGCCCCCCTCCCCCCACCAGTTGAAAACCGTTTGGCCTCAAGGACCTCTTAAACTTTATAAAATTTAATAACATCAATTTTATGGTATGGTCATTATTACTCAGCATAGTTTCAACAGATCTTGTAACTAAGTTTCACTTAACAGTAACAATCTTTATTATCATTTTATACTTTTCTTACTTGATAACGTAACTTACACTAGATTCAACTAATGAATTAATGCAACATTGCTTAATATTAGTTACTAACACTTAACTTGTTACTTCAACATAATCCTATAACATTCCTCAATAGGGTCTACTATCCCATCCTTTATCACATCATTTCTCCTGCAATAACAGAGCATATTACGCCAAAACACACAGGTTATTGCATTAAATATTTTTGTTGCAATGGGACCAGAGTCCTACTCCACAGTCGCAGTTCAACCATACCACTTGGGATCTCGTTTTTGCAAGATCAGATATCCATATAGCAAACATTTGCCTGTCCATCTTCTCGGGTCTTTCCCTGAAAGCTTTGCTGTTTGCAAAGAAGACAGTACAGACATACCCTGGACCTCAGCACTGGATTCTTTCCCACCATCTGTCACATTTTCTTGAATTATTCTTGGGACCTATGGCCCATGCAGTGCCTTACTAAATTCAAGACAATTCCCATATGTTATGTGTGCAGAGTTGGCTATTGTGGCGGAATCCTCTTGGTTGATCACATTGGATATTACATTACTTTATACATTTATACTCCAAGATAGTGTATTACAATTAATTTGTATGATTTTGGAAGAGAATTTGAATCATGACAGAATTTCTATGGATATATATCTTTGGCTCATTTTGTACTGAAAAGAAATTACTTCTGGTTTACCGATAAATTCTATCTGCAAACTCAAGGTACTGACATAGGTGCCACGTATGCATCTTCAATTGAGGCATTATGAGGAGCATTTTCGATATTACGTCAAAATGGCAAAATAAATGTTTATCAGAAAACGTTTTAAAACTGGAGTCCATAATGGAAAAAAAACCTAAACATTTTCCGATATTCAAAAATACACACACACACAAAAGTTTTAAACGAGGACGTACCGAAAACTTCCTAGATGTTAGGAAATAAACATTTCCACCAATCAAAAATATACTACACAAGGGAACATAAACTGATGTTATTTGCAGATGACATCCTTTTGACGCTGACAAGCCCAGAATCTTCCATAAAGCAGGCCATAGAGATAATGAAACAATATGGGGCACAATCGGGCTTTAAGGTAAATATTAATAAAACAGAGATATTGAATCTCACAGTTCCTAAGCAGGAGGTAGTACGGCTCAAAACTGAACTCCCTTTTATATGGGCCACTAAATCTATAAGATATCTCGGGATTCAGGTTACTCCTAAGTTGGAGGAGCTATATGAGGCCAATTATCCTCAAAAAGTGAGAGAACTATTTGGTGAACTGGATAGATGGGAAGGCCTAAATATATCCTGGACGGGGCGTATTAATGCGATAAAAATGATCATATTGCCAAAGATCCTATACCTTTTTATGGCACTGCCCATCCCTATCCCTCGAAGCTTCTTTATACATTTAAACAGGAAAATGTTTGCCTTCATTTGGCGAAAGAGACCGCCGAGGGTGAAACGCAATATTATGTACCAACCAAAAGAGAGAGGAGGGATGGGAGTGCCAAATTTCCTCTTATACTATCAGGCAGCCCAATTAAGAATTTTAGCCGATTGGCACCCGGCTGTTAACAAAAAATGGCTGCATTGGGAAAGAGCGTGGTTGGGAATGAGAGAAATAGGAGACATTATGTGGTCAATGGACAAGGATCTTAGGAATATAGGTAGAAGGGCTCCCATAGGAATTAGGCACATTTTGACCACTTGGCATCAAATTAGGAGGAACTGGTTTCCTGAAAGAATATACTTTCACAAGACAGGAATAGGTAGGGCCCCGGGGTTTCCGCTTGGAGGGACAGAAATTAGCTACAAACATTGGGCACGCGCAGGGCTCTACACTTTGGGTCAACTATGGGATGAGGACAAAATGGTAGACTTTCCAATATTGCAGGAGGAATATGGGCTGCAAGCCAGAGATCAAGTATTTTACTGTTGTATCCATAACTATATCCTTAGCAAGGCACGAGAGGAATTGGAATTGGGGGAGACATCTCTGGAAATTGCATTAGGGAAGGGTGGGGGTAGAGGAAGTATATCGCGTCTATATCTAGCTTTGTTAAGTCATACTGACCCCCAAGCAATGTATGTGAATAGATGGGAAACAGCATTACAAACCACAATAACTAAAGACTGCTGGAAGAGGGGATATCGTTATCTCTTTAAACCATCTCTGGCTCAGAGTGCAATTGAGAATGGATATAAGATATACTACTGGTGGTATTATACGCCAGAGAGACTGCATCGCATATATCCAGAGGTATCGGCAGACTGCTGGCGAAACTGTGGAGCGAAGGGATCATTCATGCACATCTGGTGGGAATGCCCCAAAATAATAGAATACTGGAAGGCAATCACCTCAATGATTACTAAAGTGATTCAACAACCCTTCCCTTGCAAGCCCGAAAATTGTCTACTTCATATCAAGCCGATATCAACGACGGGGCTGCAACATAGGCTGGCGACGCAATACCTGGTCGCGGCTAAAATTGCTATAGCAAGAAACTGGAAAAAACAGCAATCGCCGGATATGCAAAAAGTATGGCAGAGAGTGGACATTCTGTATCAAATGGCCAAATTGACAGCTATCAGAAGAGGGCGAATGGGACCCTTTGGTAAATTATGGCAGTCTTATGAACAATTTAAGGAACAGCAAGAAGCACCACCATGATACGGGGGGGAGGGTGGAGGGGGAGGTCGGAATGGGAAGGTATAGGGATAATATCAGATGTTAGATAAGTAGACCAGACACTTTGTGTAATGTTGTTTTATTGTTTCTCTACTTGTAATGTAAGATACATCTATACCAATAAAAAAGAATTGGAAAAAAATATATATATATACTACACAAAATGTGCAACAGCGATACTGGTCCCCATGTCCAAATAAACGTCCATGGTAAGAGCAAGACTTTCTCTCAATGTGCAAAATTTGTATATATACTTCTGTACATAGAGGAATGTTCATCAGAGTGCCCATCTGGTCTCTGAGAAGGGAACCAAATTTCTCTGTGGAGGAGACAGAGCTACTGGTCCTCCTGTGCCTGACAAATAATGAAACACCATCACCACCTTCCCCCACACAATGTCTTCATGATGGCATGGAAATCTATAAGGAGCAGCCTAGAAAGGAGAGTGTGAAGCACTACCCCCCCCCCCCCCCCCCCCCCAGGATCACAGCACCACTTATGTGCAAGCACCATATATAGGCAGGGTCATAAGAAAGAAAGAAAAACATTGCTGAAATCAGAATGTACTGAATATCCAATGACAACTAATTATGGGCTCCCCCTCCACTAACCATGCAATGCTAAAGTGACGGACTGCACTATTTCCCCCCGCATTCTGGGCTATGCCTACACAGTGATGGGAACATTGACAGCAGGATTACTTCTCTCTCTATATGCTACTACATATTCATCCCAGAGTTGTATTCTCTTTTCCGGAACCTTATCAGCTTCCTATTTTCCACTCTGTATATATTCCCAGAGTTGGTACTCTCCTCTCTGGATCCCGTAAGCCACATTGAGCCTACTGCTATATGGGAAAATGTGGGATACAAATGTAATAAATAAATAAATAAAGTGCACTGACCAGCTTATTTTCGAAAGTGATCGCCGGCCATCTTCCGACATAAATCGAGAGATGGTTGGCGATCTCTCAAATCGGTATAATCGAAAGCTGCTGTTTTGACACCATCGCTGCTTTCCCGTCGCCGAGCCGGTGAAAGTTCAAGGGGGCGTGTCGGCAGCACAGCGAAGGCGGGACATGGGCGGGCATGGGCGTGGTTACCAGATGGCCGGCTTCGCCCGATAATGGAAAAAAGAAAGCCACCCGTAACAAGAATTTGGTCCACTTTATTTGGTCCCTTTTTTTTCAGGTCCAACTCCCAAAAAAGTGCCTGAACTGACCAGATGACCACCGGAGGGAATCGGGGATGACCTCCCCTGACTCCCCCAGTGGTCACTAACCCCCTCCCACCCTCAAAAATACAACTTTAAAAACTTTTTTTTGCCAGCCTCTATGCCAGCCTCAAATGCCATACTCAGGTACATCGTATGCAGGTCCCTGGAGCAGTTTTAGTGGGTGCAGTGAACTTCAGGCAGGCAGACCCAGACCTATCCCCCCTACCTGTTACATCTGTGGTGGAAAATGGGAGCCCTCCAAAACCCACTGTACCCACATGTAGGTGCCCCCCTTCACCCCTTAGGGCTATGGTAGTGGTGTATAGTTGTGGGGAGTGGGTTTTTGGGGGGGGGTTGGGGGGCCTAGGTTGGTGTCCTGGCATGTGAGGGGGACCAGTGCACTATGAATCCTGGACCCTCCCACTACCAAATGCCTTGGATTTGGCCGGATTTGAGATCGCCGGCTTCGGTTTCCATTATGGTGAAAACCCAATGCCGGCCATCACAAACCCGGCCATCTCTGACATTTGGCCGGCCCCAACCGTATTATCGAAAACAAAGATGGCCGGACATCTTTTTCGAAAATATGGTTGGCTCTGGCCAGTTGCGGAGCCAGCCGTGGAGATGGCCGGCGCCGATTGATTATGCCCCTCCATGTCACCCAAAGCAGCACCTGTTTTACCCCACTACCCATCTCCACCTCCCAGCAACAGTGCACATGCTCCACAGAAAAGCTACTGTGCCACCCTCTGTCCCCATGGCAACCTCAGTTCACACAACACCTGTGCTTGTGTAATGCATACCCCCTCATCCCCTCCCCCCCAATCTGCCTGTTGCCATCTGTCACAGGCTATGTGAGGATCACTGCACAGCATATTATAAAAAATAATAATGAATGTGACACCAAGAAGACCATCACCTGAACTCTATCTCCACCAACTTGTGTTTTGCAGACGCTATGGAATTCATCAGGACCTTGAGTTGCTCCAGCGCGGGTACAGGCACATCTGGCACAAGACCCCACATCTGGCACATGCGGAAGTACCTCAGTGCCCGATATAAGTACCACAGACATAGCACCTCTGTACCAGATCAAGACCTGAGTATGTAGCTACCCTCCTTGCAGTGTGCCCACAACCCCTATATCTACTAGAATGTGTTGCAGCCAATCCCCAACTTATGACATCGAAAGGAAATAGGAGGGGGGGAGCCCTTTGGACAGCATCTTCCAATGAACAACAGAAAAGTGCACAGCGTGTCACACACATCTACCTAGCAAATTCCAGCTGTCATTACAGGGGAAATAAAACAGTAACCTCAAACACCCACAGTGAGAATTGAACCCACATCCCCTGCATTCAGGGCGCACAGCCCTAACCCCTAGACCAAACACACATCTGACAAAGAAATGTTCAAGGAAGACAGTAGATTGACCACAAAGGGCTGTCACAGTATCAGTTGCCCCCTCCCCCCCCAAATGGATGTTCTCTCATGCCCCCTAACACACACCCATTAACTATACCATTGTCTGCTCCAAAGATCGGTATGCTGCCCTGTGGAACATCCCTCAAGGGACAAGCTGGGGACCCCTGAAATCTCCACATTACAGTGGGCCCCAACCCCCCTCTTATGGAATCTCCCACCTATGTGTACACTTCTTACTCCCCCCCCAGGTACCCGCAAAGTATGGGCATGAGTCATGGGGTGATGTGCAGCCATTGCCATCAGTGAACAGCTAGCATCAGTACCCCACAGATAGATGCCTCCAAACCTAGATTTCTCACCTTGATGTCTGGAAATTGCCTTTCTCCTGAGGGTCCCAGCAGAGGTGATCAGAAGGATTAGCAGCTTTGACAGTGTCCCCTGCCATCTCCCATCAGCTGTAGGACACATAAGCATGGTGACACAAACAAATCCACATCCCCGACAAAAACAGTAACAATGGCTTCATCCGTGCAACAGCACAGTGCCATACTACCTCCCAGCTGCCTGCTCACCCATGGCCCTCCAGCAGGCCCAGAACCTATCCTGTGTACTAATAGCCAGATCACCCTATCAAGGGGCAAAAACCTCCGAAGTTCTCTGCTATGTCATCTTGTTGGTGCTATACCAATTTTCCCCAGGTAACAACAACTGCCCCCACTTGTCATGTCCCTGCCTTCTGAGAGCCAGTTGCACCACTATGCAAGCCATGTAGGATGAGTTGATCTCAACTGCAAACCTTTTACATAGGCTGTACAGGACCAACCTGCCCCATCAGAGTTTACACAGGACCGGACTGGCCCACAACAGCCTGCCCAGGACAAGCCTGCTCCCGAGAGAGAATGGGAGGAGGTGAAGATGGACCATGCGTACTGGGAGATGACACTCCCCCACAACCTGTGGAGGCCAAGGAGGGGGAAGACCCCTGTAGGGACATGCCCCCACTAAGAAGAAAGAAGGGGAAAATGATCAGCCACACACCCTCGCATCTATGCTGGAGGGCAGGGTTGATTAGGGCTGCCCTGAAATGACTGCCACACCTGCTGGTGGGCTGACCCAACCAGACCCCAAACTCCAGCTCCTGTAGCAAGACTTGCTAAAGGAGCTGGAGGCCCAATGCCAAATAATGGACCAGATTGTGGCAGAGATCAGAATGCCCCATCAGGAGAGGTGCCAGCCTCAATAAGGGCAATGGACAATAACAAGCTTGTATATAGTTTTTAGTGTTTATTTGGTACAAATATAATGTTTACAGCTTTTCACATGCAAAAGTCTGTGTCTTCACTCTGTATGTTGATTTCCTGATATGCAAGGCTGGCAGGCGATGTGGTGCCAATACTACTAGGCAAGCCCTGGGAAAAGGAGATGGCAGAAATGGGGGTGGGTTGAGGAAAAGGGTGATAGACAGGGACAGAAGTGTCCACAATCAGAGCAGCACCCCCTCAATGTAAAGTGCTCAACCAGAGGAATATGCCGATAGAGAGGGATCTAATAAGCCCTGCAGTAGAAGAAGGCCCTTTGGGACTCAAACCTGCCCCCCCACAGGATCCCAGGCCATACCCCAAACCATCATGCTGTGCCTTCAGTAGGCTAAAATGAGGTGACAGCAAATGTCTTAGGGTCTGCTACAGCCAGCAATAAAGGTGGAACTACACTGCAAAAACCTGAGGGAATGGTGCAGTTTAGGAAGTGAAGAACTTTTGTGCATAAAAGAGGAGCAGGGCTTGTGTGTGATTGTATGTAATGATCTTAAGGTGACCAAACAGGTAGAAAAGACGATGGGAAAAGCTAGCAGAATGCTTGGGTGCATAAAGAGAGAAATGGCCAGTAGGAAAAAAAGAGGTGATGATGTCCCTGTATAAGTCTCTGGTGAGACCTCATTTAGAATATCTAATATAATAAAACGCACCCTCAACGTTCTGAGGACAACGTTCTGTGAAGCCTTGAAGCCTGAAGCCTTGAAGCCTTGAAGCCTGAAGCCTTGAAGCCATCTGACGTCACTCCCAGGCTGAGGCTGAAGGGTTCGTGGATTCGTGGTGTGAAGCCTTCAAGCCAGCCAGCCGTCTCTGCCCCGCCCTCGCGACAAAACAAACAAATCCGGAAGCGAAACGTCAGGGAAGGAGGCGGCGCTCCCGACGTCTAGCCTTCCCTTCGCTGTGTTCCGCCTTCAAAACAAGGCGGAACACAGCGAAGGGAAAGCTAGACGTCGGGAGCGCCGCCTCCTTCCCTGACGCTTCGCTGCACGAACCGCCACGGAGGTAAAGTTAAAAAGAATAAAAAAAAAAAAAAAAGGGATGCATGGATGCGAAGGGGGGGGGCATGGATGCGAAGGGGGGGGCATGGAGGCGAGGCATGGATGCGAAGGGGGGGCATGGATGCGAAGGGGGGGGGAGAAGAGGGCGGGCCAGGCTGGGACATGGGAGAGAGCGTAGCATGGATGCGAGGGGGGGGTCATGGAAGGGCGAGAGGGGACTTGCTGGAAAAGGATGAATGGAGGCGGCAGGGGACAGAGGAGCATGGATGGGTATGGATTAGGAGGGCAGGGCACAGGGAGAGAGGGGAATTACTGGAAATGGATGAATGGAGGGGGCAGGGGACAGAGGAGCATGGATGGGCATGGATTGGGAGGGCAGGACTCAGGGAGAGAGGGAAATTGCTGGATAGGGAAAAATGGAGGGGCCAGGTGACAGATGAGCATGGATGGGCATGGATTGGAAGGGCAGGACTCAGGGAGAGGGGAATTGCTGGATACGGATGAATGGAGGGGACAGATGGCCATGGATGGATATGGATTGCAGAGCAGGCCTCAGGCAGAGAGGGGAAATGCTGGATAGGGAAAAATGGAGGGGCCAGGTGACAGAGGAGCATGGATGGGCATGGATTGGAAGGGCAGGACTCAGGGAGAGGGGAATTGCTGCATAGGGATGAATGGAGGGGACAGATGGGCATGGATGGATATGGATTGCAGAGCAGGCCTCAGGCAGAGAGGGGAAATGCTGGATAGGGAAAAATGGAGGGGCCAGGTGACAGATGAGCATGGATGGGCATGGATTGGAAGGGCAGGACTCAGGGAGAGGGGAATTGCTGGATAGGGATGAATGGAGGGGACAGATGGGCATGGATGGATATGGATTGCAGAGCAGGCCTCAGGCAGAGAGGGGAAATGCTGGATAGGGAAAAATGGAGGGGCCAGGTGACAGATGAGCATGGATGGGCATGGATTGGAAGGGCAGGACTCAGGGAGAGGGGAATTGCTGGATAGGGATGAATGGAGGGGACAGATGGGCATGGATGGATATGGATTGCAGGACAGGCCTCAGGCAGAGAGGGGAAATGCTGGATAGGGATGAATGGAGGGGGCAGGTGACAGACAAACATGGATGGCCATGGATTGGGAGGGCAGGGCTCAGGGACAGAGGGGAATTGCTGGAAAAGGATGAATGGAGGTGGCAGGGGACAGATGGCCATGGATTGGGAGGGCACGGCTCACACTCTCTCTCTCATATACAATGTCTTTCTGACTCTCACTCTCACACACTCTGTCTCACACTGTATCACATTCACTCTCTATGTGCCACACAGTCACTCACACACTCGCTTGGTCTCATACACTCACTCAAACAGAGAATCTGTGTCTCACACACACTCTCTCTCTCGCCCACACACACACACACTCTCACTCACACTGTGTCTCACATACACACTTGCACACACTCTCATTCTCACACACACACTCTCTCACAAACACACTCACACCCAGACTCACGCTCTCTCTCACACAATCACACTTTCACTCTGACTCTCAAACAGTCACTCTCACATACATTCTCCCAAACATACACACTCCGAGGAAAACCTTGCTAGCGCCCGTTTCATTTGTGTCAGAAACGGGCCTTTTTTACTAGTTATATATAATTCTGGAGACCTCACCCTCAAAAATATATAAACAGGATTGAGTCAGTCCAGAGGGCAGCTACTAAAATGGTCAGTGGTCTTCGTCATAAAGCATATGAGGACAGTCTTAAAGATCTCAATATGCATACTTTGAAAGAAAGGCGAGAGAGGGGAGATATGATAGAGACATTCAAATAACTATGCGGCATGAATGCACAGGAGGTGAGTCTCTTTCAGATGAAAGAAAGTTCTGGAACACGGAGGCATAGGATGAAGGCGAAAGGGGATAAACTCAGAAGTAACCTGCGGAGATACTTCTTCATGGAAAGGGTGGAATGGCATCTCGGTGGAAGTGGTGGAAATGAAAACAGTATCTGAATTCAAGAAAGCTTGGAATAAGTACATAGGATCTCTAAAGGAATGATAGGGCGATTAGAAGGCAGACTGGATAAGCCATATGGTCTTTATCTACCTACATTTTTTCTAAGTTTCTATGTAGGTTGCCCACCACAGCGCCTGACACCGGTGTAAGGTCTATGCAAGCTGCTACCTAATAACCTGGGGGGGGGGGAACACACAGGACTGCAGTCTCCCTTTCCAATCCCTTCTCCCAAATCATGGCTGTAGGGCATCTGGGAGTGGGGCCATTCCTCAGCTGACTCATGAGGTAAGATATTGCCCTGCCAGGTCCTAGGGAGCTACCTGGGGGTTAAGTTTGTGAAAACACATTAATAACAAGCAGTTGGTGACTTAGGAGCTAATTTTCAAAGAGAAAAACGTCTCAAAAAAAGCATAAAGTGGCATTTACACGTTTTTCTTTTAAAAAAACTCCAAATCGTGATTATTGAAACTCGTACTTGAGATTTTTTTCTGCAGTGCACCTAAATCAGAAGGGGGCATGTTGGGGGTGGGATCTGGGCATTCCCAAAACTTGGACATTTTTCTGCCATAATAAAATAAAGTAAAAATGCCCAGGGATAAAAGTTAGATGTTTTGATCTAGACCTGTTTCAATCACCTAAGTCAAAAAAGGTGCCCTAAATGATGAGATGGCCACTGGAAGAATGAAGGCATGACCACCAACTTACTTCCCCAGTGATCACTGACCCCCTTCCAACCGCCCCCCCCCCCCCCAAAGATGTGAAACAGTACATACCAATCTCTATGACAGCTTCAGATGTTATGACCAGTTCTGATAGAGCAGCAAGTAGGTCTATGGAGTAGCCTAGTGGTCAGTTCAGTGGACTGCAAAGAAGGGGACCCAAGTCCATATCCCACTCTAACTGGTACACTTGTGTTGTAAAGTGTGAGCCCTCCAAAACCCACCAAAAACCTACTGGACCCACATATAGGTGACAACCGCATGCATAAGGCAATTGTAGTAGAGCACAGTTGGGTACAGTAGGTTTTACGTGGCTTTTGGAGGGCTCACCATACAATATAAGGGGGTAATGGTGAGATATGTACCTAGGACCTTTTATGTGAAGTCCACTGTAGTGGCCCCTAGTGTGCTCCACTGCTTTACTGAAAAGTTTATGTGGCCAGTCTACTAAGAATGCTGCCCCCCCTCTCACTCACACACACACACACACACACACACATACACACATGTCAATGGCTTATTTTTGTACATTTTTCCTTGGACTTTTTTCCAAAATGGTTCTAAAAGATAGACCTACTGAGCACAAAAATATCTAGCAAATGGCCATTTTCAAAACAAAACAGACATTTTTCTGGTTTGAAATTAACCATGTTTGCTACTGGACTTTTTAATGTTTTTCACAAAATGTCCAAAATCAGATTTAGACGTCATATCGAAAATTCCTGTCAACACCTGTGAATAAACTATCTATTTTTGGTTAGTAGTAACAGCTATGGGTATTGCTGGGTCACATCTTTGTTTCTTGGGGGGGGGGGGTTGCAATATTTAAGGAGTGTTTTTTTTTTTTTTTAATTTCCATTTTGCCTCTATAAAATGTAGTGGATCTTTTGTATGAGACATAATGTTTATGATACATTTAGCTTATGCAATTTCTGAGTGAATTAAGGCTTAGCATTAATGATATATTTCTTATCTTTACTTTGTTGCAAAATTCTAAAAATATATTAAAGAACAACTTTTTTTTGCGAGGGTGGAGGGAGAGGCAGCTAGTAACAAGCTGTGCAAAATTAGATCCTGAAGCAAATGCAAGGGAATTCATTCACTTGTACATGACTAATGCCTATGTTACTGCAAAGATGTTTTAAGCACCTGATGCATTAATGAGGTATCATCACCACAGAGCTACAATTTCCTCAAGCCTTATGGATTCTATTTCTAGGCTTAGAAAAAGGCAGGAAAGTCGTTAAGAAGGAAAAAAAACAATAAAAATCACCTTATTTGAAACACATTTTTCATCATTGCAATGCTTCTTTTACCAATGCACTAACTTCCTCAGTCCAAGTTAATTTTTCCAAACACACAAAAAGGCAAGCAAATCGTTATTTTCCTGTTTACTCCAAAGAGCTATGCAAACCTTTCCATAAACATGATTTTCAAATTATGGCAAATAAAGAATTCCTTTCTTCTGTAGATATAATAAGATTTGGTTTTAAATTGATAACACTGAGAATTCTTATTTGTAAACGTCACAAGGATTTTAGGCATAGAGTATTTTAAAAGGATTAGCCATTGATAATCTAGTTTTTAAAATGTTTGATTCATTGATTTTAGTACATTTAGGATATCTTGATCATATTCTGAGAGCAAGATATAATTTTTGACAAGGTCTGAAATCTGACTTAGAAGAGCAAAACTTTTAACAAAAGAACTTTATAAAAATGTGGTTCTCTATTTTTAAAATTAGTTTAACAACTTTTAATCATGCAGGAAACTATGCTGTACATTAATCTAACTAACCTACTGAATACACAATACTAACTGAGTGTATATCCTTCTCAGCTGCCCTACCAGTCTGTCCCAGTCACTAAGCATGTGCAGGCCAGCTGTGGACAAGGAGAAAAAAAATAACCGAGTTTGTGGCTTGAAGACCAAAAAGCTAAATTTCCCAGTTCACCCTCTGGCACATTTACCAGACCATAAAGGATCAATAAGTCATGTGGGAGCATAGAACAGATATCAAGTCTAAGATTACTGTGCTGTAAAAATAAGACTCCATTCTCATTTTCTCATTGGAACTGTCACAAAATTCTTAAGACACAAGAAAATTCTTCATTTTAGCAAAGTGGCCAGTAAAATTACACATGAAGCACGATTACAATAGGTTATCTGGGTAAGAAATGGGATGTCCCGGTTAGGATGCTTGCAATTCCACAAGAACTTTACAAATGGCTCTGACAGCAGATGGCAATAGACAACAGTTACCAGAATCATATGGTGGGACAGGGACAAAGAGCACTGGGGAATTGAGCACTGCACAAAACAAGTAAATTTCTATACTCTTGCCTCCCGATATTCAGCCGTTGGTGGCACTGATCCCGGATATTCAATAGAGGGCTGTTTCCAGTCACTAGCATTGAATATCCGAGGGGGTTTTGGCGAGCTTTAATTTAACCGGCTACCAGGGGCATAGCCAGACCTTGGCAGGAGGAGGGGTCCAAAGCCCAAGGTGGGGGGTACATTTTAGCCTACCTCCCCCAGCCACCAACCCCCCCTGCCGCCAACCCTCCCCCGCCACTGCCACCACCACTGCCGCCGCAAGGTACCTTTGTTGGTGGGGGTCCCCAACCCCCGCCAGCTGAAGTCTTCTTCAGCGCCGGTCTCCGGCGCGTTCGCTGATCTGTGCTGTGAGTCCTGACATCCTGCACATCCTGCATGTTCCTTTAAGTGAAACTGAGCAGGGGATGACCAAAGTTCATGGGGGCATGTCGGAAGTGTAGCGAAGGCGGGGCTGGGGTGTTCCTAACACATGGGCGTTCTCGATCGATAATGGAAAAAAGAAGGGCGTCCCTGAGAAGCACTTGGGCAACTTTACTTGGTCCATTTTTTCTTACGACCAACCCTCAAAAAGGTGCCCGAACTGACCAGATGAACTCCCCTTACTCCCCCAGTCGTCACCAACTCCCTCCCACCCTAAAAAAATAACTTTTTTAATATTTTTTGCCAGCCTCAAATGTCATACCCAGCTCCATCACAGCAGTATGCAGGTCCCTGGAGCAGTTTTAGTGGGTACTGCAGTGCACTTCAGGCAGGCGGACCCAGGCCCATCCCCCCCTGCCTGTTACACTTGTGGTGGTAAATGTGAGCCCTTCAAAACCCACCAGAAACCCACTGTACCCACATCTAGGTGCCCTCCTTCACCTCTTAGGGCTATGGTAGTGGTGTACAGTTGTGGGGAGTGGGTTTGGGGGGGGGGGGTTGGGGGGCTCAGCACACAAGGTAAGGGAGCTAAGAACCTGAGAGCAATTTCTGAAGTCCACTGCAGTGCCCCCTAGGGTGCCCGGTTGGTGTCCTGGCATGTCAGAGGGACCAGTGCACTATGACTGCTGGCTCCTCCCACGACCAAATGGCTTGCATTTGGTCATTTCTGAGATGGGCGTCTTCGGTTTCCACTATGGCTAAAAATCGGGGACGACCATCTCTAAGGTCGGCCTAAATTTCGCAATTTGGTCGTCCCCGACCGTATTATTGAAACAAAAGATGGATGCCCATTTTGTTTCGATAATATGGATTTCCCCGCCCCTTTGCCGGGACGCCCTGCGAGGATGTCCTCAGGAAAATTTGGGTGCCTCTTTCGATTATGCCCCTCTATGTGTCTTTATAAAATAGGCTAAACATAGGTGCCCTGTTACAAAATCGCCCCCTACATCCCATGGACTGGGAGTTCATATTTTACTTCTATGCTATCATTTTTATAGTTGCTTTGACTAGTTCCATCATTTTTCCCTAAGGTATTACAGGCCCCGATGCTTGAGTCACCATTAAATACCGAATGTGTCTATATCTGCAGTTGAAATTACTGATTTTGAAACAGCAAGTCTGCTAATATCTATGAACATGAATGTATCGCTCTCATTTAGGAGCTACGTCTTCTATGGAGATTTAATGCAGTGCTGGTAGAGGATTGGGAATTTTTTTTCTATCCATAAGACATTTCAAATGATCTTGGGAATTTTCTTTAAATTAAGGGGGTAGTTATCAAGCTACTTTACAACCCTTAATGCACATTATTTGCACCTTAAAAGGCTCTAACACAAGTTTTGATACTGTAACAGGGGTATTTTAGGTTATCATAGGGTACACAGTAATGAGATTCACAGCATGCAAATTCATGTAAAATACCTCATTATTATATAAATTGCATAACATAACTTGCAGAGAATTCCACAGGCCACCTTATAGCTGGAAAAATTATTGTCCCGGCTGCTTTAGACCACAAAGCCACAGGCCGATGCTCCTGGGCCACATCTTAAAGGGGCCATCTGTGTTGTCAGTCCCCTGATCAACACCCCTCCCAAACATCCCTTCAACATAAATGCCCATGGCCCTACCAGCATGCATCCCTATCCAGTGGATCCCAATACAAAAGTGATCCCCAATTGTTCCTACCCTTGCTGGTACCAGGTTCAAAATGGTACCAGTGACCCCTAGCAGTAGTCTCACGGCATATAAGTTCCATATAAGGGTCTTTTGTACTAGTACCACAAAGCTACCACCATGAGCCATCGGCACCATTTTGAATCCGGCACTGACAAGGGTAGGAGCAACTGCCCCAGGACCCACTGGACTACCAGGGACATCAAGGCCCAGGGAACTGAGGGAATTTATGTCGGAGGGGGAGAGGAGTCCTCGATCTGGAAGGGATTCCTTGATTGGGGGAGGTCTTGATCAGGGTTTGTTGATCAGAGGACTCACAGTACAGATGTGGCCCAGGAGCATAAGACCACATCTTTGAGGCTCAAGGCTCGATGCTCCCATGACAGTAGAATAACGCTGCTTACAAAGTGGCTCACAAGCAGTGTTATTCATTTACCAGCGAAATCAGTAATCTGCGTTATTGAGCTATCACCAGTTGGTCACTTCCATGGGTAAAAGCCTAACTTCTATTGCATCTTGGTAAATACCCTTCTTTATGATCATAATGAAGCAGCAACTGATATATTATGGAATGCCTATCGAGCTGAATTTACAAGAGAAATTATTAGATATAGTGTTTTTAAAGAAAGGACTGGATTAATTCAATATTTCTCAATCTCTTTTTTTTTTTTACTTTGTGGCACACTTTTGAGCCCAATCAATCCTTATGGTCCCAAAAATCTAGTGTGACTCTACTCCCTCCCTCTGGTAAAAGGGCAGCAGGTTTTTTTTTTTAACCTGTGTGCCTCATTCTGCTGGATTTAATCTGATGCCTGAACATCAGGCCAGTGGTCCTGAAAAATTACAGGACATCACACTTTGACATCTGATTGAAGCCAGAAGAAGAGGTACACAGGTAGAAAATACTGTTCTCTTCCTACCACTGAAAAGGAAGGAGGGAGGGTAAGTGCCAGTTTTATGGTGAATGAATCTCTGCTATTTCCTGTAATGCCAGAAGTGAGCAAGCAGTTCATTTTGGGAGAAGAGGGGAATGGAGGAAATCCAGTGGACTGTCTCCTTAGAAAATGACAGAATCTGCTCTCAAACTATACTAAAAACCACATTCTTTAAGTTTTGTTGCTTTCCACAAAATATTTTTGAGCCTGATATAAAAAACTCAGGGCTGGTAGGTATGTTCAGCATACAAGAGAACTGATTATATACAGGAAAAAATATGATTAGTCAACAGAATCCAACTATTTTCAAATGTAGATTCTAGGTGGAAGTTACACCGAGGTTAGGGGTTTTAAATTGAGTTAGTGAATATCCACTTGATGCTAGGAGCCATTCTTCTGCTAGATCACTGTGTTACATATTCTAATAATTAAAAATAAAAATAAAATAATTTTTCCTACCTTTTCAGTAAGATTTTTTTTCCTAACTATGGTCACAGGAGCAGCAATTGGGCAGTGCCTGAGGATCCAGAGCAGTGGCCCACCACCTCTGCCCAATATGATCCAGAATGTTCCCATCTGTCTCTTCACCATAGGTGCCTGGTATGTCCATGCCCTTCCACATATCCTTCTCACTGCCATCTTCACTGGTGCTGCTCTATTTCTGGAGATCGGCAACAGCAGCAGCAGCAATAAAGAGAAATCATGCATGGGGCCGCCATCTCTATGCATTACTCTGCTGGCGATTCAGGTCCCACCCTTCCAATGTCAACTTTCTGTTTTGAAGGGGTGGGACCATTACAGCAGCCGGGGACATGCACAGAAACTGCAACCACATGCGTATTCTCTTCATTACCACTGCTGATCACAGGAAGCAGTGGCAGCTGAGGTGCCGGGGTGGGGGGTTCAGGATGGTGGAGGGCAGCAGAGGATGCTTGGAGGGGTGTGGAAGGCAACAGAAGATGCCAGGGGTGGATAGTAGAGTAGAAAAGAGATGCTGAATAGAAGGGGAGAAGAAAGATAGAGAGAGGGGAAGATGCTGGATAGGAGAGATTAGAGTGGGGAGATATTGGATGGAAAGTAAAGGGGGAGATGGTGGATGGAAAGGAGGACAGAGAGGGGGACATGCTGGATGGAAGGGTTGGAAAACAACAGAATAAGGTGGATATGAAAGAGTAAAGAAGAAATGCTGGAAGGAAGGAGAGATGCTGAATGGAAGGAAGCAATAGAGGGGACATGCTGGAAGGAAGGAGGTTAGAGGGGGACATGCTGGATGGAAGGGAGCTATTCTGGATGGAGAGTGTGGAGCACAACATAAGAAGGTGGATATGAAATAGGAGAGATGAAATTCTGGAAGTGGCGGAAAGAGAGAGCGATGCTGGATGGAAGAGGTGAGATAGAGGATATGCTGGATGGAAGTGGAGGAGGGGCAGAATAAGATGCTGGATGGAGGAAAGAGAGAGAGGAGGAGTTGCTGGATGAAAAAGAAGGGAGACAGAGGGTGAATTAAAGACTAGGGAGTAAGAAGAAGGGAAATAGGAAGACCAGGGTGCAGGAAAGAGATAGAAAGCTGTAGACAGAAAGAAAAGACTGGACAGTAAAAATGGATAACATCTGAACAGAAAGCTAGAAAACTAAATGGAAAAAAGCTGAAAGGAAAAGATCAAAGTGGAAGATAGATGCAGTGGAGGAAGTGAAGAAGACAGAAGGAGAAAGGAGAATGACAAATGGGCAGGAAACCCTGGCAAGAGAGTTAAGAGAAGACAGAGAAAATCAGAATCCAGAGATCAGGACCAACAATATTAGAAAAATTAAGGGGTCTACATTCAGCCCATGGTAGTAAATGGCTGGCAAGCTGCTTCTAGTGGTGGACTAAACCAATTCCAGATATTCACTGCTGGGGCATGCACGGCTCCTGGTACTGAATATCTAGGTATGACCGACGACCTGGAAGTGAATCAGACATCGGCTGATATTCAGAATGGTATCGTTTTGCTGTTATAACTTGATGTGGTTAGTTAGCCGATTAGTGGACGGAAAATTGCCACTAACTGGATAAGTTTATGCTCCGTCCTAACACTGCCCCTGGACTGTCCACAAACTAGCTGGTTTCAGCATAGGTGGTTAGAGAGAATATTCAGTGATACTGGCATGCACCTCACCTGTTCTCTGTGGTCTCCAGCAGCATTCCATGCCAAGAAGGATCTGTTTACCTCTTGGAAACCCAACACTTCCTTTATAGCTCTGAAAGAGGGTGTTGGTTGATGTCACCACTTTCTGTTTGGTAGTATTTAAGGAAGTTCATATCTATCAGTTAGTGACTTTGCAACAGGTCGCTTAGAGTCGACTAGTGTGTGCTACAGCCTTGTTCCAGTTTGTCTCCTGTTCCTGCCTGTGTCTTGCTCTAGCCCTGATCTATGTTCCAGCCTTGCTCCAGCCCTGACTCCAAGCTCTAGCCTTGTCTTCATTCCAGCCTTGCCCAGGTATCTTGCTAGCCAGCCCTCGGGTTGGCCAGGTAGTGTCAACTTGGCTGCAGCCCAAGGGCTCACCCCGGGTCATGACAGGTACTATCTGGTTAAGTGCTACTGGATATCCCCGGATAGCCCCATACAAACAATTTAAATGTTCAGGAGCCTCTCCAGGACATTTAAATCACTTTGAATATTAATCCCTCAATGGCCAGACAAGAAAAGTAGAACAAAAAGAATTTTATTTTTAATTTAAGATGAAGTAAAGTGGTAGCCATATTAGTCCACTCTAAAGATTAATAAATAAAAAAACAAATGGAAAATAAGGCAATACAATTTATTGGACTATTCATGAGAGAGATTTGCATGCAGTGGAGGCAGTGAATGCAAATATCTCTCATGAATATTCATTGCAGATATCCTGACTGGCCGGGGTGCCTCCAGGACCAGGTTTGGGAACCACTGGACTAACAATATATATTTTTAATAGCTTTCAGAGGCCAGGTATACTGTTCTTCCAATCCTCTCTGGTTTGACTCCTTCAGTTCCAAATATCCTTCCTTATGCTCTCCAGTCACCCACTCTCAGATACATTTTCATACGCCCCCCACCCCAGTCAACCCCTTGTATAGTTTCCCCTTTACCCAGTATTTTGTTATATACTTTTTCCATCATTCTTCAGGTTCTCACATACCCATTGTCTCTCAAACCTTTTGTACCTTGCAATAACCACCTTTGTCCTTCTTAGCTTTCCACTATCTCATCAACTGCTCACTGTCACCTATCTCATCTTCACTACTTCTAGTTCTATCTTGGAGATACTTTATATAATCAACTCTGTCCCACCCAACATTATTTCAGGCTTTCTTTTACACACACTCTCCTCCAGCCCTCATATCCACTGGCTATCTAGTCACCACCAGCTCTTGTGCCCTTGTATTTTTCCAGCACATTCACACACAACCTCTCCCCCTCAAATGATTTTCATATACTTTCCACCTTGTCTCTCTCTCTTATGCCCTCTATTTCCGAAACCCTAATCCTGGTCCTTTCATACCTGCTGCAAAATGCATGGCAGAACGGACCTTGGAGAGAAATAAATTGCCAAATAGCTGAATACTGCAAGCTGGCTTCAGGGGCATACAGAGACAGCATTCATCTCAATTCATTAACAAAATACAGAAAATAACAAGAATACCAAAAACAATAACAAACAAAATTGAAAGAGACAAAGAGAGAAATCAGGATGGCAAAGACATAAGCAGAATAAAAAATGGCTAAAAATGTAAAGCGAAGCACCAAGACTTTTTTCAGATATATTGGACAGAAGAAAGCAGCCAAAGGTGGAATTGCAAGACTTAAAGATTCTGAAGAACGATTTCTGGAGAGAGATGTGAAAAAAGTGAAAATGCTAAACAAATACTTTGTTTGATGTTTATGGAGAAGAACTACAAATGACTGACAAAAGGCACATGTGGGAATGGAGCAAAAACCATGACACTCTCATAAGAAAGTGATTATGAAAAACCTGTAAACCTAAAATTGGACAAAGCCATGGGGCCAGATGAGATACATCCCAGGATACTGAGAGAGCTCTGAGAGATTCTGGTGGGCCTTATAAAGGATGTATTTTAACAGAGATGGGAGAAGTTACACAGGACTGGGCAAGGGCTGATGTAGTCCTTCTTTATAAAAGTGGTAACAGAGAAGAGGTGGGAAATTATTGGGCAGCAAGCCTTACCTTGATAGTGGAACAAGTCATGGAGATGCTATAAAGAAAAGATAGTGAACGTTCTAGAATCAAATGGGTTGCAGGATCCAAAACAACATAGTTTTATCAAAGTAAGATCATGCCAAACAAATTTGATTGCTTTGATTGGGTGACCAGAGAACTAGATGAAAGGCATGTGTTGGATATAGTCTACTTAGATACTACTACTTATCATTTTTATAGCGCTACTAGATGCAGTCAGTGCTGTGCACATGATATGCAGGTACTTTCTCTGTCCCTAGAAGGCTCACAATCTAAGTTTTTGTACCTGGGGCAATGGAGAGGTAAGTGACTTGCCTGAGGTCACAAGGAGCTGCAGAGAGAATTGAACCCAGGTTGCCAAAATCAAAGCCTGCTGCACTAACCATTAGGCCACCCCACCCTACTTAGATTTTAGAAAAAAAGCCTTTGATACTGTTCCTCAAAAGAGGTTTATAACTAAACTGAATGTTCTTGGAGTGGTCCGAAGGTGGTGAACTGTATCAGAAATTGGTTGACTGACAGAGGTTGATGGTTCATTGAATTCACTCAGAAAAAAGAAAGATGAGTATTGATGTACCTCAGGGATTAGTCCTGGGACCAGTTCTGTTCAATGTCGTTATGAACAATATGGCTGCCTTTTTGCAGCTGACACAAAAATATGAAACAGACTGGACACTCCGAAGGGAGCAGACAATATGAGACAAAACCTACAAAAATTAGAAGCATGGGCTAAAGCTTAGCAGTTAAGCTTTAATGCAAAGAAATGAAAAGTGATGCATTTTGGGTATATACAATAGGAGGAAAGAGGCAGATGTGCACTGAACAGAAAAGAGTTCTTGGGATGATAGCTTCTGAGGACCTCAAGCTGGCAAAACAATGGGACAAGACGGTGTCCAAAGCCAGAAGGATGTGAGGCTGCATAGACAGAAGTATAACCAATGGAAGGCAGGAGGTGATAATGTCCCTGTACAAGTTCTTGGTGAGGTCCGACTTGGAGTACTGGCTTCAGTTTTGGAAGCCGTATTTTGCTAAAGATATAAAAAGACAAAGTGGTTAAGAGGAAGGCGACCAAAATAGAATATGGGGTCTGGGCTGAAAGATGTATAAGAAGAGAAGACCTGACTATATATATATCCTAGGACCTAGAGGACAGAAGAGATAGGGGTGATATAATCCAGATGTTTAAACACTTGAAAGTTATTAATGAGCAAAAAATGTTTTTCAAAGACAGGAAAACGATAGAACTAGAGCACATAAAATGAAACTGCAAGGAAATAAGCTTATAAGTACATAAGTATTGCCATTACAGGAAAGACCAAAGGTCCATCAAGCCCAGCATCCTGTTTCCAACAGTGGCCAATCCAGGTCACAAATACCTGGCAAGATCCCAAAAAAGTACAAAACATTTTATACTGCTTATCCCAGAAATAGTGGATTTTCCCCAAGTCCATTTAATAACGGTCTATGGACTTCTCCTTTAGGAAGCCGTCCAAAGTTCAAGGGGGCGTGTCGGCAGTGTACAGAAGGCGGGACGGGGGCATGGTTAACAGATGGGTGTCCTCGGCCAATAATGGAAAAAAGAAGGGTGTCCCTGACGAGCATTTGTCCGACTTTACTTGGTCCATTTCTTTTCACGGCCAAGCATCAAAAAGGTGCCCAAACTGACCAGATCATTGGCGCCACCTCCGTGGGTGCTGTGGGTGCTCGAGCACCCCCAATATTTCACCCACCGGAAGTTCGATCACCCCCTCCCTCCTCCCTTCGAGTTCCAGGCCTCCTCCCTCCGAATTTTAAAAGTCATGTATTTTACCTCGTCGGGGTTTGGGCGGCAGCAGCGTTAAAAAGCATGCAGGCTCGGCTCGGTGCTTAGTTGTTTTCCCTTCTATCTCTCCCAGCTCTGGGTCCACCCTCATTTCCTGTTTCTGCAAGGGCGGGGCCAGAGCTGAGAGACCTCCGACACCCTTTTTATTTATTTATTTGGATCACAAGTAGCAGAAGTGGGATTTCAACCAGCCACCTCTGGATTGCAAGACCGGTGCTCTAACCACTAGGCCACTCTGCCACTCCACTCCACTCCCTTGAAATTTGGCCATCCCCATTGGGGGGGCGGGGCAGTATGCAGGTCCCTGGTGGGGGGGAGGTATGTGTGTGTCAATGGAGGCATAACGAAGGCGCGGACATCTTTCTTTCAAACATTTTGGACGTCCTCAACTGCCCCACACAGGGATGGCCAAATTTCAAGGGAGTGGAGTAGAGTGGAGGAGTGGCAGAGTGGCCCTAGTGGTTAGATCACTGGTCTTGCAATCTAGAGGTGACCGTTCAAATCCCACTGATGCTACTTGTGATCCAAAAACCAAATAAAGGGGGTGTCAGAGGCATAGCAGGCATGGATGTCCTTCTCACAAACATCCACATTTTGGACATCCTCAACTGCCATTGCAGGGAACTGTCCTCAACTGCTGTCGCTTCCCCTCCTTAGGAAGGAAATCGTGTGCAAACAGCGAACAGTGAATTTGCATGCAATTTCCTTCATGCATGCCCGTTCCTTTACGGATCGGTAAGGGAAGGGCTTTTTCCATTCAGTTAGTGGGACCAGTGCAGTACAAATGCTGGCTCTTCCCATAACCAAATGGCTTGGATTTGGTTGCTTCTGAGATGGGCGTCCTCACTTTCCATTATCGCCGAAAACAGGGGATGACCATCTCTAAGGTTGACCTAAATTTCATGATTTGGGCGTCCCTGACCGTATTATCGAAATGAATGATGGACGTCCATCTTGTTTCGATAATACGGGTTGCCCCACCCCTTTACTGGGCCGTCCTTAGAGATTGGCGCCCCCATTCGATTATCCCTCTCTTTGTCTCATTAATCCATGCTTTTGAATATGCTCTGTAATTTTGTTCTTTATAATTTTGCCCGGCACCGATGTCCGACTCACTGGTCTATAATTTTCCGGATCTCCTCTGGAACCTTTTTTAAAAATCGGTGTTATATTGGCCACCCTCCAATCTTCCGGTACCATGCTTGATTTTAAGGATAAATTACATATTACTAACAATAGCTCCGCAAGTTCATTTTTCAGTTCTATCAGTACTCTGGGATGAATACCCTCTGGTCCGGGAGATTTGCTACTCTTCAGTTTGTAGAACTGCCCAATTACATCCTCCAGGTTTACAGAGAATTCATTCAAAAGCTTAAAAACAATATCAGAAAATACTTTTTCATGAAAAAAGTGGTGAATGCTTGGAATGCTCTTCTGAAGGAGAAGGTGGGGACAAAAGTGGTGACATAATTCAAAATGAATGTGATAAACACAGAGGATCCCTATTCAGCAAGAGGATGGGATCAAAGCACTCACAGACCCAACACACATACCACCAGGATTCTTCATCAGTTCAGACAAAGAGGCAATAAACTGGAAATCGTTTATTGTCTTAAAAATTGAACAGTGTAACATAGAAAGTGCAACCAGCAAACAATAACAGGCAACTGAACTATGGATCAATTATAACACTAACTAAACATTTGTTTACTTTCTAAACAGTACCTGGGAAGATCAGGACATATATCTGCCCACAAGTTATCAAATGTAACTGTTTACAGGTGTGAGAGTGCAGGTGAAAGGGGATCCGGGAAGGCACGAAGAAAGGGGGTACAGGGAGCCGGGGAATCCCAACGGGGCAGATTTCATGTGCACAACACGCACATTCAGAAAGCTGGGCTCCCGAAGGCAGAAAGGTTAGCTGGGTTAAGGAAGAAGGGGAGGAACTACCAGTCCCAGAATCCTTATCTTCCCCACCCGACTGTGCAAGAGTTAGGGGAGGAGATAGAGGATTGGGAAATGGTCTCTGAGGAAAGTGATGAGGGCCAGCTGGAGAGATCGGGGGCGGGGGAAGTTGAAGAGGAGGATAAAATGGAGATTACTGAAGGACTAGGGGAGGAACAGATGGAGATTGGAGCCCTGGCTCAAACCCAAAAAGCTGCTGTAAGAGGGTGGGTGGCTAGCTGTACCTTGGAGAGACTGGTTGAAGACCGGAGAAGAGAGGCTGAGGCACTGGGGAAATCTCTACTAAAGAGGAAACAGGTGCAGCCTGTGGGAGAGAAAGAGAGCTGGGCACAATTGAAACCCCAGCCTGAACCAGGTGGGAATAAAGCTGTGTAACCGTGCTGTAAGAGGATGCAAGAAAGATTGTGTAAACTGTTTCATACTAAAAAGGTTTGGGCTGCAACCTACCAAGCTATTTGGTTTTTCCCTCTGATAATGTACTGTTCCCTAAGTGAAGTAATCTGAGCTAAAGTGAAATGAAGTTATATGGACTGTTTTTGAACCTGAGTTTGAAGTTATATGGACTGTTTTTGAACCTGAATTTGACTGTGTTGAACCTGAATTGTGCTCTGGGCTGCTAGCCTAAACAACCTGGAGTGAAGGGTGTTTTGTTGATTTGAAGCAAGAAAATAAAAGCTCTTACTTATAAACATTGGGCTTTGAATGTGCCTCTGTGAAAGGAACGGAGGGAGGAGGAAGTCCTGGGAGTTCACAGGGCTTGGAGCCAGATTGCTGTGGAGTGAAGGCAACAGTCGTGTGGAGGAAGAGGCAGCTAAGCAGGGTCGAGCCTAACTGGGTCCAGGATGGGCGACCCAGCTACACAGGGCATTAGCAAAGAGATCTGTCTTTTTCTTCGCCCTGGCTAAGACTGGAGCAAAGCCAGTATTCTCTGAATGAAAATGAGCTCCTGGGCCAATCAGTGCCCAGAACAACAACATTTCAAAAATATACTAGCAATGATGTAAAAAGAAGCATGGGGGTCCACTAGATGGATAAGCAAATCATCCACAAAGGTGGCTATCTTAAAAGAAGTCTGCTGTAACTGAACCCCTTTAATGTCCAGATTCAACTGAATGTCTTGAATCAGCGCATAAAGAGTCAAGACAAACAGTAGAGAAGACAAAGGGCAGCCTTGGTGAGTGCCACAAGAAATTGGAAAGAGATCTGACTGAATTCCATTAACACAGAACACTGCCTGAGGCTTGGTGTATAAAGTTTGGATGACCTGCTGAAAAAAGCCTGTAACGCCATAAGCTGTCAACATAGCAAATAAGAAATCCTAGCATGCCTTATCGAAAGCTTTTTTCTGCATCAACGCTTATGAGTATAGATGGAATAATATGAAGGGCAACCACTTCCAAGGAGCTGGATCTGTTTAATAATGACTAAGCCACAAAACAGTGCCCTAAATGACCAGATGACCACTGGAGGGATAAAGGAATGACTTCCTTCCCCAGTGGTCACTGACCCCCCCCCACCCCCCACCCCCCAAAGATGTGAAAGAAACAGTACATACCAGCCAATATGACAGCTTCAGATGTTATGGTCAGTCCTATTAGAGCAGCAAGCAGGACCCTGGAGTAGACTACTGGTTGGTGCAG